>NC_142503.1:50720000-51345000 GCF_057876585.1 Rhinolophus sinicus
CCCCTCAGTCATCGATGAGGGTTGAAATCAACTTATTCCAAACTCATGTTAATGTTGATATTTTGACCTCTTTCCATGAATCATGAACGTTCTTAATGACATACAGAATGGTGAATCCTTTGCAGAGGTTTTCAATTTACTTTGCCCAAATCCATCAGAGGAGACACTACATATGGCAGCTATAGCTTTGCAAAATGTAGTTCTTAAATAATAAGACTTAAAAGTAAAAATTACTCTTTGATCCATGGACTACAGAATGGATTTTGTGTTAGCAGGCATGAAAACAACATTAATCTCATTGTATATCTCTATCAAAGCTCTTGAGTGACCAGATCCATTATCAATGAGCAATAATATTTTGAAAGGATTCTTTTTTTCTGAGAGGCAGTTCTCAACAGTGAGCTTAAAGTATTTAGTAAATAGATATGCTGTCATCCAGGCTTTGTTGTTCCTTTTATAGAGCACAGGCAGAGTAGATTTAGTATAACTCTTAAGGGCCCCAGGATTTTTGAAATGGTAAATGAACATTGGTTTTAACTTAAAGTCACCAGCTGCATTAGTCCCTACCAAGAGAGTCAGCCTGTCCTTTGAAGCTTTGAACCCAGGCATTGACTTCTCCTCTCTAGCTATGAAAGCTCTAAATGGCATCTTCTTCCAATAGAAGGCAGTTTCATCTGCATTGAAACTCTGTTGTTTAGTGCAGCCACCTTCATTAATTATCTTAGATGGATCTTCTGGATAACTTGCTGCAGCTTCTATATCAGCACTTGCTGCTTCACCTTGCACTTTTATGCCATGGAGATAACTTCCTTTCTTAACCCAATATCTGCTAGCTTCAAACTTTTCTTCTGCATCTTCCTTACCTCTCCCAGCCTTCATAGAATTGAAAAGAGTTAGGGCCTTGCTCTGGATTAGGCTTTGTCTTAAGATAATGTTGTGGCTGGCTTGATCTTGTATACAGACCACTGCAACTCTCTCTATATCAGCAATAAGGCTGTTTTGCTTTCTTTATCATTTGTATGTTCATCCGAGTAGCACTTTTAATGTCCTTTCAGAACTTTTCTTTTGCATTCCCAACTTGGCTAACTGTTCAGTGCAAGAAGCGCAGCTTTTGGCCTGTCTTGGCTTTTGATGTGCTTTCCTCACTATGCTTAACCATTTCTAGCTTTTGATTTAAAGTGAGAGATGTGCGAATCTTCCTTACACTTGAACACTTAGAGGGCGCTATAGGGCTATTAACTGGCCTAATTTCAATACTATTGTGTCTCAGGGAATAGGGCGACCACGGAGAGGGAGGGAGAAGAGGTAACAGCCAGTCGGTGGAGCAGTCAGAACACACACCACACTAATCGATTAAGTTCATCACCTTACATATGTGGCACCCCAAAACAATTACAATAGTAACCTCAAAGACTACTGATCACCAGAACAAATACAATCCATAACAAATAGTCACAGGTTCAGGGCTTTAGGATGTGAACGGCTTTGGGGAAGAAAGGAGAACATTACTCTGCCTACTACAATCACGATGATCAAGTGAGGTTTACCCTAGGATTACAAGCAGTTTTCACAGAGAAAAACAAAGCTGAAAGAATTATATGACCCAAATTAAAGACCTGCTATACAGCTACAGGAATCAAGACAGCATGGCACTAGGTTGGGGAGCCTAGTAAAAGAACCACACTTACATGACCATTTGATATTCAGCAAAGATGAAAAAACAAATTATATTAGAATAATTAGATATCTATAGGCTGGGGAGGAATCGCGACCAACCCCTCCTTAACTACATACATAAAAAATTAATTAAAGATAAATTACAACATAATAGTAAAAAGAAAAAAATAATTAAAATGCAGGTAAAACATTTGAATAGATATTTCTCAAAAGAAGATATACAAATGGCCAATAAGTGCATGGAAAAAAAAGGCTCAATATCATTAGTCTTCAGGGGAATGCAAATCAAAACCACAAGGAGATACCACTTCACACTCACGATGGCTATAATAAAAAAAGATAGATAATGACAAGTATTGTAGAAGATACAGTGACATTGGAACCCTCATACACTGCTGATGGGAATAACATGTAGTAGCTGCTTTGGAAACAGTTTGGCAGCCCCTCAGAAAGTTAGAGTTACCATATAACCCAGAAATACCACTCCTAGGTATATGCCTAAGAGAAATGAAAACATGTCTACACAAAATCTTGTATATGAATGTTCACAGGAACATATTCACAATAGCCCCCAAAAGTGGAAACACCTAACTGATCATTAATTGGTGAATGGATATAGAAAATGTGACATATTTTCAGCAATATACAGCAATAAAAGAAATACTAGTCTGCAATAAAAAGAAATAAAGTACTGATACCTGTTACAACATGGATTAACCTTGAAAACATTATGCTAAATGAAAGAAGCCAGTCATAAAAGGCCAACTACTGTATTACTCCACTTATATGAACTATCCAGAACAGACACATCTACAGAGACAGAAAGTAGATTAGTGGTTGCCAGGATCTGGGAGGAGGACGGAATGCTAACGGATACAGAATTTAGGGGGGAGGTGATAAAAATCAGATAATGGTGATGATTGTACAACTTTGTGAATATACCCAAAACCACTGAACTCTTAATCCCTGGCAAGTTTAAAAGGGTGGATTTTATGATAATGTGAATTATACCTTAACAAAACAAAACTGCATGAAGTAAAGACAGATGTATCAAAGACCTAAATGTGAAAGCTAAAAACTGTAAGACTTTTATAGAAAAACCTAAGAGAATATCTTTATGACTTGGGGATAGGCAAAAGTTTCTAAAAACCAACAGCTTTACATATATATATATATATATATATATATATATATATATATATATATATATACACATTTGTGTATAAAAATTGATAAGACCCATTATGGTGTAAGAGAAAACAGTGATGACAAAACTTCAAAAGCAGAATAAGAGGTATAAGGAAGTGCAGCTCTGGTCAGTTGGTGGGGTCTCACTGCAGTTAAGCATTCATCGTGCACTTTTTGTCCTTTGGATGAGAGGTGGGTTAAAGAAGAAATCCGACATCCAGGGAATCCCCTCTTGGTGTCACAGGAATGTACACCATCTGCTTCAGGGAAACAGTTCAAGCCTGCCCACTTCATATACATTTCAGAACACAGGCAAGGATAGACCTCGGTACAACAGATGTGATTCTTCTAGACAGGGCATTCTAAATCCCACCCTAATTCTCAAAACCCAGAGCTTCCAGGACATGTCAGATCCTTTGTTCTTGTTTTCACCAGTCCATCAAATTGACTTGGCTTCTTTTAACAACAGTAGATTCTTTCTGGAATCAATGTGTCTCTCTTTCTTGTACAGACCCCTACTTTTATACCTCAATTTTTCATCAGGGCCTTTTGTTGTAAGCTGACCCTCCAAAACATCTGCCTGGCATGTGAGACACAAAATGCTTTTTTGGAAGCTTTTTGTAAGTACACAAAGGGACTGCTTTATTGTTTATCCATTTTTGGCTTCCTGCAAGTTTAAATATGGAATCAAGTGGAAAATGACTTCAAAATACTTAAGAGATTACAGGAATCTTTTCCATACTTTACACAGACATGAATATATATTAACCCTATCACATATGAACTGGTGTGCCAGTGATTTCTTTTATTTTCTGATTTACATACAGTAAAATTCATTTGTCTTGGGATGCAGTTCTCTGAATTTTAACAAACAGTGTCATATAACCAGAGCCGCAATCAAGACACAGAATAACTCCATCACCCCAGAAACACTCCCTTATGCTGCCCTTTTGTAATCAAACCCTCCATCCCGCCCTTAACCTCTGGCAACCACTGATGTTTTCTCTATCTTTAAAGTTTTTGCCTTTTCCGGAATGTCATATAAGAAGAATCATACTGTGTGTAACCTTTTGAGTCTGGCTTCTTTCACTCAGCATAATGTATTTGGGATTCATCATGTTAGCATGTGTATCAACGGTTCATTATATTGCTGAGTAGTTGTACTGTGTTGAGATGTACCACAGTATCATTTATCCATTCACTCGCTGAAGGACATTTGAGGGTTTTTTTCCAGTAAATTACCAATAAAGCTGCTATAAACATGTGGGCATAGTTTTTTATATAAACATGTTTTCATATCTCTTGGATAAATCCCGTGATTGGGAATTGCTGCTTTCAAGATATTTTTTCCTCATCTTTGGTTTTCAGCAGTTTGATTACAATGTGTTGTTTTCTTTGGGTTTATCCTGATTGGATTTTACTGCGCTTCTTGAACCTATACATGTATCTTTCACCAAATTTGTGAGATTTCAGACATTATTCCTTCATATATTTTTTTATGCACCAATTATTTCTCTTCTTCTTCTGGGGGGCTGACATAGATATTAGACCTTCTGATATTGTTCTATAGGTCTCTCCATGCAACTCAGTTCAATTTTTTTCTTTTTCTCTCTCAGACTGTGCAATGTCTACCGATCTATCTTGCAGTTCATTGACCCTTTCCTCTGTCATCTTCATTCTGATATTGGGCCCTTAGAGTGAATTTTTATTCTCAGATACTGTATTTTTCAGTTCTAAAATTTCAAACTGGTCCTTTCTCTTTTTTCTATTTCTCTGCTGAGAACTTCTATTTCTCCATTCATTTCAAGAGTGTTCAACTTTATCTCCTGGAGATTGGTTATAACCAATCGGGTTAGATTCACACTACAACTTTTGTCTCACCTTCTGTGGACAGTGGCGCTAATGTCAGTTTAGTTTATAAAGCTTTTGTTACGCTGTTTGTCTTGTTATGTTGACTCAGGGGTCAGTCTGGGACTTGGGCAGTGGTTTAGATCACAGCTGAGTTCTTGAAGCCTTTGCTTTACTTCTTTGGGTCTGGGTGGCACATGAGCAGCTTGGAGGTGAGCCTGGTTATGTCGGCTCACACACACACACACACACAGTCAGGGGATCCTTTCCTGCAGCTCTCTCCCCTCTGAGATTCCACCCATACTTTCCATTTCTCGCGGTTCTTTTTTCGGGTTCCTCTGGTCACAAAGTCAGGTTTCTTTCAGGTTTTAGCCTCCAGTTCTATCATGCACTCCTGTGCAACTGAGATTGCCTTTGGGAGCAAAGCAGCAAAAGCAAAGAGGAGATCAAATACTGGATTCTCCCACACTCTTTGGACAAAAAAGGGATCCGTTTCCTTGGTCGTCTTATCAGAGAGAATCTTCTTTTGGGGTTGTAGGTGCCCAAACCCCCACCGCAAAAGCAATTAAGACACTTAATTGGGACTAGCTTTGGGAGGGCTGGGAGAGAAAAGAGAGACAAATGAAACAGATAAAATGGGAAGTCCCCTATATTCTCCAGCAAAGCACCCCTCTTCCAAACCTCTGGTTAGAAATAAGGGCTTCGCCTGGAGACTTTGCTGCCACGGCCTGCTGCACCGTTCTGTAATTCCATCAGCTCTTGGGTCAAAGCTGAGAGGCAGAGGAAAGAAAACAAACCCCACAAAACTCACTCCTGGTACAAGGATTGATACAGCTTTGACATAATTCGCATTCACCATTTGGCTGCAATTGTTTACTTTTCAGGTTCCCCAGGTAGTGTTCTCCTTTGTTGGCCAGAGTTTTTAGCTGGAATCCATGAGAAATACAGGCTTTCGGTGGCTTACTCCATCCTGCCCAGCACCAGAAGGGTGTGCTCAGGATTTTAATGAAAACGGGTCGATATCTGGTCTTGGGGGTTTTTGTTGTTGTTGTTTGGTTGTATTTACCTTTTCCTGAATTAATACAGAAGCAGAATGCATGACACCTCATATCAGGTTAGAATAAAAAAGAAAACTATTATGTCAAAGGCCTTCATTAAATACATGCTAGGTACCCACGACTGTTTTCAGCACTGTGGGAAAAGACGTCAGAGGATCAACACATGATCCCCGCTCTCAAGGGACATGTCATTCATGGAAAGCCTGGCCCAGGGGAAAAACGCAAGACTGTCCACAATTAGGACTAAAAAGGATACATAGAAAGAAGACAGAGAGGAAAACCAGGGAATTAGAGATGGTGACATGGAAGCCATTCAACTGCATGCCAGACCTTGATGGAGAGGAAAAGGTACATTCACAGAGGGAAAGGGAACTCAATGGTGTAATTATTCTTCCAAACTTGAGCTTACACATTGAGTTTATTTTCCCCAAGGGAAACTAAGAGGCAGTTTCTAAGGGCATTTTATTATTTCTGACCCTGTTCTTCTACCTACTCCCCTTCTCTCATCTTGGTAGAAAGGGTTTCTAGAACCCTGGTTCAGAAAGAGGACTGGAGGCCCTTTTGTGCTGGAGTGAGTCATGAGATCTTTCCTGGGGAGACTTGAATTACTCCAGACAAAATTCTCAATCATTGTTGTAACTCAGCTGGTTGCTGGCATTGTTTGTACACTTCAGCTGAGTGAAAGCATTCGGAAGTTTATTTTTCATATTTTCTTTGGGCTGATTCCTACAATCACAAAGGCAGTATCTTCATTCAAGGACAGTATCTATTCTATTTAAACATATTTTTTATTAAGTATTCAGAAAGGCATTGCATGGAGAGCCCCTGTGAGCAGACAACCACAAAGGAAGAGAGGCCACGGGCAGAGCAGTTGCACAGATGGCCTGCCTAAGTAAATAGGGGCCAAGTCCATTGTGAATTTTCACTCGCAGCTGTGTGGAAAATACCTATGCTGGTGACTCACGGTCTTTGGATTTCTGCTTTAAATGACAGCAGAGAAGAGATCATTTTCAAATGCTGAGCATATAGGGACACTGGCGAACTTCAGCTGGTTTTGAGCCTATCAGCTACCATGCACTCAATACAGAAGGACAATTTTAAAAAACTTTAAAAGGGATTCCTGTCACCATCAGGCCATTAAGCACGATACCTGGACAGCTGACACAGCAACCAACCTGACACAGATACTGTAGCTGTTTCCAAAAATGGAAAATTAGCTCCCTCCTAGTGTAACTTCATACTGGGGTCTTGATTTTCTTTTCTGTATTGAGGTGCACTCACATCTGAAGTTATTACTTAGTCAGCCCATCTGGGTCACGTAAAATACAGGACCAGGGACTGCAACACATTTGTGCCTTTTGTGGTTTTGTCTGGGACTTCATTTTTTTGTAAAAGACCTTGCTTGTGTCCCCTGATCCCCATCCTCCCCACGTCCACCCTCCTCTTGGCTGGCTGCTGGGACTGTATTTTGTCGCTTATCTAACACAAAATAAACAGAACAATCTGGAGCTAATTTAAGTGGTTTACCATATCAGGATACAGCTGGGAAAGATTTTAAGAAAAAGGCTCAACAGGAACAATAGTGCTGTGAAGTTGAGCAGCGGCAGAGAGCACAGGAAGGCAGTTTCAGACAGCCTGGCAGACAGCTGTCAGCCACTCCAATAACAATCCCAGCAGCCAATGAAAACGGGCAGGGTCTGTGCGGGCAGCTCAGCCCGAAGTCCAACAATGAAAACAAGGGATTAGAGGGTGTTCTGAGTGAATGGCTCAAGTGTCAGGGCCACCAATCTCCCGCAGGGAGCCCTTCCACAGGGCTGCCACACAGCAAGGACTGGAGAGGAATTGCAGATGAGGGACGACGCGTTTCTCCACAACACTAGCCAAAACGTTTTTTTTTTTTGGTGGTTTTTTGTGTGTGTGTTTTTTTTTTGACGTGCATGCATACATGCTGCCTTTACCCTGACTTACAAATCCAGCAAGGCCTGCAGAGGAACATCTGTTTTTGACATCAATTTCTTCTACTCTGCAGGCTGGTTGTCTTTTTAACTCTTTGGGGGCCTCTGGCTAGACCTGGAATTTCCTGGTGCAACTTGACAGAGATGCGAGAGCTTGAGAGAGTTAAGTAAAGCGATATGCTGCCCTTGAAAGAACTTGCAAGTGCTTTATATATTAAAACAAACAAACAAAGAAAAACCCTGCTTGGATCAAGCTCTTGATGCAAATCCAACCAATTAGGTAAACTGTACAGTCCTACAGGCAGGGATGTTTCGTGCAGAGAATGTTGAATTGGAAACGTGGAGCCTTGGACTCTTAAGTCACTTCTGCCGCCTTTGGGGTCAAAGTTTCCTCACTTGGATGCCCTTATCCTCTTCTTCATCATTTAATTCACGATAATAGCTTATGCTCACATCTTCTTCTGGAGAGCACTCAACTTAGTAAAAATTTCCCTCTGACAAGAGCAATCCTTGGGTGTACTACAGAACAAATACATTTGTTGGATAACTTTAAAAAATAATACTTGTTGACATTCTAAAAATGAAGAACGTCATCTACAAGGTACAATAAAAAATAAACAAATGAAAAAGTAGAAATTACATAAATGCTTTATTAGTCACTGTTCCATCTATTGTTATATCATATGTTATATCACTTACATAGCATTGGTTATCAGAGTTTCCATAATAATAGAACTAATTTAAGACTAAAATTTCAGTGTGCAAATAGGCAGAGACATGGATAGGTTTTCAGAGCAGAAAAGAATATGAAAACTTCTAAAGGATAAAAAGACAGGAAGGCAGGGAAATATCCTCTTAGAAATGTAATATCCCTATTTCCAGAGCATGGTAGTTTGAACAATGATGACCTCAAAAATGTCTGAGCATACTTAAAAAAAAATCCAACTATCTGAAAACATAAAATCTCTCTAGAACAGCTCTCCAACAGTAGCATGTACCAGAATCAACTAGACGGCTGGTTAATGCCCCTATTGCTGGGCCCACCTCCAGAGTTTCTAGTCCAGGGAGGGGCCTGAGGATTTGCATTTCTAACAAGTTCCCAAGTGGTGGTGATGCTGCTGCTCCTAAGACTATCTATACTTTGAAAACCATTGCTCCAGAGAGTTAAAAGCTGACACATTAAAGTCAACCAGTTTGTCTCTGTATCCTTTTTTGTAGTTCTTCTGAATCACTCATCAAGTGTGGTTGAATAGTGAGAGTGGAAAAATAAGCAAGAACACAAATGGGCACTGAATCAGCACAACATATTCATAAAAGTCGCACAAAGGGAAACACGGCTGGACCTTACCTTCTGTGAGGATGAATATAAAAAAAGTATAAAAGTCATTATTTTCTGGAGGGTAAATTGTCCTGGATTTGAGGATGAAAAAAAAAATGTGGCAAAGGAGAAATTTTTATAACAATGAGTCCCTGGGTCTAGACTCTGCAACAGTGGTTTATATCCTGGCAGAATCACTTCAGGGAATCAGTATCTTTGAAGGGGGCTTTCAAGGTGATTTGGAAATACAGAGAAGATTGTGAACCTGCTTAGAAGGTGCTCTGCCCTATAGAAAAGAGTGAGTGTCTGAATTTCCATAATGGGGCCAGAGAATCTCAAATGGTGTCTTAGAGATCAAAATGAAAATGAGCAAGTCAAGAAAGATTAAATGGCCGTAGAGAAGCTGTACAGCTAGTTAGAAGCAAAGCCACAATTGAACCTCTTTTCTGGAAGCCCATGCAAATTTCTTCTTGATAGAAGATATTTGATAAGACTTGATAGTCTTATTTGACTGCAATGGCAATAATAATTTTTAAAAAATAGAAGGAGGAAGTAATTGGGAGAATCTAAAATAAAGACCTCAATACACAACAGTAAGGTCTACTATCATCTTGGGGATTCCAGTGGTTTCATTCAAAGTATCCTCTTTGAGAAACTGAGGAGTCAACGCAGGCATTCATCAATTCTGAAACTACACTTCTAATGAATGGTTATGTAACCAGGCCTTCACTATCTCCAACGTCTGTGGATGCTGTGAGGTTGGGTAATAGCATTACTGTAATACATGAAGACCATATGAATCTGAAGAATAAGGAAAGAGAGAGAAGATGGACTATAGTGATGTGTCTGGCAGGCTTAACAGCTCATAGGCAAACCCCTCTCAAGCAAGCTGTCTCCGATATTCCGGTGATAACATCATACTGCACTGAGAGAGGTTTGCCAGAGGGAAAGTGAGGTCATGGAGTGACTTGGTGAGGCCCTCAACTTGTCTGTGACTCAGCCTACTATTTGGGACTGAAAATGAATTAAAACTACATTTTTAAAGCCGTATCTTCCAGCTGGTTCGCATCACTGTTCTTGGCTAGCAGGAAAAGGACCTGTCAGTTTTTATTTGCAGGAGGTAAAAAAGGGGCAGCACTTTTCAGGGAAAAGCATATAAACATATTTGCCATGATGGTTTCAGGTTTACCAACACAGCAGGTGGGACAGGAAGCACTGCACAGATTCAAACACTTGCAACAGCAACATTGTATTCAACCAGACCACCTGACGTCACGTGGCCAAGGAGAAGGTATGTGTTGAGCTCACAATATGGCGCCGAGTTCAGACAGGAGCTGCTCCAACTATCTGGCTAAGGCACCTACATTTTATAGGAACTTTTTTCTCTTGGGATCAATTCACAATACCATCCATTCCCATTTCTTGGTAAAAGAAACCACACATATAATCAAAAATTATTTTTAAAACAGCTTTGCTGAGAGAATATTCAAGGCATTTGAAAGAAGAATCAATGTATCATTTCAATCACTTACGAGCTTTTTTCATGGTTCCTGAAAACATGCTGAGAGCGAGGGGACAGGACTCAGGTGAGTTACTGAGATGCCCCAAGGATGTGTCTGGTCAGCCAGAGCGGTGCCTCCCTTACCAGGCCTTGTCCTGCCGCCGCCACATGATAGGGACCAGGCTTTTAATATATAGTTTTAATTTACTTCAAATATCTTAAAGTAGGCCGAGTCACAGATAAGAAGTCGGGACAACTGGACAGACACATACAAAAAATGAAACTAGACCACTTTCTTGCACCATATACTAAAATAAACTCAAAATGGATTAAAGACTTCCCTGTAAGACCTGAAATCATAAAACTCCTAGAAGAAAACATAGAAAGTAAATTCTTTGGAATTGCTCTTAGTAATATTTTTTAGATATGTCTCCTCAGGCAAGGGAAACAAAAAATAAACAAAAGGACTACATCAAACTAAAAAGTTTTTACATAGCAAAGGAAACTATTAACAAAACGAAAAAAACTATTGAATGGGAGAAGAAATTTGCCAATAATACATCTGGTGAGGGGTTAATATCCAAAATATATAAGGAACCCATACAACTTAACAGCAGCAACAATAACAACAACAACAACAAACAACCAAATTAAAAGATGGGCAAGGGACCTGAATAGACATTTCTCCAAAGAGGTCATACACATGGCCAATAGATATATGAAAAGACTCAATGTCACTGATCAGAGAAAGGCAAGTTAAAACTGTAATGAGACATAACTTCATATCTGTCCAAATATCTATCATCAATAAATCAACAAACAACAAGTCTTGGCGAGGATGTGGAGAAGGGACCTTTATGCATTGTTGGCAGGATTGCAAACTGGTACAGCCTCTATGGAAAAAAGTATGGAGGTTTCTCAAAAAATTAAAAATAAAACTACCTTATGACCCAGAAATTCTACTCCTGGGTATTTATCCAAAGAAATTCAAAACACTAATTTGAAAAAATATATGCACCCCTATGTTCATTGCAGCACTATTTAGAATAGCCAAGATATGGAAGTAACCCAAGTGTCCATCAATAGAAGACTGGATAAAGAAGAAGGGGTACATATGTACAATGGAATATTACTTGTCCATAAAAAAGAATGAAATCTTACCGTTGGCCACAACATGGATGGACCTAGAGGGTTTTATGCTGAGTGAAGTAAGTCACACAGAGAAAGACAAATACCACATGATTTCACTTATATGTGGAATCTAAAGAACAAAATAAATGAACAAAAAAACAGAAATAAACTCATAGATATAGAGAACAAATTGATGATCAATGGAAAGGAGCGGACGGGATGGGTGAAAAAGAAGGATAGATTGCCAGTTATAAAAATAGTCATGGTGATGCAAAGTACAGCATAAGGAATATAGTCAATAATATTATGATAACTATGTATGGTGTCAGGTGGGAACTAGATTTATTGGGGGGATCACTTCATAAGGTATATAAATGTCTAATCACTGTGTTGTACACCTGAAGCTAATATAATATAATGTTGTATTTCAACTGTGATTGAAAATAAAAATTAAAAAAACCCAACAGTTTGGGGTGGACTTAGCATTTTTCCTGTCCTGTTGTATGATGGGACCTGTTTATTTCATTCGATTCTCGTTTCTCATACCTTGATCAAGCACACAAATATAGTGGTTCCTATTAGTTTACTTTATAAAAGTGTGTTAGAGCCTCCTGGGCCACATTTTGACACAGGCCTAGTGTTGCATATTTGTGTGTGGACGCTGAAGTTTACAGACTTGCCATTTTAGATACATTACAATTCTTCTCTGCCACTATATGAGTATTTATGCCAAAATATCAAATTAAGGTACCCCAAATTTTAGGATAAAATACCTCTTTTCAAGCTGTAGTCACCCAAATCATAATTTGTAAAAATGACTGTTATTATTAAAAATAATGTTTTCAAACAATTTTAACATCAAAGAAATTTTCACCATACGAAGTTAAATATTTGGGTGGTAGGATAATGAATAATTTACATTTTCCTCTTTATACCTTATACCTTTTAATACTTTTCTCATTTCTACCAAGATCATGTATTAGTTTTTTATCATTAATATGTGATTAAAGAAATTTTAAATAAATTCATGAAGATACTAAGGATTTCTTTCAAAAGTTAATATTAATCCAAAGTAAGTGCAGCTTATGTTTAATAAAGTCTACTCTGGTAATTCAAAATTTAGAAAGTATTAATTTTATGTTAATTTACAAAGAAGGAAATGAACTAGGAAGTATCTTTTTTTAGAGAGAAAAGTAACATTTTAGAGCCAAATTATCAAGAAATACAAAATGAAATAAGCCTTCAATGTCTCCACCGATCCTTCTCAATGCTACACCTTGCTAGAACAGAGTGACCCACATATAGGCGTGGAGTGGCCCACAAGTACTCAGAGCCACATGATGGATGGCACCAACATATGAGTACTTTATATTTATTATATTTCATAAAAGTATTCTTACAGACATTAAACATTCCTGTAAATTGTCCAGGTAACTTGCCAACCAGCAGACTACTTTCTTCAGCGTTGGGGCTTGCTCTTTATTCCTTTTAATTAGAAGAGGCACAGATCAATTTGGCTGAAATAGTCCCCTTTGTTAAGTAAGTCTGGTCTTCACCATCAAAGTGCAATCAGTTTGGTTTCTGTTTCCCAGTCATTTCCTGGGTACCTTCCAGAGATATCTGATAATTACTTGACCAAGTAACTACTGCTGCACTTCAATTAAAATGGACGCAGTTTATCGAGTTGACATATCTAGGCCCTGGGCTTCTTTTGCTGAGCTTCATCAGTCATGGCATGAAGGACTGTTTTGAGCTTTGCCGATAGTGTAACTAAAAGGAAACATGTGATACCAGGAAAAGACCTTCTACACTGAGGATCATGATTAGCAAAGCACTTCATTCAAGTCAGTCTGAGGCGAGCGAACTCTATACACTAAGAGAAAAGATGCCCTACAGGCAGTGATGGGGAAGGTCAAAGAGGCTTTCAATTAAGCATGAAGGCCACGTTAAATTGGGGGGAAGGAGTGAGGGGATATGAAATAGAAGGTAAAATGGAAGCTGACACCTGTCAGATCTAAGGCGAATGCTTACTTGCTTACTATAGCTCTTTTGTAATCTTAGTCTGTGATTTCATTTACACTCTGGGATTGCCGTTTCCTACAAATATCCTCTAAGAAGAATGATTCATTATAAAAGTACTGAAGTTTTGGATGAGGATAACATGTGGCAAATGAGACATGACTTCCATAATATTTAAAATATCCCAGGCACAATTCCAATGGCTTTTCCATACAAATGGCCTGTCTTGGCTCATGCTTTGGACTTTCCTAAAATCTCTCAAAGGTTCACAAATGCCAAGCAAGCAGCATCTGGCCTAGGCATGCCCCATACCCCAAGCCCGGCACTAGTGGCAGGTGGCCTCGGTTCAGCTTAGCTTCTCCCAGGCACTTCTAAGGCCAGTGTGGGTGGAAAACATCTTCAGATCGCTTTGTGGCTAATGCCAGGTAGTCCCGGGCAGGGCACAAGCAGAGGATGAACTTGGCTTGGAGCAGGACTCCTCTCAGGAGCCCCCCCAGGGCCTTCACACTCCAAGGCCACCTGGCTGCCTCTGTGGATGACACACTCAAAAGCAGACTGGGTAGGCACCAGAGCCCTGTTAAAGTGAATCCTGCTCTGGAGGGTCAGCCCTTGCACAGCATTTCCTCCACTGTAGTCATGGCCAGTCCTCACAACTAATCAGCCTGAGGGTCAGTCCAACTGACATGCAAGGTTCAATCAACTACAACAGGAGGGCACACACAACCCACACAAGGGGTACTTCTGCAGTATCTGGTTCAGGTGACTAGGGAGACTGTGCCAGAGCCCCACAGGACACATACTGCATAAGTCTACTCTACTAAGACCAGGAGACATATAGCAGATCTACCTAATACATAGAAACAAACACAGGGAGGTAGCCAAAACAGAGAGACAAAGAAAGAACAGAACAAAGCTCCAGAAAAAGAACTAAGCAAAATGGCGACAAGCAATCTACCAAATGCAAGTTCAAAACATTGGTTATAAGAATGCTCAATGATCGCAGTGAGAACTTCAACAAAGAGATAGGAAACATAAAAATGGAGATAGAAAACATAAAAATACTCAGTCAGCAATGAAAAATACAATAACTGAAATAAAGAATACGAGGTCTGACAATTAAGTTTACAGACTCATCCTAGAAAAAGTTCTACATACCTCATTGCTAATATCACTATAGTCACCTTCAAAGTACTCCCCTTGGGAAGCTATGTACCGACGCCAGCACCTAGTCCACCCTTCAAAGCAATTTTGGAACTCTTTCTGGTATGGCCATCAGAGCTGGTGTCATTTTACCCTTGATGTCCTGAATGTCATCAGAATATCTTCCTTTCAATATTTCCTTTATCTTTGGGTAAAGAAAGAAGTCATTGGGGGCCAGATCACATGAGTAAGGAAGGTGTTCCAATACAGTTATTTGTTTACTGGCTAAAAACTCCCTCACAGTCAGTGCCACGTGAGCTGGTGTGTTGTCGTGATGCGAGAGCCATTAATTGTTGGTGAAAAGTTCAGGTTGTTTTTGTCTAACTTTTTCACACAGCCTTTTCAGCATTTCCAAATAGTAAACTTGGTTAACTATTTGTCCAGTTAGTACAAATTCATAATGAATAATCCCTCTGATATCAAAAAAAGTTAGCAACATCATTTTGACTCTTGATTTGGACTGATGGAATTTTTTGGTTGTGGAGAATTGGCTGACTTCCATTGTGCACTTTGACCCTTTGTTTCAGGGTCATATTGGTACACCCATATTTTATCACCAGTGATAACACGGCCCAAAACATCATCCTGCCTCTCCGAAAGGTCTTGGCAAACTTTGACTCTCCTCTGCTTTTGTTCATCAGTGGGCTCCTTTGGGACCATTTTTGCACACACCTTTCTGATGCCAAGATTTTCAGTTAAGATTTTCCTGTTTTTCTATCAATGTTTACTTGGTCTGCTATGCTTCTCACAGTCAGCCAATGATTTTGATGCACAATTCAACGAATTTTTGCAAGGTTTTCATCAGTTTTCCTCGTTACTGGCCTCCCTGACCTCTCTTCATCAGTGACACCTTCTCTCCCCTCAGAAAAACATTTAATCCATTTGTACACTGCCATTTTCTTCATGGCATTATCCCCACAAATTTGGATTAACATGTCCCTGATTTCACTTCCACTCTTGCCAAGTTTAACAAGAAATTTAATGTTCGTTCATTGCTCTAATTCCAGCTCAGACATTCTCACAATGGCACACAAAAACACGCAACAACACTAATGAACGCCACTCAGCAAGACACCGCCACACATCGACATGAACACAGCTGTGAGACACTGATATACCAAGGTTATGAAACCTTATCGAGCTTTTTTTACAGTGCTGCCAATGGAAGCGCACGGTGACAAGTTCGTGAACCTAATTGTCAGACGTCGTCTACCAGGCCTGGTAGCATGTGCTTTACATGAAGTATCTTATTTAATTCTTACAATATGTAGTCCTGTGAGTAAGCTTTATCCCAATTTTGCAGATAAGAATACTGATGCTCAGAAAGGTCACCCAGTTAGTGATAGAATGAGGATTTGAACTCTGGTTTGTCTGATTACATGGTCTCTGATCTGTCTTAGCCATTTGCTCCACTCCAAGATGGGTCTCAAACTTGTTATGTCTGCCGGGCCATTATAAACCATACTCTTTGTCAACCTTCTGGAGACAGTACTATAGCCAGCTCATCCCCCTCTTTCTGGCCTTGCCCAGACCTGGCTTTCTACTCTCTCCCCATTCCTAACATGCCAAGTAGTTGATTTTTCAGGGAATTTTATATTGACTGAAGCTGGAATCTTTTTTGGCATATTATATTGCTCTATCAGGCATTTGACTTGGGCAGCCATTGAAGTTAAAATGTAATATCAACTTCTGGTGTGTTCTTTGAGTCAGGATGAAATCTAGGTCCATTACTAAGTTCCTATGAAGAGTGATGCATGCCCGACGCCAAGACTAGTAAAAGAGAGCAGGGGGAAAGTAGGATGTGTGCTTCAGGAAATAGACTGTGTTGGAGTTGAGATAAGAGTATACAACTTTACAAGCAAAGCATTGTTCTCAAATATCAACATTTAAAATCATTTTTTCTTTTCCAAAATGTGTTTCTTCCTTCTTACTTTTCACACACTGTATACATACATAACAGAGAGAAAGATGCACTGACCATTATTTTTGCACTTGGAAACATACGCTGTCTAGGTTCTATATGTTTTTCAAGTCATGAACACTTAAGGAAACAAACACTGGCTAACTGGCTCGGTGTCTCCAAGGAAGAGGCTGTTTATATCTGCTCC
This sequence comes from Rhinolophus sinicus, assembly GCF_057876585.1. Classification (NCBI taxonomy): domain Eukaryota; kingdom Metazoa; phylum Chordata; class Mammalia; order Chiroptera; family Rhinolophidae; genus Rhinolophus; species Rhinolophus sinicus. Next base: position 50,737,004 of record NC_142503.1, read on the forward strand.
TTTCTGAACCCTCCAACTTGGAGCACCTTATTATCACGACCCATCATTTCCTTCTCATTGACAATTCTCAGCAGGATCCCTGGTTGACTGCTACACAGACCAAGCACTAATCCACAGGATCACGGTTTCTGCATTTGGTGTTAACAAGTGATCTTGCTGAAGCTCCAAACTCATTAGTGCTTCAAGACTTGAGAAAATATTATCAACAAAGGGACAGCCATCTAAGAAAAAAAGTAAATAAACTCCCGCAGAGAAAATAAATGCCATTGGTGTTTAGCCATACACAGCACTAAGACTCATTAAATTCCTCAAGAATATGAGGTGAGAAATAAAGCAGTGGAAATGTGATAATGAAGGTCTCATAGATTCACAGCAACCTTGCCTCCAAGAAGCAAGCAAGGATGCCGAAATCCTTTTTATTACTATTGGGAGGAAAGGAAAATTACCAAGATCGAGAATTCAATTTACCTCTCTTAACTTTCTAAACATCTTATAAATAACTATATTATTAAACAAAGCATGGTATAGAATTTAATAAAAAGAAATGCACCTAAAAATGAGACACAACTTCTCACTTTCCAGAACAGCATATTTTATGGTGAACAAAAGACACTTTCATACTCATATAGCTGTGTAATACTATGTAATACCTGTGTTTTTCAACAAATAACCTCTCTGTGATTATTTCCCTATTCACAAAAAGGTGATAATTATTTCTCATCTACCTCAGAGAATTAGAAGACAATGAGGATCTACAACAAAGGGTATTTTTTAAAGGCCTTAAAAAACAATAGAAAACTGGGTCAATATACCTTCAAAGCAGAAAAATATGGAATATTAACATAATTTTGAATTTGCTGTTTATTTTTATTAAAATTTCTAACAACAACAAAACAACAACAATAGCCCCCTGGATGATGATAATGGGGAGGCCACGCAAGTGAGGGGCAGGAGGACACGGGGAAATCACTGTACCTTCCTTTTAATTCTGTGAAACTCCAACTACTCTGAAAAAAAAAAAAAATCTTTAAGAACACAGCTTTCTTTTTTGGAAAAGATCATTCCTATTTTATGGAGAAATACTTTACTAACAGTGCACTTGTCCAAAAAAAGATTTTATAATCTGAAAAAAGAAAAAAAAAAGATTGCTGAAAATGGATACAGTAGGCTCGAGAGTACTTTCAACCTATATAAGTACTAATGATAAAAATTTCAAAAAAGAATGTTATACAACATGGGCATTTACTAATAAACTGATCCAGGATCCCATAATCCCATGTGTTATATGTTATAACTATTTATTCTGGTACCGAGGAGGAAGTGCTATCACATCATAGCAAACAAGTTAAATATTTTGGGTTCTTTTTAGAGCAGTTGGAAGACTTTCCTTCCTCCTTTGCCTCCACCACGTTGCATCTGCATTTATAAAATAACAATACATATGACCATGGTTCTTGCCCAAATGCCTTTCTACATGATGAGATCCACTGGAGATATAGATTTCTTCCTTTCTTTTCCTTTTGTCTTCCTCCCTTCCTCCCTTCCTTCCTTCTTTCTTTCCTTCCTTCCTTCATTCATTCATTCCACATTTAAACCTTAGACTTAAGTAAACAAATGAACTACATCTTTCAGTGGAGTCAATGGGAGGCAATACCCTTATTTCAATGATGCTGTCAATGCTATAGCCTTCCAAGCCAAGTTATAAGCCTCCTCTGCAAATGACCTCACCACTCGCTTCCAAAGTAAGACAAACACACAGCTCTTGCCCTGTAGAAACTTACAGTCTACTATGTATTATTCCCATCTTCCCCTGATCATTAAGAGAGAAACTCTTTAGTAAACTATCCCTGGGCAACTCCCAAGAGGTACGAATCACTGCATTATGAAGCTCCAGACTAAAGTGGCAGTGTCCAATAGAAATACAATAGGAGCCACATATGCAATGTAAAATTTTCTAGAGGCCATGTTTTAAAAAGATAAAAATAAACAGTTAAAATTAATCTCAATAATATATTTTATTCAACGCAATAGATCAAAAACATTATCATTTCAACATGTCATCAATATAAAAATTGTTGAGATATTACTTTACAATCTTTTTTTCATACCAAGTCTTTGAAATTCATTATTTTACACATACAGCACGTCTCAATTCAAATTAGCCACGTTTCAAATGCTCAATAGCTACCGGTGGTGAGGGGCCCCCTACTGGACAGCACAGATCCTTTTCCCCCATGAATAACGTATGCCAGTGCACTCGTTACCTGAATTTTTCTTGGTATTTTCTTAATTCCTTTAACTTGTGAGTAGATGACCATGGTACAAAAAAGCTATCTATAACACTGGACAGAGTTTGGTATTATAACAAAGTCCATCTGACACATGCCAGAAAATATGGAAACTAAAACAGAAATCGTAAAGAAAGGTCGAGAGGCTCTTTTATCTACCAATACTTCGACCTCTGGTTGGTCTGTGATGCCACTCTAGCTTGGAGAGGCTGCATATGGTGTTTTCTCAAAGTTGGGAGAGCCAGAGACAGCTTTGAAACGGAGTGGGTTGCCTTTGCCTCGGAAGAACAGAATCTGTGCTCTAAGTTATGTAATGATTCACAACCCAAACATGCTGAAGACAAAGGAACAGCGTGGGGCAGGGACCTGGGGAGAGCAGAAAGCCAGAGGGGCTAGAGACGCTGAGATAGGAATTCAGGGCTTAGGATCAGCAGGCAAGAAGGGAAAGGAAACTGAAGACTCAGGAATTGCCTCTGAAGACCCTTCATTCCATCATCCTGGGAGACCAAGGCCAACCAAAGCCACCATGCCTCCATGTATTCTCAGCAAGAGTGCTTACTCCACAGCCCAGACCTGAGCACCGAGGTCCTTCATGTCTGTTGCGTGGGACAGAGGCACATCCTTTGGGAGGGGTCACTCTAACCACCATCAAGATTTGCAATCCAGGATACGCAGTGTCAACGAGCCTGGGCCTCCAACTGGGGTCCTTCAACAGCTAAGTGAAATCCTTGGCTATGTAGCCAAGTGCTGTGAGACAGGAGGGCAACTTCCTACTGTTGAGTTAGTCAGAAAGGTCAGCAGCTGGAGCCTGAGGAGTTTCACAAGAACATCTGCCCTCGGGTACCACCGATGGGCTTCAAGGAGCCTTGGAGGCAGCCCACAAAGAGCTGCATGCCCTCAACGAGGGACTTTCCCTATCACTTCACATGCCAGTAAGGCCCAAGTATGTCCCTAACGTGACCTTTCCCAAATTTAAATAGTAAATCGTGCCCAAGGGTGGAGATTTACCATGCTAAGGAGACATACCACGTATGTGCAGCCACACTGTGCAGGCGCCAAGAAACCTCCGCCGTGACCTGCCTAGACATAGCTTTCAGCACGCCTAGCTCCCTTTAAAACCTGCCCCAACTTCTCTCAAGCAGCCACCAGAACCTGTCCTTTTTTTGTGTTGGTTGCCTTGTGCACTTTTGCCTCTTGTCTAAACTTTCTTGTGGTGACCGCTCCTGGGATGATTTCCATCCTGGGAGACGGAAGAACCCAGGCCACCGGTCACATCTCGGCCTTGTCCCACCTCTCACAGGCACTGAGAAGGAATCACACTCCTGCCTCAAGCTCAGGATGAGTGAATGAATGGAGTTGATCTCTTTTAAAGAATTTTTAATTCTTCCATCAAAGGATGCAAAGAAAAGAGTAAAAACCTGAGATTTCTAACTTTAAAAAAATCCATGAAATCCACTATATTCTGTTGCATGATTTGCCCTTGTTTGTTTTAATATAAAAATGGTGTAAATTAAGGACCAGTTAAATGACTTAATTTTTCCTTTTATTCAAGCAGAATTAACTAGCATACTAAGGGGACGTATCCTGTTTACACTGTGGTTTTGTGTGTTCTTTTGAACACTAATGGGAAGGCTGAACTGGCCTCGTGACCAGGCCCAGAAGACACCTTTTCTTCTCTCTTCCTGCATATCTGCTCATGCCATTCTCCATGCCCCAAGTACCTGAGGCCCTGTCTTTCCAGTCATGATCTGATAACTTATCGATCATTGAAGCACAGCTTAATTTCTATCTCATCTCCTCTAGGAGCCTCCCCTGATGGCCCCTATCCAGAGGCTCTCTCCTCCAAACTTTATCTTTCTTTTCTACCCACTTGACCTTGAAATCCAGAATGCATCCACACTCCTCCACCTGCAACATTTCCTGAATTCCATGCTAGACGCTGTGCTGGACTAGTGGCTGGACACTGCCTTAAATAAAACATAATCGTCATGCTTATTAACTAATTCTTGTTACCAAGAAGAAAACCGATGATCTCACTGGGGGCAAGTGACCTCACCTGGTGACAGCCTGAAGACCAAAACCTGCCATGGACACCAATCATGCCACTCCCCTCTGAGACTCACAGATGTGAGCTATATATATGTCAGTCAGCCTGCTCTATTACCTTTGGACTTGAAAAGGAACTTCGAACATCAAGCATGACACCAAAATGGAATTTCAAAGTGGCACCATAAAGCCAGCATTCTCCGTCCAAACACAGCACTCCCTTCTCCCCTACCCCCCATTTCTTTTACACTTTTGACCCATTTGTGTATGTCAGAATATGTCACCAGACGACAGGCTGTTTTGAAGGCAGAGATACTATTTTTTTTCTAGTAGTCTCCACAGCAGATGTCATTTTTTTAATGTTTTTTAAATTTTTTGAAACAATCCTTATTTTTAAAATATCCACACAGATAAGAAAGTGATCTAGGATGGAAATGATTAAAAAAAAAAAAATCACTGTACTTGGAATACTCACCTTATAAGAGGTTGATTAGATGTGGCCCATACTGTGAAAGACAAATACAAAAGAGGTCAGAGAGATTACAGTTGGTTAAGAGTGAAACCCCTGGAAAGGAAGAAACCTGGGGTGCCAATAATCTCTGAAATATTTTCTCATTAAGAAAACATGAGAAAAGAGCCCCACAAGGTTACGGATTGTTCTGTAAGACGGGAACAAGCCTGGAAGGCAGAGTTTCTGTACACAACATTTTGTTGATTCTTTTCTACCTAAGTGCCAAAGTCAGCAAGAGAAGCGACGGGGATTTTTTTTTCAAATATATTTTTATTATTGTTTTTAGGCCTGGCGGGGGACGGGAGGAGGATCTCATGCTCCTGCAAGCAAAGGAGGAGCCGCCTGTTTGAGGCCAAGCACAGCAGGGCTAGCTCCTGAAAGGGCTTCGGCACCGGTTCCCAGGCTCTCCATGGAGGAGCAAGTCCCTGTCAAACCCTGGGAAGGAAGGAGCTGGCAATCCTTTCTCGGCTGACTAAGCAAGGGCCTCAAATCAAGTCAGAAAACCACAGCAATTGTTGTAGAAACCCAAAGGGAAGAGGAATCTGGGACAGAACGCCAGCAAAAGCTAGTGCTGGAACTCTCTAATTTTTGAGCAAATGCCTATGTGTCAAATATATTCCACACATCCACACAGCAGTTACCACTGCCTCAGTGAGAACCCCACGTGTGTGGAGTGTAAAATGGAGGAGACTTAGGCTGTTTGGGTTCTTTAGTAGCTGAAATTCAGCCACTCTCTTTTTTATTTTTCCTTTAAAAAAACTATGACAGAGTAAATCCTTACTTTTACGTTCTTCAAGATATGAGTAGAAACAATACACAGCTTTTGTTTTTCAACTGATAATACTAGAGCTTCCTTTGAAGTTTAAATTCGTATCTTCCATCTATTACTAATGATGTTGATTTTTTAAATTTCAGACGGAAAACACCTGAAATACAATCTACTTTTGTTGATTTGTAAACTGATTAACTTCTAGACCATTTAGTTCCCCTTTCATCCTCCAGATGTCTACTGTGCATTTACACCTACAGCTTGCTGCAACCAGACTTTATTTCAGCGCCTCCTCTTGCTGTGACCATGGCTCCCATGTGATTATTTCTATGTAGAATCTACTTTCCACCTTCTTCCATTCTCCAGATCAGCCTGTCCAAGCTAACATTCCTCTCACCCTCACAGGCAATTTTCACTCCAGTGAATTCTGAGAGGAATGTACAATATAAGAAATGGATCTATTTTAAATGTGACCTTTAAAAATCGAATGCAAAACAAGAGGAGAAAGTAAACCCAAACAAACTGGAAAGCTTCTTGCAATTTTAGTCAATAAATACACTCAGTTCAATATGTATCTTCCATTAATTATAAACTCAGGGAGCGGCCACTTATAAACTCACAGGCCAATTTTCAATTCAGGGAAAGGCCACTTCTCATAGTAGTGCAAAAATAAGATTGTTTCATGCTTCACATACTGAAAATCTCATAATGTCAAAAATACAGTATTATAGCATACAAATAATCAAATATAATAAAACATTGAAGATCTTGATAAACAGGGATTGAGAAGGATCTTTTCTTTAGTCTCTGGGATTGTGAATCCAATGTTTTGTCACAGAGAATACAAATGCAAGACTTTTCTGGGGACCTTTAAAATGCATTGGTGACCTGGCTCCCTTAGAGCCATCAGAGGCCATATGGAGCATGTCCAGGGGGATCTGGCTTTTGTTGAAGCTAAGTTCAAGTTCTGCCTCTGTTCCTCTGTGAAGTGTCATTCCTGACCTTGCCATCCCAACAAGATCACTCCCTTCTCTGATCTTCTTTACAAAATCCATGACATATTTTACTTTATCTGCCCCATGAGGTGCTTATATATTATCTTATATCTGAGTGACTATATCAGAGTTCTATGTATGTACCTTATCCCCAAAGCAGACTGTAAGTTCTGGAAAAGCAAAGAACATATTTTATTTTTTAATAGCTAGCATCTAGCACATGGGTTTGGATGGAGGAGGTGCTCAGTAAGTACGTGCTAATGATGATGTATAAAGTTTTATTTTCATTAGCTAGGCCATGATAAGTGCAAAGCGTAGTACCTGGTACACAGAAATAGCAGGGAATGTTTTCTATTTGTATTAAAACTTGTATTCAAATGCATTAACTACTAGCACAGCTCCTAGAACATAATAGGTACCCATTGAATAATAGATTTGATTGAATAAACCAATTTTGAAAGTTTGGGGAAAAAATGCATTTCTTTCAATAAAATAATCAAGAAATCAACAAAGATGTATGCGTTACTACCTATTATTAATAAAATTTCCAAGTGATCCAATATGCTTTCAGCATGGGCATTTGCATAGAAAGATTAAAAAGGTGAAATGAATTGATTTTTGGTTAGGAAAAAATATAGTCTCATAGCTTTGAGCCATGGGTTGCTATTTCCCGCTATGGTACATGTGTTAAATAAAGGGATAATTGCAAAGACAGACAGTGTGGGCACACTATATGATTTATTCACTTAACAGGTTTTCCTTAGCTTTGTCAGGAATTCGTTTAAGTGTTTGAAGAAGCTAGTGGGATTGGTTTGCCAACAGTCAGATTACTTTGTTCCTGGCACCGAATTTCTATAATATTTTAATGTCTGCCAATTGCATAAGTACATTTAAAACCATGAAGGAGCTCTCCAGTACCACTTTTTAAGGGAATTCTACATACAAGGGAGAAAAGCACATAAGATTTAGAGGGATTAGTTAAGATTCTTTACTGCGCTGTTTAAGATATTAAATTACATACGATTTTGTGAAAGCTCATATAATAAATGTTAAAAGGTTAAGCTCTGTAATAAATGACTCTACTGGGTTCAGCAGACACAGGGTCCGTTCAGTGTTCCTAGATGTTGATGCTCCTGACCCTCAGGGGCAGGACATATCTCCATGTGCAGGGCTGACCTGAGCAGGGCAAGTGCTTGTCCATCAGAAGACTTCGCCCTCAAGTCTCTGTGATACTGAAAACCATTTTCACACGTTTCTCAATACTGTAGCGGATCCCCGCCCCAGTCTCAAATGGACTATGGATGTACTGCGATGCACGCTGTAAGGGCACTCTGTCCATTGCTGCATCCTTTCCAGCGTTCTGCAAATCCACCCCATTGCCAACAGAAGGGAGGGCTCCATCAAATGTTATCACCAGCCCTGACAAAAGTTCTGGGAAAATAGAATTATAGTTACTAGGAAATCAACTTTCCTAGTAACAAGAACTCTTAGAGGTCAACTGGTCCAAGCTCTCTTACGTATTTCTTAAATCTGCCCTTTCATCTCCATCAATTTTCTCTCTCCCATTATTCAGGCTCTCCGTATCCTCCTACCCCTCTTACCAGCCATCGCCTCTTAAAAGGTCAGCTTGCCTCCAGCGTCCTCCACACCAATCTTAAAACGAAAATCTGAGCCTACTTAAAGCCTTTCAGTATCTCCCCATTGCCTTCCGAGCACCTTCTCAATTCCTTCTTTTCTGAGCTGGCTCTCACGTCACGCTCTCCAGCCTCACACCTCACCATTCCCCACCTTGCACTCTGGGCTCCAGCCCCGCCGAACCTCCTGCACAACTGCTCTCTCCACTCTGCCCTTGTTCGCCTTTCTCTCTCACAGCTGAGAATGCTGCCCACCCTCCTCCCCACGGGCACACCATTTATCTGACCATCTCATTCCCAACATTTAATTCACAGAAAGCCTCCCCAGCCCCCAGGCCCGGGTAGGCACCCCTGCTACGTGCACACAGCACTCTAGGCTGCATTTTCCACTGCATCATAATAATGCATTTGCTTGTTTGCCTCACTAGACTGCGCGTTTCCTAAGGGCTGGAATGATGTCTTATCTATCTTTCTCTCTGCAATGAGAGACTGAGTGAATAAACGAAAGCTCGGCCAGCCTGCACTTAATAGATAATGAAACTTAAGCTGGATTCTACATAACTAATTGGCAGGAAAGCTGGGCTTTGAACTCTGATCATATCCTACCAGAGAGGGATTAGAAGGGTCACCTTTGTATTAAAAAACAACAACAAAAAAACAGAAAATTATATTGGTAATGAGACAAGCAATATGCAGTCACAATTACTCATATGCCTATCTGAAAAGAGGCAGGGAGACATTAGTCTATTAATGTTGCAATTTAAATGCAGTAAGGGCATGGAGAGCAGAATAATTAAATTGAGATTTTTCTTATTAGCTTTTTTGAGGAGTCTGTTTCTAGAAATGGGTGCATTTACCTGAAGTGAAAACCATCTAGGAGAGACTGAACTTCAAACCCAATTGATTTCTGGCATTTCTGTGTAATATATACATACAAACTATTTAAATAATAATTTTATATAAATTATATAAATATACATTCCTCATTAGGTAAATTCCCAAGATTTAATTTAAATAAGTTACCTTAGACTAGAGGTTCTCAAATTTCTGTGTACAAAATAATCACCTAGATTATTGTTAAAAATGGAGATTCCTGGGCCCTCACCCCAGTGTTTATCATTTAGTATTTCTGTGAGAGAATGTGAAAAATTGCACTTTTAAGAATTGAGGTGAAATTCACATAACATAAAAGTAACGATTCTAAAGTGTTCAATTTCGTAACGTTGAGCACATTCACAATGTTGCACAGACATCACCTCAGAAAGTGCATTTTTGACAAACACTCCACTGCGGCAGGCAGTCCCCAGATGGCCTACTGAGAATAACCACATTATGTACTCAGATGATGATGGCAAGAAATGAGAAGCCTCATGCAACAACCTCATTATAAAAGGAGATTTTTAAAAAAGTTAGTTTCCCCAAACATTTAAACCTAAAAAAAAAATGTGTATGACATTTAGTGGTTACCAGAGCGTGAGGAGGGAGGGGGGTGGTGGTTGAATGTAAATGGGGTCAAATATATGGTGATGGAAGTAGAACTGACTCTGGGTGGTGAACACACAATGTGATATATAGATGATGTGTTACAGAATTGTACACCTGAAACCTATGTAACTTTAGTAACAATTGTCACCCCAATAAACTTTAATTAAAAAAAAATACCTTTGCTTCTCCCTTTCACTAAATATAAGCATGATACCAAGAAGCTAGTGTATCTCAGGGTTTTCTGTACTAATGGATTCAACATTTATTTATCTGTATGCACCCAGTATTTCCATGCTTATAAAGAAGAACAGTGCTAAGTGAAGTGAGAAAACTGGAAAAAATGAATCACTCCTCTATGATGAGCCAGATCCAGGTCCTGTTTCCTTCGGTTTTAACAACATTATTACAACACATTATTAAATTCTATTTCAGGCAATGAAATTGTCAATAAACACAGAAAAAGTCTCCAGAGAAAGAACTGCAAATTAGGTTTCCCCTTATAGTCAAAATCTCATCTAAATGTAAGGAAACTGCTTATTCTGATAAAAGTTAATATAAAAATATATAGACATACTTCAGAGATATTGTAGGTTCGCTTCCAGACCACCGCAATAAAGCAAGTTTAGCAATAAAGTGAGTTGTAATCTTTTTGCTGGTGGAGGGTCTCACCTTCAATGTGTGAAGCGCAATAAAGCAAAGCCCAATAAAACCAGGTGTGCCTGTAACAGCTGCTCAAAGATGCTGAGATCGACTGCTGTTTTCTCTTCAAGGTTTTAGAATCAGTTTTCCTAGTTTTAATTCATGATCTAGTTGCTCCAGAGTTGGTTCTAATCTTAGCTCATTTTACTCAGGGTCAGATTTCTGTGAGGATTCCTGGAATTAAGCAACTATGAAGATCAGCCACGGTGATAGGAACCAAGGCTAACATGGCATCTTCATAACAAAGATACAGAATAAGATGAAAACTCATCACAAGGTGAGAAACCAAGACTAACAGATAACCTGTAATGCCAGAATCTTGGGAAATTTCCATAAGCTGTACGGCTGAAGAAGCTGGGCTGAGGAAACAAGGACTGATGTATCCCAATTACCTCAGGACACAGTGTTACACCACCTTCTTGAAAAGAGGCAGGGAGGCAGCCTGGGAGGGGACAGTACTAATTTTTGACATGAGCAGAGACGGATTACCTCCTCACCTTTCTGTGTACAGTTAGAGATCACAACTCCCCCCACTCCCCCCCCCAAAATGGGTCAGGGCAGAAAAGAGTCTGACAGGGGGACACATTGTATGTTGGGCAGTGACCCCAAAAATAAAGCCCTAAAGGCATGGAAATAGGAAGAGTCTTGCAGAGCACGTTGGGGTGGTTTTAGCAGGAAGCCAAAAGAGCCAAACACAGGTCAATCAGGTTCAATAATTCGAATACAGGAGACTCCATGCCTACAGGCGACTGGGAACTGAGTGAGGTCAGGTGTGTATCAACCTGACCTCAAGCTATAGATTTGAGAAGGGAGTAACTAGGGAACAGTGACGAGAGGCCAAGAGCTTACCATGTGGACAGATCCTTCACCGCTACTGTGTTTCCCTAAAAATAAGACCTAGCCGGACCATCAGCTCTTTTGGAACAAAAATTAATATAAGACCTGGTCTTATTTTAATGTAAGCCCGGGTCTTACATAATACAATATAATATAAGACCGTGTCTTATATAATATAAAATAAGACCGGGCCTTATATTAATTTTTGCTCCAAAAGACGCATTAGAGCTGACGGTCCGGCTAGGTCTTATTTTCAGGGAAACACGGTATACTCAGAGAAAGGGTATAAAGCTGGTTATGATTTACGAGTACTATGGAAATGAAGATTTTAGAGAAGTTCCATTCAGGAAAAGCATGGGATCTATGAACAGAAGTGTTGAAAGACAAAAGCTGAGATAAAGGACAACGTGATGAGGTAAAAGGAAAAGAAGATGAGATGCAAAAGCACAATTGATTAGGGTTAATAGGTATTGACCTCAAGACCTGGGTATGAATTATAGCTCTTCCATTTGTTAGATGAGTGGCTCTCTTAGTCCATTCAGATTGCTATAACAAAATCCCACCCTGGATAGCTTTTAAACAACAGAAATTTAGTTCTCAATTCTAGAGGCTGGGAAGTCCAAGATCAAGGAACCAACACAGTTGCCTTATGGTGAGGACCCTCTTCCTGGTTCATAGCCCATGTCTTCTCGCTGTGTCCTCAGATGGAGGAAGAGGGGATAGGGCTCTCATGGGGTCTCTTTCATAAAAGTACTAATCTCATTCATGAGGGCTCCACCCTCATGACTCAAGCACCTCCCAAATGCCCCAACTTCTAACACCATCACACTGGCTGTTGGGATTCCAATATGTGAATTTTGGGTAAACATGAACATTCAGACCATAGCAGTGGCCTTGGGCAAATCACTTACCCTTGTTAAGTTTTTATTTCTTCATTTATAAAATGGAGCTAAAGAAATCTATTTCACACGGTTACATTGAGCTTTAATGCTTACATAACCAATAATGAGAAAGTCTAGGAAAAGCACCTGAACAAGACCTAGGCGTTCAGTAATTATTTAATAAACAGTAGCCATTATTATTACTAACAACTTTAGAGGAAAAGGGAACGGACTGAGGCAAACAAAGGATTGCAAAGAAACTAAAAACACAGTTAATAATAATCTACATTGGAGATATTAAAGAGCAGAATTAAAATTGCAAAAAAACAAACAAACAAAAAAACACACGATCTAACTGGTAATGCAAAGGAGCTCCAGAAGTCTGAGAAAAAGGACAAAAACTAAAAATGATGAGAGAAAAGCTAAGTCAGTGATTCAGCCTACTAATTGAAGGTATTTTTGAGAAATGAATCAAGCAGAACAAAAGCAATAAGCTAAAATATGAAGAAAGAAAACTTCCTGGAGTGAAAAACAATCTCAGCATGAAGATCAAAGGGCTCACTGTACTTCAGGCAAAGCTAATTTTAAAATATTTTAAAGACCCACACCTAGATATAATTCAGCAAAAAATTTAAACTATGGAGATAATTCTTTTACAAAGCCTCCAAAAAGGTTCCAGAGACCAGCTTAACCAGAGAGATCTTTCAAACAATCTATAAACTGTTCCAGAGCATAGGAAAAAATGGAAAAACCATCCAACTATTTTATGAAGTGAGCATAACCAAGACAACAAAACCTGACAGAAAGGAAGCCACTAACCCCACTTTCACTTCTGAATCGATGCAAAAATCCTAAACAGAACCCTAGCAAACTGAATGCAGCAGTATAATAAAAATGCATGCATAAATCAAATTGGATTTAGCCCAACAAAGCAAAGATAGTCCAAGATTAATATCTGTTAATATATCAGAGTGTCAGAATATAAGACAATCTTATTATACGGTAATCCTCATTTTCTTGGTGAATAGCTCCAAAATTATTTTTGCCAACTGAAATGCATGCAAGATGAATATTTATGAAATAGTCAACTATCTATTTAAAATAGTTAGGTATACACACTTGAAATCATATAATAAAAGAACTTGAAATACTGCTTTTTTCCCCCACTTTCACATACCATGAAAAAATTTTATTCCACCTCTTCCCATGCCTACTTGACATTAATATCCGCTGTCACAGGAACCACTATGAGATATTTAACAGTTTTTCAGAGCTACCATCTTCACTTCTGTCTGAGCACTTTTCAGTCTACATATGATACATTACTCCATATATACTTTTATTTCAGGAAATCATTTATCGTGAAATCTCTATCACAAAGGCTTGCTTTATCAACTTATAACTTCCAATTCTTGCACTCGTGAGGTCATTTCCCAGGAATAATTACCAAATCAGTATTAAATGTCTTGGCCTCCTTTTTATGGATTCTTTCTGGTGACCTCTATAAGCATGCAATACCAGCATTGATCAAAGGGCTTTACCGGGATGTTCAAAATAAAGTCAGTTGAGGAAAACTCTGAGAATATGATAGATCTTGTCAGGACTTGTTTATAAGATGTCTCCCTCTCTTCTGAAGAGTAAGTCTTGGGGGGGGGGGGGGGGAACAAATGTTATCTTATAGCAACCCTTTGCACAGCAGGGCATACTTAGAACATTATAGTATTTGTATTGCACTACAGCAACTGAGCAAGGCCGCTCAGGGTGGCTGCTCCCCCTGGCCCTGCCCAGGCTCCTCGACAGATCAATAAAGAAGCACATCATGGGGAGAGTTCTGCTATATCACGAGGTCCAGTAAGAACATCCAGGGGCAGGAGACTGCAGTGGAGCCAGAGAGGTTGGTGCCTGGCTCTGTCTGGCTGTGTGACCTTAGGCAAGTTATTCAGCTTCTTTGTGCTTCAGTTCTCACATCTGCAAGATGGGATAATAACAGTCCCCAGAGACTCATTCTGAGGATTAACTAAACTAATTCATGTAAAGCACTTAGAACTCTATCCTGCACACAGTAAGCACACAATAAATGCTAGGTTCAATAGCCATGCCTGATCAAAAGCAAAACAAAACAACTCAAAAAACAAACAAACAAACAATGAGTAGAATAACCAGATTAACTCTGCAACATGTCACTTCACCCCCCCTTACACAGTCACTTTAAAACTCATCAGACGACAAGCCCTGACCTCATCCTTGGAGTTTTCAGTTAAATTTTTAGGTTTTAGTCAAGGATCACTAGGAATCTAAGAAAGCGTCCTTTATGAAAGAGAGACCAAAACAGAGATACAAATGACTTTAAAAGGAAAAGAGACAATGTTGGCAGTATAGGCAAACTTAAACATATATGTATGCATATACATACACGCATATATGTATATTTATACACAAACTTACATACATACTCACACATATATAAAATTAATGGTTAAGAGCACAGGCTTTGGAGCAATAAATTATTATATCCACAAAGTAAAAACAGAACTTCATAAAAAAGGAATTGCCAGAAAATAAGACAGCGTTCTTGATAATTAAAAAATGTTGGTTGCAATGAATTCAATAGAACGATTACAAAATAATGGTTAAGAAAATTTCTCAAATAAAGAAAATAGGAGATTTAAAAAAACCTAAGAAAATTAGAGGATTAATCCAATATCCAAATAACAGGAATTTTGTAAAAGCAGTATAGGAGAAAAGTGGGATGGAGGGCCAAACAATTCTGAAATAAATAATACAAGAAAATTTCCCATCACAAAAGGATCTGCATTTTCAAGATAGAAAGTGCTCTCTGAGTACTCAGCAGAAGGAAGAAACCAAGATCTATACCCAAAGCACATCATAGGGAAATTTTAGAAAACAGATTCAGATTAAAAGTCAGAATGATGCTGCCATAATGAAAATGATTTTTTTTTAAATTCCCTTCTTTCTTCTTTTCTGTTGTTTTTTCTATAATCGGCATGTATAACTTTTATTGTCAGAAAATTTTAATACAAAATAATCTATACTTGGAGACTCTAGCCTAGATTTAAATGGCTCCATTCCTTATCTGTCTTCATAATGTTCCCATCTGTCTCTCTGCACTGATACAGAGACCCCTATAGTCAGCAGAACTAGTGATAGAAGCTGGGCAGACAGCGATTGCTGTGAGCCATCACTCGCGGGATTCACTGCCCAGCGGCCCTGTGTGGGAGTGACGTCCACTCATATTTACTCAGTGAGCACTTGTTTTCAAGCATACACCCAGAATATTTTGATATTTGAAGAAAGGGGGGAAAGCCCATAATTATGTTTCCTTAGACACATCTTTCTATCCATTATGATCATGTCTTCACTCTTGCAGTTAGCATTTATTTTAATAAGGAACTGCTAAGTGCTCCAATTTGTCTTCATTGCATTTATTGAATATCATGTCCTAAGCTTTGTCAAGAGATGCTTTTCCTATTGACAGACTTACCTGTGGAGAAGATGAACACTGTGTTGTCCCAGAGCCCATGGCTTTTCAAGGCTGCGGTGACATTTCCCACGGCTTCATCCATAAGGGACACCATTCCTGCATAGTAATGCCTGTTCTTATCTTGGATAAAGTCATATGGCTTCAGATATTCCTCGGGGACCTGAAGAGGCTCGTGGACAGACTGGAGAGCAAGGTACAGAAACAGAGGCTGGAAAGAGAGTTTGTGTAAATCAGTTAAGATGGCATGGAAACATGAAATATAGAGAGAGAGGTCCAGATCTATCAGTTAATAACAGTAATATCAAGACAACCTACAGAATGGGTTGAAAATATGTGTAAATCATATATCTGATGAGAGACTTGTATGCAGAATATATAAAGAACTCTCACCACTCGATAATAAAAGATAATTAACCCAAATATAAAATGGGCAAAGAATGCGAATAGATATTTCTCCAAAGAAGACATACAAAAGCACAAAAAGCACATGAAATGATGATCAACATCATTATTCATTAAGGAAATTCAAATTAAAACCACTCTGAGATACCACTTCACACCAACTAAGATGGTTATAATATAAACCGCAACGTAAGTGTTGGTGAGAATGCAGCTAAATTGAAGCCTTCATTCATTGCTGGTGGGAATATCAAACAGTGCAGCCAATTTGAATAACAATTTGGCAGTTCCTAAAAACTGTTAAACACCGAGTTACCACATGACCCAGCCTTTCCACTCCTAAAGAAATGAAAGCATATAACCACACAAAAACTTGTATGTGGATGTCCACAGTGGCATTATTCATAACACCCCAAAACTGGAAACACAAACATCCAGCAACTGATGAACGGACAAACAAAATGTGGTATATTTTCAGCAATATACAGCAGTAAAAGGAATATTATCCAGCCATAAAAAGGAATGAGTATTTACACATGCTACAACACAGATGAACCCCAAAAATGTTATGATAAGTGGAAGAAGCCAATCACAAAAGACCACATTTTGTACGATTCCATTTATATGAAATGTCCAGAAGAGGCAAATCATGGAGACAGAAAGTAGATTAGTGGTTGCCTGGAGCTGTAGGGAGTTGGGGAGAGCAATGGTGAGTGACTGCTAATAGGTCCTGGTTTTGGGGGAGTAATGAAAATGTTTTAAACTTAGATTGTGGTAATGGTTACACAACTCTGTAACTTTACCATTGAAATGTATACTTTAAATGGGTGGATTTTATGGTATATGGATTATGTCTCAATAAAGATGTTAAAAAGTGTAACAAAAGACACAAGATAAAAAATTAAAAATAAAAGCTTGAGTTCTAAAATGGCCTAGAAGCCTCTGATCCAAACAAATAATAATAATATCAGTCATACCAACTATATATTAAATGTCTATGTGCTAGATACTATAAAGATTTCTATACGTATTCTGTCTCATTTAATACTAAAAAAACCATCCAGTTTACAGGTAAGTTAACTGAGGCTTAGAAAGGTTATATGACTTGCACTAGTTCCTATTAATTGCAGAGCAATTTCCTATGGGCAACTCCACTATTATGGTGTGGATATGTACCAAGAGATAATGGAACTTTTTGCTTCAGCTGAAAAATAATTTCACACCTTTTAGGAGAGTATTAAGGATTCTTGAGATTTTTACGAGAAAACAAGAACACCGTGTCTTGTTAGTCTCTGATCTAGGAAGGAAGGCCAATTTAATTCCTGGAAAGGAAGGAGTGTGAGACACCGATTCTATTTTATCTCTTACACCAATTTACAGCATTTAATATTGGTGGTATTCCAGGTCCCCCCTCCTTGGTAATGAGCCTTTCTGAAGGCAGTCTCTTCATTGTGCTCCTACAGAATTCTTTCATCAGTTGAAAACCCTCAAAAAGATAATTGGTTCAACCCAAGAATAAAGATATAATTCTCTTACGGTATTTGAGGCATTGAAATCTCATAAATGAATGGGGGGAAAGTTAGAAAGCAGACTGGATATGAGGGCTCATATTTCATTCTTCATTGTTGATAAATTGCATATTATATACCCCTATGATAGAGTAAGGAGTATACATACATAGCGCCCAAATAGATACCCCCATATTATTTGTAGTTCAGATCTTTGGCACTTAGAAAAACCTTTTCGGCAACATCAAAGTGTTAAAAATAGCTGTTAAATATCAAAGTCATTGCTTTCAAACCTATCTAACTAAGGAAGTAAGTGATGGAATAAAAACCATGATAATGTAGAACCTGTGCTTCGTTTGTACATTGTTTCCATGGAAAACATTCCCAATCCCAACTCCAAAAGTCGATACTAAAAGCTTTAACACTGCGCTAGCTCTATCTCTGCTGCCCCTTGACACATACACTTCCTACTCCAGCCACACAAGTCACACTGAAACTTCTGTGTTCCTCCAGACCCTGGTGAAGGGAATCTGGCAGATGCTCTTCCAGTTAGCGAGGAAGGACCCTGGCCCGAGACGTTTGGAGGAGGAAGGACGTGCAGAGGCATCGGTGCTCCGACAGTGTAGTGAGGGTCTGAGGTGGGAGAAGCCGTCTGAGTCTCTGCACTAGACTAAGCCACCCCAGCCACCAAGCCAAGGTGCAGATGGGGACAGGATAAAAAAGTGAAAGGCTAGAACAACTGGCAGCCCACATGAAATTTTAAAAATCAGGAACTATGACATAAAAATTTGTTTTGTTTTGTCTTCTTTAAATTTTCTTGAAAAATCAGTACTTCTGACAAATCCACACTCACACTCCATCTGGTAACAAATAGCTGGAGTATGAGAAACAAAGATGCCACTCCCCAAAGCTCTCCAATTTTCTAGTCGCCCCACTGTTCCATCTGAGCAGGCAGGTTAGCAGCCCGATCCTTGTAAACATGGGTTTGTGACCCGGGTCTGGGTTTTCTGCATGGGCAGGGGCGGAGGAATGAGAAAGGAACCTCACTGCTTAAGAAGAGGTGCTCATCAGTCATCACCAGCCATGTGGCAACCCACGTGGTGAAAGAGACAGCGGAAGGAAGGCAGGTTATGCCCAGCCAGCAAGTGATTCCTAGAAGCGATGGCCGGGGAGGGTCATGGGGGAGTGTTAGTTCTTATAACCATGCCAGAGATATAAATAATGATTCTGAGACCATCATTAGAGGACTGTGTACATATTTAATATAGAAATCATTCTACTCACTTTGTTAAATATAGCAAAATCTTTCCTGAATATCTTTCCAATAATTATCCCTTAGTGGCTAAGGCATGACTGTCACTCTTGAGAAGTTAATATTATAAACCGACAGCAATTTCCCAGTGGTCAGGCTTCTATTCAGATAGAAGGGGCATAGCTGAAAAGAGAGAGTGAAAACCACCTCTAAAGGATGAGAACTAGCCTGTCCTGTGATTATTACAAGCCATGCAAAGGCCTTGCAATATCTGCTGACCAGATCCTAATAATTCACAAGTACAGCTACAGTTATTGCTTGAACAAAACAAGTTATCTTTCTTCCCATTTCATTAGCAGTAACCTAGGGCCATTTAGTGTTTGGGCAAACAACCTAACACACATCCATTTGGGTCTGGGTCACCCAGAGGAGGCAGAATGGTGTATAGTGCAGCCCATTTAATGAGGTGAGGACCAATGCAACACCTTTTAAAGTATTTCCATCCAATATTGTAAAAATAAAGTTTCAGGACTCATACGGTGAACTTTATTCGTGAAACAGCTCATTCCCCAACAATGCTAGATGTGAAGCGCTTTTATACTATTTGTGAATTTAAAAAAAAATTAATAGAGTACTACTGTTCTTAGTACTACATGGTGGCCCAGTGGAAAGAAAAATTAACTAGAGCTCTAAGGGTCTCCAGTCACAATCAGGAACCCACCTACAGCCACTTGTCCTAAGGCACTGCCGGTGAACAGCTGTAGCCAATTTCCCCACACCTGCCAGCCAGGGCCTCAGCTCACGTTAGCCTAAATCAAGCAGCAACCAACCATCCTGGGAAGGGGCTCATTCCTACTATGCTGTCTACTGACTTGAGTTCCAACCCAGTCATGCACTGGCCTTGGGAGGCCTGTGAGCCATTATGACATTACTGACGTCCTGATTCAAAACCCTGGCATCCTGGACCTGACTTGATCTCCATTGATCTCCGGGTTTATGCTGAACCCTGATCTCTCCTTGCTCTTTCTTGGGTCCAGATCCCTGCTCTGACCAACCCAGTTACAACTGCCACCTTTACACCAACCCTAACTGCACCCTTTCGGGTTTCTTGGGACTAGAAATGGAATCCTAGATGTGAATCATGACCAAATGTTTAAGTATTACATAAAAGTATGACATTGTTACCTAAAGTTATTAGCATATTAATAAGAAGCTAAGGGTCCATTTCCTTTTCTTATTATGTCTCTTATTAACCTCTAAATAGCCTCACCATGCTAAGAAACCTAATTTCAGTGTTATTTTCGTTTCTTTAGTATATTTTCCTAACTTAAAGGCTAAATTTTAGAAAGCATATGATATGTTTTTAAATTGTTATTCTGTCTTTGACTTCCAAATTAAGACGTTCCTTTCCAAATTGTGTCAAGGAAAAGTAAGAGTCTACCACAAGAAATTTACATTTGCTTTAATAAGCTTCTAGTAGATCAGATGTGTGAGAAAACATTTATTTTTATTCTGCAAAGTGTTGGGGGGGGGCTATTTTTAACCAAAAGACATTTAATGAATGTGTTACTTTCACACTGTAGTCTGACTACTAAGGGAATTATCCTGTAGAAAAAGAGAAAGGACATTCCTTCCCAACACATGTGCAATGGCTACTAGCAGTATCTCCCTGAGTCTAACACCAACTGTATTTCTGTTGCAAAATTGCTCCGTATGCTTTTTTCCCCCTCAAGTGCTCTTTCAAATTGGCACATTTTTAACCCAGTTTATGGATTTGTGTGTATTGCTTTAATGCTTTCCATCTTAGAACAAGTTGCCTGTGTTACAGTCTATATATAGCACTTGAGAAATTAACACAGAAAAAGATTCAACATTGGGAAAAAATGATAAGTGCAGCTCCTGGAACTGGGGTGATACATAATTTTACTGAGAATTGAAAATGTAAACATCTGCATTTGCTATTTTAAATGAATTTTCTGAGGCTATTACTCAGCTATTGATTATTTCATTAATTTATGTCTATGTGTGAAACTTGACTTTGAGGTTGGGAATGTTGGCTACCGCTTCAAAATATTTCAGACACTGTAGGAAAATGACCACCCTCTCACCTGGCAATTTCCATAATGTTATCTCTGAGCAACACCATACTAATAACACCAGTTTGTATGGAGTTCCAGCTCTTAGGACCTACAATTTTCCTCAGTTCCTGTGCTTTCCACACTACACCAGTTAAGGCAGCCCACCCACAAAGAACTATTTCGCCCCAGCTGCTTCCTCTTATCCGCCAAATGTTATGGGCACTGTGAAAGAACACTCTATTGTTCCTTAATGGGAACTAATTTTTATTGTAGGCATGTTATAGTCACATGATTATATTGTGATCCTGTAAAAGGCAGTTGGCTTCTGCTTGCCCCTCTGTGTTTGAGGGGAGACAATAGTGGCTGTACATCAGAATCACTGGTGGGAGGTGGGAGTGGGGGGGTATTATTAAATGCCAGTGACAGAGTTCCACCCCAGACCGATAAGTCACAATATTTGGAATTGGTATTTCTTACAAGCTTTCCAGATGGTCCTAATATACTGTCAGGATTGGAACTATCAAGCTGAATCATACATACACTGGGGCTCATAATCTCTGGTCTTGGATATTAACTGTGAATCTCCTACAAGGGAGTGGATTGAACTCTGGAGTCAAACAGCATTTAAAATCTAATTCTCAACAGCTCTGTGACCTTGAACAAGTTACTTAACTTTTCTAGGCCAGTTTGCTTCTCTGTAAAGTGGTGCCTACCTCCATTGAAAGAACAAGGATCACAGTTCCCTTAAGACCTTGTCTTGTCCTTTGGGTTTTTAGCTGTATCCATACAAACATACAGAAGCAAACTGAACCCTAAGCCAATTACCTAGTCTTTATCTTTCCAATGATCTGAATATTGGTGTAGCTCTAGGTTTTAAAATCTACATATGTCTACATATTTGAGAGAATATTCCAGTTTCTTCCACATTCCACCACAAGCATGGCCGCTCCAAGACGTCAGCAAGTAAGACTGATAAAAAACCATAAGTTGGGCCACACTGAGGACAGACACCAGGAAATATTCCTAGTACCAAGTTAGAGGCAGTAAAGACAACCAGGAAGAAACCAGGTCAAAAAGGGGGTGAGTAGCCCAGTTACCAAGTCTAACAGGTGCATAAACTGGAATCCAAATTGTGATCTGCAGTGTGGACCCTCGGTAATTGTCAAGGCGGCAAAACGCAGGAAATGAGAAAAACCAGATAACATTGCACATTCTATTATTTGCTATGTTAGGGTTCCATGGAAGGGCAAATTTCACGGGTGTGCTAATGCAGTTCTTAATAAAGCCACATTCTAAGACCAATATCTGAGAACACAAATATTGGATCCAATTTTAAAGGCATTTAAGCTAAACCCAGGGAATTTAGCTTAAACTTTAGCTCATGAGGTTAACTCTAGGTTAACAAAAAAATGTTGAAGGCTATTCACTCTTTTCTATTTTTACCTATAGATAAGTCAAAAGGTTTCAGCACACGATATACACAATGGCTTCAGGATGGTAAATGTGGAAAACAGGCTCATCAGTATGCCCTGTTCACGGATTGAAAGACTCAATATTCTTAAGACATCCATTCTCTCCAAGGTAGCTTATAGAGTCAATGAAATCCAAATCCAAGCAGGCACTTTTATTTATTTATTTTGGTAGCAATTGACTAGCCGACTCTAAAATTAACATGGGAATGCAAAAAGTTTGCCATAATAAAACCTGATTTTGTATATAAGCCCAACATTTAAAAAAAAGATATCAATTTAATAATTACTTACAGCACATGCACATAATACACCAAAATAATAAAACTGTATTTCTACCAAAACACTATAGACACAGTATTTCTCAAAGTGAGATCTAAGGACCACTTGCCTCAGAATCACCCTGGAGAAATTTGTTTGACATGCTGACGTACGGATTTCCCACAGACCTAAGAGATCACTCTTAGAAGTGGGCTCCAGAAATTTCTGTTTTTAATTTGATATTAAATTGATACTGACGTACTTTAAATTATGAAAATTACTCCCCCGGAATTTATTAGATTTTTCTCCTAAACAACAGTGGCCTTTTTCTACATGCATCTGAAGAGATGCTATCTTATTAATACAATCTTGATATCACTAAAGAGGCAAGACTTACCTTCTCTGGTGGATGGTTAGTTATGAGGGCTGTAGCCCTTTGGGTAAATATGTTTGTTGAATACATATTTTCATATCCGGTTGCAACTTCTTCACCATCTCGAAAATCAAGAGCACATCGTGTGACATTCAGAGCGTTGATTAATGTACAACGCTCGTGGGAATAGTAATCTTCACTACCTAGGAGATAGCCTACAACAAGAATGGGAAATGAAAGTCGTCAGCATAGCATAAAACTTGTTAAACAAACTGATGTTTCAGCATTTAATTGCCTAAGGCAATTGATTACCCATGACAAGGCTAATCAAGTGACAAAGCTAATCAGAGCACCATTTCTTAACATCTTTATATTTGCTAGCAAAAGGCATTAAAATGTTACTGTAAAAAAATTCAAATCCACTCCTCACTCAAGTCTTTAGGACACAAGCTCTACAATATAACTCTCAAAGTGGGTGATTCCAAGTAAATACATTCTAAAAAACTCACAGTTCAAATTCAGTAAAGGTGGTAACATCTTAATCTCTTAAAGCTATCTAATGGCTAAAATAGCATAGGGTTAATGTGATTTGTCACGAGTTTTTATTCTGAGGTGATCACGTAAATGAATGCAGGAATCAAATAATGTTGATATTGACCTTGGGAGACCAGTTTCAAGGTTACTTATAGAAGCGGCTCTAGGAGGAATCATCTTTAGTCAGATGCTGACACCCACTGGTGAAAGACGCAAACCTTTCCAAACAGAGGCTTTCTAGACATAACAGAGCCAAAAGATCACACTAATACGTGGCGCTGAGGTTAGATTTTTCTACCTATGGTGAATTTTATCCCAAATGTAAATGGCATTAACTGCTTATTCCACAATTTATACTTCAACATGGAAGGAAATGGGTTTTCTCAGTAAATATTTGTTTCTGCAAATGTTTCCTATTTCCCTAAAATATTAAAATAAGCTGTGCTGCATATTATATAATTCCATTTATGTGGGATGTCCAGAATAGGCAAATCTATAGAGACATAAAGTAGGTTAGCGGTTGCCTAGGTCTGGCCGGTTGGGGGAAAATGGGGAGTGAGTGTTAACGGGGATGGGGCTTCTTTTTGGGGGTGATGGAAATGTTCTACAATCGGATTGCGATGACAGTGGCATAACCCTGTGAATTTTTTAAAAAAAATTTTAAAAAATCATTGAATTGTACCCTGTAATTGTGTGGATTGTGTGGTATATGAATTACACTTTGATAAAGCTATTAAAAAGAAACAAGTCATGCTGGACTCTGAGCTATCTCCTGGCAGATACCACTTACTAACCTTAAAATGAAGATGACAAAATTGGCCTGGCCCTTTCCCCAGTCCTGAATGTTCCCTACAATCACAATTAAAAGCCTTACCCACCTTATACAATACATGAATTCATTTTTAATTAATCTCCTCCTTTTCTATGATTCAATAAATTCCTGGTCCTGAATATAATGAATACCTTGGTTTCAAGATAACTTTTTAAATGGTAATCTTTTCTCCTATGTATATAACAGAAAAGGAAATCCAATGTGTTTGCTAATTAATTTGTAATACAAAAAAAAATGTGTGTGTAAAAATAATTTCAGCCCTTATATGGGTGATTATAGGGTCAAGACATGTGGATTCTATTTGGGGATTTTAATAACTACGGCGTTAGAGTGTGAGGAAATCACTTCAGGTTATCTGTAAGTGTAAACAGCTTTTATCATTTGGGAGAATATATGCATAGGATACACTTGATTAAAAGATGTATGAACTATAAATACTAAAAAGATATTACAAATAGAAGGAAAGCAGAAACAGAACTATTTATTCACATACTTGACCAAATTGATGCCTAGCATCCATGTGACAATTACATAGAACCTTTCTCAAAAAGTAATTTACAAATTTGAACTTACATGCTGAGCCTAAAGAAGAGGGCAGCCTATGCTTTTTTGGGGGAAAATAATTTTTGAACAACTAAATCTCTGCTTTATTTAACAGCATTACTGAGATATTAATATAATTCACATACCATACGAGTCATCCATTGAAAGTATATAGTTCAACAGTTTGTAGTGATATAAACTACAAGTGTAGTATATAGTTCAGTGGTTTATTCATGGAGTTGTGCAACGAGCTCTACAATCATCTGGCTGGTTTTTAACAGACCATCTAAGCCATAACCGTGATAACAGCTGCATGGTTATTATGCCTTCCTTATTGCAAGTCTCCATTCCATATCAATGTGGGTTGTCTGGTTATCTAAGCCCTGGTTAGGTTTCTTGATTCTCATGAAATGATATCATTTCTATCTTCTATCCAACTGAAATTTTAAATATTTGACTTGGCTTTTAATAAAAAAATTTTAAATATCCATAGTTTTTCCTCTTGCCAGAGTATAGGCGTCGACCCATGTTTTAGCAAAGACCTGACTGAAAATTTTCAGAGGAGGTACAGACTGTTTTTTCTGGTAGAATTTCCAAAATGACAAAAAGGTCTTACACCCAAGTCCAGTTGTTAACAGATATTTAAGAATACTCAGGATATAACTAGGTTCATCAAGAAAGAATGCCATGTTTGACTAGTGATGTCTGTTAGAGAACCTGGATGGGAGCAGAACACACAAGGTTTCAGGTCTGATGTCCTTGAATCTCAACTTTAACCCGGGATCCAACAAATACTACAGAGCTATACACTTCAACTGCATTGTTTGGGTTCCATACAACCACTTTTACTGAAATGTACTTTGGTGCTCAGGCCACAGCTTAAATACAAGGGAACGCCTCAAGAAACATCTATAAGAAAACCACCACTTTATTACTAAAATGTTTTTTGAGGATATTGTCCATCTTACCTTTTCCCAAAAGGAGAAATTTCTCTCAGGTCTCAGAGCCAGAAAATGATTTCTTTTTCCTGAACATCTGGTTTCTATTTAGCTTATAAATAATGTGACTCTTACAGATTTCTCCTTTTTGTTTTTTGTTTTGTTTTGGACATAGAAATCTCAAAGTTGAGTGTGAAACGCACCTACAGCCAGGCCATATTTTTGTAATCTGGTACCAAGTAACTATTCCATCTTTTCCTACTTACTCTTATTTTCAAAATTTATGTTGAATATGTGTTCCTTTTTGGATAAGACAAGTTGAAAATAAATGGAAAGACAAAATGGAGGGAGGTAAGTAGTGAAATAGGTAGACAGAAAGATAAGACATCATGAAAAGAACTTGACAGAAAGATATATAGCCACTGTCAAAATAAATAAGTAGTTAATTAAGACACAGCTCATAACAGGTATAAAAAGGGCAAGTCTTAAAACAAACTTTAGGTTTCACATTAATTTTTATAGGTCTATCAAGTCCATAAAACATTTATAATTTCTTATTATCCTTCCTATTGCCATTTGTATTTACCCTCCCATTTTTTTTTTTTTTTTTTCAAATCTATCTTCCCCAATCTAATGATTTGAAAAACAGATCTCAGATGAAGGGAGAAGGATACCAATGGAAAAAAGTCTTCTGCACCATCTTCACAAAAGGAAAACAAAAAAGAAAAAGAAAAAGAAAACTTTGAACACAGTCCATGGGGAGAAAAAAAAAATTCTAAATCATTGTGAAGGAAATAGTCTTGTATTGGGTTTGGCCTGGGAATTAAAAATGAAACATAAAAACAAACAAACAAACCAATCTGTATCCCCTTTTGATAATAAGGTTCTCTAAGAGGACAATGGCCTCAGATGTGGAGGCAGCAAATTTTCTGAATGCCCCAACATGGCATTTAGCCCTGGCAAAGATCCCTGCGGGCTCATGTCCGCCATGAGCTGAACACAGAGCCATGTTTATGGCGGTGGCATTAGACAGTGTCTCCACAGTGGTGCTGATTCACACTCTGTTCAAGTTTCCAGTTACAGTATTTCATTTGATTACCCTTGGGTGTGTTTTATGAGATGGCTGCAGTCCATCTGAGTTGTTAAAGAAACATGTGCATTTCCATTACCAAAGTAGGTATCAAATCCTCGACGGGTTGGAAGACATTCTTTCCGGTACATTCCCAGGTGCCATTTTCCAACCATATGGGTAGTGTAGCCTGCTTCTTTTAGGAGCTGGGGCAGGAGTTTTTCATCCAGAGGAACGCAGCTGGGCTGACAGGGCCAGATTATTTGGTGCTGTAAACCCGTGTGGATCTTAAAGAGATAAACATAAAATTATGAATTAACGATGTTGAAACATTTGAGTAAGCGGATAAAGTGGCTGCCTAATTTATTGGCTACATCTGTAGTACAGGAATCTTTAACTCTGTTCCTGTACTGGCTAAAGGCTATTTCTGAAAGGCACTTTACTCACTTATTCAAATAAGTTAATGGACATAAACAGGATTTGAAAAAAAATGAAAAGCACTCTAACGAATGTTAGATATTTTCAATAAATGTTTATCGTGGCACTGTGTTAGAAACCATTAAGATTTCAATTCCTACCTCAAAAAAGTAGCCATAATAAGAGCTGTGGATCTATCAAGGAAAAAGTGTTCCAATTTCTACACACACGAGTAGTGTTTGATTATAAGGAGCTTCTATAATCTTTCAAGATTTGGTGATTTTTTTAAGGGTTATTCAACAGTACAGTGAAAATGATTATTTGCATTTCTTACTCCACTTCAAATAAACTGTAATTTCAAAAGACAGTGACCAACTTTCCCTTAAAAAAGAAAGCAGCCATCTGACCCATAGGTTGGGAGTGGCTCATAGAAGTATGCTGAGAGTGCAAGGACCACACAATAAGTAGCCTTTAAGAAATCATCACTTGCTGAGTCTTGGTATAATATTAAAATAAAATATCCACAATTACACAACTTTTACCCAAACGATATATGGCAACAAATTGACTGCAGAAGCGGGTGTAACAATCTAGCAATCTTCTATTAACATTAGACATGACAAAAATATAAAATAATGTGCATGCACTCTTCTCATGCAGTTCTCGTTTTGGAAAATAAAATTATCTTTCATAAGTTATTTATGTTAACATGTAATGGGATTATTATTGTTGTTTTGCAATGAATAAAAATATTTTTAAATTTCGATTTTAATTTTTGATACAGTAAATTTTGAAAGGCATAACCTTTCATAAACATAAGTCTGCAATGGTTTTTAAGCATGTGCAGCGGTCCTAAGACCAAAAAGTTTACAACTGATGCTATAATGTCTGATAGTGATCATTGCTATGAGGATAACAAAGTGGGATAGGGAGATAGTGACAGGTGATTCTTTAAATAGGGAGGCAAAGAAAGCCTCACCCAGGAGGAGCTATTGGAGCAGTTCAGTAAGCTATGATAAATAAAGTGAGAGAGATGAGAGAGAGCCTTGCAAAAATCTGGGGCAAGAGCAATGTAGGTATAAGGAATAAAAAATGAAAGGCCCTGAGACCTGAACTTGCTTGATGAGTTTGAAGGCCAGCATGGCAGCCAATGTGGCCCTTGTCACAGCTCTGTGCTGATGGCTGCCACTGCACCCCCTGCTGGGGCATAAGTTGGGGGGAAAGGGCAGTGGTTCTCAGGGCCTTCCTTCCTTGCCTGCCCAACCCTACCTTCCCTAAAAGTTCACACCTGCTCCCCCATCCTGGTTTAGTCAGGGAGGTGCTCTTCTTTGTATGAAGTAGGGATGGGACCTCACATTCAGCTCTGCACTAGATGCCGCCTTTCCCTAGTGCCGGGCACTTCTGATTTCCCGAGGGAAGGGAGCTCTTAGGAAACAGAAAGTTGACAACATCAGTTCTTAACCCAGGCCCTAAGTGTCTGGTGCCTCCATCAGCTATCAGGTGGGTAGCAAGCAATTACTAATAAATGGTAAAAAACCAAAAATACCAAAATGGTTTGCAAATGATTTACTTGCTTTTATTAAAGCAGAAAAGCACAACGCTCAGAGAATTAAATCTCATCCTGGGTCTATCACCAAGCACATACTAAACACTCAACAATGGTCATAGTAATAACTGCTAAGTACTGTTATCAATAACATATCACACCCTCTCACCTACTCTCAATGTACTTTCTTGAGGAGCTGGGGTGGCATTGTAAGAACACGCACCCAAGCCTGTGCCTCCCCCAGGAGTGTGTTGTGCTGCATATAAACATCATATAACACACAGACTGAAATTACAGCTCTACAGTGCTGCTGGTACTAAGGGCGCACATGACTGATTTCCCCAGATTCAAATACTGACTACTCAGACCAGAAACATTCAGATTTTTGTCTTGTTTTGTTTTAAATATATGGCAATGAATAGATACAACATAGAGACAAAAACAAAAATAAACTTTCAAACTCACATCTTTTACCCCCTAATTTATTATAAGCTACTCGCTATTAAATAGTTTTCTCATAATCTTTGATATTGTCTTGAATTTCATTTGTGTGTGTGTGTGTGTGTGTGTGTGTGTGTGTGTGTGTGTGTGTGTCTTCAGAGAGAACGCTTTTGGAATTGTACCTGTTATTGCTTAATTTCATGATACCTTTCCACAGCTTCATAAAAGAACCTGTAGAATATCTTAAATGTTAGGTTAAAGTAGGTTTATTTTGAAGATGATGGATATGCTTGCTATCTTGGTGATGGTGGCAGTTTCACGGGTATATACATATCAAAACTTATCATATTGTACACTTTAAATATGTGCAGTTTATTGTATGTCAATCACACCTCAATAAAACTGTTTAAAAATAAAAGTGAGTTTTTCTATTGAAATTTTTATGCCTCTCCTAGAAGTAACTGGACACCTACTTTGGGATATGTGCCAGATGCCTTCCATTTGCCCTCCAGATCAGTACTCTGCCTTCTGTCCTGCTCTGCACCCTGGGAAGCCGACCTATGGGGACCAAATCAAAGATCCCCCTTGCCTCCTGGCTTCTGATTGGCTTCAGCCACAGCGGAGCCCTGACAGAGCCTGGAGGGAGAGAAAGGCCTCAGACTGCCAGGTTGTCTCTCCTGCAGGCCATTCTGAAAGCAGCCTTCTCTACAGGACTCTCTCTTTCTAGGTTTTGGTAAGTTCCGTTTCTTTTCCTTCCTTCTAGTTTAGGGGTAGTAACAACTCCACTAGCTTATACACTGTCCCTGTTCCCTCACACATTCACACCTTTTTAAATAAGTCTCTTTGCAAATTAACCCCCCATAAATTATTTTAATTTGAATGTGCCATCTTTTCCCAGCTGGAATCCCAGGCTGGGAAAGGAAAACATTCCTCTTAACACACACACACACACACACATTCACACACACACACACACACACACATTCACATAGCCCCCAAATCATAGAAGGATTCTATCTATGGTTAACACTAGAAGTTTATCAATAGAAAATTAATCCTGGGTTCAAAAACTTCATAATACATATTAATTGGCAACAGAGCAGGATAAGGAAAGACAATATTTTATGGAATTCAAAAGACCCAGTGGAGATAAATGTTATGTGCAAATTTCTTAAATGGAAAGCTCATCCATCACGTGCAGAGAACTAACTCCGACAGCTATAAAGCACTGCCAAGGGAGGCTGTGCAATTCAGTTTTCCTAGGCCATGGGCACCAAGCCAGGTGGTCAGCTGAAGCCTGCTTCTATTATCTACAATCATATGGAGCAGGGAATTTGTTCTTTTCAGTTCCTGAGAATTTATTTGACAGAGCATTTTTATGGCATTACTGGGGAGTGGAAGCCAAACGCTGGATGTCATCCAAAATCATGTTTTTGGTCTGTTCAAACACTGTTTGAAGGAAGGAAGCTATAATGTGTAGAGAAGTTGTAAACAAGCAAATGCTGAGCTGGTTCCAACCCAACACTTGAGTTTAGCACAGAATTATAGTGCCACACCACGCTTCATGGGGCAGGATGATAACAGGGCACCGACAGGAATCTAAAGGAAAAACTAAGCATCCCCTTGTAAATGCAGCAGCATCTAAAACAATTCCACTCTAATACCGATCTTCAATGAGAGTATGTGTGAATGGAGAAGGTCCTATATAATATATGAAAGTCCAAAGGGATTCCCCTCTCTCTACCATTGGAGAGAAGCTGTCTCTTCTTCATTAAACCAAATCCTCTCTCGAGAAACAGCTTCCTCTAAAATTTTACTTGACCATCAAGGATTCCCTCTGCAATGGCAAAGGGTCTACAAATTCAGTGAAGGACGTGGCTTGTCTCTGGTTTCTTTCTGTGAGGTAACTGATAAGAAGTCCTTGTTTATAGGCTCTGTTGCACACAAAAATTTATTTGATTCTGTGAGTTATTCAGTCCTCTGTAGATCTAGAAGGTACTAGCAGTATAGTCTCATGAATTTAAAAGAGAAAACCCAATCTCCTGGACCCATTCTACTGAAAGGAGAGTGGTTCCCACATCGGGACCTCTTACAATGCCTCTTTCAGAAGTCCAGGCAGTCTGTTGATTAATTATCTGTTTGGAAGCTCAACGCACAATATTTCAGCTACAATTACAGTAAACTCTCCCAGGGGCTAGGTGAACCACTGCTACATACATGACAATGGATGTTATTTCTCTCCTAACCTCAACAGTGTTGAGACAACATTGATTTGAAGAGAAGGAAGGTTCTGTCCTGTCAGTGTGACCTTTGCAACATGAACTCATGCCCTCATTGCACCCGCATATTTATGTGACATCTCCTGCTACAGTAGTCGAAAATTCAGAAAAATGGGCAGCATTACCCCTCCACTTTACACATCAGAGAGCCCAGAGGGAAGCTTCATGACCGGAACACAATCACAAAACGTGCTGGGAGGCAGCCAGGAGTTCCGAATATCCAGCCTGTGCCTTGGCTGGTACACTATAGGTTTTAACCACAGTCAAGTACCACTCATGCCACCTTAGGGTTTATTCCTGGAGATGCCCCACAAAACAAATGGATAGTGGAGAATCTGCTCCCGCCCCCCTTAAGCCTTCTAAAAAGCAGTCAGCTGCCCACGCTGCCGAAGCCAAGAGCTACAGAACACGCACTATGTGTGGCAGGGGCCTGGCTGTGCCATCTGGCCTGGTCCTTGGGAACTCAGGCTACAGAACTGGCTGTGTCACTGACAGCTTTAAGGGTCTATTTATTTTGCTGTTGATTAGCAAAGAGTGTAAATCTCTGACTAAACCCACAAAGGGATGTTTTTGTAAAAAAGAATAAGCAAGGCAAAAATTGTCTCAGTGCCTTCCTCTAGTTTAAATGATAAATCCACCCAAAAGCCTATAATGAAAAGGGAGGAGAATACGGAGGAAAAAGAATTTTCAGTGAAGTGATATGATTAAGGAAACAAAGAGAGTTACCAGACAGTAACAGCTTATGCTTACAGTGATTACTGAAGTAACAAACATCAAAAGTCAATCATTAACAACAACAACAATCCCATATGTCAACGGGTCATATTCCACTCAGTCGCAAACTTATTTCCTTACTTTCTCATTTCCAATTACTTGCAAAGTAAAAATGTAAAATATGGAGTTGTTTCTTTAAAATATCTTCAATACTTGCAGAATAAGGCCTCCAGACACCCCCTTCCATTCTGGAAAATGCTTCCAGGCTCTGGCTAGGCTTAAGAAGGACTTTGGCTTCAGTGAAAACAAAAGACCCACCAGAGCAAGTCATCCCCAAGGCTCCCTGCTTGTTTTAGTAGGTGGCCATCTTGCCTGTTACTATGGAGCTAATGTATCCTCGCTTCTCCCCCAAAACAAGTCAGGAATAAAGACTAACAAGTGCTTTCTCTTCAGAGGCACCTATAGCCTCTGGACTACATGTCCCTCTTCTCTCTCATTCCTTGGATGGCTTTGCCAGGGGGTCCTATGAACACTCCCAATTCATGACATATATCCCTCCCCAAGCGCTCCGCCCATCTCTTCCAGCTCTTCACACTTCTTCACCCCACATCTAATCTTGGAGCTCGGGGGAGAGGGGACCAGGGACAGGAGTCCATGGAGAGGCAAGCATGTGGCAGGGCAGTCAGGACACTGAGGGCAATGAGGAAGGAGCAGGGAGGTGAGGGCATCCTCAGGCAGAACTCCCCCTCCTCTCCGTGCCACAGTCTGCCATGCTTTATTCTGCTTGCAGCCATGGGTCTTACTTTCTCACATTCTTAAAGCAAACTTGAAGCGAAAGTCAAAAATTCCCCACGATGCTCCTGCATAGCCTCCTTCCTCTATTTCCTGTCCAAGGTTCTGCTTTAGGGGTGAGTGAAAAGCCATGAAGATATCTTGTCCGTTTATCAATGTGTTTAAGACATATGTGGCTTGGGTCCCTTAAGAATGAAACCTTGGAGTCACCTTTCATTGCTTCTATTCTCTGCCATGGTTTATAGAGTTCTGGTGGAGTGGTCCCCTCAGTTCCCAAGGTAAGACTGTTCCCAGGTGAGGACCAAAGTTATTTTTTTCCCAAAAGGAAGTGTTCCCACTAAGACCTAACACTTTTCTTACCCTTCAATCTTTTTAGTATCTTATAAAGGAAGCACAGGCATGAGAAATGACGTGTCAACCCGTGAGCTCCTTCAGGAAATTCTCAGGTGTTAAAGCACATTCATTCATTTAGTTGTTCAACACCAAGTGCGTCTCCAGGCCAGAATAAGCAAGGCAATCTGATGGAGAAGTCAGACGTGAGAACAAACAACCACACTTAGGAGTACAGAGGTGTGATGAATATTTTCTATTGAATAAAGTAAATTTGTAAGAATATGGAAATTCAGTATTTTCAAGTCTTCTACTTGAACTACAAGAAATATACAAATTCTATCAGAAAAGCTGAAGGATTTTTATTTATTTCCTTTACTGCTTTTATAAACATCTTTATTACGTGTTATTTTACTGAAATATATTTGACATATAACACTGTGTAAATTTAAGATGTATCACGTGTTAATTTGATACATTTAAACATTGTGATATGATTGCCATTATAATGATAATTAAAACCTTTATTGTGTTACATAATTATTCTTTCTTTTTAGTGGCTGGAATTATTAAGTTCTAGTCTCTCAGCAAGTTTGATGATTATAATACAACATCACTGTCTATATTCATTATACTGTACATTAGATCTCTCAGTCTTATTTACTACTCATTGCAAACTTGTATCCTTAAACAACATGCCCTGAAGGATTTTTAAATTAGTATTTTAATCTTGAGATTTTAAATAAGGGGACAATGAATATAAAATCTATTTCATTATATATATAATATGCCTCCAAAGGAGACCAAGAAACTAATAAATGGGGCTACCAACCTATGAGGAGGGCCAGGGGACAGGATGAAAAGATCTTTCATTTTTAACATATATCTCTTTTTAATATCTTTTATACTTGAGAGTTGTGAATGTATTTCTTAAAGGCAATTTTAAATATAAGACTGCTTTGTATAAAAAAGGGAAATATAAAATTTAATTCTAACTGCAATTACATGTATACAAAAAACACCAACTGGCACTTTACTGTAATTCCTTAAAATATATTTATTTAGAACACTGTTAGATTAGAAATATTCTTTAGTATATAGCTGCCTTCAATGTAACATTAGTATGAAAAGAGAAACAGGTTGAGTTGAAGTTTAATCGTTGATCATGAGCAGGCAGTTAGGTACAGGGAGACCCTGCCTCCCTTTCTGCTCTCTTAGCATGATTTTTGTCCTCTCCTCCATTTAGCTACAGCCACATGGGCTTCTCCCCATTCTTAGAACAGCTCATCCCAGCCTCAGGACCTTTACTTTGGTTGTCCCTCCCACTGTGTTAAACTCTCTTTCCCAGGATCTTCGCATGGCTCTCTTCATTCAGGCGTCTGCCCATATCACCCTCTGGTGATACCTTCCTGAGTCTCTATCACTTGACCTACTTCATTTTCTTCCCTATACTTATTGCCACGCCATTTAAATTCACCTTCCACACTCATTTGTTTATGTGTTTACTTCACCCCCATCTTGGTCACTCCCTCCCGTAACCTCACCCCCCACCAGACTGTAAGTACCAGGATACACGCAGAGGGTAGTACAATGTCCAGCATAAGTAGTTGCTCAATAAATTGTTGAATGAAAGAAGTAATGAATGTGCTACACTTCATACTGATAGTCTGAAAGCTTTCCCTGTAAGATCAGGAATAAGACAAGGATGTCCACTCTTGCCACTTCTACTCAACACGGTACTAAAGGTTTTAGTCAGGGTGATTAGGAAAGAAAATGAAATGAAAGGCATCCTGATTGGAAAGGAAGAAGTAAAATTACTTCTATTTGCAGATGACAGGATCTTATATACAGAAAATCCTAAAGGTCACACACACACACACACACGCACACACACTATTAGGACTAATAAGCTCACAAGGTTGTAGAATACAGACCAATATACAAATTTCAGCTGCATTTCTATACACTAGTGATGAATAATTAAAAATGAAATTTAGAAAACAATTTCATTTATAATAGTATCAAAAAGAATAAAAACTTAGAAATAAATATAACCAAAAAGGTGCAAGACCTGTGTGCCAAAAACTATAAAAATTGTTGAAAAAAATTAAAGACCTAAATAAGACATCTTCATATTCATAGATCAGAAAACTTATATTGATAAGGTGGTAATACTCCCCAGATGGATTTATAGATCAAGGCAATCCCTGTCAAAATTCCAACTGCCTTTTTTTTTTTTTTTTAACAGAAATGAACAAGTTCATCCTAAAATTCACATGGAAATGCAAGGGTCACAGTAGCCAAAACAATCGTGAAAAAGAACAAAATTCGAGGACTCACACTTTCTGATTCTGAAACCTACCACAAAGCTGCAATAATCAAGACAGTGTGATACTGGCAGAAGGATAAACATACAGATCAATGCAACAGAATTGTGAGTTCAGAAATAAACCCATATATCTATGGTCAACTGATTTTTAACAAGGATGCAAAGACCATTCAGCAGAGAAATAATAGTCTTTTCAACAAATGGTGCTGGAACAACTGGATATCCACATGCATCCATATACCTCAAACAGAAACAAAAATTAATTAAAAGTGGATCAAAGACCTAAATGTAAGAGCCAAAACTACAATATCTTATAAGAAAACATAGAGGTAAATCTTCATAATCTTGGATTACATAGTGGTTTCTTAGATATGACACCAAAAGTACAACCGAAGAAAAGTAAATAAATTGAAATACATCAAAATATAACTTTTGTTTATAAAACGACATCATCAAGAAAGTAAAGACAACCAAAGAACAGGTTACAAGAATGTCAAAGAACAGGTCAAAGAATGTTCTTTGGTTGTCAGATTCCTAATCTGTAAATCATTTATCTGGAAAGGGTTTAGTATTCAGGATACATAGGGAACTCTTACAACTCAACAAAAGACAAATAACTCAATTAAAAAGTGGGCAGAGGATCTGAGTACAGATTTCTCCAAAGAAATATACAAATGATCAATAAGACATAAAAAGATGCTCAATATCATCAGTCACTAGGGAAACGTAAATCAAAAGCACAATGAAATACCAATTCATATCCACTAGGCTGACTAGGAGGCTATAATCAAAAAGACAGATAATAACAAGGGTTGGCAAAGATGTGGAGAAATGGGAACCCACATTGGTGGTGGAAATGTAAAATGGTGCAGCTGCTGTGGATAGTTTGGTAACTCCTCAAAAAGTTAAACATAAGCTATATAGTTTCCATATGATCTAGCATTCCACTCCTAGATATACACCCAGGAGAACTAAAAAATATATGTTAATACAAACCTTGTAGATGGATATTCACAGCAGCATTATTTATAATCACTAAAAAATAGAACAATCCAATGTCCATTAACTGATGAATGGAAAAACAATGTTTGTTTATCTATACAATGGAATATTACTTGGCGATAAAAAGGAATGATACATATCGCAATATGGATAAAAGGACATCTACTGTATAATTCCATTTATATGAAATTTCCAGAATAGACAAAGTCATAAAGATAGAAAGTAAATTAGTGGTTACCAAGGTCTGGGAGAAGAAGGGAATGGGGACTGATTGCTAATGGTTATGGGGTTTCTTTTTGGGGTGTTGGAAATGTTCTGGAATTAGATGGTCGTGATGGTTGTACAACTTTGTGGATATATGCAAAACCAATGAATATGCACTTAAAATGGTAAACTTTATGGTGTGTGAACTATAACTTTAAAAGAGTATAGAAAAATAACCAATATCATATATTACTGGTGTAGATTGATACAACTTGGGATTCCAAATTCCTGACATTTTGGAACCTTTGGTAATAGAGAACGGGAAATCGTATTTCCCGAGAATTCTCGAGAATTCCCAAAATAATCTTTTAAATTTAATTTTCGTTGATCATCTGTAATAATGGCTGTAACAGTAAATGTTAGTAAACAGAAAAGCCGTAGAGAAGGTGGGGCAACCAGGGTTCGTGGCCCCAGCGCAGTCTTTCAGAGGTTTCAAGACACTCCTATATATAAAAGGTTGACACAAAACTTGAGTAAATAAAATTTTGTAAATGGAGGTCGACTGGAATTTCATGACTAGTGCATCTCTTACCCTGAGCACTAAACAGGGGTCAGGTACAGCATCGTTTTGGCTAGGTTTCTGTTATACTTCAGGTTTTCTTAAAAAATAAACAATGAAATTAATACAAACTTTATTTAACCAAACCTTATAGTATACGTGAGTTTTTACATATATCACACAATGTACTAACAATCCCAATCTCATTTAAATATTTTACTTATTAAATTAAACATTATTAGAAAACAAATGTGAATATTATTCATTTGAAAATTTAAAAAATACCTTAGTTTTTATTTGTCATTTTTAAAATGAAACTTTAAGAAACATAGAGCATTAATTGACCAATCAGACAATTGTCATCTTCGCTTTGTAACAAATATACGTGATGTGGAAAAATTTCTTTCATTTTCTGTAGAGGTTGGTCAAATTGTCATGAGTGCATCTAAAAGCATCTTCAAGTTGGGAGTGAATGTGTTGCTTCATATAAGCTCATTCCCTTCCTTAGAGAAGCAAATATTTTGTCTGCATGCATAGGGCTAGGCTTTGATGTCAAAATTGATATTGCTTTAGTCAATTCACACTTCAGATCAGATTCTGATTTAATGTAAGAACTCTCTGTAAGGACAGCCTTCATTTCTTCTCTTAGAAATTCTTCTGCTGTAAATGTTCCTTTAAAAAGTCTTTTCATTAATGACTTCACCAATCGTGCAATTTCATTCTTCCTTGACAAGGCAAAAAATTCATCCTCTTCCATCTCACATAGACAACTAACGTTGCTCAAGTCCTTTGTGAGAGACACAAGATCTCTATTTCTACATTTAACCAATTCAAATTTTATTTCCTTTAAAACCATTTGGCTCATTGAAGAATTCTGTTTTTCTAAATTACTGAACAGGAACTTAAAAATTCCTTCACTTGTGAGACTATTAACTTCTTTATTGCTTAAGGCTTCAACTGCTAATTTTACAGGTTGTAAGCAATTCAACATACCTCTCAATATTTCGTAATACTCTTCTTTCCATAAGTGATCGAGTGTGGTTGGTAGTATCGGCCGTCACTTTGCGGAAACGATTCATCGCAGAGAACAGAAAACAGTTTGCATTTACACAGAGAAATATTTATTTTCACAACCCAGGATTTGACTACAATGTCATATTAAGGTAAACTACCTTAGATTTCTTTAGTTCGTTCACCTGCAGATGACTTTGTGTAGTCAAACCCTGGGCTGTGAAAATAAATATTTCTCTGTGTAAATACAAACTGTTTTCTGTTCTCCATGATCAAATGTGCTCGATTTACAGAGCTAAAATTAGCTGGTCATGTGATAATCTGATTGTGGTGTTGTGTGGGCATGTCTGGTGGCGTGTAACATTGTAACACAATGTAACTTCAGATAGCAATAAATAGGAAAAATGTCTAAGGGATACATTGTGAGTAGTTTATTTCCCATTGTGGGTATTACTGGGTTCAAAGAGCCGGTTTTCCTGATTTCCCGACCAACTTTTCTTGGGATTCGGGATGGGAAAGCGAAAAAAATTCCCGAGAACACGTGGGAAGGAATTCCCGCCCGGAAACTCTAGAAACCTATTGAATTGCAGTTTTGCAATATTTATCAAAATTACAAATTCATTAAACCAAGAAAATTCCCTTTTAAAGAATTTATCCTATAGATACTGAGGATGCCAAAAAAATGTATACACATTTTAAGAAAGGAAAAAAACTGTATTAAAATTACGCTGATGGTAACCTCTTTGAGCACCTCTTGTAATTGAAGAAGTCAAACATGACTTGTATTCATCTTGGTATCCATATATATTGAGTATTACAATTTTAATACAGCTTTTTCCTTTCTTAAAATATCTATACTTTTTTTGGCACCCTCTGTATATTCAAACATGTCAAAATGACATATTTACAAGGTACTGACTTAAGCATTCTCTGATATATCAAAAGGCTGGAAAAACCTGTGTCCATCATTATGTGACTGGTTATATAAATTATATATACATTTGACAAAATATTATATAGCAATAAAAATTGAGGATGCTTTTTACGTAACAATATAGAATAATTTCAAATGTTAAGTAAAAAAAATCGATGTGTAAAGCAGTATGAAGAGTATGGTACTATCTATATAAAAAGAGAGAAGAGGAATATCTATATATGTATTTTCTTGTATATGCACAAAATACTTTTGGAAGGATATATATATATATATATATATATATATATATATATTTCAGACAGCACTGTTTGCCTGCAAAGATGGGGACTGGATGTCTAAGGGAGAGAACGTGTGTGTGTGTGTGTGTGTGTGTGTATGTAGGAAGAAATTTTCACTGTAAGCCCCTTGGTAACTTTTGAGTTTTTAAACCATATGAATGTTTTCTATTCCAAAATATATAGATTTTCAAAAATATTTTTAAAATATTGAATGAATGAGTCATATAGGGATGTGGGAAGAACACCGTGTACAGAAACCTGAATGCTAGTTCTGAATTTACCAGTAACTTCCTACCTTATCTGCTGATCAGTCCCCTTTCCTCTTTTCCCCCCTTTTCCCAAACTCCATTTTTTTCAGCAAAGCATGCAGGTTTAAAAAGGCTCATATGTGAGGATTTTGATCAATTAAATGTCTCAATGGAAAAGGGTGAATTGACCTTCCTGTTTGAACAAGTTTTGGACAGCAGAACAAGCTGCTCCTGCACCGCGTAAGGCACTTAGGG
The DNA here is from genome assembly GCF_057876585.1 of Rhinolophus sinicus. Taxonomy (NCBI): domain Eukaryota; kingdom Metazoa; phylum Chordata; class Mammalia; order Chiroptera; family Rhinolophidae; genus Rhinolophus; species Rhinolophus sinicus. The sequence continues at coordinate 50,777,249 of NC_142503.1, forward strand.
TTGGGCAAGGTCAATCTCTCTTTCTACCAGTAGATGGGGTTAGTGAGTATAACGTGTATTTGCCAAGCGAGGTATTTGCTGTAATGGATACAACAGCCTTCAAGTCAAAGAAATTTAGAGCTATTGAGCCTTGGAGTTAAGCCCAATTCCCATATTTTCCAGATGTTGTGGAAAATGATGTCCAGGAGGTCAGAGTCTGAAGGCCGACACAGCAAAGAATGAAACCTGCATCTCATAATTTCTAACTGGCCCTCTTCATGAAATACTTTTATAAGCTGAAAAACTAAAACTCAGAACTTCTTGGGAATGCAAAGTTCAATCAGTCAATCTAGGTTTGCTTATCATCTTACACTTTTCTAATCTAAAGTTAGATTATTATGGGAAGGGGATCTCTAAATATTAAAGCAAAATTGTTAAATTCACAGATATGACTATTAAGTAGTTCTTGCAAGTACCTAATTTTAAAATAAACAAACTTCTTCATTTTATTGTCTAAAATTATGCACAATACATGACCTATTTCAGAAATAAAACCTCTCTCCCTATTTTCCATTTACATCTAACATAGGCAATTCCTAACCTGAAATTTGATGTGTTTTTTTTTTTTTTTAATTGTGATGTTTAGGAATGATCTAAATGTCCAAAAATAATTTGAATCAGTTCCTGAGATGACATTTTTAATAATTCTGAGTAGGAAATGTAGTATAGTGGTTATGGAGCCACACTGCCCATTTCAAATCCTGGTCCACCACTTACTGGCCCTGTGACCCTGGGCGAGTTTCTTAACCTCTTCCAGCCTCAGCTTCCTTATTATCAAATAGGGATGATAACAGTAATACCCTTCCCTGGGTTGCCTGTGACAATGTGAAGAGCTCAGAATGGTACCAGTATGTAGTGTCTGGGGGCAATGAGGCTTCCTAATCCTTTGAGAAATACTGACTTCTTTAAAAAAGGATGCTTGCTAACCCAAGGTAATTTCTATTTGGGTCTCATGAACTCTGAGAGAATAAAACGGGAGAAAAGTCAAGCAAAATGTTTGGGGAACCTAGCTTGCTATGTTGAATGGTCTCTAAACTATTTTGGAATACCTAACTTCTACCCTTCCTTCACTTCTAACCACAGGGTCCTCTAAAAATGCTGAAGTTCCCCCCTACCTCCAAGATGGAATGTTGATGATTAGTGGGAGCGGTTGTTAGGGGATGAAAGCAGCCAATTGTATGAACAAGTTTTTGAAGTGTGGTATTTGCTTTCCTGTTGAAGTCTGTTGGAAGGGAGGAAGTTAGAGAAATGAATGGCCTTCCCATTCTTCTGCAATTTGAGTTCAGTTCTCTTGCTTCAGACCAAATGCAGAACCATTTTGGGCAGACCTTCACTCCTTTCCCTTCTTTTTTACTAGAATGCCCCGTTAGTCCCACAAAGCTCCAGGGTAAGATGTGCATCAGAGTAGATTTCCTGATTACACTTAACAGCCAAAGTCAGAACCTTGGAAAGTACTGAGAGCTGATGGTGAAGAGAACTACCTTTTATCTCTATTGCAAACCTTGGCTACAGCTATTTCTGACTACGGTAAAACCACCGTGGAAATCATGATTGCAAGTGAACCCTCCCTTCTCTTGATCTCAGGCAATGAGTCTAGGGTTGATCTGAAAGGCGATATGAACACGGATTTGGGAGGGCAAGGTTCAAGCATTATCTCCTTCCTGTGATTTGCACAGTCAGGGCTTAAAATATGCTTTTTAAACAGACCATATATATATATATATATATATATATATATATATATATATATATATATATAGAGAGAGAGAGAGAGAGAGAGAGAGAGAGAGAGAGAGAGAGAGAGAGAGAGAGACATGTGTTCTCAAACAGTTCCCGTTTACTGGTATTTAATACGGTCATAATCACATCAGGATCTTATAAAAATGTCAATCTTACTCAGATTAAGGAGGAAAAATCCAATTTTAGAGGCCTGAAATGACAGTGGTGGCAGGAAGGTTACAAACTCAGCTTGACCTCTTTCTAGCTGTGTGATTCTTAACATGTCATCGAATTTCTACAGATGTGTTTCCTCATTTGTAAAAGGGTATTAAAAATAACAGCTACTTCATGGACTGTTTCAAGAATTAACTTTAGAAACAGTAAAACACTATGCAAATATTCTTGATATTCTTAGTGAGCTAGCATGTGCACACTCTCCACAAGTATACTTTATTAACTACAGACAAGTTTTTAAAGAGAACCTTTTAAAGAGATAATGATGCTCAGAGGCGTTGAATACAATTTAAATCTGAAAGGAATGTCAGTAGCCCAAGAAAAATCAACCTGGGTAGGTTTCATTCCAAGGCTGCTGAAACTTGGAAAAATTACTTTAATCTTTGATCAGTCAGTCCTAAGCCATGACCGCTGGGTTCACAGGGGACCAGAGTCGCCCCAGCTGTGGGCACTGTTTCATTGTAACGCTCCCGCCAGCTTTCCGGGCTCCCCACCTCTCACTGCTCCACAGGGCGCCCGGCCAGCTCCGTCTCCACCCTCCCACCTCAGGAACTGTCCGCAGAATCCATTCCGACCCTTCGGCCTACCCGCTCGCAGGGCCCAGCTCCTAACAGTCCCCAGTAACCCCTTTACCCCGACCTTTAGAAAACGAAAGATAGAAAAACCACCGAGAGAGGTGGGGCGCTAGGGGATGCAGGGCGCCCCGGAGCCGGGCATGCGCAGAGGCTGCGGCGGGCGGCAGGCCTGGGAGGAGCGGGGACCGCGCGGCCCGGGTGGAAGCCGCTCCGCTCAGACACGGTTCGGGGAAATGACCGCAGCTTGCCCGGGCCTCCCCGCCCACCGCCGAGAGGCTCGCGGGCCTGGGCAGGCCGGGCCGGGCCCGAGCGCTGCGGCCGGAGGCGGGGGGCGGCCCGAGGCGGGGGCGGAGCCGGGCGCAGGCCGCTGGCCGCGGGGGGCGCTGTGTACCTGGTAGCGGCCGGTGAGCAGCTGGCTCCGCGATGGCGTGCACAGCGGCTGCGTGTAGTAGTTGTCCAGGAGCACCCCGCCGGCCGCCAGCGCGTCCAGGTGCGGCGTGCGGATGTTGGAGCCGTGGAAGCCCACGTCGTTCCAGCCCAGGTCGTCCGCCAGCACGAAGACGAGGTGCGGCGGCCGGCTGGTCCCCGCGCCCGCGCCCGGCGGCGGCGGCAGCAGCAGCAGCAGCAGCAGCGGGAGGACGCCAGGCAGGGGCGGCCGCCGCGGGCTGGGGCCTCGGGGCAGGCTCGCCGCGGGGCGTGGGCCCATCCTTCGATACCCACGGTCCCGCGCCTGTGGAGCCACCAGCCCTCGGCACTACTTATAGAATCAGGAACTGGAGGCCGGGCCTGCCCCGCCCCAGCACGGGACTTCACCCCAGCGGCCGGCGGGCTGCAGATGCCGGCGCCCGAGCCCCTGTGGCGTCTGGCCCGGGCCCGGGCCGGTGAGGCGGGGGAGGAGCCAGCAGAGAGCTCGTGGGCCTCCTGCTGCCCCGCTAGGTGGAAACTCCGTTGATGCTTGTTACGGGCTAAGATCTCTTATCTTTGCAGCGATGAGCTATGCATCTTGGCATCCTAAAAGAGGACATTTGTTCTTTTGAATAACCCTTCAGTTTACAAAGCACTTTCACAGCCCTCATCTCTTTAAATCTCGCAACAGTCCTGGCAGCTGGGAATTATAATTAATGCCCCTCCCCCCTTTTTTAGAATAATAAACAAGCTTGTAGTTGGTTGAGCCTAACCTAAACGCACTTCTGATTCCAGATTCTGAGCTATGATGTTTTAAAGGTCGTGGGAGAATCTTTTCTAGCAAGAGTCCAGCCTAGTGCAGGTAGGAGGACGATGAAGAGGCGAAACTCTGGATGCGGGTTCATATTCATTTATGAATAGTGTACACCTGTGAAGCCGCTTCCTCCTCACTAGCAAGAAGGGGGCCGAATACACACACTCCTATTGCATGGTGTCCTTATGGAGATGCAGTTTTACTTAGGCTGGCTCCCCTAGGAATTGTTTGGGATGCTGTGTGGCCATTGAGTAGTTCATTAGCTTGTCCAGATATGAGCCCCTTCAGAGCTGGCTCCCTGAAAATCAAGTAGTGAACCAAAGAAATATAGCATCTAATTTGCCTAAAATAATCTGTGGATGGAAGGGAAAATTCCCTTAACCACATGCTCTTTGAATTGGGAAGTTAGCTTTATGACTGGTGTATTCCCATTGCCATCTAAGAGTTTCTGCGTACTGTCTGGAGAGATAAACAACAGTTGTAGGGGAGAAATTACGCACTTCATCCTTTCAGGTTTTCTGAATCTCATTCGATGGGAGTTATTTTACAACTTTAGAAGTTGTAGCTAAATGATAGTGATGGAAACTTAATTCTTCTTTATACCTATGCAAGGGAATTCTATCCAGGAAACTGACACCCCACCACCATCATGGGGAAAAGTTATGCCTTCACTTGCACATTTATTTTAATATTCCTGATCTGTTCCTTGGATTGTCCTTTGAGCTGGTTTTAACATTGTACCAGTTTCCTCATTAATGAGTTAAACAAACACTTTAATATATATTTATTTTATATTTGTATAAGGGTCAAGATTTTATCCTTTTCTGAAAAGTATCTTGTCAGACATGGAATGTTTCCCTCTTACATACATATAATTGTGTTTTTTGTTTTGTTTTGTTTTTTTGCATGAAGTAAATTCATTTATGGTATATCCACTTTTTCATCTCTGGTGAAATCAGTGAAATTTTGCAGGAAAAAAATTTAACTGTCGCTTTAAATTAAAACGAATAATTTTGAAGAGCTGTTTGACTCTCATTATGTAAAGGCCTGAAATTTTCATGTAAATATCCTATAAGAGACCTTGAAATACTGAGAATTCTCAGCTATGGCCCTTGCCTGCCCTTCTCTCCCATAACTGCTCCTCCCTACTCTTCCTGATAAAAATCAAATTGCACAAACAATGGCTGCTGAACTGCAGGAACAAATATGAGTTGACCAACTGCTTCTGAAACTAGCAAAACTTGCACTGAGCCTTCTCATGTCCTGCATTTTCAAATAAAAGCTTATGCTAATTGTGCTCTGGAAATGTGCAAATAAGTTAATTAAAAAGTTAATTCTAATTTTCATCTATGTATTGAATACCTATAATGTGCAGTACAGGTTAGTTTTTGTAAACTGTTTCAATTGGAGTTGTCTGATGTTTCCCAATGATTAGATTCAGGTTATGGGTTTGTGCAGAAGTATCACAAAAGTGTTGTATCCTTTTCAACGCTACATATTAAGAGGCACATGATGTTAATTTGCTCTGTTATTTGAACCCTTGGCTAAGGTGGCCATTTCTCCACTGTAAAGTTACTATTTCCCGTTGTCACTAATAAATATTTTATGGGGAGATACTTTGAGAATATGTATATACTCTGTTATTCCTAAAACTTTTCCATATTAATTTTAGCACCCACTGATGCTTCTTGCTTCAATAAATTATTAGGATGGTTGCCAAATGGTGATTTTCTAATCCCACCATTCCTTCTATATTAGTTGCCTTTCTACTGTAATGAAGAACTTCCCCTTCTCTCCCATTTATTTATTTATGTCACTATGAACTCATGGATTTTTTTTTTAATCAATATGCTATAATACTTTGCTATAATTACTTCAGTGCTCAAATTTCTTCTCACTGGGCAGTGGAAGCCTCTTCAATCTGGCTCTTGTATCCTTTTGGCATGTCTTCTTTCATCTTTGAGCCCTTCCTTACTTTTTGGTACAACGAGATATTATAGGCTCATCTTGTATTTTCCTTTCCGCAACCCTGGAATCAGCCATTTCTCCAAGGAACCCTCGAGATGGCATCTAAAGTAGAGGATGGCACTTTTTAATGGAGTGTGGCATCTAAAACCCAAGATTTATGCCACAGGTGCGCTCATTGCTACTGAACTGTCATTGCTTCTCGAATCTCTCACCAGACAAAGAAAGAACTGGATGTATGTATACACATATACACATACTTAACTATCTATATGTGTATGTATGCACACACACACGCATGCACACATACTATATTGATAGATAGCTAACAAAATATAACCACTAGCTCATAGTGAATACCTTCATACCTTCAATTCTATTTTCCCTTTTCTGAATGTGGGTTCGACAATTTTTCATTATCACTAGCTATCAAAAGGTGCTATACTTTTTAATTTTTGCCAACCTGATATGAAAAATGATATTCCTGTTAGTTTTTGTTAATTGTGTTTCTCTTATTATGAGTGAGGTTAGACATGTTTTCATATGTTGAAGGGCCATTTTTACATCATTTTTGTTGTGTCATTTTTGTGTCAATTGTCTGTGTCATTTTTGGTTGGGTTCTTGGTCTTTTCCCCCTCCATTTAAGAGTTCTTTATATATTAGACGTATTACTTCTTTAACTGTGATATCATAAATATTTTCTCCAGGTTTGTCGATTGTCCAACATTTTGTTATGATATTTTTTGACATGCCGAAGTTATTTTTTTTATGTAATCAAATGTATCAATATATTCTTGTATTGCATCTGGATTTTGAGTCATAGACTTTCCTTACACCAAAGTTGAAGTAAAGTTCACCCAGGTTTTCTTCTAGTACTTGTATGGTTTCAGTTTTCACATGTGGATCCCTGATCCATTTGCATTTCTGAGTATTTCTGTGCGTGATGTGAAATATGGATCTAAGTTTATCTTTTCCCAAATGATTATCCAGTTCTTCCAGCACCATTCATAAAGAAAATAAAGAAGTCCATATTTTCCCTAGGGATAGGAGATGCCACCTTTATCATAGGCTTAAATTCCACATATTCTTGGGTCTATTTCTGGGATTTCTATTCTATTCCACTGGCCTGTGGACTCATGCACCAGTACACACTGTTTCAGTTATAGGCTTTACAATATGTTTTAATATGTGATAGGGATAGTGGGTGACTCCTCAGAGCTTTTCATCTTTCATGTTTTCCCAGTTATTTATGCATGTTTAATTTTTTTTTTTAATGCAAGTAAGTTGCAAGAGTTTAATGACAAAGCAAAACAGAAGTACTAGTTTCTGATTGCTTGTTTTGTAACTTTCAGGAAACACCATTTTCCTAGCTCTTGCATCTTGGTCTGGGTAGAGAAAAGGGCTCACAGCTATAGAACAGGAGATATGCTGTAGCGGTTTGAACTGAAATATCTGGAATCGCACTGACTCTGTGTCATCAAAGCTAAACCAGGCTGGGGTGAGTTCTTGCAGAAAGCGGTCAGTGGCCACCATCCAGCTCACCAAAGTGGTTCACCAAATATAACAAAGGTTATATTTATGACGTTTCTGAAAAATTGGACAAATATAAGGTGTAAGATCCAAGTTAGTGAGTGGGTCATGAATGTCTGTTCTCAGTTTCCTTTTCACTATACCCAAAATGTCAAATTTTTTAAAGTGAAAGACATTAGTTTTGATGGTTTGGAAACATTGGTCCTCACAGCTGTTTCTTGCTTGGTTATAGAAAAGGAACAGTGAATTTTGTTATTCCAGGTCAGTGTGTCTTGTTGGGGAAAACACTGGAGTCAGTCCTGAAGAGAGCACTCGTATTCAGATGGAAAGGGGACAGAGAGGATGGTGAAGACTTCATTTTTGTAGGTGTACTTCTCACACTTGAAACACGTGATGCTATAATTGAGCTGCCCATCAAACTCCCAGGTGATGATGGAGGACTCATTGGTGGTCACCTTCCTGTGGCATCTTGGGATAGATGTTTTCTCCTGTGATCTTTGGCGGTACTTCAGAGATTCATGAAGTTCATTCAGGACACAAATCAAGACTTTCTGAGCATCTTGTTGTGTCTTTTTCATAAATGCTGGGTAGAGGTTGCCAAGAGCTGACCGAAATATTTCTGGTGAGACAGAATCTGAGTCTCCAAGCCACATGTCTGTCATCACATAGGCAAAAGCAGTGGCAACCTCACTGGAATCCTTTTGAAGAGCAGTAATGTACTTTCCAGAGAGAGAGCTCCATCAGCGGTGAGATGCTGCAGAGACACGGTAAGATGACATTCATGTAGCACGTGTTGCCCAACGTCTGCAGGCCAATCACACCCTGGAAATGGGGCTGGTTCTCATCTGCCTGGTTAACTGGAAAGGTATCAAAGGGATCTGTGCACTTTGTGCCTGGGCTCCAGCAGAGGGACAGCGACTTAGGGGACATCAGAGACACACAGGGAGAGACAAAGCTGTGTACCCCCCGGGCAAGGACTAAAGGGACCTCGCCACCTTCCCTGTGTGGCGTCTCCCCTCTGCACGTTTACATTTTCATGTGAATATCATGTCTAGTTCCATAAAGACGTTTATTGGTATTTTTATTGTAATTTTATCAAATTTATAAATTAATTTAAGGAAAACTGAAATCTTTATGATATTAAGTTCTTGTCCTATTTAAACACAAAGGTTAACTTTCATTTATTAAGGTCTACTTTTGTGTCTTTTAGAAATGTTTTTAAATTTTCCTCATATCAGTTTTGCACTTTTTTTGGTTAAATTTATTCCTAAGTATTTTATCTTTTCTGTTGCTATTGAAATGGGGCCTTTTCTACAATTCTGCCTTTTAATGGGTTATTTGTGGACATACGGTTTACTGATTTCTGTATGGTAATTAATATTCTGCCACATACTGAATTATTTTATTGTTTGGGTTAGTTTAATCATTGATTTTTAAAGGGTTTTCCCAGTACATAATCATATCAGTAAAAACCATTCCAATCAGTTAGAAGATGCAAAAATGAGGACTGAAATAAAAGCAGCTCCCAATCCACGGATGGTTTAATTGTTTGATAGGAGGGGTGCTTGGATATATATTTTTTTTACATAGAAAAGATACGTCATCACCTGATTTGTATTCTAACCCACACAAAAGCTGTTTAACCCATAGTTAAAATCTCTTAACTCCTGAAGTCAGTACAAAAAAGACCAACATCCAATTTTTAAATGGGCAAAATATAGGAATATAACAGTTTACAGAAAAGGAACGATAAGTGGTCATTAAATATATGATTAGATACCAATCTTACTAAAAAGGAGAAATACAATGGAAACTGCAATAAAAGACCACGGATAATAGTGAGAACTCACTGCTTTGGGTAGGGTATGAAGAAACAAGCCTTTCCTATATTAATCACAGAAGTGAAATTTGACACAACCCCTCAGGGGAATAATTTTGCATACCTGTCAAAATGCACATACACTTTAACCCAGCAATGCCAGTTGTAGGAATTGTCTTTCAGATATATTCCAGGAGAAATATAATATACGTGAAGATATTCATTTTAGCCTTATTTTTATTAGAAAAAGGTGAATAATAGGGCCTGATCAAATTAATTTTGCAATCATTTAAAAAGATGATCTGGAATAATCTCTGAGATATACCATTAAATTTTTAAAATTAGGCAAAGAACACTATGCTTGGTATGCTTTCATTTGCTTAAAACTATATACCTATATTCATAGATTGAAAGAGATGCTCACATATTTAGAGCATCTTAAGGATACAGAAGTAGTGACATTGGTTGTCTCTGAGTAGACTGGTTAACTGAGGAGGACAGGTATAGGGGACAGACTAGCTTTTCACCTATATCCTTTATGCCTGAATTTTAAAGCCTCTGGATATATTATCTATTTCTAATAGTATTTTATTAGTAATAATATAATTTACATTGAAACAAAAAGTAAAATGCATTAGAAGAACAATGTGCCAAGAATAAATATCTTTCAATGAACATGTTTGTAAAACCCAAAGGTCATGCACTATGAAAATCAAATAGATGCTTTTGCCTCTGGGTTTCTCCAGTTTGCAGAGCTTCTGGTTCTTGGCATGGTGCTAACTAGCTATAAGCTATGCTCAGAAGTCAGCATATGTGTGTTCCAATGCTTCTCTCAACCTGTTTTTGTTTTGTTTTGTTTTTTGCAGTGCCTTTGAATATGAGGACTATTGCATACAAAGACTAAGCAATTTTAGACACTTTATCTCTAAATGTTTAACCGTTGGAGTGGAGATAAGAATGGCAAGAGCTCTTTCTTAGAAAACCTGAGTTCACTAACTCAATGTAGTAAATTGTGGTTGGTGTTACATACTGCCCCATTACTACCCTAAATAGTTCAAAAGGAGATAGATTTGAACATCAGAAAGAATATCCAAACTTTGTTACTTTGGATGTCAGCTATTAAATTATGTTCACAATACACTAAGTTTTGGAAACTGATCTGGAAGGGATTTATTTCTACCACAGGTAAGTAAGTGAGGGAGGGGAAGAAGGTCTTCAAGTCCTGTAAGGTCATATACTGAACTTACAGATGACTGTTACTAAGTTTCTTTTACTCCTCTTTTAGTTGCCAGTAGTTACATGCATAAGTTATATCAGTGTTAACTATCACTGCATTAAGCATCATCAAGTTTCCAATAACGGAGGAAGGTAATTCTCTCTAAGATGCCTCTTCAGGTTAGTGTTGGTTTTGTTTTGCGTGTTAGTGTATGTGTGTGTATTGAAAGAATCAGATTAAATAAAAACAAGATGAAAAATTTCTCTTAGGTCTAAAATTCTTCAACTTTCTGAAATCGATAATCTGGATACTAAGAAACGTTTTGGCCAACTAAATTGAAACTCCTTTGACCCCACCCCCCCTTATCCTGCCCATTGCTTATCACCTCCCATCTCCTTAAAACCAATTAGGTAAGAGTAGAGAGTGGAAAATAGTACCGTTCGTATATAAAGATTTTGGCATAGCACTTTTTTAAGCATAAGGCAGTGCACAAAAATTACATTGGTCAGTGAATTCTCACAAAGTGTATCCCCCATGTAATCACCATGTCGACTGATGAAGAAACAGGATGTTAGTCTTGCATTTTGTGTCATTTCTTCTTTCCTTTTCCTTACCTTTCATACAGCCTGAGCCTTAATGCTCACACAAAATATATTATGTACAACTGAACTGCATTCACATTTTCTGTACTGAACTTTTTACATGGCATACCAATGTCTTAAGCAGTTTTAAGCCAACTCTTTCCAATCACGCTTAAATATCTTAAACTAGTGTGAACATCATATTAAAACATAAAGTCATCCTGTATGACCAAAAAATAAGAACCTATTCTTAATGGATAAAAAAGTGCAATTAATATATGTTATATTATATATGTACATATATATATTAGTTTTTTAAAAAGTGAAACATACAGTTTTTTTTAAATTAAGTTAAAAAGACATACATTAAATAGTAAGTCTCAACCTCTCCAGAATACTAATGTTACTCTTCCAGAGACAGTCTATATGTATATAAACACAATTTAAATATTTAAATTATTTTCTATTTGAATCTAAATGATAGCATATTGCATGTTATACCATGTTTAAAAAACAAATGACCTAAATAGCCTTTTTAAATATATTAGTCCATCCCATGACCTCCCTTCATTCTAGTAGCCATGTTTGCATCTCCTGACCTGACCCCCTTGGCCAGGGCTGAATGGATTACACTGGTGTTGAATGACAGTCATTGTCTACTGCTATGCAATCCGTTTTGTGATCTTCCTCTGTTCTGCTCTGTGTCACGGGGGGAGGGGGGGCGAACCTTACAAACGACATATCCCAGGTTCCTTTACCTCCTTGACTCCAGTTAGGTTCAGCCAATGGGAGGCACTGGTGCCAAAACAGGAGGGTTGGAGGAAGAGAGAAGCCAGGGGTTTCTCGCCTTCCCTCTGCTTTGGGTAGCATCTTTAGCAGTATAGCTGTACCTCCTCCATGGTTCCAGCTCCCACTGGCAGCCCCTCCCTGTATGGTCCAAGTATCACCTTGGCAGCCCCCTTACTTGTTCTCCATGTTAAGTCCCCTCCTTTGACCTACCTGGAAGTTAGTCACATGAAGAGGCCACATGGAGAGAGACACCGTGCCAGCCCCAGCTGTTATAGGCATCCTTGTTGAGGAGCCAGGCATGGAGCGAAGAAGCCATCTTGCATGACCAGCCAGTGAGATGACCAGGTTCAGTGAAGATCATTTTTTAAACCCTGCCTCTATCATATGACACAATTGTTTTTTAGTAATAATCATGAAATAAAATGAATAATAACCAGAAGAGAAATATAAAGAATGAAAATATTCTCCTATTAAACTGAGTCTATATAATCCTATCAGTTAAAAAAAAAACAAATTAGAAAAATATAAATAAAATAAATACTTAGTACAAAAAAGCAAGGGGTTAATATTTTTAATTGTATTAATGTTTTATAAAAAAGAAAAACATATCCACATATTGGTCTGTTGTGATAAAATGTCTGTGAATAACAAAGTCAAATTTCCTGTGTTTAAGCCTTAAGCTTTGCAGTGACTTCATTGAAATGAATCTTCTTCCTATATTAATGTTTAATAGACAGTATAGCCAGATTTCTCCAGTTATCTTTGCAGATAGTTTCGTGCAATGTAAGATTAGCATCTTTTGTTGTTTCTGCTGGCATTCTTTGAAATTTGATTACTCTTTCTGAATAAATGACTATTTCCTTAGATTTTGTTTTTTCATAGTTAATTGCCTCTCCACAATTTCTTCATTCTGTTTCTTTGATTAGAGTCTCATATAATATTTTATGTAAATAATTTGTCCAGTAACTAATAAGTTACAACTTAGGTAACTATTAAATTGTATCACTGATATAGTGTTATATTTTCTTAGTTCTTTCTTTAGTTTTAACACAATTAACAATTTAAGAAGAAATTTAAAATTTAAATATATTATTCAAAATCAGTAATATATTTCATGCATGAATTAAAATTTGTACTTACTGCCATCTTTTCATTTTCAAAATGCTCTCTCCCCTTGGCTTTCATGACATCTCAGTTTGTAACTAATATACTGTTTGTTGTTGTAGTTAAATGCTTGACCTCTCTAGTCTATAAACTCCATAAAGGCAGGGACTATGTTTGTTAGCTGTTTTTCCAGTGCCTGGCCTGGAGTAAGTACTTGAGGAATATGTAGAGACTAATGAACACTTTACTAAGGAAAGCGCTTACTCAGAGAACTTTAAATACAGGAAAGAATTTGGTAGATGATTATGTAGTCTGGACTTGGTTGCGGGCAGAGCTGGGTAAAACAAGTCTTCTGGCTTTCAGTCCACTAGCCTTTAAGCTACTCTGCCACCTCTATGCTTCATGGCATGCTAATACTTCCAACATCCATACCTGAAGAAAATATAATTAAGTAACGTGTTCCCCTTCTGTAATTCACAATGTAGCTTCTATAAACTACTGAAGTATTCTAAAGATTCACTAATGGCAGAGAGGTAAATACAGGCATGACAATCATTTTTATTTGAAGATTCAGCAGAAGAAAATATGACTAACTTCATTTTTGATCCTCTGCTTTTTTGAGACTTCGGCTAAAGGATGCTATATGTGTAGCTGAAACTTTCTTCCTTTCACAGGTGCTGTTTCCTAATAATGTCAACCTTTCTTTGTGTTCAATTCAAATATGCACAAAATCCTTTCACTAAAATTCCAAAATCTAATCTGTCTGCTATTTCATGTCCCACACAGTATACTTTAAAATGTTTTCTTTTCTTTCTGTCATCTTTCCTATCAGTAGGAAAATATAAAGACATAGCTCAGTTAGGATGTGAACATTTAGTAACATAATATCCATAAGCATTTGATAACGTGTTGATTAGAAACTGCTTTTGCAGTTCCAAGCTTTCCGAGCTTAAGGGAAGAAAACACCTATCGTTCACCATCACATTCTTGAGAACATTTTTTCTAAGTTGTAGACACGGCTCTGCACATCATGAGGGTACTTTTAAGCATGCTTGCTGTTTGCTGTTCACAGCTCACACGAATCCTGGGCAAAATTCTTTGAGGCCTCTCTGAGTACATGGTCCACTTTCCAGAGGTTAGTGGTTTTGGCAGGCTCTTTGGAGTCAAGGTTCTTTCCTAAGAACTGGGTGATAGGCAATCAGGAGCTGAGAGCTTCCAGAACTGGTCTTTCACTCTCTCTGTCTCTCAGGAACTCTCTCCTTATCAGGAACTGTCCTCATCCCAAGGCTTCCAGGCTTCTCTTTCTAAGCATCTTTTCAGCTTTAGCTTTTAGTATTAATCAGGTTATATTCTCTGATGATTCACAGTTCAAATTTCCATAGGAGGAAATCTGTTAATCTTGACTCATCTTTCCATGGCCAAGTTGTGTTGTAGGTTATTGGTCAGCCTCTGGATTGGCTGATGCCAAAACTGGTGCCTAGGCCAGGACCACTGGCCGGGTGGAAGTGGGGTGCTGGGGTGACCTACAAAACCTAATAGCACCCAACATACAACAAAAGAAGGAATGAGGGCAACTTCTAAAGGAAATCAGTATGTAAACTTCTTTTATATTCTGTGAGTAGGATTTCTTTAAATGTTTAATATTTATCTAAATATTCTATTCTTTTACTCATCTGTTTTAGTGCTATATTAACTGTATGACATGAATTCAATGTTGTACTTTCATTATTGCTTCTTGTTATTACAGCATCAAAAACCAAACCAAACCAAAACAAAAAACCTGAAAGAGCCTATTTTGCAGAAGAGAGACCCAGAGATAGTAAATAGATATTCTAAGGATATAAGGCTACAGAGAGGCAGAAAACAAGAAGTGAGACCTGTTGCTTCCCATCCACAGGCTTTAATCAGAACCTAATACCAGAACTAAGATACAGTGTCTAGACAATTCCTTGTAATTAGGAAATGTTCGTTACCAAAGGGATTTCCTCCTTTGCTTATTTAAGAGGACATACCAAAGAGAAATGAATGGCACGTTGAAGAGTTCTAATATATGATGACTTTTATAAAATATTTAACATTGAAATTTGACACCTTTTCAAAACTTGCAATAAATTATTTAAAAATCTATTCTAATTACAGAATCTTATCATGCTTCACATTCAGCTTTCTTTAATACCTAGGCAAAGTTCAATAACTGGGTAACAAGTATATAACAAATTATAAATGATAAACTACCTTGTGCAAAAAAATTGATTTACTCAGTCACCTAAACCCAAATAATTTCAAGAAGTGTATCAAAGAATTCTTTCTAAATGGATTTTTTTTCTTGCTGCCCACAGCACTAAGGGCAATCCTGTCAGCTTTTAAGCTCTCATTTGACCTGTTTTGTCAAATGCTTTGTGAAATGATATTCAGAACGGCACAATGTGATGTCAACTTGCATTAATTCTGTCCCAAAGTGAGGTGTTCAGTATTCAAACAGTGTTTGTACTGGCACAATCTATTTATGTTTCAGCTTCATTTCAGAAGGTTTACAAGTATTGTTTCCTTTGGAAGACTGTTCTTTTTTGCAATTTCTTTTCTAAAACAACCTTTGAAAGGCCAATAATAATGTTCTATAAAGCTGCTTTCAGGGAAGTCATTAAGAAAATAAATATTTCAGAGAATTGAATAAAATATTATATATCAATATTAAATTTTACTATTTTCATCCTAGATACATTATGAACAATTAAAACTATTTCTTGTCAACTAAGAAAATATTTCTCAGTGCAGTGAATCCATTAATAGTATTGCATTTGTTTTTATTTAAAACATAATTTATTAATTTGTTTTCAGCTAATAAGAACCATATGCATATGTTCCTACAGTTATATAATGTCCTCTAATTCAGTTGTAATAGTGATTGTATATTAACAAACTCCTAAATGTTTTATTGATTACATTTCATAAGCAACCATGTAGAGTAATAAAGACATTATTTCATATTTATTCATTTGAAACAACAGTGTAAATCACTAACCCATCATTCTACCGTGCTTAAAAAACAGGAGAACGGTTTTAGTAGGTTTCTAAATCTAGATTTTGATGATTTTTGAAATGAATTCTTGGTTTCCCCTGCAAGTCAATTATAATTTTGAGTATAGTCATATAGCAACCATAAGTCAGTTGACTCCTGAAGGTCTTTTTCAAATTTTGTCCTTTCCACCTTTTTTCTGAATCCGGTTTCTGGCTGGTTCCGTCAATACCAAGGGTTCTTGTATGATGATTGCTGGGTAATGTTTGCCCAATAGTTCAACTTCCACTTGTTGTCCTACCTTACTTAGCTCTACAGGGACGTACGCGAAAGCCAGACTCTTCTGGATGCTGTAACTGTAGCTTCCAGATGTCGTATTGCCAACCACCTGAAAAACAAGACCCCGCCATTCCAGTATCTCGGCCACAGCTTTGCGCGCCCCCTCTCCAGATGAAAATACTTAAAATATAGGTTCAACTTACAATCTGCCAGTTTTATACTATGCTATCTGTGCATATAACACCAGGAGAAAAACTTCTCTTTTTTGAGAAAATTAATGAACATTTATGAATTATGAAAAGTAATTCTCAAAGTATATATCTACAGTACTTTGACATTTTCTACTTTTAAATAATAACGCCTAGTGTCTTAATAGTTGGCAGTATTTTGTGCAGTTTCATGCCAAGAGATCTAATAGGAGGAAGAATAGATTACTTTCATTTTAAACTTAAAAAAATTTTTCTCTTCTATTATCAAACTAGCATGGCAATAGTAAATAAAAGGGAGAAAAATCTAAAAATCCAAATTAGTCAACAGTCCCTGTTGGGGTTCAGAAAATGGCCTGCCAAATAGTGCTGAATTAAACTATTAATATATAGCCAATGTGAAATGAACATTCTATATGAATACATATATAGCATTTAACAATTCCTGGCAATTGCTGGGCACTTAAATTAATGTTAACTTTACCTCTCTCTAGCTCTACCATGTAAAAAACATTTTGCTAGACATTCTAGAGTTTTAGTAGATACTTGGTTCCTACCCTCATAAGCTTCCAGCCTCACTGAGGAATCAACATCGAGATATAAGAAAATATGACCAGGAAGTCAATGCCGTCAACATAATTAAGCTAAAATTTGTTCTACATTTGGAGCTGGGTGAAATTAGTCAGGTAAAGACGGAAGATGAAACTTTCCCGACATGGAGTTAGGTGTGAACAACCCAAATTAAGGAGGAGGAAATAGGATAACTTTGGATGGCAAACCAGAGAACAATACTGAACAAAGATTCAAAACTTAGGAGATGAAAATAAAAGCTTTATGCTACACACACAGAGACACAGACACACAAATCTATATAACAAGCCTGATTCAAAGATAAGAGGATTAGTAGAAACCAGATCTGAAGGAAATGATCAAAGAGAAGAAAAAGCAGATTAAAATGCAAAAAAAAAAAAAAAAAGGTCAGGTTAAGACACCACGTTTAAAAATGTAAAAGGAAGACAACAAAAGCAAAGCATGATTTATAGCTCTGCTCAGAATGGCTTCTCCTGGCTGCACAACGTTGCACTAATCCTTACAGCCTCACATTGGGTCGATTGTAGCTGGTGCCCCAAAATATTCACGATGTGAATCAGCCTGCGATCTTTAGCTGCCTTACAAAGAGCCCACTAGAGTCAACAGTCTTATTATAGAATATCTAGGCTTGTCGATGCTAACACATTTATGACATTAAATACAGACTCCTATCTTATAGCCCCAGTTTTTACTGTCTCATTGAAACCCCAAATCGGAATCTCTCCACATCATCTCTGAACTTATTATGGTAAGAATGGGTTGCTTTAAAAAACAAACAAACATGAATGCATTCGTTAGTAAAAAGCTCCTCTCTTGCAGGTTATTAACTTCCAAAGTATTGCACACACGTTTTACAATTGCTTTGCTTTCTTAGATCATAGTTAAGTGATGTAAGACGGGGATTTGAGTCAGGGAGGTTTGAATTTTAATCACTGCTTTGTGAAAGACTTTCTTGGTAACTTTGGTTTCACTTCCCAGCCTATAAAACAGAGATCTGTGTTTGGAGCCCAGGGAAAGTTAACCTGATTTGCTTGTGCATCTTAAGAAAACGGGAAGAGAGGCCTGAGCAAGTCTCAGCCAAATCTCCTAACCCACTGGGTCAAAACCTCACAATCATTCTTCTGAAACTGTGTGCACCACTTCCTCAGGCCTTCCCATCTCTTAAAATCCCAGCAGCGATTGTCTAGCAGTTATGTCTGCATTAGTAACTTAAAGAGATAGCATACTTATTTTGGGAATGCTACTTTTAAAATATTTATCAAATGCTTTTCTTTGTGCCAGATTCCTTTCATTTCTCCTTTAATTTCTTTCTGTTAAGAATTGTTAAATGCTATGTATGTATTCATATAGAATGTTCATTTCACATTGACTATATAATAATAGTTTCTAATCCTGGGGTTAGTACCTCAGAGTTTTAGAAGTCTGACATTTCCTTTTATCCTATTGCTAAACCTCCAGGGAACTGTTTCTCCTAGCATAAATTTTATACCGTTCTAGCTTAAAGTCTTCCAGATTCAGTTAAATCCATTGCTTCTTTTTGCTCAGTGAGTCACAAGAAGAATCTGCCCTCACCCTCTGCCTAGAATATGAGATTCTCATTCTCATATTCTTTGTGAAATAAAACACTGGTCTTTTTACCAGTATAAACAAGCTGCATTTATTTTTAGCCTTTTCTCATTCTTCTCTATGAGACTTAACCAGGCCTCTAACTGAGTCAGAGAAGATAGCATGGTAAGTAGCCTTTAAAGGAGGTAACGTGATTTAAATTGGATGATATATTGTTTCTTTTCCTGTCCCTGTGTGGTTTAGTTTATTAATAATGAAAAAGAAGACTTTCTAAATCCTCCAAACCTCCTTCCTCAAAAACCTCTTCTTCAAAACTTACTACCCAGCAAAGCTGCTTTTATAACTAATGAAAGCCCTTTCCATTCCTACTTTTATACCTTAATTTTTAAAAATTAAACTTTATTTAAAATCATAATCCCTTCCTCCAGCACTGCCCATATCTCAATTGGGCTTTACTTTTCCCCAGAGTACTAATCACTCTCTGACACACCATTTATTTTATTTATTATGTTCATTGTCTCTCTCTCTCTCCCCTGGAATCTAAACTCCATGGGGGAAGAGATTCTTGCCTAGTTTGTTTACTACAGCATCCCTAGTGCATAGAATATTGCTGGCACATAGTAAACACTCAATAAAAAACTTGTTGAATACATGAATACATTTGTACCCTGTTTAATTAGTAACTTAAAGAAATAGTATATTTATTTTGGGAATGCTATTTTTAAAATATTTATCAAAGGCTTTGCTTTGTTCTAGATTACTTTCATTTCTCCTTTAGTTTCTTTCTAATCCTGGGGTTAGTACCTCAGAGTATTTTAGAAGTCTGCCCTATTTGCAAGAATGAAAACCTAATACCAAAGGCAGTACAAGTCCAGACAAAGCCAGGAAATAAAAAACAAAAACTATTGGATATCATTCCAGAGTATAAAGAGGATCGAAGAGGGTCATCTGCATGATAAAATAATGACCCTACTAAGCACCAAAGAGCAGACAAGCTGCTATCAGGAAATCTAAGAGGATGTATTATTAATAAAGGAGCATACAATTGGGCTAACATCTCTGTAATCAGATGACATATAGTAGGAAAGATGAACAATATACCATATACACTCAATGCACAGATATGGCAAAGGGAATACAACTAAAAAAATGGAACTCGGGTTTCCAGGGTTTCCTCCCAGCTTTGAGATATAATTGACACATAGCATTGTGTAAGTTTAAGGTATAGGTTTCCAGGTTTTTTAACCTTTAATTTGGGTATCATCATATTTACGATAGCTAAACATCTGTCAGTTCATCATGGTTGATGTGGGGTTGCCTACAGAATATTATAACATAATCTGTAATTCCATGGTCCAGTAAAACAGAAAGTTGGTGGAAGGATGGGCATGGACTGTATTAAGAAGCCTGAGAAAGCTGAAGCGGAATAGAGTGAAAATGTAAAGCAAAAGAAATATGAGGTGGGGGCAATATAATGACTCGGGAAAAAATTAATTAGAGGTGGAAAGAAGCTTAGACAGTCTCTCTTCCAGTGGTTCCATGTTATAGATGAGAAAACTGAGGCCCAGAGAGGCTAAGGTCAGGTCAGGCAGTTAGTTCATGGCAAAGGTGCTTATCAGTGGACATTGCAGGCAAATTTGAAATTGGAAGAAGAGCCTATTAAGAAAAGAGGGCTGAACCAGAGGCACAGAACAGAAAGAGGAAGGGGAGATAGTGAGGTAAGAGTAGGAATGGTTCAAAGAGAAGAATGAACTCAATACAATGAAAAGTGAGGCATTTAAGAAAGAGCTCGAGATCTGAGAAAAGTCTGTAGGCTTCAGAGGGTCTAATAACATTCACCTGCTACTCAGACGTACAAGAGCTGTGGGTGTATAACTAAGTGCTAAAGAGAATAAGTGGGACAGAGACAGAGAAGAGAGCAGACTGGAGTATTCAACCTGGCTTCGAAGAAAGGATGGGCCATTCAAAGTCCAACTACACTGGGGTCAGAAGTCAACTCCATCAATCACACACTGTGTAACCAACCTCAAGCAAGTAACTTCATATCTCTGTGCCCCAAAGCCTCATCAAAACAATCAGCCTCATTAAAATGAAGACGATCTTACATATCTGGGAGGGGTGTGGTAAAACTAGATGAGCAAGTACATGAAAAATATCCAGCACATACTGGGAATGCTATAGATGGTTCTGTGTCAAACTGACCCATGCCTCAGCCCAAATGGCTGTTTCTTTAGTAATCCGAAGGCTGAGATTTGATGCCACTGGCTTTCCCAAACTCCAGTGCTCTTTTTGTCACAGAAGAGGTGGGGAAAATGGAAGCAAAGATCAAGTAGGCTGCAGCACATGAGAAAAAACCCAGGCATGGAACTTCTGAGCCTTTGGGTATTGACCAAACAGACCCTGTTCAATATGGAGCAGCTGCTTAGATGAAGGCCCTGTGCCCACCCCAGGGTCTAAGCTGAGTGTCTCATACCTGCCTGAGGACACCAGCCAAAACAGCAAATTCTTGAATCAAATTGGATTTTACAAATAGTTGTAAAAAGTGGAGGAAATGATCTTATCGGTAAGTTATCTGGTTTTACTGAATACCGAGAGAGAAATGAAATGTAACATTCCAAAGGTGAGAAGCAGGTAATTTGACTCTTCCTGAAGAACCAAGTGGTTTCCACTTTTCACTTTGCTTTCTAAGGGTCGACCCTCTCTTGTCATAGATGTTTTCATTTGGAAATTTTTCTCTGCTAATGTGTTAAGGTTAAAGTTGACCTCTTCTGAAAAAAGCTAAATCAAAATGCCAAATGCTTTATGAAACCCATCTCTTGCATTCGCAGATACGGACGTGGTGAGCAAGGAGACAATTTTACCCTCTAAATCGTGCCTTCCTAATTGTCCCATGTATTCAAGTTCTTGAGTTTATTTCCTTTCATCAAAGCATGTAGAATTTTATGTTTTCAAAAATGAGTACCATTTCATTTTCCTTTTAGCGAACTGATTTCTGTTTCTTGAAAGTCAGTTCAAATCAAAAGTGTCGTCCCACCAATAGAGAAATAAAGAGCAAGGAACTCTAAAAGGAAACAAAGACAAGGAGAGTTTCTATTGCAGAAAAGCAGCTGCGGCCCCTGGCCAGGAGGTCCTCAGCACTCACCTTGCCCTCGTGCCAGATGCTTTCATTTCCCTCTGGATCAACATCGTCTGTTGCCAAGGTGAGGCAGACCAGTCTCCGTTTCAGCCCCTTGGCTTTAATCTGTTTCAGTGCTTGCTTTCCTATGAAGTCTGCTGGCTGCAGGAATCCAAGATAATGATGATGAATGAATGCTCAGACGCTGTGACAAGGTTAGAGATGCAAGCATTTAAATTTGTCTTTGCTATTTTCTCGCCAATTACACATTCAATAAAAACACAGATTGGATCAAACGTCTAGACAAATATTTCTCAGTCCTCAAATGACAACATCAGCCACCTATTCTTTCAGAGTAGGTTAGACTTAAGGGTAATAACTTGTGATAACAATTTTACCAGAACCACCTAGGCAGAAAAGCATAAGGCATGATATTGCAATGGTGGATTAGGAAAGTGACCCTTATATCTAATGATTCTGGACAGTGGTACTGACTGGCAGTGAGCAAAGCACCGTGCAATGTCTACCCATAGAAGCCTTTTACTATGAGTTTCTGTTTCTCATTTGTTTGTCTTGTTCTTTTGTTGTTTTTGGTTTATATACCACATATCAGTGTGGTTACCAGAGGGTAAGGGGGGTGGGGGGTGGGAGATGAGGGTAAGGGGGTTCAAATATATGGTGATGAAGGAGAACTGACTTTGGGTGGTGAACACACAATGGGATTTATAGATGATGTAATACAGAATTGTACACCTAAAATCTATGTAATTTTACTAACAATTGTCACCCCAATAAATTTAAAAAATAAATTTAAAAAAAAAAAGAAGAAAAAAAGAAAATACACTCAAAAAAAAAAAAAAGTAATTATATACGTAAGTAGTTGCAATTCAAGACACTGGTATTGGGCCAGTACTTCCTTTGGCAATGTGCACACAGGAAGCTTTTTGTTTGTTGGTTTTGTTTGTTTGGTGTATTATAATTTTGGGGCAGGTAGCAAGAAGCTTTTAACTGCCTGTTAGTCTTTGCTACTAAAAAATTATAGCAACTTGCTGAGAGTCTATTTCTAATCTTTACAAATAAATGTGTGAAATGTCAAAAAAAAAAAAAAAAAAAAAAAGAAGCCTTTTACAAGAAGGAAATTCACCTTTTTCGAAATGTGATGCCAAAAACAACCGCAAAATACCACACTTTTTTTCCTTCTTCAGAATAATGGTCCGGGGTCTGTGTTAATCTTATTGGGGTGCACTCATTAGTTCACTCAGGAAATGTACTGAGCCCCTACTATGTGGGAGGCATCATGTGAGGCCTTGTGGGGGTTACAAAGTTAGTCAGACACAGACATTTTGATCAAAGAGCTTATTCTCTACCATTGAGCTTTTCAACCTTTTTTTCCCTCCGTCCATGCAACACATGACAGATTACATTCCTATTCCTGATACCTTCCCATGGGCATACTCAAGGTTATTCCCAATGCAATGAAAGTGAATGAGAGTGACATTGTTATGGGATCACCTTGAATCCATTCTTATGTGTTAAAAAAGAATCATGAAACTTCAAGACTTTCACATTTATTAGTAACATCTTACAACAAATAGGTGAGGAATGACTCCTCAGTGGACACACTTAGCAAATAAAGTAAAAGAGATACAATTCTATCTAATCATAGTGCCAGGGATGTTGGCACATGTGAGAAACGAGCCAGAGGCTCAGAGCAGTAAAGGTGCTAAGGAGGGACGCTGGAGTCAGCCTGCTACCTAAGTGTGCCCAAACAAGCATCTCTTATCTTATGAGGAAAAAAGGAATTTGTGATCTACAAATCAAATCTCTGTGAATGAGATTAATTAGAGATTACAATGTGGAAATAAAATTCTCAAAACAGTTCTCATATACGGACTCACTACTCTAAAAGAAAAGAAAGGAAACAACTTTAATTTCCTCATTGGCCAAAAAAGAAAGGAAACAATAGTTCATGCCAAAAATGTTCTCTGTCAACAACATGTAGGCTTTATACAGCTCTTTCTGCACACAACACGTTTAGGATCGGGTGCAATAAGTCAGTGCACTTAACCTCTCAGTGAAGCAGCAGGAGGAGGGAGGGGTCCTCACCCATACTCAGCCTGAGATCCCCAGTTCACTCCTTCACTAACTCACAGCTTCTAGGATAGGCCCTCAGTGAAGTATGATTTCTATGGCTATCGCAACTTTAAATTGCTGACCTGCACAGGAAACTAAAAAAGTTTCCATTGGCCAAGGTTAAAATAATTGCAAAATTAAAGTCCAATTCTTTCCCTTTTCTCAGTGTGATTCAGATGGTGAGAACCAACTATGAAGCTTTATTGTGAAGCCAGATGAAAATTCAAAGAAGACTGGACCCCATGTTATTTAAGACAGGACTACTAGGGAAAAACAAAACAAACTGCTCAGGAAGAGTTTGATTTATTTGAATTCATACGTAAGGTAAATTCATGACAACAAAAGTTAACAAACCAAAGTTCATTGTAGTTAAAACATATACACGTATATCTAAATACAGAAAGAACTCTATAACAACAACACATTTTTTTTTTTTTTGCTATCTTTTTAAACAAAGACCTGCTATCATGGATAAATGATGACAAGGGGTGCTTTTTATAGTTCATTTCTAGTTTCACACTTTATTGTGCGGAAAAGCACTTAAAACAATACTGAATAGCCAATGCACTCTCCATGGTGTGATTTGTAACCTCTTGTTATGGAATCTGAATCTTTACTGCTAGAGATTCATTTAGATTTTGAAATTTTTGGGTCTTCCTGAGTCCCTAATTAAATAATTTTCTTTAAATTATTTAGTCAACTGTTGTTATCTCCTGCTGTGTATAAGATATTGTGTTTGTAGCCACAGGTATTCAGAGCTCAATAGAAATGGTCTTATAGCTTCTGGGAGGCCCCTGTGGAGGTGTGACCACTTACCTCCACATCACAACATACCCAGTCCTGAAATTATTACATCTCCTGCATGTTTCAATGTATCAGAGGAAAAGAGAATAATGTGACATTACTGGAAACATGGCAGAACACGACACATGGTAGCATACAAATCAGCTATACCAATTTGAAACGTGTACATTTAAAACAAAGGACGTCTAACATGTGGAGGCAGAAAAGCAAACAAACATGCTATGACAGGGGTCTGTACAAGAAAGACTATGATTAGTTCTGTCTGGGGTGGGAGAGTGGGGCTGGGGCCGCATTCTGTCAGCAACAATTCTGTAGAGGAAGTAGTTTGAGCTGAGGTGTTAAAGATGAGGTTTCATAAAAACGATTGTCTGCATAGTCTTTTCCAAAAGTCCTTATACTTACGCTATAATTTAATCTTCACAAGAACCCACAGATGATATGTTTGGTGTCTCAAAGAAGTGGATTAACTTAGCCAAAGAAATCAACAAGCTGGTGAAGAATCGAGACCTCCTGAGTCTCAGCTGTTATTTTCATCTACTTTGAGCTGCCTTCACTAAGCCATGGAAGCCAGTATCTGCTATACCTTTGAAGGGGCTGTGGTGAAAGCGGCCATAACCACAGCTTTCAGAAATGGGTCCTTTTGGGGGTGCTGGATGAGAACTATTAGGGCAGATGCCAGGGGACTGGAGGGAATAAAATGTGCTGGAAGGTGAGCCTAACTCTATCTTTGCCCAATTCACAACTTTACCCAAGTCTAAGCAGGAACATAAGGTATCAGCTAATCACAAGAAAAAAGGGGGGGGACCTTAAAAAGCTTCCTTTAGAAGAGATAAGTTAAAGCAATAAGTTCAGCAAAAATTAAATACTACTAATAAATAATATTTACAATGTACCAGGCACTCGCTACGTGCCAGACACTGTACTTTACATCGGGAGCTCATTTCATCCTCATGTTATGCCTATGAGATAGATCATGTTACCCCCAGTTTATGGAAGAGAAAGGCCCAGCAAAGGTCCAGCTCGTTTCCATGGCAACGTAACTCAGCACCTTTATATTTTAATCCATACTTTTTTTTAAAATAACTGTAGCTGGAGACTGTCATTGGAAGACATAGCTGATGTACATACTCTAAAAAAAAAGTTTCTTTTAAATTATTTCTAGTTACCCTGAACCCATTTTGAAATACATGTACTACAATATTTTTGTAACCCATGAAAAGATTGGAAAATACCCTGAAGATTAATCTTTTTGATATTTGACATCTATATCTGTCTGTCTGTGACTTAGGAAGTGATCTTGTCTGCAGCATCATGCTCAGACATGAATGAAAACCAGATGCTAACAAACAACAACAAAATCCTAATTAAATGTGAGGAACACATACTTAAAACACCGGTAAGAGGTGACACTGGCACCGTCTGCGACATTTCTCCCTTTCTGAGCTAGACTTGTGCCTGACTTGGGAAGATTTAAAGTGGGGCAAGGATATTTCATTCTTGTTTTACTTGGCTTTCCTCCCAAGATGGTAGATTTTACCCTATTATATAGTTATTAATTATAAATGAGAGGAAATGTGTCTGAAGGCAAGTGCTGTGATTAAAATCGGTGCTTTCAAGATGACCTGAGAACAGAAATGTATTTCTTTAATGAGTCACTGCCAGATTAACTATATAAATAGCAATTAATGTCTTTGAGAAACAAATTTCTGGGGCACTAAAGCTATAGCTTAAAATTAGTCTTGGCTTATACTTTTTAATTTATTAATTTTTAAAAGTAATAAGAGCCATTATTAAGACAGTCACCTACATAATACATACTAAATATAACATCCACATAGATGAAAACATTAAGTAGATTTTAAGTGAAATGCAATTACTTATCTCATTAGCTTTATGAAAAGCGTATTAGCTAAAAGTATATGGAAATGAAATAAATTAAATCAGTATACTTTTGGTCATGGTTCTCAGGGCAATGGAGAGTTCTCAGATGTACTTAAAGTCAAATTTAACAGCAGCAGGAGAAGGAAGGTTGTGATACAGAGAGTCAGGGTAGAGGGCTCTCACAGACCAGGAGAGAAATTATAAAAACCTGGTTTGGGACCTTTCCTGTTTCATATATTTGGAGTCAGTACCCGTCAGAAAATTCAAGGAAATCATCAGTTTGAGTTCATTTTTTGGGCCCAAATCCCTTTAACCTAAATATCAAAAGGTTCCAAAGGCATAAGACAATCAATGTAACATCTTGGGTCCCAGGAAAGCTCCCCTTAGAAACCAGTTGCAGTACTGGTTGTGGAATTTTGCTTCTGCATTTACAGGTGGGGAACGAGTTGCAAAGAGACCTACTGTTCATCAGCTACTGTAAGTGCCAGAGTGGAGATGAAAATCCATGTGACAGACTTCTGCTACTATCCCTTAATACTTTCCTCAAAAGTTTCTCATTTAAAATGGGACTCAGGGATCATGATTTTAAAATAATCCTGATGGGAATCCCTTTGTAAAGTATGTGGCCATTACTAACCTAAGGTCTATGTAAACTTTCTTCGGTCAGTTGTTGAATATCAGGTACATCTCTGCTTGTCTCACAGTCAAACTGATAAGGTCGTATACTGGATTCCTTCGTTTGGGGGAATGCATCAACTGACCCACCACTCCATCAAGACAAGTGATACCATCGTTCATTTCATATGCACATAACTAGAATCACATAAGTTATTAAGTAGGCAGAAAACTAGGTCCAATCTCATTTTTCATATGAGAAAATTAAGGCCCAAAGTTAAGTGTCGTGCCTGAGGTGACAAAATGAGTTAGCACCAGATATCAAACCCAGGCTTCTCAACTCTTTTTTTCTCCACTATGCAGAGCTTTGTAACATTCCACATAAGTTTATAATAATTACCATTTCAACATATCTTTATTAGCAAAATGTTAAATTATTAGTTTAGCAACTCAAGTTTGTTATTAATGGCTGGAAATGAATATTCCCACATACACATAGTTTTCATTCTCTGCTCTTGGCAATTTAAAAGAAACAATTCATCTAGCATTTTTCTAATTGAAATTATTAATGAGTTAAGTATTCCTTTCAAAAAAGTCTTCAATATAATTAGAAAAGAAACTCTATTAACTACAAAGTGGGGATAAAAAGAAACCTGGAGAAAATATTTAAAATGTTATTCCTAAGTCAGGCCAATAATTAGGTTAATTAGCATTCAAACCAAACTCTATTTTTCAAAATTAAAAAACAGGCTCTATTCCATGTGTTTTATGACTTTTACTAGATTCAATGTTGAAGAGAATATTTACTTTTCAGTTTTTGAGTCCAGTGATTTGATGAAAAACTGGGGAATGGATCTGGGGCTTTGTCAGATGTTCTTTAATGATTATTAACTGCGTTAGCAAGGATTATAACAGAGTTTTCATAATAGTTTTTTTAATCTCTCTAGACTAAAGGATTTTAATTGCCCATTTGCTGTTTTAAGTATAGCACTCAAGCATAAATGCAAAGTAAATAATTATTAAAGAAAATGAGAAAAACATGAAGAAGGAGACCTCACTAGAGACCCAAGATCTTTCTTTGCTGGGATTTTCAAAAAACTGAAAGGATTTTTATCCATAGCTCTTTTTTCCTAACAAATTTTATATTGAATTCAATATGATGGAAGGGAACTAACATTTATAGAGATACCAAATGTTCTCTATCTCATCTAGTACTTATAACAGACTTATAAGGTGGATATTTTCTTCATTTTACAGATGAGAAAACTGAAGCACTTATAGGTTAAACAACTTACTTAGTTTTAGAACCTGTAAGTGGCAGAGCCATGATTCAAACCCTTCAAAAAATACTTACTAAGCCTTACCAATTA
This sequence comes from Rhinolophus sinicus, assembly GCF_057876585.1. Taxonomy (NCBI): domain Eukaryota; kingdom Metazoa; phylum Chordata; class Mammalia; order Chiroptera; family Rhinolophidae; genus Rhinolophus; species Rhinolophus sinicus. The sequence continues at coordinate 50,805,615 of NC_142503.1, forward strand.
TCAGACACAGTGCTATCCCTAAGGATTATTGGCCTCTGTCCTCAGGGAGCTCAAGTCTACCTGAGGAGGAGCCAGGTATAAGTGCCCCAGCAGAGGTAAGCACAGGGTGCTATAGAAGAAGGGTTACCAATACACGCCTGGCATTAATTACCACCTATTATATGAATCATAAAATCTAACAATATACAAAAACATAATATATTACTAAGTGGGTATTATGCCAAAAATGAGAAGTTGGGTTAACATACGAAAATTAATAAATGTCATTCACCATATAATGAAGTCAAAAAGAAAAACCATATGATTATCTCAATAGATGCAGAAAAAGCATTTGCCAAATCTAATATTGCTAATTAAAAAAAAAATATTTTAGCACTAGTAATAGAAGTGAATGTCTTCAACCTTATAAAGAGCATCTCTGAAAAATCTATAGCTAACATCATACTTATGATGAAAGACTGAATGCCTTCTACCTAAGATCAAGAACAAGATAACAATGCCTGCTCTCACCATTTCTATTTAACTTAGTTGAAGGAGGTTCTAGCCTGTATAATAATACAAGAAAAGGAAATGAAAGGCATCCAGATTAGAAAAGACAAAAAGAAATTATTTGTTTAAAAAATTACTTTTATAAAACATGATTGTCCATGTTGAAAATCCAATGGAATCTATAAAAAAGTACAATAAAAAAGTACTAGAACTACTAAATGAGTTTAGCAAAGTTGCAGAATACAAGATCAATATACAAAAACAAATTGTTTTCTATATACTAGCACTAAACATCTGAAAATTAAAATTAAAATACCTTTCCAATAGCATTGAAATTCAAAGTACAAAAAGATTACCTAAATAACTGGAGAGATATACTTTGTTCATCAGTTGGAAGACTTGAATTGATGTATAGATACAATGCAATTCCAACTAGCATGCCTTTTTTGTATAAACGACAAGCTGATTCTAAAGTTTATGGAAATTCAGGGGTCAGGGTTGGAGAGGATCAAAGATGGCAGAGTAGATAAATGCTGTGCTTGCCTCATCCCATGACCGTATTAAAATTACTAAATTTAGAACAAATTTAGTTTAGCACAAACTAAATTATAGAACAATCAACCTGGAGAACCATCTGAAGTCTAACTGAACAGAAGTTTTGTAAGTAAGGATATAAAGAAAAAGCCACATTGAGGAGTAGGAGGGGTAGTGATGCGAAACAGGTGGTCCCACACTTGCGTGTGGTGATTGAGAATCAGGAGAAGGATTTCTTGGCCATGGAGTTCCTCCCCCCACCCTCTGCAGGAGCAAGGGACTCCAGCCCCATACCAGGATCCTCAGTCTTGAGTACTAGCATCGGGAAGAGGAGCCCCTACAACATCTGGTTGTGAAGAACAGTGGGGATTCCAATCATCCAGATGGGATGGAAGGCTGTGGGAAACTCTGACATCCTCTTAAAGCTCCCGAGCACAAACTTACTTGCAGGCAGTTTCCCTGGGCTCTGGTAGAGGGACAGTGACTCAGGAGGTGTAAGAGACATACAGGGAGAGACTGTTATGTGGCTTCAGGGCAAGGAATGGAAGGAGAGTTGCCATTTTCCCTGTGTAGAATCCTCCTCCTATACAGCCGGCAGGCGGGTGCCATCTTTCCTGTGTTGAGCCCTCCCTGACACAGTCAAATCTGAATCTGCCTTGGCCTGGTGAACTCTGTTCCCTCCACCTGCTTGCTCCACTCTGGTGACTCCCTGGGACCTCACCCTACGCAACATATTCAATGCCTGAGGCACTTTCTCAGTGAGCAGCCAGCCCCCCCCCCCACCACTGCACTACTTCTTATAGAGCTCTCAGGGGTCCACAAGCCCCAGCTGGGCAGCAGCTGGCATCAGTGTGCTCTGAAACTTTTGTTGAGTAGCTCCAGGCTCAGCACTGGCACCAAACCAAAATCTACATGAACTTGGTGAACACTTGTCCCACCCTGGTGACTCTCTGAGACCCTGTCTCACCCAACTCCCATATAGCATGAGGCTCTATCCGTGGCTGAGCCTTACAGGAGCTGACAGGCAGCAGCAGACATTGGGGTGTCCTGGGCTTTCTGCAGAGCTACCCCAGGCCCAGTACTGGTGGGGGGTGATCCTCAGTTTGTAGCACAGCCTCTTCCAGGTACCTCCAGGTCCAGCACAAGCAATGACAAACCGCAAATAGCTTTGTAGCTCCTACCAGGTATTTCCTGGCTGGTCAGAGGTAGTGGCTGACCTGGTCCTGTACTGAGCCCCTTCCAAGCCCTAGAACCAACATACCTGAAGGTCAGCTTTGGACAACAGCAGAGCACCACCCAATTAGCCCCATAGTGGCATATCCAAAGGGTGGTCTCAGTAGGTATTAGAGACCACTGGAGTGAATCCTTCTCCATGGGATAAACCCTACACACAGCAGCCCATAAGCTGTAGATGAGGCCAAGCCCCACAGCCAGTCAGCCTGAGGGTCAATTCTACCCACTGACATGCCAACAGTAATAAAGGCTCAACTATAACAGGAGGGCACACACAACCCATACAAAAGACACTCCTGGAGCACCTGGCACAAGTGGCCAGGGAGACTGTGACACTGGGTCCCACAGGACACCTACTGCATAAGGCCCCCTGGGCAATACTGGGAGATGAAACAGATCTACTTAATGCATAGAAACAAACAAAGAGAGGCAATCAAAATGAGGAAACAAAGAACTATGTCCCAAATAAAACAACAGGAGAAAACTCCAGAAAAAGAACTAAATGAAATGGAGGCAAGCAACCTACCAGATATAGTGTTCAAAACAACGGTTATAAGGATGCTCAAAGAATTTAGTGAGAACTTCAACAAAGAGATAGCAAGCATAAAAAAGGACATAGAAACCATAAAAACAATCAGTCAGAAGTAAAGAACACAGTAACTGAAATAAAGAACACACTAGAAGGAATCACCAGCAGACTAGATGAAGCAGAGGATAGAATCAGCAATTTGGAAGACAAGGTAACCAAAAACACCCAATCAGAACAGCAAAAAGAATTTTAAACATGAGGATAGTTTAAGAGACCTCTGGGACATCAAACATAACAACATAGGGGTACCAGAAGAAGAAGAGACATCAAGGGAACCTATTTGAAGAAATAATAACTGAAAACTTTCCTAACCTGGCAAAAGGAAATAGACATACAAGCCTAAGAAGTGCAGAGAGTCCCAAACAAGATGAATCCAAACAGGGACATCATAGTTAAAATGGCAAAGGTTAAAGACAAAGAGAGAATTATAAAAGCAAGAGAAAGGCAACTAGTTACGTACAAGGGAGCTTCCATAGATTGTCAGCTGATTTCTCAACAGAAACTTGCAGGTAAGAAGGAACTGGTATGAAATATTTGAAGAGATGAAAAACAGGGACCTACAATGAAAACTACTCTACCAGAAAGGCTATCATTTAAAATTGAAGGAGAGATAAAGAGCTTCTCAGACAGGAAAAACCTAAAGAAATTCATCACCACCAAACCAGTGTTACAAGGAATGGTAGAGGGACTTCTTTAGGAAAAAGAAGAGGAAAAAAAAAAAAGATAAAAAATATGAATAATAAAATAGCAATCACTATGTATCTATCAATAATCATTTTAAATGTAAATGAATTAAATGCTCCAATCAAAAGACATAGGATAGCTGAATGAATAAGAAAACAAGACCCATACATATACTGTCTACAAGAGACTGACTTCAGATCAAAAGACACACAAAGAGACTGAAAGTAAAGGGATGGAAAAAGCTATTTCATGAAAATGGAAATAAAAAACAAAGGTAGGGTAGCAATACTTATACCAGATAAAAAACACCGTAAAACGAAGGCAAAAAAAACAAGAGACAAAGTACTCAGTAATCCCATTTCTCAGTATTTATCTGAAGAAACCCAAAACACCACTACAAGGGGATATGTACATCCATATGTTCATTGCAGCATTGTTTACAATGGCCAAGATGTGGAGGCAGGCTGGGTGTCCATCGATGGATGAAAGGAAAAAGAGAAGGTGGTACATATATACAATGGAATATTGCTCAGCCATGGAAGGGAATATGTTCTTGCCATCTGTGGTGGCATGGATAGACCTGGAGGGTATTGTGTTGAGTGGAGTATGTCAGACAGAAAGACAGGTACAATGTGATGTCGCTTATATGTGGGATCTAAAAAACAAAATAAACAAACAAAACAGAAACAAACTCATAGATACAGAGAACATTTTGATGGTTGCCAGATGGGGAGTGTGGTGGTTGTTAGTTGTTACACAGTAGTCATGTGGATGTTGGTATAACATAAGGAATATAGTTAATAATATGTATGGTGTCAGGTGGGTACTAGATTTTTCAGGGTGATAAATGGGAGTGGGTTGTGAGGTCAGGGTGGAAAAAGTGAAGGGATTAAGAAGTACAAATTGGTAGTTACAAAATAGTCATGGGGATGTAAAGTAAAGCATAGGGATTATAGTCAGTAATATGGTAATAACTATGTATAGTGCCTGGTAAGTACTAGACTAGTCAGGGTGATCACTTTTTAAATTATATAAATGTCTAACCACTATGCTGTATACCTGAAATTAACATAAAATAATATTGAATGTTGACTCTAATTGAAAAATTAAAAAGGGAGGAATGTGAAAGGGAATAAGAAGTTCAAATCTCCAGGTATAAAACAATTATGTCATGGGCATGTAATGTACAGCATAGGGAATATAGTCAATAATATTGTGATAGCATAATATGGTGTCAGATGGTTGCTGGACTTACGGTGATAGCTTCTTTAGGTATGTAAATGTTGAATAACGATGGCGTACATCTGAAACTAACGTAATATTGCATGTTAGCTATATTTTAATGCAATTCTTTAAAAAAAGATTATGATAGAAATATGACTTTAGCTTTACAGTACTACTCTTGTATAAGTGTTTTTTTGAAATCACAAGACAACTTAAAGTTGCTGAAGCATCAAAGTGTTTAAACCTGTATGTAAAATACTGCTGACCTTCTGTCATTTGTGTTTCCAAGGGCTTAAAAACCTTTATATTAAACTTTCCTTTGTTCAATCTTAGAAATAGATGATAGATAGATAGATAGATAGATAGATAGATAGATAGATAGATAGATAGCGAGCCAAAGAGGGACATTAGATAATGATACAGGGATCAATCCAACAAGAAGATATAACCCTTGTAAACACTTATGCACCCAACACAGGAGCACATAAATATATAAAGCAATTATTAATCAACATAAAGGGAGAGATTGACAATAATACAATCACAGTAGGGGACTTTAACCCCCCACTGACACCAATGGTCAGATCTTCCAGACAGAAAATCAGCACAGAAACAGAGGCCTTAAATGACACACTAGGGCAGATGGATTTAATTGATGTTTAGAGCATTTCATCCCAAAGCAACCGATATACATTCTTTTCAAGTGTACATGGAACACTTTCCAACATAGAACACATGTTAAGCCTCAAAACAAATCTCAATAAATTTAAAAAGATTGAAACCATATTAAGCATCTTCTCAGACCACAAGGGTATGAAATTACATATCAATTACCAGAAAAAAAACTGGAAAACACATAAACACATGGAGGTTAAATAACATGCTACTAAATAATGAATGGGTCAACAGTGAGATCAAAGAAGAAATCAAAAGATACCTTGAGACAAATAAAAATGAAAGCATAACAACTGCAAACATACGGAACATAGTCCTAAGAGGGAAATTCATAGCAATACAGGTCTACCTAAAGAAACAAGAAATATTTCCAATAAACAATCTAACCTTACACTTAAAGGCACTAAAAAAAGAACAGCAAACAAACCCAAACTAAGTAGATAGAGGAAATAATAAAGATCAGAGCAGAAATAAATGAAATAAAGTCTAAAAAAACCCCACAAAAGATCAGTGAGACCAAGAGTTGGTTCTTTGAAAAGATAAAATTGATAAACCTTTACCCAGACTCATCAAGAAAAAGAGAGGACCCAAATAAATAAAATTAGAAATGAAAGAGGAGAAGTGACAACTGACACCACAGAAATACAAAAGATTGTGAGAAAATATTACAAATAATTATATGCCAACACATTGGACAATCTAGAAGAAATGGATAAATTCCCAGAAACATACAATCTTCCAAGACTGAATCAAGAAGAAACAGAAAATCTGAACTGACCAATTATTACTAACAGAATCGAATCAGTAATCAAAAAACTCCCAACAAACGAAAGTCCTGGTGGCTTCTCAGGTGAATTTTACTAAACATCCAAAGAATTAACACCTATCCTTCTCAAACTACTCCAAAAAATTCAAGAGGACAGAAAGCTCCCAAGCTCATTTTATGTGGCCACCAAAACCAGACAAAGACATTACAAAAAAAGAAAATTATAGGGATATTCCTGATGAACATAAATGCAAAAATTGTCAACAAAATATTAGCAAACCAAATACAGCAATACATTAAAAAGATCATATACCATGACCAAGTGGGATTTATTCCTGGGATGTAAGGTTGGTTCAATATATACAATAAATTAATGTGATACACCATATAAAAAAATGAAAGATAAAAATCCTATAATCGTATCAATAGATGCAAAAAAAGTATTTCACAAAATGCAGCATCCATTTATGATAAAAACTCTCAGCAAAGTGTGAATAGAGGGAACATATCTCAACAAAATAAAGGCCACATATGACAAACCCACAGCTAATATCATACTCAGTGGGGAAAAGCTGAAAGCATTCTCCTTAAGCCCACTTTCTCCACTTTTATTCAACATAGTATTAGAAGTCCTAGCCACAGCAGACAAAGAAAAGAAATAAAAGATATCCAAATTGGAAAGGAACAAGTAAAACTGTCATTACATTCTACCATAAAACCATTAGAACTGATAAATGAATTCAGTAAAATAGCAGGACACAAAATTAATATTCAGAAATCTGCTGCATTTTTATACACCAATAATGAACTGTCAGAAAGAGAAATTAAGAAAAAAAATCCCATTTACAACTGCATTTTAAAAACCTAGGAATAAATTGGACCACCTTCACATACCATATACAAGAATAAACTCAAAAATGGATTAAAAACTTAAATATAAGACCCAAAATCATAAAACTCCTAGAAGAAAGCATAGGTAGTAAACTCTTTGACATTGCTCTTGGTAATATTTTTTTCTTGTAATAGCTTCTTCATAAAGGTAAACAAAGAAAAAATAAACACATGGGACTATATTAAACTAAAAAGTTTTTGCACAGCAAAGGAAACCATCAACAAAATGAAAAGACAACCTATTGAATGGGAGAAGATATTCACCAATGACACATCTAATAAGGGCTTAATATCCCAAATTTATAAAGAATGCATACAATTTAACACCAAAAACCAAAACAAACAAACAAACAAAAATCTCAATCCAATTAAAAAATGGGCAGAGGACCTGAACAGACATTTCTCCAAAGAGGACATACACATGGGCCGTAAGGTAGTTCTATTTTATATACACAAGGGAGTATTACTCTGCCATAAAAAGAATGACATCTTACCATTTGCAATAATGTGAATGGACATAGAGGGTATTATGCTAAGTGAAATATTTCAGACAGAGAAAGGCAAATACCATATGATCTCACTTATACGTGGAATCTAAAGAACAAAATAAATGAACAAAAAACCCCCAAATTTATGAAAACTCAAAGGTCACAAAATAGCTAATACAACTTTGAAAATGAAGAAGTTGCAGGACCATTACAACCTGATTTAAGCTATAGGAATCAGGAGAGTGTGGTATTGGTGTCAAGAAGGACAAATTCAGATGCTCCTTGACTTATGATGGGGTTATGGACTGATAAACCCTTAGTTGAAAGTCGAAAATGTAATCAATACACCTAACCTACCAAATATCATACCTTAGCTAGCCCACCTTAAACATGCTCAGAACACTTACATTAGCCTACAGTTGGACAAAATCATCTTGCTGCTGCTGTCTAACATTACGAGAAAGTATCGCTAGCCTGGGGAAAATATCAAAATTCAAAGTACTCTGTCTACTGAATGCGTATTGCTTTTGTACCATCATAAAGTCGAAAATCGTTTGTACCATCATAAAGTTGACAATTGTTAAGTCGAACATTCATAAATCGGGGACTGTCTGCAGATCAATAAAACATAGTAGAGTGAAAAACAGACCTAAACGTATATGAACAACTGATTTTTGACAAAGGTACAAAGGCAATGCAGTTCAGAACGTATACTCTTTTCAACAAATGGTGCTGGAAACAATTGGACATTTGTATGCTAAAAAATAAACTTCATATCTCGCACCAGATACAAAAATTAAGTAAAAATGAATCATAGGCTGATAAAACCGCTAGGGAAAACAGCAGAAAATCTTTGTGATTTTGGGTTAGGCAAAGATTTCTTAGATACAACCCCAAACACATGATCTACTAAAGAACATATCAGTAAGGGATTTAAACTAAAAAATTAAAGACTTTTGCTCTTTGAAAGGCACTGTTACACAAATGAAAAGACAAGACATAGACTGGGAAAAAATATTTGCAAAGCATGTATCTGGTAAAGAATACATACATAAAGAACTTTCAAAACTCAAAAATAAAGGGGAAAAATTAAAAATAAGTCGAAGAGTTGACCAAACACTTCACATAAAAAGATACAGGAATGGTAGACAGGTACATAAAAAGATGTTTAATATCAAATCATTAAGGAAATAAATAAAACTATGATGAGATACCACTACATATCTTTTAGAATAACTAAGTAAAGAAGACTGTGACAAATGTTTGGAAAGGATGTGGAATTAGAACTCTCATACACTGCTGGTGAAAATGTAAAATATAAAATAGTACACCATGTTATAAAACAGTTTCTTTAAAAGCTAACATATACCTGCTATTTTTCCCAGCTATTCCACACCCAGGTATTTACCCAGGAGGAAAGAAAGGATGTGTCCATACAAATACTTGGACACAAATGTTCATAGCCATTCTATTTGTAATAGCCCTAAGCTGGAAACAACCCAAAAATTCATCAATAAGTATATAAACAAACTGTGGTATATACATACAATGGAATCCAACTTAGTATGAAAAGAAACAATCTACTGATACACATAACACCACAGATGAGTCTCAAACTAATTATACTGAGTGAAATAATCCAGACAAAAAGAGTATATATTGTATGATTCCACTTATATAAATCTCTAGAAAATGCAAAGTAGTCTATAGTGATAAAAGTTTCCTTGGGTGCATATTGGGGTATAGGGAGGGTTGGGAGACAGGGTTGCAAAGGGCATGAACAAACTTCTGGGGAAAGGGAATATGCTCACTATCTTCATTGTGGTGATGGTTTCATGAGTATATACATGCATTAAAACATCAAATGGTACATTTTTAATATGTCAATTCATTGCATATTTAGTTAAGCTGTTAAAAATAATAAAAATTTCCATGCAAATTTCCATGAAGTTCCAAATTATATAGCAGTCAACTAACCAGTACACTTAAGCTTGTAGGGTGGAATTAAAGTATGTTTCACAACAGAAAGTGGATATATATGACGATAATGATTCAACAGCTGTTAGTTTAATACCCTCTGACAGATATTTCAGGAATTATAAACTGTATCTCAGCCAAGGTTTTACTTCCTTTTTTTTAATTTCCTGTTCTTTTTTTATCATTCAGCAGCGGAAATAGGTAAGAGAATAAGAATGGCTTAATTAAAATGACACAATTACGTGTATAGATAACATAGCACCAGTGTCACCAACCACTCTGGTAGCTGGTATTTTGTACAATTTTAGACATGCAAGGGAGCCCTCATTTCATAGATTAGCAAGCTCAGGGGCAAAATGAGGTTAAATACAAGTAGCTTTTACAAGGTTACACAGCTAAAATTTGGTATTTAAAAAAAAAATCATTTATTGCCTAGTTGCAAAAAAAAGACAGGGTAGAATGTATTAACCGGCAGGCTAGCCAAAAGGGGTCATACATCTATTGACTCGTTTCCAATTCTTTACAGATTCTATAGCACTGTCCTCTGACCAGTCTACCTGTTTTTCTGCTTTCCTGTTTATTCATAGGACCACAGCAGGCATGAGGTTAAAATAACTAAGACAGTGGTTCTCAATCTTCATTGCCTAATAAAACCAAGAATCCCAGAGCCTACCACCCATCCTCCCATGCCCCTCTACCCCTTAACCCCCCCCCCCCGCCCCTGCCCGAGTTGATCCAATTGGTTTGGGGTAGGTCAGTGTTCTCTAACTTGAGCATGCTTCAGAATCACCTGGAGGGCTGTAAAATAGACTGTTGGGCCCCACCCCCAGAGTTTCTGATTTTGGGGGTCTGGAATAGTATTCAACTTGCATTTTTAACAAATCCCAAGGTAACATTGATGCTGCTGTCCTGTGAACCACGCATTGAGGACCCCTGGGGGATAGAGCATCAGGGAATTTTTAAAAAATTCTCCAAGATACTAAAGTTCAGCTAATTGAAAATTATTGGTTTAAAACAATCACTCTCAATATTTTCTGGAATCATCTGGGGAATTAAAAATATATATACTGATGCCTGAGTCCCCACCCCAGAGAAGCTTTCTAAATTGATCTGGGGTGTAGTCTGAGCCTCAGAATTATTTTAAAGCATCATATGATTAAAAGAATCTTACTCCAGATGATTCTAATGTACAGCCAAGACTGAGAGTCACTGAAAATTTTCTGCCTCCTCAATTCCTATTACCATTTTTCCTAAAATATCCCCAACAAAGTTGGGTACTTTTACCACTAGAGCATATTAGAAATTCCTTCCTTTCTTGTTGTCTGTTAACAATGACTTAGTTCCACTCTCATGTTTTAATAATGCTAACATATTGAATACTTAGGATGTAGCAGGCCTGGGGTTCTTTGCCACTGTACATGTTTTGTTTTGTTTTGTTTTGTTTTGGTTACCTGATAGTTACACTTTAAATAGTTTTTCCTCAAAGAGAGATCCTGTATTTTCTAGAATCAACATTGTCTTCTAACTTGTGGTCAATATGGATATTACAGTTTATTCTGTTTTTAATGGTTAGAAGCCCAAGACAGGGAAAGGGGGAGAGAAAGAAGAGGGCAGGGATCTTATAGAAAAAGTATTCTTCTAATCTGCTTAAACATGAATGTAATTACACTCAGTGCTTGATTCTCTGTGAATCTTGGCTGGAGTTCCTCTGGAAATGGACAAAGAGTCAGTAATTCCAAGAGGACAACTCCAAGAATACTTATGACTCCATCTTAAGGCAGCTGATTTTCCTTTTGCTCTTGATTAATGCATTTCTTTCATTTACAATTTCAAAAAAATGCCACTAATTTTTTCCCCAGAAAGTAACTTCCTTTGGAAAAAATTCTAATACCATTAAGAATGATGATATGAGTTGTTTGAGGTGAGGGGATTTCATTGAGGAGATTTAAAAGTATATACAAGTATTCAATCATTACCTCTATTACAGTTCTGATTAACGCTTCCTATGCTCACCGTCCACAAGATGGCACTGTTGTGTACTGCTGGACAACCCTCACGCCGGCAGATATTTTCAAAATTAATGTTAAGAATATTTCCTACAGCTTTAGTTCCTGAAATACCATTTGTTTCAAGCTTCGTGAGATCCTGAGATCCAGCAGGAGTTATAGTTTTAACTTTTAGACCCGTGGCCTAGTAAGGTGTTTAATAAATGTTGACTAGACGAATGTGTGCAAACGTGTGTATCTACTGCACTTCAGCCAACTCCGTGGGGGAACTGAGGCTCAAACAACTCTAAGTAAGGAAAGCAAGTGCCATCGCACCATCTTCCTTTGTCATCTAAGATTTCTTCAATACTCCGTTTTTCTTTTCCCTATTTTGTACCAGTTTTGACAAGAACACAGTGCACCCTAATAAAGCCTAGTGGTCGCTTTCCTCGCCCACCTATTTTCCTTCTTAAAATGAACAAAGGAATGATTCTAATCCTACTATAAAACACAAAGTTAGTTATAACAAAAACATGACTGTGGGAAGTATCAATTAATAAAATGTAGCCCATGTAAATTCTACGGTATCTGTTCCCAGAAAAAGAAATTCTTGGGCACTTATTCAAGGCCGAAAGGACCTTGAAAGGCTCTTTATGGAAAAGGACCTTGTTGGGAAAAGTGGTGGATGAAAAAGCACGCTAGTGAGGGCGGAGTTCACCCTGGGCTAACCCTGGACTGCACCTGGGTCACTTTGCCTCCCTGTGCTTCAGTTTTCTCGCCCTCAAATGAGGAGGTAGTACTGAGTGGTCTCCAGGGGCTCTCCTAGCTCGGACACAGCCTGCATCTCTATGTTTTTCTTCAGATTATGGCTTATACAATCACTGTGCAAATGTTTAAGGGCCTAGCAGGGAGTTCTACATACAGGCATACCTGGCTTTATTGCTCTTCACTTTATTGCGCTTCACAGATGTTGTGTTTTCTACAAATTGAAAGATTTGTAACTTGCAGAGAGATTACGGCAGCAGAAAGAGTATAGCTCGCTTCATTGCCGTACTCAAGTATTGAAGCCTTGCCTTCAATTTGTAAAAAACACAAGTTCTGTGAAGTGCAATAAAGTGAAGAGCAATAAAACCAGGTTTGTCTATAGTATCTAAACAAAATTGATCCAAGCTAGTCACCTGTCTTGGAAATTAGCAAACCTCAGTATGGTTAGGTTGATACCAACTAACCATCTGAGTCAACGTCATTGAAAAAGGCTGGCTCAGTTCGGTCCAGGTCCCTGTGTTATATGGACCTTCACCCAATGAAAACATTAGAAATTAACTTTGTGACACCAGAATGAGAACCAACAATTCAGAAATCATAAAAACATACCATAAATCAAAATCATTATCTGTTAAACAACAAACTTAGCTCTGAGCTGAGCTTTGGTTACTGAAATAATTTAAAGGAACTAATAAATACACAATCCACACCTGTTCATCTTCATCAAGGGAGTTTTAAACTTCATTTTTGATATGAAGAGATCATTTATCTATGCCTTATTCCCAAACAATAATACCCAAACACTGAAGCAGAAGAGTCAATTATCTATTTACCTACTGGTGACCAACAACAGAACTTTAGTGCTTTCAAGAGCCGGGCCATTTTTATCCTTATTCTAAACAGCTAAACCAAGACTTCTGTCATCAGAAGGAGCAATCTGCTGTAGGGTCTGCTCGAATTCTGAGCACCTGCTTTCTCTGGTCTGGCGGCAGATGGCAAGTCATAAAATCAAAGTGACGGGGAATACGTTCAGAAAGATAGTCCCTTTAAAACCCTTCTGGAGGTTCTTTGTCCTAAAAATCTAATACTCTAAATATACATGTTTATGTTACTATCTTAGCTCAGAATTTGGGAAGTGATGCAGGGGCATTGAAAAAGTTTCCTTAGCCTGATTCATAGGCATGTGTTTACCTATTTCCATAGGATGGGAAAAGAACCTTTACTTTAGCTTATTAGCACCGAAGGCAGGACGGTTTGTTTTTGGGATTCTAATAAGTATCCTGAAGAGCAGCGGCTGCTGTTCCAACCTGCAGTACTACCGCCAACTGCAGCGCTATCAAGTTTTCTTACAGTAACTACGACACAGCTCAATAGGTGTCCGAGTCAGCTCAAGCTGCTACGTACGACAAAATACCAGAGATGGGGCGGCTTAAACAACAAGAAATTATTTCTCACAGTTCTGGAGGCTGGGAAGTCCAGGATGAGGTGCCTGCCAATTTGGTTCCCCTGTGAGTGTCCTCTCCCTAGCCTGCAGATGGCAGCCTTCTTGCTGTGCCCTTACATGGCAGACACACAGTAGGCTCTGGTCTCTCTTCCATTCCTCATAAGAATACTATTTCCACCATGGGGGCCCCACCTCATGACTGCATCTAAACCTACCTCCCAAAGGCCCCACTTCCACATATCATCACGTGGGGGTTAGGGCTTCAACACGTGGATTTTGGAGGGACACAGCGTTCAGTCCATAACAATGGGATAACCTCATATATTAATATATTTATAGGACCTGTATAGGTAAGCTAAGCTGTAATAAATCGGCCTAATAATGTGCTTTTCCACAATAATTATGGAGGTACATCAGAATCCCCAGCAGCTTATTAAAAGGAGAGATTTCTTGGCCTGACCTCCAGAGAATCTGATTGAGTAGGTGGGGGCAGAACCTGAGAATTTGCATTTCTAACAAGCTCCCAGATGATGCTGGTGTGGTCTGAGAACCATACGTTAAGAACCATGGATGCAGGGGTTCTCTTTGGAATGTTAATATCAGTTATGGTTCTTTGGGCCCATATTGGCTTTTCAGTAAATACCCATTTTGTGCTGAACACATTTGAAATGTGTCATTTGTTTATACTCAGATGCATACTTAAGATACTTAATAAGCAGATGGATAGATCTGCTGACGAGAGGGAGGCTGCTTCGTGCTGTGAGCAACAAGGGAGAGTCATTAATGCAGTAGGTTTGATCAGCTGATGTGTGGCTTCACAGGTCACCAGGATTTAGGAGAATGTCTGCTGACATCCTATCCTTACGAATTTTATTTTAGAATATACATTTAGTCATTAAAGTTGCTGAATTCAGCTATTTTACATCTACAAGCACACTGCAAGAGTGTGAACCGAGATCAAATTCTGACAAAGCTTAATATCAAGCACTCGAGCAATGCTTAGCATTTGTGTTCAAACTCATTTGTCCCAAATCACACTTGGTTAAATTTTAAAGCATGGCTCTGTCATGGGATAGCAGCATCTTTAAGATTTACTTCAAGTACACTTTGGAATGTAAACATACCTTATTTAGCTTTACAAAATATTCCAGTCCAGCTTCCAAAGGATTTGTATCACAGTTCATCTAAAAGGGAAGAACACATTTTAAATCTTAGATGTGTGTAAATCATTTCGGTAACATCATTTCCATGTATTATTTTTTAGGGAAGAGAACACTTTTTGATTTTGAATATAGATTCTGAAAAAGGAAAATTATGGACTGTTCTCTAAAGTGACTTTTTTAAAATCTAAAATTCAACTGTACCCTTTCAGCAAATACTGTTATTTGAATAGCAAGTTAGAAACTAAAGTCCACAGTTTAGTTTCCATGGCTCTTTTATTGTAATAAACATTGAAGGGACAACACAACATGATGTTCCTTCCCAAAACAAGAATTTCATATGTTTTTATGTAATAATCTTACATAATTAGGTTTTGAAAAGTTATGAAGTAATTTACTTATCTTACAATTAGCCAGGAATCAGGATAAATACAGGAGAAAGCAGATGGTAGGAAAATAGCTTCCACAGAGTTCAGGAAAGGGGAAAAACATAGGTTGAATCTCAATCTTTTCAAATACAGTTGAGTTATTACAATAACTTCAAGTCAGAGCTAAAGCCACGACTTGGGACTAGACCTGGAGTTAACGGCTTTTCTTTGTTTATTTTGTTGTCACTGGTATCTCTTGTTCCAAGAGAACAGTTCTAAACTCCATAAAATGTAGCCAAACTTAACAACAACAACAACAAAAATGACAACACAGCCCTCGTATAAACAAGATGAGTAATGTAAACTTGTTTTACACGATATAAAATTTTGTCTTGTATTTTCTAAGCAATTTGAGCAACTCTAAAATTATTTTTTATCTGCTCAAAGTTTCAGAATTTGTCCAGGAAAAAATAAAATTGACACAAAGCACAGAAGATTGATTGCTGTAATAACACTAGAGGGCGTGCTGGCACTGCTGGGAAATGGAGGAACGAGATGGAGAAAAGCTCTAAGAGGACGGCTCCCAGAGAGGAGGCACGAGAAAATGAATGGCAAGAGGGTGGAGATGTGCTTATCTCCAAAGGCTGCTTCTGGTGCTTGATTCCTTCAGGAGTGTGGAGACAGAGTTGTCCTCTATTTCTCTCCCTGCTACAGCCTCGTCTAGGCTGAGAGTCCCTTAATAGAGCCCCTCTCCGGCAAAATGACAGCTTGCCTCAGATTCCTTGTTCTTGCAGTGGCTCCTGGAGGCTGCCCTCCCCACCTCAGAGCCCACTTGCTTCTACCCATTGTCTAAATTCCCAAGGGGCCCTGCCTGTGCTTTCAAATCCACTTTGCTCTCCATTCAAATAGAATGTTAAAATCATTCTATTATGTGCTAGGCACATTATCGACTATCTAACATCTATGATAATTCTGTAGGATAAAGAGTATCTCTGTTTTATAGAAAAGTACGCAGCAGGCGTGGAGGATTAAGTGCACAGAGTAGGTGGTGGAGGATAAACTCAAACCCGAGACCCCACTCTGAAGTACACTCTTTACCACATCCCTTATCTCACCTCTCAGGCCTAAAACCTCACTGTCTTCCGTGGAAACAACTAGCGAATCTGAGAAAATGAAGGGGTCCAGAGATAGCCTGCCACATGGGAGATAAAATAGAACAGAGTTTGAACCACCTTCTGGCCACTTCTGTGTAACCTGGACCAAGTTGTTTACTTTCTTAGTGTGATTGTGTGTCGAATAAGGATAATTCAGATACCCTGACTCCCAAGCCCTTGCCCTAGAATCACAATTAATACCTTCCTCAGGAGAGGTGAGAAGGTAAGTGAACTCATACATATGAAAATGGAGTGTAACTACTATACAAATAGAAACCCTTAGTGCCCATGATTAATGGTAGAAGTAGGCTAGACCAACACATACTAGATTGTCTGCTCTGCTTCTCAGAAAGACACCTTTTGTTTTAATTTCCCCCAAAGGAGCATGGTAAGAAGAAAACGAGGATGGGAAACGTGACAGAGGAGGAGGAAGAACTTGAAAGGTGGTCCTCAAATTTTGTGGGGTAGGCAGGCTCCCTTGGAGCAGCTATGGCTCCACACACAGAGTCAGACGTCTAGGGCTCTCCGCTAAGTAAGAGGAATCAGGCAGAAGAAACACTATGTCAGAATTCCACTGAACTTTCAACTGGGAAATTGAAAAGAAAAACCTCTTTCCCTAATTAAATAAAGTTATCTAACAATACATAATTTCTCTTACTGCCAGAGCCAATGTTAAAGCAGTTAAAATCAGCCCTTGTATAAAAATCAGATACAATAAAACATAAAATTTTAATGAAGATGCTAGCATTTCAAACCTCTGACCCCCAGGCTCTGAAAGCTTTCTCCAGTCTTAAGGCATTCATCGCATATGTTCCAAAATTGTCAATTCCCTCCTCCTGGCCTGCGTTCATGATAACATTATAAAGTGCTGCAGAATCTTCTCGTCTGTGGTACAGCTCCCAACCCAGCTCACCTGAAATAAACCCACAAATGCCACACCAGAGTAAGAACAATGACCACTAGGTCTAACGTGCATTAGCTAAACCATATAAATAAATGGAGAGGTTCCATTTATGCAGCATAGACACTGCTGAGTTTTGAGTTTTAAAACACCATTTCACACAAAAAAAGTTGCAACAAAACCCCACGGCAAAGGGGCCTGCCATATCACAGATGCATTCATGCCCAATCTGCTCTCTCATACAGAGGGTGGTATCTAGGACACCGCTTCTCATCACAGAAAGATTGTAATGACCCTTGACCCCAGGTTCATAATGTTGAGTAATTATCATGGCACAGTTTATCAAGATAAGGGGTTCAAGGTTTAGCAACTTGAGCCCCAACTCCTTGCCCCCAAATCACGAGGCTTAAAAATATAGGCAACTGATATTTATTCAAATGGTCTTCATTGTGGGATAGCCATAGTCTCTAATGCACCCTATTCCCCACTCCTCGCCCACTTGGTCATTTCATTCACCATTAGAGCTGTAGGCAAAAACCAAAGGAAATTCAACCTAACCTCGTCTGCTTAGTTTTTTATTCTGCTTGTGTTTTATTCTGATTACTACTTTGCCAATTAGGTGGAAGAAGGGTGGGGAAAAGCAGACGCCCAGGAAAGGGTGGTGGCCTTTAGACTGTGTGTTCTCCTTGTTCCCCCATGTCGAGGACTAATGGTAACATGTTTTTCCAGGACACTCCAGAACATGAACAACATGTAACTGAATCAATGCCTGGGCACCAAGTACTCCTTCTGTGAAGGGACAGGGAGGTCTAGAGGAAGTTAAAAATGAGCCCAGTGCATCAATGGGGAACCAAAGAACTCTGTTTCGAATGCCTACTAAGCACAAGGTTGGGGGCTATCTGAAGACGTCCCTAATGTATGTAGAGTCTAGAAGGAAAGATGGATAGTGGTAATTCTTTAAGAGAGGTGCCTGGTATAGTTCAGATGGTCTCTATGGGAGACGATCTATGGGAGACCATCTTGAATGTTCTCAGATTGAGTCAGCTGGACAAAATATTCCTTCCAAACACTCCAGTACCCATCATCTTCCCATTTTCCCATCTACCCTTCCAAATGGTAGGCAGCTACAGGACTGGAATAACAATTGGAAATCTGTGGAATGACTCTCTCAGACTAGGAGTGAGTAGACAGAATTGTCATAAAAGTTGGGCAGGGGAAATCTTCCTCCAAAATTACACTGATGACAGTGTGTGTGTGTGTGTGTGTGTGTGTGTGTGTGTGTGTGTGTGTGTACGTGCAAATGCACATTTCTGGTAGCTTTTTTTACATTTTCAAGACTTACTCCAGGTTATTTTCCAATTCTTACCAGTATAAGATATCCTAATAGCAGTGACGGGAATGTTGGAAATCTTTAAAGACTTGGTTTGAAGAAACTTGAAAACATCATCACTAAGGTCTTCAGAGGTCAGTTTCTGAAGCACCTTTCTGGTATGTGGCCCTGCAACTCCAAGGACTCCAAGCTCATTGGTGATGTTTTTGATTTCAACATCATACCCACCTTTGACTGCCTCTTCTTCAATCCACCTGCATTTGAGTCATAAACATTGTGTTAAATCTTGCTTGAACAAGGCATGTTAGTAACATACTATTTCTCTGAAGATGTGCTCTGTGTCTACAATTACCAGAAAATCCCCAGGGTGTCATTTCATATAATCACCTAATTTTCAAAGTTGAAGAAACTGAGTCCCAGAGATGTTAAGTGATTCTCTACAAATCACCCACTTACAAATTTGGGGGTAATTTTTCACAGTACAGAAGGATCCTTCAATTTAAATGAGCTCTGCCATACCATTATTTTAAACAGTGACAGCCCTATTGCATTTAAACTAATGACTCAATCTTCAAAAATTAACTTAAATCCAAATTTTCTCTAATACCTGTACACAGGAGGCACACATGTGCTGCTGAAAGTTAATAATGTGCCTGCCACCAGACACAGAATTGCTTTGACAATCACAAGGAAAAGATTGAAAACTCTAAAGACGAGTTTCAGTTTTCCAAGTCTTGAAGAATTATTGGAACCTGGTTATGGAGTTTGTTTATAATTTATTGAGCAGTCCCTAGAGCTACACATAGCTATCATAAAACAACCATCTGGATTTACACAAAGCAAAGCTACTAACATGGCCCCCAATACATCTTGGCTTAGAGGGTGTAATTTACATCATTATATAACCAGAGTGAGAACCTGTCAGTAAGATATTTATTAACCAATAATATTCCAATTTTATTTCTCAAATACTAGACTAAAGACTACAGATTTTATAGTAATCAGTAGATTAAGATTCATGTGAAGGATCGACTTGGCAGGTCAATGACTTAGATCCAGCTGTGGACCAGAGAGCACAAAGCATGAACTAGGGAGACTATCACCCAGGAACACAGCTTACTGAAGTGGACTGAATGTGGGCATCAGAATCAAAAAGACTGGCTTGAGCAAGTTCCTTTAACCTAAACTTCAGTTTCCTCACTTGAAAATGGGAATAGCGTATACCGTGCAGCTATACCTCTTAAGAGAATTAATTGAGATAATGTGTAGAAAGAGTTCCAACACATTGATGATGCCCAATAAATGGGAGTTAGTCCTATTAGAACTATAGACAGATCTCCTCTTAGAGGGGAGTGGAGACGAGGTCCCTCACTTAAAAGTTGTACTTTCAACTTTGGTAAAAGAAAAAAACCTCAATTTAAGGTTGAGTCGATGTATAATTGACATAAAATTTTCTTACTAGGTGTGCACTTACCTAAGATCATGAAGTTCTGATCCAGAACCAGTTATTAATAGAAACTCACCAGGAGATTGGTGAGAAACAGTCAACTCAGCATACACTCGACCTTTTGGTGTTAACATGTGACTTATATTTGTAAAACCCACCTACACAAAAGAATTTAAAATTATCTCAGGATGAAATAAAAATCGTATGTATCCTTTTAAAACAACATGGAGATAAAAATGTGGGTGTCAACACTGAAAAACATCTGAATCTTATCATTTGTATCAATTATGTGAACTATCTGTAAACCTAAGCCCAAGATTAATTTTGAAGTTCTTAGTTGAAATGCTTATTACAATGATTTGTCATAAAAATTATACTTCAGTCAATTTTGCAGGTCTTATTGACACAATTAAGCAAGGACATAAGGTCCTTGGATGATAATTCATTCAACAAAACTTTAAATTGAAAAATTATCTAGAATACTCTTGGTCAGTTGAAGAATTCTAGTGTTCATACAGAAATCATTAGGTGGACTACAATAAGGCACTGGTTTAAAAAAAGAGAGAAAGACTAGAGTTAAGTGGGCCAGAATCCTGAACCTTGTACCTTTATAAGGTTATTTACCTTTGGAATGACATTTGCAAAGAGATGGTCCAACAGTCTAATAGAGTCTTGGCCTTTGACGTTAAACTTGCCAAATGGTGACAGGTCAATCACCCCTACTCTTTGCATAACCTGTTTATACTCAGAGCCCACAGGCTCAAACCAGTTTGTGCGGCGAAAACTTGGTCTGAAACACAATGTTTGTCATAAAACAATTGTCATTCATTTCCAGAAAAATTACAGAACCAGGATATTTTAACAAACCTATTCATCTAGTAGTAAATCCTATTTTGGAGGAAAAATGCAACCTAAAATTCTGTTCTGCAAATCACACGTCTATGTTGGAATCTGACTTTTTAAAGTTACTCATCTATCCCTTTGACCCATTTCATAGTGAATGAAGTTTTAATTAACTAGAAAAATAGATAGGACCCATGGTCTCTCATATCTGGAAGAGAGCTTAGAAGTTAACCCGTTCTGTGGTTTCGAACCTTGGTTATATATTAGAGTCACCTAGGGAACATTTAAAAATACCATTTTGGGGGGACATAATTAGATCAGCATATAAGGGGGTACAGCTATCTTCTCCAATACTTCTTAAACATTAATGCAAATACAAATCACTTGACTTGTTAAAATGCAGATTCTGATACAGCAGGTCTGGGGTGAGGCCTGTCTCCTGCATTCTCACAGGCTTTCAGGTGATACTCCTGCGGTTGACCCTCACCTGCACTAAGCAAGGAGCTGGTCCAGGATCTGCATTTTTTAGAGAAAAGGCACAAAGTGACTTCCAAGGCCTTTGTGTTATTTAATGACAGAGCTGGGCCTGGAACAAAGGTCTCCTGCTTCATTATGCAGGATCCTTTCTACTTTACGAAGTGGACTTCTAATGTGGTATTTTAACTTCAGAGCAGGATGCTAAGTCTGCAAAATGAGTTTTCAGTAGTTTAATTATTAAAATAGTAGAAGAAACAAGCCAGATCGAAATAGCAGAAGGTGAAGAATGGATCTGGCATTTACCTGAGTCATTTAGGTAAAACAAAAGCAGCATTTTGCCCCCAGATAATCTAGACTTGCGGCCTACAGAGGCCAAATTCATTCATTAGCAACTGGCCCTCTACTATACTTTGCACCATTTAGATCTGGTCTTAAGGAGACACCAAAACCTGTTTAAATAAGCAAAATGAAAAAAAAAAGGTAACTTAATTTCTAGATTTGCTTTTTGTTTTCTCTTGGTTTATGAATTCTGATGAGAAAAAAAACATAATCACTATTAATCCCAAGTAAAACAACAGCAACAACTTTAGAGGAATTCAGAGAATTGTTTTAGTGACATACTTTATGTTTTAGCTTAACCTAAAGATGTCGAGTAAATGATCTTTTCACTTAATTTATCAACAGTTTATATAATTTTCATGACTCAGTGACACACACTAGAAAGCAGTTGCTTTGATAAATAAAAAATCCACATTTCCATACTATTTCCATGCAAAGTGATTTGACCAGGCATCTGAAACCAGGACAAACAGTTAGGAGCCAGCTGAAAGCATGTGGGGATTTTGACAGGTTGGGAAGTTTCCTCTGACCTCCTGGAAAATGCCAAACTTCACCTGGGCCGGCTGTAGGACTCTCGTGGCCACATGGATCCTAGATGTAGGCCAATGTCATGCAGGATAGACTAATGGCTCCACAACCAGAAAATAACTGTTGTAGGAAAAGGCTCACTGCTTTTTGGGAAGGGTGGAGTGATGGGGTGGGAAGGGGCACTTCTCTGATTTCCTTCCACTCCACCTCTGAAATTTCATTCTGCAGTCAGAGCCACGGGCAGGTTAAGTCATTCGCTTACCTGTACTGAGTGTCCTGGCCTGGTATGTAGAACCAGTGTGGCTGCTCCCAGCCTGCATGGAACCCCATGGAACATTTAGACTCCAGGGTTTTATAAAGCCCACTGACTCGCTCAGTCGGCCGCCCGGCAAACCGTTCTTCTTTAGGATAACCAACTGAAAAACGAACACCAGTACTCTAAATAGCTTATAACCAAAACTGTAAAACACTTTTGAAGGATTCAGAAAATAGAAAACACAGTGCTTAAAATCCAGAAGCATATACATGTATTAGATTTATGTAAAAAAAGGAAAACACCCTCAACGCGGTCATTTATATTGATCATCAAAGGGTAAAGTACAGATAGATTTAAAACAAAATTACTGATGCACTCTATGCATTAAATATATACATTAGTATAGATTCCTTGTTGGGTCTGAAAAACACATGCTTTTAGATTCTCTAACCACTCCCATCACAATGCACAGAATAAAAAGCAGATAACGTCAAAGGTGCTGCGAGTCATTTCAGTACACACTCTGTAGACAACAGGAAATTTGCACTTTACCAATATTGTTGAATCCATATGACTCTCTTGCTTTGGCCTCAGTGTACTGAGTTGTTGTCCATTTGCCATAGCGATTGGGATCCAATTCTATCAGATCAAAAGGAGGTTCTCCATGCAGGATCCAGTCACTGAGATATTTCCCTACCCCACCAGCGTGGATTATGCCATATCTTTCAAATACAGAGATAAATATCCTGTTACTAACACATGTTGTTTTCAAACAATGAAACATGTCTAAATATTTTACAGGGCCTCAAAGTTGGGGTGTTCTGTGTTATTCAGAACAATCAATACAATCTGTATGCTATACTTTTTTTCCTCAAAAAAATACGTTTAGGCATCTAAATTAAAAGTGCCTGACTTGATAGCGATAGCAAGTTTGTTTTCACAGTTTCAAGAGATGTATACCTGCAGAATAGCCCACGGCTCTTCAGTAGCAAGGATGCTCACTTGAGGAGAATGTGGGAAAGAAAGCAACAGGCAGATGTGGCTGACAGCTCGTCAGCCCTCTTGAGCTGTGATTATCCTGACTAATAGAAACCTTGCAAGAGAAACACATACACTGTACAGTGACATGCCCATCTCCTCATCACTTGAATTTATTCAAGTGCCCTTAGGCAACGACTTCTGTGCAAGGATCTTGGGCCATTATCTTAGAAGCATTCAGATAAGAGGCACTCACCCAGGGATTTGTGGGAAAGAGGCCGAAAGGAACACTGGCCACTGTATTTTATAACTAATGGGTCACTTGGGGGAGAAGGTGGGCTTGTTTTTTATTCCCATATGAAGATGCTTTAAAACAAAGAACATGATTGTGGCAAATAATTTGATATAGACGGGGTATCACAGTGTGCCGTGTGCTATTCTACCCACTCTCTCTTGTCTAATGAAGGACTTTACTGTGAGTCTATCTGTGCTTTAAATTCAGAGAAGCTTCTGAGGACTTGGATGAGCAGGGAGTCGTGGGGAGATGAGCAATAAAAGGAGCCACATGAGATTGCAGATTGCTGCAGCCACCATGGAAAACAGTATGGAGGTATCTCAAAAATCTGAAAATGGAACTACCTTATGATCCAGCAATTCCACTCCTAGGTATCTATCCGGAGAAATCCAAAACTCTAATTAAAAAAACTTTATGCACTCCTATGTTTATTGCAGCACTATACACAATAGCCAAGACATGGAAACAACCGAAATGCCCATCGGTGAATGACTGATTTAGGAACTGTGGTACATTTATACAATGGAGTATTACGCAGCCATAAAGAAGAAACAAATCTTACCATTTGCAACAACATGGATGGACCTAGAGAACATTATGTTAAGTGAAATAAGTCAGACAGAGAAACACAAATACCATATTATCTCACTTATATGTGGAATCTGAAGAAAAGAATAAATGAATGAATTAATCAGAAACAGTTTTGGAGACATAGAGGAAAAACTGAGGGTTGCTAGATGGGAGGGGGTGGGGATAAGGGGGAAGGTGAGGGGATTAGAAAACAGTCAGTAACCACAAGATGGCCACGGGGTTCTGAAAATTAATTTGGGGAATGTAATCAATAATGTTGTAAAGAGTTTGTAGGGTATCCGATGGACACTTGTCTCATTAGGGAGACCACCTCAGGGATGATGTAGATGCCTGATCACTGCATTGTACACCTGAAGCTGAAGCTGAACAATAATGAATGTCAACTACAAGTTTATATATATATATATATATATATATATATATATATATATATATATATGAATATGTGTGTATATGTATGTACTTACAAGAAGCGGAGTACAGCATTAGGAATAGAGACAGTGGAAATGTAATGGCTGTGTGCGATGTCAGAGGGATAGTGGAGGGGGGAGGGGGGTTCACACAGTGTGTGAGGGATATAAATGATAAACGTCTAAGTATTACTTTGTCTTGTGCACCTGAAACTAATAATAAAAAAGAAAGGAGCCACATGAGTGGACCTCAAAATGCAGGAAATTCCAGTATCTCAAATGATAGCAACTTAGCAGCCAGAATCATGGGTTCTAAGTGCTTGGGAGGACCTTACTGAAGACTGGAAAAGTTAACTAACTTTTTTCCACAACAAAATACCAGTTTTGCTATTTTATAAAAATAAATGCCTGAATTAGTTATAAGGCTATTTCTCAGTAGAATAAAAAGGCAGCAATTGACACTTCTCTGGATAGTTTAAAAAAGAGACATGGATCATCCAAATTACCCACAAAGAAAGCAAGAAAAATTATCAAATATGTGCTTAAAATAATTGTGAAAGATATGCTTAAAGTGCTTATTCACTTATCCAGGCCCAATGTATGATATACAATAGTTGCCATTTTTGAAAGCGAGAGATACCGTTTATAACACCTGAAATTATATAAAGTTTCACTAACATTTACTGAGAGTGTTTACCGTTTACCAGGCACCGTTTCCGTCTAACATGTACCAGCTGATTTATTCTTTAGCAACTCTATTTTACCAAGGTGCAAGCCAACCAGCACACAGGGGTTAAATAAGGCCATACTGCAATAAAGAGCAGACTCAGGATACAGACTCGGTCATCTGACCCCACTGCACACTCCCTCTTATTAGACATTACTTCTACAATAGTTCTCAATCACTTTTCAGCCAAGACACACATGACAGAATCCACATCGTTGGCAGACTCCTTGGGCATAGCCAGGGTTGTGCTTTGGTTTCCTGTGGACTCACATGGTGTCCTTTCCCTTTCAACAATGCACAGGAGCAAACTAATGCGGCAGAGTGCTGTTATTTGGGGATAGCCCTGAATCAAGTCTAATTTATTTTTAAAAAGAAAATCCTTTGCAAACTTCAGCTCTCTTACCATTAACAAATTATGCCACACAAATCTTGTTATGAAACTTCTATTGAGAGCCCCTAGTTTAGTAGCTAAACGTATAAAAGCATAGAGTAAGGAGATCTGGGTATGATTTTTGTTCTACTACTACTAGCCATGTGACCTTGGGCAAGTTGTGTAACCATCCTGAGCTTTAGTCTTCACATGTGCAGATTTTTTACAGTGCTGGTGGAGAATTAATTGACGTGGAGTAGGCAAGCACCATATGGAGCTGTTGGGCCCTTGTATAACTAACAACAGAGTATGCCTACGTCCAATTGATAAGATTTTCACAAGGAAGTAATGTAGGAAGTGGAAATAGAAGGGTACTTGATACGGAGAGAAGAGTTTGGTTCTTCTTCCATCCCTAGCATTAATCTGCAGGACTAGCTTCTTCTACATGGCCCAGCTGCTATGTTTTTTGAGTGTTTGTGACTGCTTTTTATGACAACTCTGTTAAACTGTCAGATGTTACATCCTAAGGCACTGTCAGCTCTTTAAATGTGCTGCTTATAATCTGTTCTAAGCCAACAAAACTAGTTTTAATTCAATTCATGAAACATTTGGAGGCATTGTGGAAGTCACCTAGAAGCAGAAAGACTTATTAGAACTGTGATGAAACAAAAGTAAAACAGCTTTATTGGAGGGTAAGATGTGAGTAAGGTCAGTGAGCACTGGCATATATGTAGACATTTTGCAAATACATATTCTCTGCACTGGTTGGCCAGAATAACAGACAACACTGAAATGAAGATTCTTGGGCCCCTCTCCACACTGTAGAATCAGAATCTATAGAAGTGATGTCTGGGAATCTGTTTGCTTGTTGGTTTCCCAATCAACACATCGTTAGTGACAAATAATAGGAATTCATAGATAAGATATAAAGGTAAATGAAACACAAGCAAGGGACTAACTACAAAGTTGAGATTCTGTTTTTTAACATACCCGTCAGGCGATTCTGGTGCTCAGCCTGATATAGGAATCATTGGCCTTCAGTATCATGGAATGGATCACTGATAAAAGCTGGGATGGGCAGCCAGTGCGAGCATTCCATCATATTACAGAAGAAATATCTTAGCTATTGTGAATAATGCTGCAATAAACATAGCGGTACATATATCTTTATGAATAAGTGTTTTCAAAAATTTTTAGGTAGACACCCAGAAGAAGGATTGCTGGGTCATATGGTAACTCTGAATTTTTTGAGGAACCTCCAGATAAGAACCATATGATTTCACTCATATCTGGGATATAAAACAAAAGGCAACAAATGGACAAACAAAACAAACAAACTCATAGATACAGACAACAGAATAGTGGTTACTAGAGGGAAAGGGGAAGATGAAGAAGGTAAGGGGGTCAAAATATGGTGACAGAAAGAGACTAGATTTTGAGTACACAGTAGAGTATACAGATGTCTTATTATAAAGTTGTCCATCTGAAACTTATATAATGTTATTAACCAATGTTACCACCAATAAATTTAACTCAAAAAAGGAAAAATAAACATTCTGAACTTCAAAATTAAAAACTTTGTACTTCAATGGACACTATCAAGAAAGTGGGAAAACCCACAGAATGGGAGAAACATTTTGCAAATCATATATCTGAGGAGGGTCTTGTATCTAGACTATATAAAGAACCCTTAAAACTTAACAGTAAAAATACAAACAATCCAAATTTTTAAATGGGCAAAAGTTACAAGTGGACATTTTTCTGAAGAAGATATACAAGTGATGTACAAGGGAAACACTCCCACAGGCACATGCCTCCCTATAGACTCTAGAGGTGATGACCTAAGCCCTCAGTTACATTCTACCTTTCAGTCCCATATCTCCATCTGGTTTTCTCCCTCTGGATATCCCACCGATCTAAACTTAACACCTCAAACCCAACCTATCAAAAATGGCATTCCTTATATTCCTGGTTCTCTCCCCCCTTGTTCCCAGCATTCAACCAGGGGTCAAGTTAGAAAGGTTGCATCACTGGTTATTTTTATCTCTTTCTCAAGACCTAATGCAATTGATCACCAAATCTAAATAATTTTATTTTCTGTCTCTCAATCCTCACTGCTGCTTCCTTGGTTCAGACCCCAGCCTCTCAGCTGTTGGCCAAACAGCACCCCAACCAGCCTTGTGCCTCAGCTTTCACTGCCTTGTTCTAAGCTGTAGCCCAGTGCTAGTGATAGCCCTGGCACAGAGCTGGCAATCATTGAATATTAGCTGAATAAATAGCTAAATAAAAGGAAGAAGAAAAATAGGATATTAGAAATTGTAATATGACAGTAAATGAGGCATGACATTAATAATCATGAAATTAATGGCACAAATATTAGAGATTAAACATAAAGTGGGTGCTGGAATTGTAAATAGTAAGCAACCTGAGAAATTATAAAGAAACAATCATGTTGGACAAACATGAATTATGGTGAAAACTGCATCAGATATGTTATGCATTTGATATTGTGAATTATCTTCGTTACATTGTGTTATGAAAACATCCTTGTACAATTGGGGCAACTGACCTATCTGAACATATACTGCCATGAAAAGAGACATGAATAATGGAAATGACAGGAAATATACAAACTTCAAGGACAACATTGCCTTTCCGTATGAGAATCTTTAAAACCTATACAAGTGATTAAACCATTATATAGTCAGGGCTTTAAGACTGAAAATTTTTATTCCTCCCATTTCATTGGTTGTGAAAGGGATAAAATTCTCTGTACCCTCCACCCGCACCACCATTTTCCATTTTTGGCCCAAGATTATGGGACAAGATTTGTCTAAAATACATGACTCTGTAAAAAATGGTGAATTACATGGAGACACTCACCCAAAGCCTATAGCCACCCAGTAGTTTCTGACCCCCTGATGGGGCCCCACCATGGGTAGGATGTCAGGAGAATAGGTGATTGGACCGTTGACGATATTGATGATGTCAGCCTTTTTCAAGACTGGAACCATTTCCATGGCCGCTTCGACATGTTCCATAATGCGGTCTAGATCAGACTCAAAGAGCTCCTTTCCAAAACCTGAAAGGACATACCATTGTGATCAGGATGCCACAGTTGCTCTGACAAATTACTCTAAAGGTTTCAGTATTTAATCCAATCGCAATTTAAAAAGAACGAATAACAATTATTTGGTTTGTCAAGAGAGACCTTTTTTCCTTCAAATAACCATAAAAGTCTACTTCATCCTTCCAGGTGAGGGCAAGTAGGAGTTTACAAAGTCATGTCAGGTCACTGGGGATAAGTGGCAAACTACTCTAGGGGCTGGGATGATGGATTCTAGACCCCTTTTAACTCTCAGTAGGGAAGGAATGGCATGGAAACCTCCTTCCCCAAGCCCGCTCCCAGACACATGTGAGGGGCAGAGTTCTGTGAAAAGAGTCAGAGCCTCAGTGTACAATCATCTTCTCAGCCCTAAAAGGCATTATGATTGAAGGCAGGGCCACAGACAAACTTCTAAAAGAACGTGTCCACCAGTACAGGTGATTTCCTCACAAAGCAGTGGCCAGTTTCTTCTCACTCCTCTCACGAACTGCACGTTGGGTCAGTGGTAGGGAGGCCTGCAGATCACCAGGATTGGGCCAGGACACGTGGGTGCTCAGGGCCAGCCAATAACCTGGCTCCCTCTCTGACTGGAATTATTTAAATATGTGTTCAACATTTCTTTGGAGGAGAGGCTGCCAGCATGGGGGAAGAGCAGAGGGGAAGGCTCCCAGGTGGCAGATCAGCACTTCCTCTGGGATTAGGAGCTATTCCGCTCAGGCCCAAGTCAGCAGAACTAAAACCCTCAGCTAACTGGCCCGACTTCAGTGGAAGGCACTTCAATAATCACTTGTTGTGCCATGGGCATAGGCGTTCTAGGAGGAGTAGGAAGGAGGGACTCATTCCCAATCCCAAATAGCTTATGAAAGTGTGATTCTAGAAAGCACAATTTCCTCCATCTCATTATATTCCCTATAACATTTCAGTGTCCCGATGACATTTTAGCTCCTTTTATAGAGCTAAACCTTGAGGTACTTCATTAGGTGACCCAATCTTTAATCTGGCACTGTAGAAACATTTCGTGAAAAACAAAAACAGGTCTTTCGCCCTTACAAAACTTGAAACTACAGTACCTCCTGCTTTCCCACGTCCACTTATGTGGTAGGGGAGGGCTTCAGTGTGCAGTCCCAACCTACCTTGCTCTTTGATAGACTCTGAGGCTTTCATTCTTAGTAGGCTGGATATCCTGTCTCTGATACCTGTCGTGTTTCCAACTGCTCAAGCACAATAGCAACTACACCCAAATTTGGAATCTCGACTCAGCAGGCAGGGGCGTAAGGAAAGATTGAGGACGGAGGAGGTTCATGTGGGCAGGTAAAAATTACCTGGAGTCTCCCAAAGCAGAGGGGAGCATGTTTCTTCAGCGTCTCCACCACTACCTGTCTCTTCTCTCTTTACTCCCTGCTGTGATCGTTCAACCGGATAAGAGAACAAAGCTTACCTCAAACTGCGCACCTCCAATGCCCCAGGTATTTGATAGTCTAGTATTATGGTGTCATCTTATTCTATGCCAGCCCCTAGCCACAGGGAGGATAACATATACATATGTGACCTGTACACACTTTCATTTGCTGAACCCACCTGGAGGGACTCCACTGGTGACCCACGAGTCCTGAACTTTCATTTTCTCCTGACTTTCATATGGACCAAACAAAAGCCCATCCCTTTCCTGTCGGAGGTAATAAGATCCTTCCAGGTCACGGAGCACAGGGAGTTCTCGTTTCAAAGCTTTCACTTCAGGGATAGTCGATGTAACAACGTATTGATGCTGAACCGGAATGAGAGGATGCTCTAGTCCAACCATCTTACCTACTTCACGAGCCCAAAATCCTTAAATAAAAAATTATTTTTAAATGTCACCACATATATAAACATACTACATCTGACACTGATAGTAGCAATTTATATGAAAATAAAATAGAAGACTTCGGTACCAACGGCGAAATCTAAAGGATGTCATAACAACTTTAAATTTTTTGTCATTGCAAAATTGAATGGTAGAAGAGAAGACAAAATTTTACATTGCCTCAAAATTTTAAAGATAATTCTTTAATCTAACAGAACTTCATTGTTAAAAAAGCATTTTGCTCATAAGCAAAGGTGGGCAGGAGAAAAACAAAATATTTGAAGGAAAAAATTACTCAAATATGTAAAATGTACAAACGTGGATAAGAAAGACAGTAATGAACTGACCGTATTTGTAGAACAGGGATGATCAGGCAATGGAAGAGGTCCCTATTTTGATGTGACCAACATAATACATCGTTATCATGTATAAAGCCCTGCAAGTCAGTCTCTTTGTCCCTCAGGCCCTGCTCTCCCTAAATTGTTAATGCCTAAAACTCCACAAGTACAGAATTGCTCTGCTAACTTAAAACTTGAAAATGTATATACTTTGGAAGAGATAGCACATTCAGTTTTCTCTATTATTTTAAAATTTTAGTTTAAATATGTTTGTAAGATCCTTTCCTGCAACAGTCATGAAGGCACCAGGAGTCCAGAGCAGGAGATGCCAGAGCCCAGGGGAGAGGGTTCATAAACAGTGGGGTTCCCACAACCAGTGTTTCTCACCTGACAGTGCACCTGGGGACTGTCTTATTGGTAGGAACAAATGTTATTTTTTTTTCCTTTGCAAAAGATAAAACTAGATAATTTGTGGCTGAAAGTATCCTGGATTCTTTCCCAGGTAACTCTTCAGTGTACAGATTAGAGTGAAAGTCTAGAGAGGGAAAGAGACCTGCCCAAGGAATTGTCACATTTTATTGGTTTTCTTGCTACAGAAAGACTTCATTTTAAAAATCCAAGACTCTTTGATTCTAAAAGGTATTTTAGAATCTAAAATGACAAAAATGATTATTTGTCAGGGATGCGGGTTTGCCTAACCTACCCCTGGATTATTTGGGGGGAGGAGGTTCTCTGTGCTTGTTTACTTCATAACAATTTTGAGTAATCATTCAAATGATTATGGAATATTACTTAAGTTATTTCTTTAGAGGTTTCACTCTAAATATTTAACTCTTTCTGTTTCTGCTTCCCCCCCCGCCCCCCAGAATCTAATAAGAAGTTCTGAATTCTCTGTCATTATGAAGCTCAGAGCTAGACACAGAATCGTCAGTCATGAGTCAGTCTGGGAACCCAGATTATGTACTCTTATGTGCCATAGTTTATTTCTATTTAACCATCTAAACATCACTCTTGTGTTCTGTTGGTACGTTTTGGTGTAATAGCTAAGTTGGTCACACTTGTATAATAGCCCCAGAAATGGGTGCCCACTTGCGAACCAAAATTTTTACCTATAGGCATTAGAGCTGTTTGCTGGCCTTTTAATAATTTAGAGACTTAATTTACTTGTGCAGGAAAATGTGAATTACCAGTGTCAGAACTTTGTAGGAAAATATAGTAAAGCCACATATTCTAGTTATGTACAGTAGAAGAGCTTCAAAATATAAAAAGTCAAAATCTTTAACCTCGCAATTTAAAGCACTGCAGTACCCTCAATACATTTGTTTCAATTAAAAACATAAATTGAAGAGTAAATTCTGTCCTATTCAAACATATTTATAAATTTGAGTCTAATTGCTTGCTTATTAGTGTACTTCATCATTAAAATAAAGTGGAAATGCATGCTTAAGTATCATATAACTATATTACTTCAAATCCCATGGAAAGCTCTATGCTATTTTACCCCATGCTAGTGGTGTTTGCTGGTATTCTCTCCTTTATATGTCAATCAAGTTAACCTAAATCTAGCCAGGATTACCCTTCAACCCCTGCTAGATCGATCACCCACCCACCAAGTTCAAAGAAAAGAGAGACAAAGTGGAGGAGTCGTGTAAAATCTACCATTATCACCTGAGAAACACTGAAGAGAAGAGTCAATCAAAACGATCATTTGGAAATGGCTTCCATTTTTTAAAAAAATGCAGTGATTAATAGAAACGGATTTAAAATGAAGCATGCAGGTTCATGGACAAGTTTACTTGTACTAGATGATTTATACAGTGGCAATGATGGCTTATATAGTGACATTCTCTGACGCAGAGTATCAGGCAAAATTAAGCAATTCGTTTTGGCTGAACACTAGGCTTCAGGTTGGCACCAGTCACATTTCTGATTTACCATATGAGGAACATTCCTAAGTAAAGTTTACAAAGTTATCTCAAGCTTACAGAGTCAACTGGAAATGAGACCAGGCGAAACATTCATCACTATGCAAAGAAAAAGCTTGCGTCAATAAATAGCACCTGCCCCGTGGCCCCTGAGCTGCACCTGAGGGCAGGGTAGAAGGAAGGTAGAATTAAACAGTTTTTTAAGCAATACCAACGGCAAGCTAGCCTATTGTACATCAAGAGGTCAGGAGTGTCAGAAACTGTTCCTCAGCTCTGCTTGCTCAAGAGTAAAGTCACTTTATTCTCTTTCCTGTAGAAACACCTACATACTAGAGTTTCTCAAAAGATATTTTGCAGACCATCTGGTACAGACCGTTTAGTACCTGGAGTACTGTTTAAAATACAGCTTCCCACCCAGACCATCTGAATTAGAATCTTTTTGACGTCTGGGACACTTCCCACATTGATTTTTATGCACACCAGCTTGAGAACTAAGCTCTTTGGAAAGTCATTTTACCAGCAGAATGGGTGCTGGATGACTACAGAGCAAATAAAACGAGTTGGGTAATCTTAAGCCCGATGCCAAGAAGCTATGGCAACCTGATGTTATTGCCTCCCAGACCAGGGCATAGACTTTCAAGGAAAGAACGATAATAATCATAATACTAATCATAGTTATAATCATAATACTTAATTTTTTAGTGTTTTCTATGTAGTAAACCCTGTTCTGTTGCCTTATTAGCTCATTTACTCATCATAATAACTTTATGAGATGGGCACTATTAGCTCCATTTTACAAATGAGTAATTTGCCCAGGTCACATGGTTGGCAATACATGTATTTCTGGTCGAGAAAGCCCCACTGCACTGGACAATGCTGGAGACACATCAGCAAATGGACGTATTTTTTACTTTTAGACTTTCCTTTTCATGCATATCCTAAAGACTCAACAGCCTTCTTTTACGATTCCACATAAAGAAACTTCTGGCAGTTTATGGCACAATTGAGTAGATAATAGTGGCCTTTACATCTTTTATACTTTGGTTATATTTCCAAGTCTATATGCTGGCTACTTTAAATTTCAGAACTGGCCTGAGGACTTCGCCTGAATTTATGGAGCATTCTGGTCTCACTGAGTAACTATGGGAAACATTGCACCAGACGTACATTCTCAAATCATGTTGCATGATGCCTTCTGCAGACGGTTGCTTTTATTCATAAAACGGATTTTTGTTAGCGTTAATTCTAGAAGAGGGCATATCTGAACCTTTGCCCACAATTACTGAGGCTTATCATTTGGAGAGCTTTTATACTTTAAGTTTTTTTTCAAAACAGACTTACAATTAATTAAACACACACTGCTCCACACCTTCCATGGACTACCAATATGTAATCAGTTAGATTTTCTCCAGTAACGTTTTCCCAATGGAAGACAAGAGATGGAGGAGAAAAAGAAAAAAAAGATAGATATGGGCCCGAGATATGATCTGAATGAGATAAAGAATTGATGCGATATACAGATGATGTATTATAAAATTGTACACCTGAAACTTATATAATGTTATTAACCAATGCAACCTCAATAAATTTAACTAAAAAGAATTAAGACCACATAGTTCTTCATACAACTCTCAACAAGGAGCTGCCTGGGGTTACAGAGAACTGAGGATGGGAAAGGGAGTAGAAGTGGCTGGGTAAGAGGCTTCAGGAACAAAGACTACAGAAGAATGTCCTGGGCAACAGCTTTCCTGGTGATGACCTGGAAAAACAAATCCCAGACATTAGGTAGCCATTGTGGCTGTGCGTTTACCACTCCACACGGGCCACACTGTCAAACTAAATCCAAAGACTTGTTTTCCCAGGCCAGCACCAGAAGAGCTGTTTTCTAGGACCTCCTACCATTGCCCTCTGCTGCCCTGATCACCCCACAAAATTTCACAGTTGCATAAACTATGTACTTCATCGGGTAACCAAAGTCCTGGGTTTAGGTCAGATCTCTTTGGAAAGAATTCTTTCTCTTCAGTGATTCCTTGTTCTTCACAGTTTGTGGTTTAGGAAAAGAGGTATTACAATGGCAATGAACTATGCAAACAAAATTTTATACATTTTAGGAAAACAATGGATAATTGTGTTAAATTAAGGTTTTCTGCATTATTTCTCAAAATATCAGATGGGAATGTGTGTCTGCCTGAAGCACTGTGTTGAGAAAAATGGTGGGGTTCATCCAAGCTCATCTGAAATGAGTGCAGTGATCAGTTAGCCATGTCTGCCATGAGTGCTGATATGGAAGTCAGGTTATGTTGGTTTAGTATTTGCTATCACTGTGAATACTGTAAAATGTTTTAGGGGCTGAAAATGTGAGACAAAAAATCCTTGCTACTTGGGAAAGAAAGATGAATGATTTAATTGTCTTAGATATTCTAGCAGAATCTAGACCAGGGAAGCCCAACGAGTGAGAGGCAGTGGATATCAGATGGGGAGTGGAGGGGTGGGGACAAGTGAAGTTCAAAAAGAAAGCAATATTTTATGCCTTTACTTTTATTTTTTAGGCAAGTCATTTTATATTACTGTATTTTGAATTTAAACTGATATCAAAGAAGGCATGAGATTTTGATGCTTTTCAAATGGGGAACATGGGCTAGGAAGATTCAGAAGTACTCATTTAGACTCTTAAATATTGAAGACATGGCTTTTTCTAGAACCACTAAAAGTGTTTCATTAAAAAAATAATGTCAATCAATCAAAGTTACGATTTAGAGGAAAGAATCTTAAGGGTCCATGTTTCTAGTATATACTCACAGCATACTATTTGATCTGATAAATAATAAAGATTGTTTTCACTGTATCATTTAAGAACAGACCACAAGAAAATCAGTTACTGCCTCATGTTTATTTTAGGTTTTAAATTAACCACTATGAACTACTGGTGAATATGTAAAGTATTAGTCCAGTTTAGACTGCATAAGCATTTCACTTGCACAGGAATTCATTTTTGTATGTGTGACAGTTGAAAATGACTTCACAGACAAATGACCTGTTAGAAAGTGTATTAACTCAAAGATCAAAATATCCAGGTCTAAGCCCTGGCTTTGACATAATCGTGTCACTTTGCCAAGTGGCATGACCTTTCTGGACCTTGGTCTCCACAAATGGAAAATGAGTGGATTTTTAGATTATCTCAAATATCCCTTTTTGGGTCACTACTCTGAGTCTAAATTGTAACAGAGCAACCTAAGAAAAGATTATGAAGTATGTTTAAAATGTTCTGAAAGGAAAAGCGTTGTAAGATTTTTTGTTACAGTCAAGTAATCAGAAATGGATGAGAGAGAACACAAATGATTAAATCAGTCTTAAAAAGAACCAAGTTGAGAACAAAGAAGATGCTTATGAATGTGAACACTAGAATTTGGTTATTAGTATAAAGAAAGTGTGAACATAGGAAGGAAAAGTAAGTATAATTTGAGAAAACATGATCTGGAGCAGAATAAAATGGAACATGAAGAAGAATGCTAACTTTCTATATAGATAACCAAAGACAGAGTGATACCTCACACACTAAAAGCAAAGTGATGGAGCGAGAGCTTTGTAGCTTAGAAACAGTCGTAATGTTCACCGTGGGAGCATCACAGTGTTTCCTAACAATGTTCACAGTATAAAACATTACTTTATAGCATAATATCTTATTTCTTTGCCACTTGAAAAACCCAACTTAAAAAAAAAAAAGATATGACACTTACCTGCAGCATTCACAATTCTATTTGCTCTCATAGATCCCTGTGGTGTTTCAACATCCCATGTTCCATCTGACCTGGCTTTCAGAGAAGTCACTGGTGCAGGATATTTTAAAAGGGCACCATATTTCCTAGCCCCAGCAGCCAAGGCCATAGTTAGAGAGTAAGGATCAATGTGACCATCTCCAGGATTATAGAGTCCAGCTAAAATCTAAATCCATCATAAAAGAGTCAATATTCATAGGAATATGTACTCATTATTCAGTGTAACTAATATCCTGCCAGCAAATGTTTAATAAAACTGTACTTTAAAAGTGCACTGGTACATCAGATTGATCAGTCTACACTTCTTTTTGCTGTATCAAAGCTCAGACCTAGGGAAGACTCACAGTGAGAATTAAGTAGACAGGCTATTTAATAGAGCCCTGTAATTGTCTCCAATATCCATTCTCTCCTCCCCACTAGCAATGAAAACTGAATGTTTATTTAGATACATAGCCACTAAGAACAATGAGTTTCCAATATTTGGCAGCTATTAGTTCTAGCTGACAGCAAAAATTAGTACTAAGTTCTGGTCAATGAAATGCAAATGAAAGTGTCATGTGGTAGCTTTCACAAATCATTATAAAAAGACAACTGGCATATGCTCTTGTCCCCTCTTTCATCCTGCTGTCTGGAATGAAGACATGATGGCTGGAGCCCTAGCTGCCATCTTAGAAAAAGAACATAAGAGTCACACTCTAGGAAGACAGCAATGATTTGGAAGGTGACTGGGTCCCTGAAGTCTTCATGGAAGACCAACATTCAAGTCTGGACTGTCTAAGTGAAAGAAAACTTCTATCTTGTTTAAATATTATTTTGGTTTCTGACATTTGCAGTCAAATCTCATACTAACCGATCAATTATTTATATTTAATTATTTAATAGTGTTAATAAATTATATACACACACACACTCATATACATATATATATATACATATATATATATATATATATATATATATATATATATATGGTATCAGGAAAATGTATACTTGATTAAGTCACTCAGCAATTAATTCTTGAATATCTGCTGGGGCTTGAGGCTAGGTACTGTGAAGGAAACAAAGAAGAATGAAACTCAGATGAAACAAGGAGTGTTCACTGTGAAGTAGTATCATTAAGTCTTATTCATTTCAGCAAAAATCTATTGAGCACCAAGTATGAGCAAGGAGCTTTTGTCAACCTTTTTTCCGCATCTATTGAAATGATCGTCTGTTTTTGTCTTTTATTTTATTCATGTGGTATACTGCATTGATTGATTTTCAGATGTTAAACCAACCCTGTATTCCTGGGATAAATTCCACTTGTTCATGCTGCACAATCCTTTTTATGTGTTGCGGAATCCAGTTTGCTAGTATTTCACTGAGGATTTTTTGCATCAATATTCATAAAGGATACCTATCTTTCTTTTCTTGTGATGTCTTTGTCTTTTTGGTATCACAGCAATACTGACTTCATAGATGAGTAGGAAAGGGCTCACTTTTCTTCTATTTTTGGAAGAGTTTATGAAGGATTAATATTAATTCTTCTTTAAATGTCTGGTAGAATTCACAAGTGAAGCCATCTCGGCCTGGGCTTTTCTTTGTGGAAAGTTTCTGATTACTAATCCAAGCTCTTGATATAGGTTTAGTTTAAGAGACTTTCTATTTTAACGGAATTCATATTACTGTAGCCTTCCAAATGTCACATTGATGTTTTATAATGACTATATCATCACTACAATGATCCTCCATCTATTTGATTTGGCACCCTGCCCCACAGCCAGAGAATACCTTTCCTACATGTTTCCATTGCCTAATGCCCTTGAGAAAAATCTGTGATCGTGAGGAGTTCCCACAAAGCATTCCAAGATTGACACATAAACAGATATAAGCCTATCCTTACTAGTAATGGTGATGGAATTTCAATGCAGACAATGCAATGCCACACTCCTCTGCCATCACACTGGCATCACACAAAACAATGACAAGAGTGTACCAGCAGCCTGTAGACTCACAAGGGCAAACAACCGCAGCACCCAAATCAATGACACAACAGGGATCAGAGATACTGCAGTAGTTACCAGGGAGAAACATAAGCCTCTGCTTCTCTGAACAGCCCCACCTGGTACCCTTAGGTGTTACATGTAAAGGAGTCAGAGAGCCTGGGTTCAAATCTCTGCTCCAGCTCTTTCTAGCTGGATGAGCTTGGGTCTACTATGCAAACTACCTAAGCTGCAATTTCCTGTTTATATAGTATTATATATACCTTATATCATTATTATTATTGTGAAGATTAAATGAGATTATGCATATATCTTAGCACAGTACCTGATACATAAATATGAGCTGTAGTGTTATGTAGTATAGTGCTAGTCATTGCTACTATTATGCAAATTGGATTATCACCTAGCAAAAAAAAAAAAAAAGACACTAAATTCCCAGGTGGATTCTCTCAGACAACTTTGGTTGAAACTAGATCAATACCTGGCATAGATCCTGTCAGGGAAGGATAGTTATGAGCTAGATGATATTTGTGTAGCAATATAGTATGGTACTTCTACATTTAATTTTGTAAAAATTTTAATACAATAGTCTTTCCACACAGATATTTATCATACCAGGTTATTTTTCTCTTTGTAGTTTGCAAACAGAAGGTTTATGTGTAGAAAGCCTTAGATCTGGGGGACAGTAATAAAAAGGTATTGAAAATGTTTCCTCAGTTGTCATAGGTGGAAAACTAACAAGCATTTTTCATTACCTTTTCATGTTTCATTTAGCTTACATAATAGCCCACCTTGTAATTTAACCAAATTCCAGCATTAATCATCTGATTTTGCCATTCAAAATGTGTGCACAAAGTTTTTTCTATTCTTAACATTTTACAATAATATTTTCTAACCTTAATTCAAGTCAACAAATGGTGAAAATGCCCTTAAGATAAGTACCTTATTCATGTTGAGTAAAGGGAACATCTCTTGAATTTTTTCAGGTTCAATAATATACTGTTCTGTTGCATGCCAGCCAGTCCGAGTCATTTGATATTTAAATTCATCTACCCTTACAGGAGTTGTAGCAATTCTGATACTACCTGGCTGATGGAATCCCACCACCTGTGACAATAATGCCAAAAAATTACATTTAAAAAATCATTATTTGGCACTCAAACACGGTTCTTCTCCAGCACAAGGAAAATACAGATGTATAAGAAAAGATATTTACTATGCAGTGAAGGAGATAACTATATAAACATATTCACATCTTACAAAAAGACATTCACTCAACAACTATTTACTAAGTGCTTGGTCTGTGCCAGGCACCAAACCCCAGAGATGCTGTTGTGAACAAAAGAGACGAAGACCCTGCCTGGATGGAGTTTACAGCATCCACAGGAAAAGGCAGACAGCTACATGCCTAATTACAATAACATGGAATAGTGTTAACGTACTGAGTGAAAACAATTATGCGAAAAAGAGAAAGACAAAAAATTTGAGGAGGGAATATGAAGAATCAGAATGTTGCAGTGATGAGATTAAGTGTGCACATTCGTTTGACATTTACTGAAGTTCTTCAGTTGGCAAGCACTCAGTTAAGCCCTGGGTGACAGAGATAAAAGCTGTAATCTTGGCCCTCAAGTTGCTCATGGTCTGTAGGGAACAACAATCAGTAAAGCAACAGCCACCATAGAGAGAGATTTGTGTTATAGGAGGGGTGTTTACAAATGTTCTTAGAACCAACATGTGTGCCCTCAGCTTGGCCTGAGTGGCGGGTGGGCAAAGTCAAGGCCGGCTTCTCAATGGGGATGACCCGCGGGAAAGGTGGAGGGTCAATACTGAAATGGAGGACAGAGGGAATGGTGGTTTGGGCAGAGGGCCCAGCACATTCCAGAACTATAAGTAATTAAGAATAGCTGAAGCATCTGAGAGGAGCAAAGAGTGGCAAAAGAAAATGTGGAAAGGCAGCCAGGGCTCCTCCTCCGGCCTTTGTCCTGTAGACTGTGAGGAGACTTTTGACGGTTTCAGGCGAAGGAAATGGCATGAATAATTTAAGTAGACTTCAGTCTTAGCCTATGAATATTGCTTACCTGCTACTTTATTTTGAGAGTACTAATAAACATGAGAAGACATAAAAATAAAAGTGAGGCGATTGTGGTGAAGTACTTCTCAGCCATGTGACAATCTGGCACGCACTGGTGTCAGACCCTTTGGAATCCAGTGGCTGAAAGGCTCTAATTTCTTAGTTTCTAGATATAGTAACTAACTAAAACTATTTTTGAAAGATGCCGCTTTTTATTTTTTTCTTCATTAAAAAAATCAAGAAGAGCAGGGCAATACACTTCAAGAAATTAAATCAATTGTAGAGCAAACTTTAGAGGTCCTTACCTTAAATTCTCACCCGGTTTCCTACTACATTAAGCATTTCACATGCCATTGATGTCACTACACACAGCTCTACATGATGACATCAAAATCCTTCAGAGATCTTACATATTTTGAGAAACTGACCTAAAAGACAATTTCAAGTTAAATGCATTTACCTGTCCAGTTTCTTCTTCCAGTTTCTCATAAAGTTTGATGCTATCATAATGTATTTTCTTCAAGTTTATTCCAGGATGAAAGTAAGTTGTTAAACCTGCCTTAAAAGTGGGGAAGAAAGGAAATACTGAAAAAAAAATTAACATTCTCAAAATGTTGATAGTTTATGTGTGAAGCAGGAGATTTATTGCTAGCAAGAAATGGAGCAGTACCAACCAGTCCTTTGGGATAAGAACACATCAGCACCCATTTGAGCAGGCCAGAGCATAAGGTTTGTGACAGAGCTATAAGAACCAACTTGAACCATATAAGTAAGAGCCATCCAACAAACATATATATTAAGTCCCTAAAAGTTCTCAGGAAAAGGATTGTTTGACGGTTCGGAAATCAGATGATTTGATGGGAAGTTTAGGAATACATGCTATTATTAGGGGGACTATGGGGGTGTGGCATACAATGTGGACTCAAACCAGCAAATCACGTTGTTCCCTTAAGGAGACGGACTACGGACTAGTGAAGAGTTTTCCTTGACCCAATCAGTACCATTCCTTTAAATGGAACATCCTTCCTGTTCCATTTCCTGAAATTTCCAAAATAAAAGAATCGGAAAATTCCTGGGAAATAGAGCTTGGTGAATTGGTGAACAGATTTTTGTTGTAGCTTAACCTGTTTGATAAGCACATAGATTATATCCCCACAAATATTTACTGATTAAATACCGAATAATTACTCAGGAAAATATATCTAAATATTGGCATGCCAACCCCGCCTTTTATCTACTCTGGCAGATGCAATGTAGTATCTAGACAAAGAATTCTAAACAATTATATGAAGCAAGTTGTCTCAATTAAGTGTCTAGGACCCCATTTACAGATAGTTTATTCTGGAAATCTCATCAGAACACAATCTATTCAAAATAAGTATTTATAAAGTTCGTCTCTGGTTGTGGTGGGCATTTGGTTCTCTTGAACTCAAAAACACCCCATTTAAAGTTCATGTATCATCCTTTATGGACCAGAATCCTTAGACTTCTATCAAGTATTTGTTCAAGCATTTGGATATATGTACAGCTACTTATTTCAAAAAAGTTCCTGGCCCAGCTTATAGGACCTCTCCTAGGACGGCTCCATTATGATAGAACTGCAATCAGGCTCCTTACCTTTCAGCCAAACACCCCACTCCCTTTTACAAGCTTGGCATCTAGTGTGCATGTGAACTTTTCCAGCTCAATAACAGAGAATCCCTGGACTTCAGGTATCTGCTAGAGAACCCAACTTTGTCTCCCGTGTATCTCCCGCCAGTTGAGAAAACTGATATTCATGAGCACTAGTCTCGGGCGCTGCTCACCACTCACTCTTCTAGACCCTGTAATCCTGGCCTAAGCCAGACCCATAGAAAGTTGTAAGCTGTGCATACTGTATCAGTCCTCTTCTTCCCCACCCCAGAAGACTATATTAA
Source organism: Rhinolophus sinicus (assembly GCF_057876585.1). NCBI lineage: Eukaryota > Metazoa > Chordata > Mammalia > Chiroptera > Rhinolophidae > Rhinolophus > Rhinolophus sinicus. Next base: position 50,848,490 of record NC_142503.1, read on the forward strand.
TAGGATGAGTTAGTGATCTTTCATCTGAAAGAGTCACCTGGGTTAGTTTTTGTAAAACTGTTATTCCAAACATTTAGTCAAATGTCCTTTGTTTAGGAAACAACTTTTTCTAGGAATTTCTGGTCAAGGAAAAGTTAGTCTTCCTTACCAAAATAGTATACTTATTTCCACTGCACAGTTCATCGTACCCTAGTTTCCTAGCTGCTAGGACAGTCAGAAGTTAAGTCCTGAGCTTGATTTTTGCCAGATACAAAATTATATCATATTATATTATATTATTTATTTATTGTATCCTATATATTTTTTATTCATTGACTTTTATTTTTTTCCTCTGGGTTGAAAACTTGGGCAACCATATCTGTGCTTTTATTATAAGCTATTTGAATATCATGTCTGATGGTACTTATTGTTAATTTCTATGCCAGTCTTGCGGATATAAGAAAAGTACAATGTTTTTCTGTTCTGGGATTCAGCAAAGTTATATTAAATGGGAAGTCTGAAGAAGGAGAAAACATTGTCCTTAGCCTTCAAGATTTTATGGTCTGATTGAGGTCGTGAAACTCTCATATGTGGACCAATGAAATCAAGAGCATATGATTAAGTGCCAGAGCATAGAAAGACATAAGAACTAAAAGAAGAAAAAAATGCTGGAAGGGTCACGGAAGTCTCAAGAAGGACAGCGAAGGGGCTCACCTTTGATTTGAAGAAAGAAAATAGTTACAGTTGGTGGAGAAGATCAAAGAGGGAAGATGAAACAGACATGAATCATCCTTAGGAAGTATAGCCCTTTGAATAAAATGAGAATTTATGAAGCCTTATTGATATTAAATAAATGAATAAGGAGAAGGAGAAGCTCTTCTTTACAGTAGACTGACAATTAATAATGAATTAATGGAAGGAATGATGGAGTTAGAACAATCATCTTCAATAATCTTTCTCCCTTTTTCATGAGGCTCTGCAGCCTCAAAAAGCCCAGTGACTGTCCTCAAGCCACCCTATATGCCAGTGGCTTCAAATCTTTTATCCGTGCACGCACATCCAATTAAAGTTTGAGCATGTCCACTAAAATAGGTATATTTCCTTATTTTCACATGATTTATAAATGTGTATTGACAGAGATTATAAAACACGAAAACTTGAAATAAATATTTTAAGTAATTTTTATTTTGTTTATTGTGTAGAAAAGCTTTTGAATAGTAAACTTATTAATATTTTAGCAAGAGCTATGTGATTCATATATTTTATGACTAAAATATGTATATTGAATTAGCCTTGGTAAAGCAGCAATTTAAAGGCCTAATTCTGGGTTTGTTTTATTTTGAGACTGTTTCGAATGGCTTTGATAGCTGAAGAAGATACCTGTCATTTATACAAAGACCTAAGTGGGAGAAGTGCACTCTTCTGGCTGTACTCGGCATCTTCACACCACTTCCTCCATCCCAATTAACATCTACAGGAAGGTTTCTGTTGAAATTTGACTATTAATGCTTCATGTTCTCTTGTTCATCAGTTGGTACAAGGTAATTGGAAGTTCTCCATTTTTATATTTTAAATAAAAGGGTACAAATCCCACTGAAATTCCTTATTTGGAAAAACCTTAGATGGGTTAAAAATTTTATCTTTTGCATATATGAAAGTTGTTCTAGGTGACACATGTCATTTTGTCCAGAAAAACCTAGTAATAATGCCAACATTTCCAAACATCCCCTTTTTTAAATGCTCTCTTCCCAATAGGACTATTTTGCAAAAAAACAGTTATTTCTCATTTATTGTATCATCACCCTACTTTGAAAGGATGGACTGCATCTATTTTTTAAATATGTATCTGCTATGTAGAAATGACTGGCAGCCATTTGCATCACTATAAAAGTCACTAAATTTGGGACCTTTTGTAAAAGAAAAACTTTAAGCTTCACAAGTCCTTTAATTGTTATTATGAGATAACCAACAAACCTCTGTGTCGTACAGCACTCTCAAGGTCATTCCCTCTCTCTTTTATCACAAATTATATTATTTAAAGCCCTGTTTCTATAAAATTAATCCCAACAGTGATATCCTATAGCATGTGATTTGCAATATGTCATGATACACTGACGACAGTTACCCACATCCAAGGTGAGGGCTGTTTATAAAGATTAGTAAAGCTTAATTTCTTTCTTATATTTCCAGACAAAAATAAATAGAAAATTCTAATATCATCTCCCTTCATCCCAAATGGATCCTCTTGCATCATTTCTCCTCAAGCCTCTGAAACATCCACTTTCTTACCTTTCCCAGGGGCAGCCTCTCCTGGGGGTCCCATGCTCCAGAATTGCTTCTTACTCAATCCTCTCCCCTTTCCCTCCATCCCTCAAGAAATGCTCCATATTAGTAGTAGTTGTGTGGGGCACTGAAAAAGCAGTCTTGTTAAAATATGGGAAAACCTCAGGATTTTTGGATTTGTGACTCCATTTTGAATACTTAAACATTGCAAGCTGTGCCTCCCTCCCTAAGCACCGATGGCCACACTCTCCAGATACATTTAACCTGGAGCACATGTTATACTTCAGTGAAACTGCCTTTATTTTTTGTATTCTGCCCCTTCAGCTGGCTCCCCAGCCTTCCACATTCTCATAATGCTCCAACTATTTCTCTGTGTTAAAAAATCCTCATACATGGGATTTCTTCATGTTGCTCCTCAGAGGGAGGCCTCCTAGACTTGCAAAAAGTCCTAGAATCAGTTTCCTAGAGCAACCCTCTTTTCTTTATTCCTCGGGGGCCAAATAGCATGGCTTCTGATGCCTGACTCCATCTTGAGCTCACCCTGCATGAACGCCATTTTGTAAAGCATGGATAGCATATAGCTTTGTTCACAAACCAGGATAATGCCTTTTTCCACTCACTCTGGTGTCTCTTTGCTTAAGGGAAAATTGTTTTACACAGTTAACATTTAACAAGCTATCATATTAAAAACTTTGCCCACTTTTCTTAAAAGAACTTATGTTAAGGGTATGTTGCCTTTTTTTTTATTATTATTCTTGGGATGTCTATGAGGTAAAATCATAGGGAATCCAGTAATCTATTGTAAAATGCAGGCCACCCAAAACCAATCAAATATAAATGAGCAAATAAGTAATTAAAATACTAAAGAGTGCATCCTCCTTAAGACTCCCCAAGTGTTTAGCGGGTGTAAGCCCTCCCTCTTAGGATAATTCCACTTGCCTAAACTTCCCTCTGACTGCATGCTCTTACTTGGACAGCCTCACAGCCCCCAAATGCACACATTTTCTCTGCTCTTTGAAGTAGCCTCCTGACTCTTCCGCCTCCATCATTCTTTATCCCTTTACCTCACTTGCCCCCTCATGGCACTGATTACTCTCCAACACTCTGTGTTTTCTGTCTGCCCTACGGGAATGTGGCTCCACAACAGGGACTTTGTTTTGTTCATTGCTGTGGCCTCACCTCCTAGAACAGTGCCAGCTTGACACAATATAGGCTTTCTGTAGATATTAGTATTTGTTGGTAGAGGGACTGACTGTCTAGTAAGGAGAAGTTATAGGAGAGCTATAGGAGGAATGCAGGCTTTCTTTTATATGATAGCAAAAAGCTTACATAGAAAGCTTAGTTCAGGGAGGAGAGAAGAGCCGGGAGTGTTGATGGCTTCCGGACCCCCTCTCTCCAGGTTGGAGGAAGCAAGCTGAAGGACACCTGGTGAAACAAAAGACATGTGTGCCAGTGAAGCTTCTGAAATTACACTCAAGGAGGACCAGGAGCCTGGGCCTCTCTCCCAGACTGAGGTGTGAAAGGGTTGGAGGGAAAGTAAAAGAGGAAGAGGAGCTGGGCTTGGTGCGATTTTCCTGGGATCCTCCATCCAATCTGTGGGGGTGGTCTGACTATGTGACCATTAGGACTCTGAGGCCAACTGGACTTAAATCTGGGCCACACTCTCCCCCAAACTAAGCTGGAGGCAGGCAGCCCTTTCAGTGCTCAAGCCTCCACCTCATACCTTGAGCAGGTTCTGGATGTCAAAAGGCCCCTAAAAGCAGGACTCCCTCTAGTTTCAGCAGAGGAAAGCTAATGACAGACAGGAACGTTACTTATGTACAGAAAATTGAACTAACACTGCCCAACTCATCTGTCAATGGGAATCTGTACCTACAGTCATAAAAACTTCCTCTCCCATCTTTAGCTAACTTCAGAAATAACTGACTTGGCAGTAGGAAAGCAGTGTCAATCACCTCATTCACCGGAGCAGCTTTCCATTTAAGCCCAGTTATTGTGCAGCCCTGGGACGATTGTGTGTACCATAAAATATCAGAATCACTTGGTCATGTGTTTTTACACGAAAACTGGGTCACAGATTCTCAGTCCTCATAGCGAAGTCTTCATGAAGCCAGGCTGGTATCTCACAGCACAAAAATAAAATCATCACTAAATCAATAAATATACAGGACAACTAAAGCTAGGTAAAGGGAGTGTATATAAGTGAAGGTCTCGGTCATATTCAGGATCGCCCAGCCACTATCCTTCAATACAAAGACTCACATTTACTAAACACTTAGCATGTGTTTAGTTACTTTACACATATTAACTCAATCTTCACAACAATCCTCACAGGTAGGTACTATTAATATTCCCATTTTACACATCAGGAAATGGAAACTTAAGTAAGTTGCTGTAAGTCACCTGGGTAGAAAATCGCAGAGCCAGGATTTATCCAAAAGCCATATGTTCAAGATAAAGACATTACAAATGTTGATCACTGCCTGGAAGTACACCAACCACAGTGGAACTGCACTTTCCCACATAATTGAAGGAAACTCACTCTAAAGAGCTTACAATGGGGAGTTGAGAATGGGAAGGAAACTGATTTCACTAGTGCACAATTCGCACATATGACATTTTTGAGGTGATTTTCTTACTGCGTGCCAGGTAGATCCAGCAGTGAGCTCTGATTTCTCCAGTAGGACCACATCCTTCATCCCCGCTTTGGCTAGGTGATAAGCCAGACTCACACCAACACAGCCACCTCCAATTATCACTGTTTCTGCTTTGTCTTTCCATTTTGTTTCTGCAGATAAGTGTGGGTCATCCTTTCTGGAAGACAATTTTTTTTTTAATGGTAGCTTTACTAGGTAATTATTATTATTATTTTTTTTATGGTAATTATTTTTTACTAGGTAATTATTATTATTATTATTTTTTATGGTAGCTATAGTAATTATTATTATTATTATTATTATTATTATTATTTAAGATATCTAAAGCCTGACTTAGGCAATCTGGTTGCAGGAGGGAGGAGGAGGCATTTGAGTCCATTCCATATAATTCTGGTCCATTGTAGATCAATTTAGCTAAAGAATTGAACAGGTGAGTTCTTTTTTCCCCCCAAAGAATCTAGAGAATAATTTTTCTCAGTCTATTTAAGGAACACATTTATAATCATTTTATTCCATGAAAAACCATAATCATCATGAAGTTTCGTGTCCATAAATCTTGGATCACGGCATCCCTCTACTGTTATCCAGGCTGAAGAGAGACAGATGGAGTAAAATGTTCTTCCTCACTTAGCTGCTTTGCATTGTGGACACGTTTCTCTAATTATAATTACTGCTCAGTGGTTTAACATATTTATTTGCATGACAGTCTTCCCAGCTGGATGGTGAGCTTCTCCAAGACATACTGTAAAACGCCGACGTGTAAGTAGCCAAAGGAGGACAATAGAAACACCTGTGTTTGCCGACACACAGACCATCTCTGGATAGATACAGAAGTCACTGTAACAGCCGACTGGGGAAGGGGGTTAGGGTAGGAGAGACTTTGCACCGGGGACCCTTTGATACTGTTTTACTTTGTACTGTTGCGCACGGAAAAGAAAACAGATAAATCAAGAAGAAAACCGAATGCTTATCTCTTAGAGGCGGAAGCGCCCCTCAGCCTGGAGTCTGCCTCAGCCCCTGCACCGCGGGCCTCTGCTGAGGCCGGGCCCCCACTCACCCTTCGCAGCCGCTGACGGAGCGCGGACGGCCGGGCGAGCCCCGCAGTGGGAAGCCCCGCAGTGGGAAGCCCCGCAGCCTCTGCGCGCCCAGGCGGAGCATGGCGAGGCCGAGGCCCGCTGAAGGCGCTGGCACCTGCTCCGAGGCTTGCGGACAGCCTGGGGCTGCGGGCCGACGGGGCGGCGGGGGATCCTCCCCCAGCGAGGGGAGGGCTCCTGGACACGCGCGCTCCTGGCGACCCGGTGCCCTCACAGCTGCGGTACCATGGCACCCGTCAGTGGCCCGGGAACCAAGAAGGTGAGTTTCCCGCAGCCCGCGAGGTTCTCAGTCAGCTCTACGGGCCGCGGGGCCCCCAGCTCCAGGAGTTCAAATCCCACCTTAGCCTTTCGCCAGCTCTGCGGCCTTGGCAAGGCACCTGTGCAGCTGTGAGCCTCGGTTTACCCGATGGCGAGGCGGGCCGTGGCGTGGGGGAGAGGCGGGAGGTTGATGACAGTACTGCCTGGGTGTGAGGGTAAGATAACAGTCCTTTGGTGCGTCCATTTATGGAGCCTGACTCTGGGCAGGCACTGCGCATAGTGCTTTATGTAAGTTATCCCCTCGTGTTCACAATTGTCCCCATTTTACAGGTGAGGAAGTGGAGGCCTACTGGCTCAGGGTGGAGCTGGGATTTGAAGTCTAGCCTTGAACTGAAAAGCCACACTCACATTTTCTCCCTCAACAGGTTCACACTCACAGCATTCTAGCTCTCCTGCCCCAGCGCTCCTTTCCATCAGGTTTTGGAAAGGGATGTAGTATGGCTGTCCCAGCTGCAGGCAGGCCTGAAACCAGTCCCCAGGGGACACTCCCAGCCCCCCGGGGATGGAGGGTGAGGTGCGTGGGGATGCCTCCACCTCATCCCACCGGCAGTCCCAGTATCCCAGCTCCTTCTCTTGGCCCCTTTTGTGATCTGGTCACCCGCTGTTCGCATTGTCCCCATTTCTACACTGGGTGTGTGCACTGTGGCAAGAGCAGTGACCAAACAAAATTAGGAAGGGCATGAACTTGGATGTGGGACATGACCAGGACCCCTCAAAACAACCCACTTGTACCCCAAAATTCAGAAGAGACAGTGGGGAAGGGTAGGGCGTTATAGAGATGGAAACGTGCACCACAGACTTATCCTAAAAGGTTAGGAACAACCAAAATGCCCTGTTACGGTGGGCTCCCTAAGTAAATTAAAGTTCGTCCACTTAATAAGCTGTTAGGTAGCCCATTAAAAAGCTAAGTGTGGAAACAGGAAAAGTGCTTTGGCAATGTTACCTTATAAAAGGAGATATATCCCAGACTGATCGCAACTACATATATAAAAATATTTATATGCACACTGTAAGAAAGGACACAATGATGGTAGCAGCTACATAAGATGATGAATTTGGGTTTTAAAAACTTCACAGAAACATATTTTGTATATGTTTTTCTGTTTATAAAAGTAAATTACCGGCATTGAAGAAAATGAGCATAATAAAAAGATTAAGAAGCAAAGAACATTGGGCTGATTTCTATCTCTAAACTTTCTCTAATATTATGTTCATTTTTACAGTTCACTTAAAAAAAAGATTTTAAAAATATGCTGTCTCTGTTCAATTTCTTCCTGGCCGCTACTCGTTCAACATAAGCTTATGATACATTGATCCATGTGAACGTGTTCCTGGGAGGTACAGTGTTAGTGGGAAGGGGCTGATCTCACCTCTCTTCTCAGCTAACAGGTGTATTTTAACAGTTTATTTAGGTCCTTTACCAATTTTTAAATTGTGTTGTTTCTTTGGTGTTGGGTTATATGAGTTCTTTATAAATTTTGGATATTAAACCCTTACTGGATGTATCATTGGCAAATATCTTCTCCCATTAGGTAGGTTGTCTTTTCATTTTGTTGATGGTTTCCTTTGCTGTGCAAAAACTTTTTAGTTTGATATAGTCCCATGTGTTTATTTTTTTCTTTTGTTTCCCTTGCCCGAGGAAATATACCAAAAGAAAAAAAAATTACTAAGAACAATGTCAGGGAGTTTACTTTCTATGTTTTCTTCTAGGAGTTTTATGATTTCAGGCCTTACATTTAAGTCATTCAGCCATTTTGAGTTTATTCTTATATATGGTATAATAAGGTGGTCTAATTTAATTTTTTTTGCATGTATCTGTCCAGTTTTCCCAACACCATTTATTGAATAGACTGTCTTTACTCCATTGTATATTCTTGCCTCCTTTGTCATAGATTAATTGACCACATCACTAATGCTCAACATCACTAATCACCAGAGAAATGCAAATTAAAACCATAATGAGATATTACCCCACACCTGTCAGAATGCCTATCCTCAATAAATCAACAAACAACAAGTGCTGGCAAGGATGTGGAGAAAATGGAACTCTCATGCACTGTTGGTGGGATTGCAGATTGGTGCAGCCTCTATGGAAAACAGTATGGAGTTCCCTCAAAATGAAAATAGAACTACCGTATGATCCAGCAATCCCACTTCTGGGTATTTATCTGAAGAAATCCAAAACAGTAATTTGAAAACATATATATACCCCTATGTTCATCGCAGCATTATTTACAACAGCCAAGATATGGGAGTAACCCAAGTACCCATCAATAGATGATTGGATGAAGAAGTGGTACATACAGAGGGTGCCAAAAAAATGTATACACATTTTAAGAAAGGAAAACTGTATTAAAATTATAATACTCAATAAGTACCGATAACAAAAGATGAATACAAGTCATGTTTGATTTGTGCAATTACAAGAGGAGCTCAAAGTGGTTACCATGAACATCCAGACACTTCTGATTATGGCGAACTACTGCTTGAGCAACGTTGACCAAAGTGTCCACTTGCATACATTTTTTTTGCACCCCTGGTATATACAATGGAATATTACTTGGCCATAAAAAAGAATGAAATCTTACCATTTGCGATAACATGGATGGACCTTCAGGGTATTATGCTAAGTGAAATAAGGCAAAAAGAGAAAGAGAAATATAACATGTTCTCACTTTTATGTGGAATCTAAAGAACTAAATAAACAAATAAACAAAACAGAAAGAGACTTATAGACACAGAGAACAAACTGATAATTGCCAGATGGGTGGGGGGTTGAGGCACTGGATGAAAAAGAGGAAGGGATTAGGAAGTACAAATTGGTAATTACGAAATAGTCACAGGGATGTAAAGTACAGCATGGGAATATGGTCAATAATATTGTAAAAGTTATGTATAGTGTCAAGTGGGTACTAGACTAATCAGGGGATCATTTCATAAATTATATAAGTGTCTAAGAGTTCATTTCATTGCCACACACAACACCTCCAATTGCTTCTTTAATCCAAAAGAGCAGTCCTGGTGGCAATTTCGGGCAGATGGGGAGATATTTTAGACAGACCGGATCTCTGTCTGCCTGCTGCCACAGGGTGAAGTTTGTGGACTCCTCTCTGTATGAATAGAGGGGTCCAGAAGCCAGATCTGAAACCCAGCGGTCTAGATACTGATAATCTGCAACAAGGGGGCATAACTGTCTCTCAGAGTTTATTGTCAGGTCCCAGGCAGATTCACTGCCAAACTGAAAGGGAGGATGGAATGAAAATATCAATGTACTGCAAATTAGTTTACAGTGCTCTTTGTTTTACTCAGTCCTCTGTCCTTCTAGAGCTGTCTTTAGATCATACTGGTATAGTAATTAATCGAGGTGGTAAGCATAGCCGTGAAGGAGGGGCTAAAAGATGCTCTGAATTCAAATCTTAATAATTTTGCTAATGGCTGTTTACAGAACTGGCAAAAATTAAAATGTTAATAGATGAAAACGTCCTAGCTTTATCTGGTATCATGAAGACACAGTCGAACTATAATTTTCTTAAAACCCTAGCTAATTTTCTGTTAAAGAGTTCATTTTTTTTTCTCCTTAGGACCATCCTTGTAGCAGATGTGAGACATATGACATTATTAAAACAGTCTTGTCTGTCTGCTAACTCTTCATAGTTTATTAAGGGCCTACCCTTTGGTAGGTGCTATAGTGAGGTGGTAGGGAAAGAGACAAGATACGTCACCTGAGCCTCAAACATCTTACAGCTAAACAGAGGAGACAGGTAAATAAGTAGATACTGCAGTACAGGTGATGAGTGCAGGAATGGAGAGTGGACTCATGTAGAACACAAAGGAGGAGGTCATGAGAGATAAGAATAGGTCAGGCAAGGCTTTGCTCTGGCAGCAATGGGAGATAGACTAGAGTGGGTTGGAGTGAATTGAAGACCATTTCAATAATCCAGGGGTAGTGAGTATGGGGGTACATATATGAGAAGTGTTAAATAGATACACTTAGTATAACACGATGACAGATTGGATGTGGGAGGCGAAATACTAACTTATAACACCTAAATAGTATACCAATGATTTTCTCCCTCTAGAATTGTTTGATGTAAACTATTAAATTTGATTTTTAACATGGTTAACTGAAGTGTCTTAGATTTTCAAGATGAGATTTTATACAAGGGACTATACCTCTAATTCTCTCTTCTATATCCTACTGCAGCATTCATTTAGTACATTGCGTTGTGATGATTTGTTGACCCATCGGCCTTCCTCAAGGTGGCCGGACTTAGAGCTTCTTGAGGACAGGGACCTTGTCTTATTCCAGTGTTTGTCCCTCTTGCCTAGAACTGCACCTGGCATGTGGGAAGGCCTCAATGAAAGTTTAAAGCTTACGTCCTTTTTAATGTTTCAAAAGTACAAACCAAAATGAGTGAATTGCATTTTATGGAGGGAGTAGAGAGAGGGGTGAGAATCATGGTAAATATTAACATTTCTTCCACATTCAACTAAAATTCATCGTTAGATATGAAATATGGAAAAATAACCAGTGTCAGGAGATCTCTCTGTCTAAACAGTGTTTATAGTTAACACAGCTAACACAGCGGGGCTCCGTTCCACGTCCCTCCACAGGAAAATGGAGAAGGTATGGATATGGTAGCCTGGACTTAGCCTCCAGTGTAACCCCTTCTAATTTACTTTTCTGGACTGCAGATATGACTGATTAGATGGGACAACAGGAGGCTTTTCTCCCAGCTTTATGCTCTGTGTTCAGGCAGGGCTGAAATGAACTGGCCTTGCACTTTCACTAAAAAGGTTGTATCTTCATCTAATGCAGTCTATTCAAGAGGGGTAGGGTTACCATGGGGTTGTTTGCAGTTGTCACAGGGTGGTCAGGGAAGGCCTCTCTAAAAAGATGATACTTGACCAAAGGCCTGAAGGAGGTGAGAAGGTGAGCCATGCAGGTGTCTGGGGAAGGCAGGTTTTAGACAATGGAAACCATAATCCTGGATAACTTCTCTGGATACGACCTTTTATTCAAGTTATAGGCAGGCTGAATAGAAAGGTGGTAAAATAAAAACAGACTAGATTAGGAATTTAGAAGATCTGAAGTCTGCTTTGTTACTTACTTAGCTCTGTGATCTTGAACAAGTCACTTAGCCACCCTGAACCTCAGTTTCCTCTTTTGTAAAATGACCTAACTCACAGAGCTGCTGAGAGTACCGAATGTTAACTGTGCATGAGCATGCTGGCAAATGTAGGGCATAGTTATGAAATATTGTGTCCATTAGGACCATGTTGGGCGGTTTACACACTCAAAAAGGCTTATTTTTCTCACCTAACAAGAGGTCTAGCAGTGCATGGCCACTGCGGCTACGCAGAAATGTGATTAAAACACAGGCTGCTGTGATCATTCTGCTCCACTTGCCTTAGCATGTGGCTTTCAATGGCATGGCCGCAAGGTGACTGCTATACTTCCAGGGCTTATGTTGACATTCCACTCAGAAAGGAAAAAACTGTCAAGATGGAAGGGAGTGGGCATCTATATCAGGAAAGTAAAACTTTTGCAGAAATCCTCAGCAGACTTCCACCTATGGCTCATTGGCCAGCACCATGTCAAATGGCCACCTCCCAACAGCAAGGGAATCTGAGAATTTTTTTCTAAGTTGGGGATGTAGCCTCCCCCAAACAAAATACATTAGCCAAGAAGAAGAGAGAAAATGCCAATGAGTTAGGCAACTAGCAATGTCTGCCACACACATGTTGAAAAACTAAAATATCTATCGTGGAATCACCATTTTCACTATATTCTGACTCAGACTAAATGTTACGAAAAAAAAATAGTCCCAGCACTCTGTACAAAAAAAGTAACTGGATTGTCCAAGAAATATAGTATGTCAGTCTTTCTGAAATACTATTAGACACTGACGATTTTAACACAACTGGAGCTGTAAGAACATAGCACTGCCTTTCCTAAAATTAGAAACTGCTTTTAGAAAAAAAGAAAAGAGGGGTCGTAGGTGATTTTTCTTTCTTTTCTTCAGGGCATTTTGGAACGTCTGGATAGTGGGCAGGTTGTGGTTGGAGATGGTGGCTTTCTTATAACTCTGGAGAAGAGGGGCTACGTGAAGGCTGGGCTCTGGACTCCAGAAGCTGTAGTAGAACATCCAAATGCAGGTTGGTGCCAGCAACCCGACGGTATTTATCTGGGTGACACTTTGCTTACATCTGACTGGGAGAAGATAAAAACTATAATGGCATGCGTTTTCGAAGGACTGTTTCACTTGTTAAAATGTATGCAAGATGTGGAGACAGTAACAACACATGGGCTGAAGCAAATAGGAGAAAATGGCCTCTCTCTCTCTCTCTCTCTGTCTCTCTCTCTCTCTCTCATTCCCCCTCTCCTCCCCCCACCACACACACACACATTTGCTTCTTCATATATAGGTATTGCTGAAATATACATCTTAATATTTGTTTCATGAATATTTACCTTGTGGATATTCAAGAGTTTCCTTAGCATATTAAAACTTATTGCTTCAGATTCCTCCTTCTGGCTAATTTGCATATTATAACCTAACAGTATGTTTGGTAAAGGTGATTGATGGTAACCACCAGCTTAACAGAGCATAGACAATAGACAGCCAGGTTCTGTTGGGGGAGGGGGAAGGGCGAACAAATAAACACAGTTTTCCTGATTCTATTTTGAGGGCTCCCCTGTGCCGACTGTAAGTAGACCAGCTACACCTTCACAGCACTGGCAAATGAATAAATCCTCTCTAGACCAAGAGGCCAAGGGACAACTGGCCAACCAAGCCTTAATCTCTGCATGAGACTTGCCCAGGCTCTGAGACCCATCAGCAGGACGATATGAGGCTACTCTAAGCAGCCCCCATTTGGTATGGGCTCTGCCATGTCCTGTCCTGGAAGTCCACTGACCTTAATCTATAACTTTCTTATAAGTACTCGGTTTGAAATTGTGTCTGATTCAAAGAGATGTGAGTGGGTGAGCTGCTGCTGCTGCTGAAAATGATAGCTTCTGTGATTTTCAGTTTTTTTAACTTCAATAAAAAACAACTACTTTGTAGTTCGTCAGCTTCACATGGAATTCTTGAGAGCAGGATCAGATGTCATGCAGACTTTCACCTTTTCTGCCAGTGAAGAAAATATGGAAAGCAAGGTAAACTGTAATGCCAATTGGTTGGGGGGCAGAGTTGGTGGGATCAGGGGTCATCTATAATAAAAATAACCTCTTGATGAGAAACTATGGAATTGACCTGATGTATTACTCTAGTACAAACTCACATAAACATCTATTAATTAATTACTATGTAGACATATATATACTAAATAAGTGTCTCTTTTCTGTCTCTTTATCTAGGGGAGGGAAGGGGATAGGACTGGGAAAGAACAGGCCATTGGGAGGGCATGGCCATTTTCTTGTGCTATTTTTTACATAGAAAATTAACACTTTATAGACGCTCTTTTGCCTTCTCATTTCACATTCTTCTTTTCTGACTTGTCCATCTGGAGACAGGGTGGTCCTAGAGAACATAGCACTGGCCTAGGAATGAGAAGAATTGGGTTGGATACCCAACTTTGTCACCTATTGGCTGTGTGACATTGTGCAAGATACTCAACTGCATGGAGCATTGGTTTTCTCTGCAAAATGGAGATAATTTATGCTTCACCACACAGGGTTGTGGAGAAAGGTGGATACGGTGAAGGATGAGGAAGTATTATGAGGTATTCTATAAATGTAAAGGGTTAGTACTTATAAATGTTAATACCTATTTATTCACTCAACCGACATTTATTGAGTATAGTTTATTCTCTATGATAGATACATAGAGCCAATTCTGCAGTGTGGGAGGCAAGCAAATATGCTAAAATCTAGTGTGAAAACACAATAATGGAAATACAAGCTCACTGGTAGTAGAGGAGATGGTACCCAACTCTGCCGGTCTTCTTGAATTGCAGTGTCAGCCAGCGACTTGTACTCATTTTACGTGCTCATTGCCCCCTTTGTTATTGACTATATTTTACCTTTAAAACACCTAGTTCACCATCTTAACTCTTGTTCCCTAACCTCAGTGGGAAGATGTAAACGCTGCTGCCTGTGAGCTTGCCAGAGAAGTGGCTGGTAAAGGGGACGCTTTGGTAGCAGGGGGGATCTGCCAGACATCAATATATAAACGCCACAAGGATGAAGCTAGAGTTAAAAAACTTTTTCGACTACAGCTAGAGGTTTTTACCAGGAAAAATGTGGACTTCTTGATTGCAGAGGTAAGCCTGGTGTTATAGGGGAAAGGTTAAACCTATTTTGACAAGTATACATGCATAGTTTCAACTTTCATGAGGGTATTGGACTGCCTGATGCCCTCATTTCTCCACATAGATGGTCAAAGGTTTATTTAAATGCACTGTAGTCAAGGCCAACACCCTCTCACTTGTATGCTAGGTTCTCTGTGAAGCCAAAGGACAGACCCAGGAGAGCCTGACGGTAGCCTTTGGTTTTCTAAGTCAGGGTGGTCACAGCAGCTGACTCTCGGGGGACCCTACAACGTGGTCAGAGGAAGGGGACAGTGATTTCAAGGATATCCTCTCCCAAGGGAGGGGCAGGGCTAGAAGGAGCTGTGTGTATGGGCCAGAAGCCAAAGCCTAGGGGTGGGTGGCTGCACAGGCTCATCCAGGCCCCACAAACAATCCTTAGTACTGAGCAGCTAGTTCCCTTGCCCTTTTCCATCCATGCCTTCCTCACTCTTGCCTCTTTGTTTTCACTCAAATAATAACATATGAATAATATTTTGAAGAGACAGTAAGAATTGGTCACTGATTACACATAAAGGCCCAGAACATTCTCTTCCTTCTGCCTCCAAAAATTAAAAAGCCCTCATTCCCCATTTCCCATTATAATTGCAGGAGTCAATTCCTCAACCCAAGTCTTTACCTCAACAAGGACAATAGCCTACCAACTAAACCCATTGAAAACTTTGCTTCATCAAACTTCCCAAGGCTCAGGGCCACCTACAGCTAACCCATCTGGGAAGAATCTTTGGCAGAGCCAAGCACACATTCCCCTCTATCTGTTCTCCAGATCATGGAACTGTGTTTGTTTTTTAAGAACCTGTCTTTTGACGTTCTCTGTCATTTCTCACATACTGCTTCTGCAGAATCTGTTTCTAAGTCAAAAAAGGAAGAAACAGGGAGATTTCTGCTGGAGATTTCTTCACTCGAGGTCAGCTTTTTGATTGTGGCACTTGTGTGGTTCCTAAGAAGTACCCCTGCAAATGGCATGAATTTACCTGTAGGGTGTCTTGCCCACCATCCACAAAGAAACTCGGTAGCTATCCCTCCCCACTCTGTGCCTTAATGTTCTCATCTGGGGAAATAATCATATTTCCCTTCCTGCTTTAGGGAACACTCATGAATATCTAACTAGAGTGAATATAAAAGCACTTTAAAGTAATACAAAGCATGACAGGCTATTCATTATTTTTCAGTATTATTCCAGTTTCATAAACGATGACTCCAAAATTTATTAGTAGAACTTTTGTTCCTGAAAAATTATGATTTTAAATACTCAATTATTTTAAAAATCTTTGTGGGATTTTTTTTTAGATGACATCTGAATGAAAATCTATGTACTGTTAAAGGAACTAAAATATTCACTCAGAAAGGTATTCTTTAGTCAATCTGATAGAGACGCATTCCTTAGCAAGTTTTATTTTTGTCACATACTATATATTCGGTCATTTTTATAACTGTTTTGTAACATTTGTGTTCTACCACTCGCAATCTGCTTTATATTTGGACAAATAGAAAATAAATAAAATTCCTTTTAGTATTTTGAGCATGCTGAAGAAGCTGTGTGGGCTGTGGAAGTCTTAAAAGAGTCTGGTAAACCTGTGGCAGCTACTATGTGCATAGGCCCAGAGGGAGACAAGCTTGGTGTAACACCTGGAGCATGTGCTGTTAAGCTGGTACAAGCAGGTAATTTAGACTCATCATGTGGTAAGCAGCTCAGCTGTTTATGAAATTTAGCAAAGTTAACTTAATAGAGCAGTTCAGCAATGAAAGAATTAAGTGGAATTGGTTTCCTTATCTGTAAAACTTAGGGGGTCTAGGGGGATGTCTACTCTCTAAGGCACCTGCCAACTATTCAAAACAATAAAATGAACATGTAAAAAATAAAATGTAAAAGTTCTTTATTTCTTTGCGTAGGGGCTTCAATCATTGGTGTGAACTGCAGATTTGGGCCTGACACCAGCTTGAAGACCATAAAGCTCATGACGGAAGGCCTCCAGGCTGCAGGGCTGAAAGCACATCTCATGGTGCAGTCCCTGGGTTTCCACACACCTGACTGTGGCAAAGGAGGGTTTGTGGATCTCCCAGAATATCCCTTTGGTAAGCTCAGGCGCCTGGGAGAGGTCTTTTTGATTTATTATTGTGACAAACTGGAAACAGCTGTGGTGGACAACAAAGGTATGGTCTTACAAATACAAGACTGCATCAGACACAAAATATTCAGTGTTAACCCAAAATGAGCTATCTGAAGAATGCATCATCTAAAGTTTACAGCTTCTTTTTTAACTGAAAAAAAAAAAAATGACTTTCAGAGCATCTATCATCTGAAAATGGAAATGGTAACAGAGATGCCGTTACTACTGTATTACAGGACTGGAGCCCAGAGTTGCGACCAGAT
Organism: Rhinolophus sinicus; assembly: GCF_057876585.1. NCBI lineage: Eukaryota > Metazoa > Chordata > Mammalia > Chiroptera > Rhinolophidae > Rhinolophus > Rhinolophus sinicus. The sequence continues at coordinate 50,865,508 of NC_142503.1, forward strand.
GGGATATTCAAAAATACGCGAGAGAGGCCTACAACCTGGGGGTCAGGTACATTGGCGGGTGCTGTGGATTTGAGCCCTACCATATCAGGGCGATTGCAGAGGAGCTGGCTCCAGAAAGGGGATTTTTGCCACAAGCTTCTGACAAACATGGTAGTTGGGGAAGTGGCCTCAACATGCACACCAAGCCCTGGATTAGAGCCAGGTAGGAATTTTTAAATTAACATTACTAATGTCCTCGAATCTCATTCTATTAATATGTGTTAGTTTAAACACTATGCATGCATATAATAATAAAAATTCAGAAAGTGTAGAATTGTATAAAATGAAAAGTAAAAGTTGCTCCCTTCCTTACACCAGTCCCATTCCCAAAAGTAACTTGTTTGCCATTTATGTTTTGAAGTCTTGTCCCTCTGTTACTTGTTTTATCAATTTGAAGTGGTAATTACCCTGTAGGAAAGCTAAGGAATTTAAAGCACATAATCTTCCCCTTTTCCCTGTTCTCCTTTCCCCAATTTTGACTTACTACATTTTTTTTTATTGCTTCTGTTGGTTATCTTTATAGCTTTAAATTGCATATTTAACTGCCTGTCATAATCCATCAGTGAGGCAGTATTTGTTGATTCCATTCTTTGTAAAATAAGAATTGACTCCCTTCGCTTCCCTCCACTTTTCCTCCCTCATCTACCTATTGGCTTCAAGTTATACCATTACTTTTAACATCATCAAGGTTTTAATGATTGTATTCTGCTCTGTAATTATAGTTAAGTCTTCCAAGAACTGCCTGTAGATTTATTATAAAAATATAAAGCTACTAGTAAATAACATTTTTACTATTATCATAATAGTCATATTAAACAATTATAATTGTTTTATTATAATTGTCATATTAAACAAGTAGGACTCATAAAAAACAAGTGAGAACACAACCTTATTTTTGTGTCTCTCTGTCTCTTTAAACCTGCTCGATGGGTGAGTTCTTTCCTCTGTCCCTGTTTGAAAATACTGACATTGCCCAGGACTCCTTTGGGTACTCTTAGGCAGTAGAAAGCCCCACGATTGCTTCACTTAGCAAACGCAGTGTCAATTTAGCAATTAAGTGTTTGGTTCCATGTGAAATCAAAACTTGGAACATGTTTCCAACTTAAAATTTCCCCTCTTATCCATCAGAAGACTCCAATAGGCTCGCAACTAGGGAAGTCCAGCGTGATCCTTCCTTTTCTCTGTCTTCTGCTTCCAACCCTTCCTTCCCATCTTGCTAATCATGGTTTCTGACTCCTTCAGATTCAAAGTGAGAGGAGAGAAGGTGGAAAGTGGAGAAAACGGGTATTACTTGACTGGGGCCCCAATAGGAAGACCCCATTCTTTGGGCCTGGCCGATCTTCATGAGAACAGTCATGGCTCTTCAAAGGTTCCCACTAGTACCTGTGCCTGTAACCCTCATGCCACAGGCATTGCCTTTTTCTCTTACTGCTGCTTCCCCTTCAGATCCTGTCCTTTTCAGCAAGTCACGCTAGATATACCCTATTTGGGGGGTCCCATTGTCCTTCCTGGTGATTCTCTTGGGCCAGATTTTAAATACCTCCAGGCTGGTTCACTGTCTTATTAGGCTCAAGACTGGCTAGAGGACCTGTCACTCTTCCTTTATGCAGACGAACTGAGAGTATGGTCTGACCCCAATTTAACTGCACCCTCTTCTCTCACAAGCAAAGTATGTGGCTCACTGGTCTCTGTGATCCAGATTTTCCAGTGTACAGTCAAGTGAGTTATCTAACTTCAGTTTGAAACTTCAGCAGAGTATCCATACCTTGCTTTGACACTTACTATCTATACTATCTTGATGCTGCCAATAAAATTTCCAATCTAATATCCCGGTACCCTGCTAATGACTTTCTAAATTTTATTCACTTGCAGAACCAAGTGATAAGCATGGAACTAAGGAAAAAGAGAAATAATCCTATTTTATAAAATTTCAGCCACTTGTAGAAGAATGTTCTGAGATCAAGGTCAAATTGACATTCTTACATTTCATCCATAGTCCAAATCCATACCATATTTTAATTTGTTTCATACTTGGACATTTCTTTGTATAACATTCGGTTTTCTAGAAATTTCTAATTAACTTCCCTTTTCATTGTTGAAAAAAGAATAACAGTCCTTCACCTTCTCTAAGGTCTTCTAATTTCTAAATTATACTATTTGTCACAATTAATCCACATTAATTGTGGGACACTTTGGGGGGGGGCGTTGAATTACTGGTCTGTTTGGAATCATTCCTCCCTCCATCAATACAATACCATTTCTTTTCCATCTTCTAAAAACCAGCTACCATCTCTGCTATATGCTTTCTCTATTCAGTGCTAGTATATATTTAATCCATCTTGTATTTCTTTATTCATTTCATTGGAATTTACAACAATCTTCATTTTTGAACTAGAACAACTTTCCTAATGTAAATCTATTTACATTATAAAAATAGTCAAGAAATCATTTAGCCAAATATTTCTTCTGGGAGATAAGGATATTTATTAGAGAAGATGGTTTTTGTAGGGATCATACTTAGAAAAAACATACAAAATAGAAATATAATTAAAAAGGGAGGAAAGCATACTTTGATGATGATTAAAATACTTGAAGTAAGTGAGAAATGGCTTATTTTAATTATCATTGTCTAGGGATCCTTAAAATGCGTTAGCCACTAAAGATAAAACATTATTCTGTAATAAAGCCAAACATTCCTTGTACCCTGAACTCTTAAACATACTGATGTTTGCAGACATTTGTGATTACACACAAACCTGTATACACTATAGATTTCTGACATTTTTATCATCCCAAAATATTGATTTATTCATTGTTTCATAAGTGGAGAGAAAAAAAAACTGTATAAATATATTTAACACAAAGGTCTGTGACCAGAAACCTTTGTGCTCTTCTTTCTTTGTCTAAAAACAAGGAACAAATACTGACAAAATAATTTGTATTCTGTTTTTAGTTATTTTGTGAAGAATTATACTTTGTCTCACTACACTAAAAACCATCTTCATGTACTTGTCATTACATTAAAATATTGAGTAGAGCAAGAAGGACCGTGCTAGAAATTTCAGAATAGATGTAATTCACAAACACATATAAAAGTCAAACACATGTCTTTTTCTGAACGGTTGTGTGAAATCCAATGATTGTTACTGAGGATAGATATGTGAGAAAGACCTCTGGCATTGATGGTTATGGGCATAGTTTCCTATATGTTGAAACTGAAGTTCTACTTTAATCTGATCAGCTACATAATGTATGTGTATTTGGAAAAATGTATATATATATAAAATAAGATAAATATATAATAATATATTTAAATATATTAAATAAATATATTATAATATATTATATATATGTATATATATGTGTGTGTATATATATATATGTGTATATATATATATATATATATATATATATATATATATATATATATGGTGTATAGGACTTATAGGTGTGAATCTTTTAATTAACTATGTATTTTTTTTAACAACACAGGGCTAGCAGAGAATATTGGGAAAATCTGCTGCCGGCTTCAGGTAGACCTTTCTGTCCTTCGCTGTCAAAGCCAGATGTCTAAGAAGTAGTGAAAGAAAACATGGAAATAATAGAACAAAAAGAAATCCCCCTCAAGCCCCATCTGGACCCCTGCCTCGCCTTCATCCCCAGTCCCCTCTGATATTTCCAGCCACTGAAGAGCTCATGTGCTGCCGCCCCTTCAATTAATTCCACATGACCCATGTTGTGCTCCTGCTATGTGTAAGCACCGAGCGAGCGGAAAGGAAAGGCGCAGGAGATGCGAAGATGATGAGAAATACCCCTGTTCTCGGTGCTTACTGTCCAGCAATACCGCAGTGCGTTGTTCTGAAGGTCTTCAAGAAGAGCAAAACTTGTCTTTTAGGGTGAATTTGAGATTTTAAAATAATCAGAAGTCACTGAGCACTGAACCTAGTAATTAATTCAGGTGACTAAGCTAGGTGCTTGAGGAAGATGGAGAGGCATGCTAAACTAAAGCAATGCATCTGCTTTCCTTAAATGATTTGTGTAATGACTCCAAAGGCAATCTCAAAGGAAAAGATGCAAAAAATGTGTTGAGCAATGGCAGGATTATTGAAATAAGTGTATAACCTTCCAAAGTGATTCCTTTCAGAGTTGATTTTACTTAAAGGTGCTAGGTCCTAGAATTTTTTAATGTATCTTTATAATCACACGTAGCTAGATTATAAACTATTTAGGGACAAGGACCATGTGATATGCTTCTTATATTTTTCCTTATAGTATTTAGCATTGTGCTGGGCATAATAACAGATGCTCAATGAAATACTTCTTGATTGTTTAAAATAGATAAAAAGAAACAGTTTAGAAGACCTTTTTAAAAGTCAGAGTTGGAATCTATGTTGGCCTAATAGTTTCTTGATTAATATTTATTTGCTATATGCTGATTTCTCTGTTTTTCAAAACAATGTATCAATTTGTGATAATTAATAAAATTAAAAATAATTTACCTTTCATAGTGTTTGAATATTTATAAAAATTTATGGACATTCTTTGAAAGAATAACAAACATTTAGTACTTATGTTCCAGGCTCTTGCTTTTCTTTCTTGATAGGTAGGTAGGTAGGTAGGTAGGTAGGTAGGTAGATGATAGATAGATAGATAGATAGATAGATAGATAGATAGATAGATAGATAGATAGACAGATAGATACACATCTCTAGAGAGACTTATTTCATCCTCACAGGATTCAAACATGAGGTTTTTAACACAGTAGGTTAGATAAGAGGACTGAGGGGTAACAAGGCGAGGCAACGTGCCTGAGCTCACACAATTAGTAAACGGTAGAATGGGACTTGAATCCACATGGGCTGACTCTGGAATCCGCGTCCTCACTATCCTGCAGTACCCGTATTATGCACAAAGCTGCTGCTTTCGTCAGAGCCTATTCAATTTTTTTCTGTTGTAGAGTTGAAGGTATTTTTTATCAACTTTGCTTAATATGAATCAACCTTTCAGTCCCGATAGGCTTGTTTCTGTAATGTAAGCAACCTGGAGTTCATTAAATGTTGCCACTTGACCCATCATGCACAACCCCACCCTGCTGGCAGTTAGAGTGAGAATCGTTTACCTTCATCTCGAGGCCTCAGGGGTCTTTGAGGATGCCTAATCTAAACCACGGAGGAAGTCTCTGAATATCTCTGCCAGCATCCCCAGCCAGGGCCACCCCGTCTCTGGACCTTTCTAGTAGCAACTCACTACCTGTCGAAACCACTTATTCTTCTTTTAAGATACATCTCATTCTCTGAAAGTTATTCCGTATATTAACCAGCAATCTACATATCCACAACTTTCACTTTTTGGTTCAAATATTACATTCTAAGCACCCATCGAACAAATTTATAGTTTCTTTCATATGATAGCTCTTCAAAAATTTAAACATAGGTGTTACAGCTTCCCTATACTTACTCTTCTTCATTTCCTCCAACTGAAGGCACAGGCTTTTAAGAAACTTTGCCATATACGGTACTAGCTGTGTAACATTGGGCAGTTACCTTTTCTGTCTTAAATTCTTTTGCCTGTAAAGTGAGGATAACAATAGAACCATCCTCAATGGGATGCTATGAGGATTAGATGAGACAAAAGATACTTAGGATCAGTGCCTGGCGGATAGTAAGCACTCAGTGCATGTTAGGTAGCGTAATATAATTATGTGACTTGGTTTGAATTCCCTCATCCTCATGGTGACTCTCTCCTGGTCACACTTCAGCATCAAAGCTTCTGTTTAAGTTTACTACCTGGTCCTGGACATCACACTGTGAGAGTGTATGCCCACACAGTAACAGTTTGCTTAGTAGATAAAGATGGTGTAGAAGGGCAAAGAGCTAAGAGGCTACATCAAGAGGAGGAGCCATCCCTCAGGCTGAAACTCATCCTTGCGCCTGCATTGGTACAAATTAAAACCTTCATCCAGTTTCATAGCATATAGTTTAGAAGTGGTGTAACAAATCAACATGAATTATATATGGTTAGGTGGTAAGGAAATGTTTTTAAATCTAGGTCCCTTAGTTCACAAAAAATGAAAATCACTTGAATCCATCTTAGCTAAGAGCAGCTCATTTAGTTTTAGAAAGTGTCAAGTCATTCATTAGCTTTTCAGATGAACAATTGGGATATGCACCAAAAAAATATTAAAATACATTCTCAGAGTTAGTCATAGATGTGACATGGATTGAAAGATGTGAGTTAGGAAATGAACAAGAAAAAATGAATTTCAAGAAGATATGCACACTGAGAGTAACAAGAGAACATGAGACATAGCATAAAGATGGGCTTGAGCAATGATGGAGGTTATACCCACTTGATGCAATAATGTGCAGCCACTGAAAATTGTGTTCAAGAAAAGAATTTAATAATTTCACGGTATGTTCTGCTTTGCTTTGATAACTTGTTGTCTGAGCATTATTGACATGACAAGTCATCCCAGATTTGTAAAATATGCTGGTTTCCTTCGGGGTATAGTGAGTGCAGTGCCGGAACAGAATGTGGATGAGATGGCAGTTGATAAAACTTCCAAGAGACAAGCAGGTAACCAATAAAGGAAAGTCTTTAACAGAAAGATTTCCTACATTGAAAGACTCCACCAAAGTATAGTGATTGGATCACACCTTAGATAATAATAAAGACATATTGGGGAAAAGTATTGTAAACACGTTGCTCTAACTCCAACTTTTTTAAATGCATAGTAAAATGTGAAATTCTTATTTTAATTTACTTTGAATAATTTACTAAATTAAAATGACGGTTATTTTTAAAGGCAAGATTTCCACAGGCTTTGATTTGGTAGGAAGAAATTAAGAAAAGGGTCATTATCTATAAAAAGTTAAGAATGATCAGAGAAATTAAGAAAAACTGGCTTGAACTAGCTCTTCCCAGATCCACAGTGGATGTTTACTGTACCAGGTGTTATCAAGGAGAGTAAATGGCCCTCTGATAAACCCTGCTGTGCTGTGTGTAGAATCATCAATGCAGACCAGCAAAGAGCTGGCATGGAAACCGCCATAAGGGATCGAAGAGATATGCTGAAACTAAGGGGTGAAGTTCACTGGGAAAAAAAAAAAATTCCTGCTTTGTGATGATCACAGCCATGATTTTACACCCTTAAGCAAAATCGTAAGCAAAGTTCAGCAACCCCTTTTGGCAGTACAGTCAGTTGCCTTGAAGACAAGCACATATTTTGTTTAACCGATAACGAAAATGCTGAAAAGAGCTTCAGAAGGGTGCAATTAAAAAAAAAAAATCAGGAGAATAATATCTACTTGGAATATCTCAATGTTGTTATGCAATCAAATTTGGGGCCTTGTACAAACAAGTTAACAGAACTAAGCATCCAAAATTTGTTTCCCTGTTTGACACTGTAGGGAGCTTCACACCAGCATTACAAGCCACAGCAGTGCCTGCCCTTCTGTACACTCAATTCATCATATAACTAGAGCAGATGGCTCCAGTGCCCTATGTCCCATTCCCTCCACACCTCTGACTGCAATTCACCTGCAGCTGCAGAGGCCAGTTCCCTGTGGCTCAGACTCATCTGGCACTGACAGCCCTCCTCTAATTCTACCTGAGTCATCCTGCTTGTTGGCCAGGGACCTCTGCTGTGCAGCTCAACACCTCTTTCCATAGGCAAACAACCAAAAGTGTGAGACAGTTAACGTCCCCAGGAAAGCCCTCAATCAATGGGGATTCCACTTAATGCCTGCTTCATCACACTGCTTGCTTCTCACTCAGACTCTTAAGTTCACACATCTGATTAGAAGGCCCTAAGTCACAGGCCCACGTTTCAGCTGTCAGGAAAGTGAGTTTTAGGGTTTCTCCCTTGGGAAGGCAGGACTTCTATACTGGGAAATCACCCAAAAACATAGGAAGGATATTCAAACGTTGATAGATAGCCAGACAACATGGCTATATTAACAAACAGAAATAAAATATTCAATCAACTAGAAATACTCTTGTGATGCTATCACATTGGAATCCAATCATATGTATGAGATATATATCATATTTAATGCATAATTAAGGTCATAAGCTGAGATGATAAGTTAGAGAATGATTAAAAAAAACTAAAAAGAGAGGAACAAAATCTAAGTTTTCTAGAAATTTAAGTTTTCTAGAATGACTATGAGGATCTGATTTAAAATAGAGTGTTTATTCATATTTAACTCTTAGACATATTCAATTTATTTTTCCAGATTGTCTTTCACATTGAATACTAAAATAGAGGTATGGAAAACATTCTAGAGCCCCGGAAGAATAGCTCTTCTGGTTCGATTCTATTATTGCTGATGAAGGAAACAGAGGCTCAGGAAAGTTCAGTGATTTACTCAAGGGGTCATTGTTGAAAAGAAATCATGTTGAAAGGCCAAAAAGTTTCATTGTTTTTTCAAGAATCCTTTCTAAGAACCTCCCACCATACAGTGGGGAAGCAGGATGCTTTGATCAAAAGGGCCCAAGTCTTAGCTCCCGTCAACATCCATCCAGAAAGCCTCCTTCTGGAGAGATTTATCCCTGCCCGCTCCCGAGTTGGCTGTACCCCAAAGCCTGAGGCATGAAGAATGAGACAAATAAAACCAATTTCCACAGAGTCCATTATATACAAAATACTGCTCCCTTTTCCCGGTAAATCAAGCAATTGAGTTCGCTTTCCCTACAAATTCTCTCTGTCGCAGTATCACAGCATTCAAGTGACACATATTTACTGGAGGCTGACTTTTCAGGCACTAATCTTGACCTGCATTTGGAGCATGAGTGCTTTAGGATTAATTTGGAGATTATGGAAGTTTGTGCCATCTAATAAAAGTCTTTTCTTTAAAATGTGGTAGAAAAGCCCACCAGCTGTCATCACCATAAAATAATGAGCAGTTGTTAAAATAAATAAGTGGTCTTTGGAAAACATGTTCTGATTCTTTAAAACACTTTAAGGAACAGAATAGAATATTCTAAGGAAGATGTGGAGAAATTAAATTAACTAATTAGACAAATAATGTAACTAAAGGCACCCAGGTGTGTTCTGTATCCCTAAGCATCACCACTGGATGGTGGGAGAGGAGAACTAAGAGGGGATAGCAGCCAAGAGCCTGGGTCATCCAAAGGACCAGTTAAAATTTCATTACTTGGTACTTTGCCTATATGTACAGCATCAGTTGCCATAGGACAAACTACTTTTTATATTGACATAACCAAGTATTAAGTAGTGTGGTGAGATAGTAAGAAAGGAGATTAGGTAAAGAGTAAGAGACCCATGTTCAAGTCCCAGTGGCTCCAATAAAGATATTTGTGATCCTGACAAGTCACTAAATAACTCTAAGCCCCAACATCTTAAAAATAAACAAAAAGAGTCAGGGAAAAAGGCAAACCACAAAATGGGAGAAAATATTTGCAAAAGAATATATCTCATTAGGGTTAATATCCAGAATATATAAAGAACACCTACAACTCAACAACAAAAAAACAAACAACCAAATTGAAAAATGGGCAAAGGATTTGAATGGACATTTCTCCAAAATGATATGCAAATGGCCAACAAGCATATGAAAAGATACTCAACTAAATCATTAAGGAAATACAAATCAAAACCACTATGAGATATCAACTCATACCCATTAGAAATAACAAGTGTTGATGAAGATGTGGTGAAATTTGTACACTGTTGGTGGGAACGTAAAATGGTATAGCCTCTATGGAAAATAGTATGGTGGCTCCTCGCAAAATTAAAAATCAATTTCACTTCTGTTTATATACCCCAAAAAATTGAAAGTAGGGACTCGAACACATATTTGTATGCCCATGTTCAGAGAAGCATTATTCACGATGGCCAAAAATAGAAGTTACCCAAGTAAATCAACAGATGGATAATCAAAATGTGGTATATACACACAATGTAATATTATTCACCTTTAAAAAGGAAGGAAATTTTCTGATCCACACTCTAATACGAATGAATCTTGACGACATGGTAAGTGAAAGAAGCCAGTCATAAAAGGACAAATACTGTATGATTCCACTTACATGGGTTACCCAGAGTAGCCAAATTCATAGAGACAGAAAGTAGAATGGCGGTGGCCAGGCAATGGGAGCAGGACAGAACGAGGAGCTATTGTTAAATGAGTACTGAGTTTCAGTTTGGGAAGATAAAAAAAGTTCTAGACATGGATGGTACTGATGGTTACACAACAATGTGAATATATTTAATGCCACTGAATTACACATGTAAAAATGGTTAAAATGGAAAATTTTATATATATCTTGCCACAATTTTTTTAAAAAAAGAGGAGAATGATGTCTGCCTAATACTTCACAGAGTTGTTATGCAATCAAATTTGGGGCCTCATACAAATAAGTTAACAGTATTAAACACCTAGAATTATTTTCCCCTATTTGACACTGTAGGGAGCTCCAGATGAGAATTTCAAGCCACAGCAGTGCCTGCCCTTCTGTACATTCAATTCATCATATAATTTGAGCAGACGGCTCCAGTGCCTCATGTCCCATTCCCTCCATGTCTCTGACTGAAATTCACCTGCAGCTGGAGAGACCAGTGCCCTGTGGTTCAGACTCACCTGGCACTGACAGCGCCCTCATCTAGTGCTACCCGATCATCGAGTCATCCAGCTTGCTGGCTCAGAGCCCTCTCCTGTGCAGCTGCAGACCTCTCTTCTGGTTGCCAACAACCAAAAGTGTCAGAAGTTAACATCCTCAGGGCAACCCTCAATCAATGGGGAATGGATCTAGTGGATTAATGCTCCAGCATCCTGTCCTTCCAAATAGACTATTCCACTAGACACTCTGGATGATTCTCAGGTGATCCCACAGCAAAGGCAATGCAACCCCATCGCCTACAGCTAGCAACCGCCATAGGGCCCCACTTATGCGCTTTACCCCCTCTCTGTCTGACTCTTCGCACTTCTTCACTCTCGTTCCCTGGAGTCACGTCCCAGATAAACTACTTGAAACCAAATCCATATCTCAGGAAACCCAGTTAAAAACATTACGATCTTTAATTTTATATTAATGTCTTTAATATTTTATAGCTTACATTTTTTTTTTTAAAGATATAGCAGTTATTAGTTGTGTTTAAGGTCTGGTTACAAATTTATAAATATTTTGAGACTTGAAACACATTTTCCTACTTTGGAGGGTGACTGGGTTCCCAGGGCCACACAAAGTTCCTGTTCTGGATGAAACTGGGAATGGGGTGGTCAGGGAAGGATTTACCAGGGAAACTTTGACTGAATCTTAAGGAATAACCAAGAGCACAAGGACAGGAAACAGACCGCAGACGGTAGAACTACAGAACAAAAGACAGTTTCAGCTTCTCAGCCCAACCTCATAGGGCCTAATGAGTACACGGCTCTTTATAACTTAACTGTGAGGATTTCTGAAAGCAAGATGGCTGGAACAAAAAGAGTTAACTCTTCTGTCACAACCCTCCCGCCCCCCAAGAGGTGTGAAAGGCAGATTACTGGACACTCAAAGCAGAAAACCAAGGTAAGTAAGATTCATTGTATTTCAGAAGAAAATCAGGCTGGATGGATGGGTGAAGCTGTCTGGAGATTTAACTTCTCTAGGGCGTTTTGCTTTCTGCGGCATAACTAACTCCAAAACTGCCTGACCCAGGTTGGGGTGAGGGTAAGGTGAAGGGGTGATCCTAGAAAGCAGTCGTTTGAAGGAGAAAGAGAAGGAAGAGGGCAAGTTTCGAGTGGTGGCCAATGTTGGTTTCTTGGTCTGGAGAACAGTACCACAGTAACGTAAGATGATAAGATGAGCGGAAACTGAACCGGGGTGTGGCAGCTGCTTTTAGAAATCCTGATAGTTAGGGGATGAAGAGCTGCACGCTCATATTGGGACCTATGCAGTTGGGATGAGAAGCTGAACTATCTGTGCTATCTCTGCAACTTTTCTATAAACCTAAAACTATTTCAAACTAAAAACATTATGTAATAAAAGAAATAAAAAACTTAATGGTGCGGAAAATCCTCCAATAGCCCCCAGATCATGCAGGACAAATGCCGCGTCCTTACAGTGACCTGCGGCCCTATTTAAAGTTGCAACACCCTTCCTGGAATGGCCTGTCCCCATCCCTGGTTTATTTTTCTCCAGAGCATTTAACCTTTCCTCTCACACACACACATATATATAATTTCCTTATTTGTTTTCTGTACTGTCTCCTCTCCCCACTTTACTTCCCCCACCCCAACACACACCTGAATTGTAAACACCAGGACAGCAGGAAATTTCGTCTCTTTTGTTCACTGGGGAGAATAAAGTAGGGCTCAATAATTATTTGTTGAAGGAATAAATGGATGCATGGATCAATGAATCGCTTCTACCTGAAAAACCCTTATGACTTATAACTCCAAAATCACTTTTGAGTGTTCTATGTTCAAAACTAAAATAACCAAGTGGAGAAAGCAAATGAATGTCTGATAATATAAAGTTAACTAGCCTTCCAGATTTACCAGACAGATATTTATTTAACGGTATGAAATAATATATGTAGACAGCTATTCATTTCAGTTTTATTCAAAGTGACAAAGCATGGATATAATATTACTGTTATCAGTAGGCTAAATGAGTCCTGGTATATTACACAATAAAGTATAATTAAGCCATTCAGAAAAAAAAGGAAGTTCCTTGTCTATTTATATGAAATGATTGTAAAGCTACATTGTTAAGTAAAAAAAAGCAAGATGAGGACAGTGTTTATGGTGCATTACTTCTTGGTTACATGGGAGGCAAAAAATGTTTAAACATATTTGTTGTATGTGCATAAAATATTTCTGAATGGACATAAAACAACTGGAACATTGTTGACAGGAGGTGAGGGAATTGGGTACCCATGGGACAGGATACATTTTTTGAATTTTTAAATTTTGAACCAACAGAATGTCTTACCTATTTTAATTAATTAACTAATTAACTAATTAACTTTTAAAAAATAGATCTTCTACACATCATGCAATGTTGATCTAATCGTCATTTAAAACTAAAATGAAACTGACACCCTGAAATAGTGTTTTAATTTTTCCTTTTTATTGTTTATTCTAGATCATGATTGTATAGTCAAGCTCATTAACAATTAATGACCTTTTGAATTTGGAGGAACTTATGCATATATTAAGTACTAAATTTATTTTTCAAAATAATTTGCTTTTATAATAAGGAAACTATTAGAGTTAATACTGTCTGCCTAAATCATTCCCTACCACCAGTGAAATGACTGTATTCAAAATCTAGACTGGCTTATTTTAGTTTTTTTAGTTTATTTAGTTTATTGGGCCCTACAAAAGGCCAACAAGCTGTTTTATGTCATTTTTATTTTTGTTTTTAATTTTTTATTCGAGTGTAAGGTACATACCAAAAAATGCATATGTTGTCATGTATGGCTTGGTGAATATTCATAAACTGAACACATTCATTCATGTATACAGCATTTAGATCGCATACCCTAGAAGCATCCCATTCCTTCCTTGTCACTCTCCCCTCCTCCTAGGGTAATCAATATTGTGACTTCTAAGAGCATAGTTTAGTTTGGTCTGTTTTTGCACAGTCTATAAATGGAATCCTGTAGTATTGTCTTTTGTGCCTGGCTTCTTTTACTCAACACTGTTTGTAAGACATCCATATTGTTGCATGTAGTTATAAGTAAAACATTTATATAGAATTCCATTGTGTAAATACGTCACAATTCAATTATCCATTCTTTTGTTGATGGGCGTTTGGATAGCTTCCAGTTTGGGCCATTTATGAATGGGCTGCTATGAACATTCTTGTACGTGTCTTTTAAGGAACATTTATACTCGTTTCCACCCTGGAGTGGAATTACTTGATACAGATATACGCAGCTTTAAAAGATATGGCCAAACATGTTTTTTTCTGAACAGATGTACCAGTTTATACTCCTACCAGCAGTGATGAGAGTTCCAGTTGCTCCCATCCTCTCCAACATTTCATTTTTCATTTTACCTATTCTGGTGGATGTGTAGTATTATCACTGGATGCTGGTTTCTGAAAGTACCAACTTCTTTCAGAAACTCTTTAAGCTGAATAGGTTACAAATACCAAAACAGTTTAAACCGATGAACTAGAGTTTAGAGAGAACCTTATTTTTTTTTTAATGTATCCCCCTCTTTTATTCTTTGGGATTTTTATTATATGCATACATTAACTTGAAAAATATATATGTTCCTATATTCTTGAGATTCATAAGCTGGTGGGTGATGCTGATTTTGTTAGTTAGAATGTATTATTACTTTTCTAAGTCAACTGAGGGCTGTGTACAGATAATAATCTTAAAGAAGACAGAAGTTACAGACCAGCTCTCCCCAAAGAAATGCTTTACATGGACAAAGATTTCTACTATCACCACCAAGATAAAAACACTCACTACCTGCTTTTCATATGCAGCTGACTGGTAAAACAGTCATGTGCAGGCCAATAGGAAACAAAAATGAGAAAACAAGTTTTATGAGGGAAAGAAAAGGGGGAGGAGGACTCTTTGGTTCCAACCTAGTAGTGAGTTTCCCACCAAATAGTCGCCCCAATAAACTTTAATTTAAAAAAAAAGCACATAAAATAAAAAAAGAAGAAGAAGCTCCTTAGAATGGAGCTCGTGTCTAACCTAGTCTGGGCTGTATACCACATCCCACCCCTACCACAACCAGATTTTCCCTGATCTGATCTTTATGTCTCCATCTCTCCCTTTGTCCTTTCTCACACCACATACCCACCAACCTGGTGTATTTTCCCTGTAGGTTCTAGACCAGCATATGGGGTTGTCCCTGAGGCATAGCTCCCAGATCAGGAGCTACATGCCGGCGCTGACGGACCACATAGACATCATGTGGCAGCCCCGTGGGAAAAGGGGGCTCATTAGCCTCTACTCCACCTTCTCCCATGAAAGAGGAAATCATCTTTCAAGCAGCTCACAAAGATGAGAGAAACCAAGTTCTGATTGGCTATCCCAGGAAATTATGACTTTTCTTTTCCAATATCCATCTGAAACAACCACAACGTTTCAGAATCACTAGACAACCCGGGGGTTACACACCATCCAAAAATAACAGTGCATTTGTGGGTGGTAACCTGGACAGGGCAGACTGTTTCCTTTAAGTAACTAATTGCATGTCAGTGAATCTGAACTTGTCCTGACCAGGAGAAGGGATCTCTGTGTTGGGCCAGGTGAGAGGGAGGGACTGTGTTGGATGGGTGATAAAGAGTTTGGGAAATTTTTAGAAAAACAATTTATTGAAAAGGAAGTATAGAGTAGCTCTAAAGAGCATGGTCTCTGACTTCATTTTGTCTGGGCTGAAGTCTTCCTCCCAGCTCCATGACTGACATGATCTTAGACACATTCTCATTTAATCTGTGTGCCTCAGTGTTGTCCTGAGTAAGACGGGGATGGTAAAGTCCCTACCTCCTGGGCTTATTGTGAAGATGACATTAATGCCCATGAAGCACTTAGCACAGCGAACACCACATAGTAAGTGTTCATACAGCTATCTGCTTTTTTATTTCCTTTAAGAAAAGAAGCAAAAGACCACATGACCACAGAAGGCAGACTAATTACCTTGTTAGAAAACATTAAAGGAAAAGTGGAAGAGAAAAGAGAACATTTCCGAGGTAGAAAGACAACTTGGCCCTATTTCTCAAAGCCATACGTAGATTTAATGCAATCCCCATCAAAACCCCAATGACATTTTTTAAAGAAATAGAACAAAAAAATCATCATATTTTTATGGAATCACCAAAGACCCCGAATAGCCAAAGCAATGCTAAGAAAAAAGAACAGGGCTGGAGGTCTCACACTCCCTTACTTCAGCTGGTACTACAGGACAATAATCAAAACAGCATGGTATTGGCAGAAAAACAGACACAAAGACCAATGGAATAGAATTGAAAACCCAGAAATAAACCCACATGAATATGGGCAGATAACATAAGACCTGACACAATAAACTGCATAGAAGAAAGCATAGGTACTAAACTTATGGACCTTGGGTTCAAGGAAGATTTTATGAATTTGACCTCAAAGGCAAGGGAAGTAAAAGCTAAAATAAATGAGTGGCACTATATCAAATGAAAACGCTTCTGCACAGCAAAAGAAACCATCAACAAACCAAAGAGGCAACCAACTGAATGGGAGAAAATATTTGCAAACTACGCCTCCAATAAGGGGCTAATATCCAAAATATATAAAGATCTCATACAATTCAACAACAACAAAAAACAAACAATTCAATTAAAAAATGGGCAGAAGACCTGAACAGACACTTTCCCAAGAAGACATACAAATGGCCAAGAGATATATGAAAAGATGCTCAACTTCACTAGCAATTAGGGAAATGGAAATCAAAACCACAATGAGATATCACCTCACACAGGTTAAAGTGGCTATCATCAACAAGACAAACAACAACAAGGTTGGAGAGGCTCTGGAGGAAAAGGAACCCTCATACACTGCTGGTGGGAATGTAAATTGGTGCAGCCTCTTTGGAAAATAATATGGAGGTTCCTCAAAAAAAAAAATAAGAATAGAATTACCATATGACCCAGCAATCCCTCTACTTGGTATCTACCCCCAAAATTTGAAAACATTTATCTGTAAAGATATATCTACCCCTGTACTCATTGCAGCATTATTCACGGTGGCCAAGACCTGGAAACAACCAAAGTGTCCTTCGATAGACAACTGGATAAAGAAGACGTGGTATATATACACAGTGGAATACTACTCTGCATAAGATGAAATACTGCCATTTGTGACAACATGGATGGATCCTGAGATCATCATGCTAAGCGAAATAAGTAAGACAGAAAAAGTTGAGAACCATGACTTCACTCATATATGGACTATAAAACCAAAAGCAACAAATGAACCAAACGAACAAAGAAACAAAAATGCATAGACACAGACAACAGTTTGGTTGTTACCAGAGGGGAAGGGGGAAGAAGGTGTGGTAGAAGAGGGGAAATATATGGAGATAGAAAGAGAACTGACTCTGGGTGTTAAACACACAATGCAACATATAGATGATATATTATATAGCAATGTACACTTGAAACCTACATAATAGTATTACTAACCATACTTGGAAGATAGTTTGAAAACTGGGGGATGTCCAGAATTCACAGGAACTTCAGCTAGAGGACTCTGATGGAATCCAGGAGATTCTGTACAAGCTGGCAAATCTGCCAGCTCTGAGAGAAGCATTTTTACCTGTAGTGAAAGGAAGCCCTAAACAGTCCAGCAAAAACAAAAAAACTGTGCTGTTTCTCCAAGAACTGGGAATGGGCAGAAGATGGAGGCACAAACATGAGCCAGAAGCACCCTCTGAGCCAACCTAAGGAAGCGCTTGCTGACCAAAAGGGGGAGGCAAATAAAGCATCCTGGGAAAAGGCTATTTATCTTATGCTCTAGTTTATCCCAGGCCAACTTTACATGAAGCCAATTGAAAAAAAAAAAAAGTCACCTAGCTTTAACTTGAATTTTACATATGAAGAAAGCAAGGGGAGTGATTGTGTGAGGTGGTTCGATATGCCTGGTGTGCTGGGATAAATGTGGCCACTGCGGTAAACAGAAGGAATGAAGTACTACCAGAAAAGATAGAGTGAGCAAGTGCACCCAGCGAAGAGGGTTTTAGATGAGACGCCCACCCCTTCATCCTTTTATTTTGATCCTGGGTGCTGGCAGCAAAAAGTAACTGGGAGTAGTGGCAAGAGGAAACTATAAGGAAAGTGAAACCTTCAATTTGGGGGCTATTTGGTAGAATTCAGACCAAAGGATATCTCACATGTATTTGATAATCCCCAATACACCTTCTATGCAGAGGTGAAGTTGAAAACTCAAATGCCCTCAAGTTAAGTTAAATATGTAAACCAGGAGAATGTAGGACAATTGGGTGTGGGGCAGACTGGCAAACGGAAAGGCTCCGCATAAAGGAATTCACATTCAATTTTTCGACAACACTGGCCTTGCCAAAGGAAACACGAAGATTGGCCCCATTTCCATGTCACCAGTTTGCAAACACTGTTTTATATGGTGTAAAAACATAAACCATCTTCAGTGGTTTAAGGGCTAAATGAAGCATTTTTAATCTAAAGAGATCTATGAAAAGCCATTTTTATTTTTAAAGACGATTCAGTTGAATGGAAAATGAAAAGTCCAGACATTTTCCCATCTACATATTGAAAAGGGAGACATTTTAACTCTTACATGAGATAGTGTATATAACTCCCCCTTGGAAAAAAGGAGGAGCTATATCCTTTACTTCCAGAAACAAGCACGGTGTTTGAAACATTGTATGAATGGTACTTAAATGTTTGTTGAATGAATAAATGGGGTTGTAAATAGAGCAAAGCACTAGTGAAAGACCTCTCTTTTGAGGTTATAAAACTGAAGGGGTTGAGCTCCAGCTTTAACTCTCCTCTGTCCATTCAGGATTTATCTCTAACCCCAAACTTCTCTGTAGGCGGCCAAAGACTACAGTGTTATAATTTTCCTCATCTCACTGCTCTAAGCAGAGAACAAAAAACATGGGAAACCTTCCAAGAACAGTTAGGACAGAACTCACCCCCCAGGTGGTATCCAAGCAGACTTCGTCCTTTGGGAATAGGGCAAAGGAACTTCAGAGCACACACTGATAACTCTTCTAACTCCCTGAGTTCATGGTTCTTGAGTACAAAGAGGCGGTGCCTGCCTCATAGAGCTGTGAGGAGTAAATAGTAACGTGTGTGAAAGGCCTAATGTAATGCCTGGTACACAGTAAGTGAGCTGTGCCCTCAGTGAGTGAACCCAACGAACTGTGGATATTATTTATTATGGGAAGAGTAGATGAATTTTTTTAATGGCCCTCATTGGGGTGGGGTGGGGTGGTAGAGAACTGAGAAGCTGAGGAATAACAAAACTATTTCAACAGCTGCTTATACGATTTTTGGAAAAAGTGGAGGTGGATAAGTGTTTAAATAACTAAAATTCCCTACATTTAAATAAAATCCTTATCTATACATGTGTACTTAGATACGCATAGAGTTCCTCTGGAAGAAGAGTTCACAAGGAGTAGTGGTTACCTCCAGGTAGGACTTGTACTGGGAACAGCAGCTGGAGAAACGTCTTAAATTTTGCCATGTGTGTCTATATTATCTATTTAAAACTCACTATTTTTAAGTGAAATGCTGCTAGTTTAAAATCTTTTCTAAGTTTTGCTGAGTTTGGATGAAGTGTGAAATTGAGCATGTCTGCTTTCAGCTTTTACTGTCAGAGCCCTGATACTGCCCTCTAGTGCCTGGCACCCACCATTGCAGCTGCTCCCCGCAGCCACAGAGGGGCTCACTCTTGAACCTGTTTGTCTCACCAATACTCACTCACCAGGTTACTACTCTAAGCAGTTAACATATTAACTAACTAAACTATTACCTACTCCGATACTCCAATGCTTTAACGGTCAAAAGTCTAGGCATTGTGAAGGATACTGCCTCATTCCTCATTCCTCTGGTGTGCAGGTGAAATATGAGATTATTTGAATTACATATGGTATATGCATCCATCATCCTTCCATTTTTCCCATTTTAAACTTGACAATTATCAGCAGCAAGAACTTCTCTGCTTTCTCAGTTATATCTCAAGTGCAAATCATTTTAAACATTAAATTTGTATTAATTCATCATTTGCTACAGTAATTTTCTTCTTTGCGTGTGTTGAAATAGAGGCTACTACTATTCCACGTACAAAATTTTCGCTTGTGCTTTTATTTTGGATAAAAGATTCTGAACTCTGTTCCAGGGTTTTAAGTTGTTTTCTAGACTAGTTACTGTATATATTTTTTAAAGTTATATTTTTATTATTTTAAAATCAATGTGTTCTCGTTGTAAAGATATTTTGGAAACTACAGTAAAACATAATGAATAAAACAAATACAAGCCCTAATTCCACCATCAGCAGATAACTACTGTCAACAATTCTATTTTCTTCCACTTTTTCTAATGCCTATACATTTTGTCGATGAATTTTGAAGTCTCTAAAATACATTTCAGCATGTTTGGATATAAGGGGAGAAGGTCATTTTGAACATATCCACTAATTCAGGGTTAGTATCGGACGCTTCTGTAAATGCCATTATTTGTGTTCCGTTATGGATGTACACCACACAGATGACACTTTAGGCTGACTTCCAGCACGTCGCCTCCTCATCCAATAATTTTGTACCCTGGCCTTTGACAAATATTTGGGCCTGAATGAAATTCTTAGGGGCTTTCACGGGCGATTTAAGTAGGTAATGGTGCATGATCCCAAGCAAGGGAGAGGTAAATTAGGGCTAGGGACTCTCCGGGGGCAAAGAGAGATTATAAGCAGATAGGTTAGAAACCTGAGCGAGTGCAGACCTCATTAATTTTTGTTCTTATTTTACTTCTCGCTGTTTTCGCCCATTTGGGAGAGCAATCTCGATCATCTCCTCTTCAGGGCAGATTCCCAACAAGTGGCAGGCCTCAAAAACAGGCTTGGTGGGCGTGTTCCTCGCCGGAGGCCCGCGTTGGACCGCGCAGAGGCTGGAGAAACCACCCCGCGTCCAACAGCGGGTATAAAGAGCCCGGCTGCATCTGGGCCTCGCAGGGATAAACGCTAGCCTCGTCGGTCAGCATCCCTACCGAGTACCCGGTCAGGACACCACGAAGATGGCACCCGTTGGGGGCAAAAAGGCCAAGAAGGTGAGTCTTCGGGGGTCCCCGAGGCTGCTCTCCTATCCAGGCGAGGGTCTGGGTCTGGACCCACCGGCCCTCACCCCAGACTCAAGGGGTGCAGGGGAGTCCAGAAAGTGCTCCCAGAACTTCTCCTGCAGGACCCCAAGGTGCTTCCAAGCCCCGCATCACTACTCATATTCAGAGCGCTCCATAGGTCTAGTGGCCCGCCCCCCCCCAGATCTGTGTGGCTTGAGGGCGCTCCTAGAGCTCGGAGACTCCCAACACCTGAGTCCCGCCCGCCAACACTGGAGCACTCCAACAGAGGTGCAGCTCCTGGACTCACAGGAGCGTCTTCCCTGCTCCACCGTGCTGGGACAAAGGGGCGCCTGCGTGTCTGTGTCCGTGCCCGCACCGCCGCGTGCTCCCCTCTACGCCCTAGATCGACCCGCAGTGAGGCGCGGGGTGCGGGCTCCAACGGTTCCCAGCCGGCGCCTCCACGCCGCCGGGGGTCTCGGGGTCTCTACTTGGCGCTCAGCCGCCCCGCCGCAGCTGGGTTGGGCGATGGTACGTTTTCTCCCGTAGTTTGGTTTCAAGCGATCACAACAAAATGCACCACGTGAACCTCGGAAATGGGCACCGCGGCAGTAAAATATTGAGGAAGGGTTGTTAATAAGATTTTTTAAAACAGCAGCTCCAGCGCCTGATTAAAAACAAGCACATCTCTTCCCTTGTTGGGACGAATGTTCCAGTCCAGACTGTCGATCTTCGTCTAGTTTGGGGGATGGATTTGTGGATGGATGGACTGACCACGGGACTATGGCTGGGAGGGTGGGAAGAGAAGGACGCAAGGAGGAGGGAATACGCTTAACCCTTAGGTGCCAGAGCGCCCAGCCTGGCGGATGGAGGCCCCAAGAGAAGGATAGGTAGGCAGACCTGGCCAGGCCAACTGTGCGGCTGTGAGGATCATAAGGGCAGGTCCACCTCTCACCCACATTGCCAGCCATCCCTTTAGGAAATGGGCTATGCACCGTTTCTAAAAGATGGCCCCCCAATAAAAAAGATCTCCACACACACACACACACACACACACACACACAAAGTTAATTCAGTTAAAATTTTTAAATGCCATGCAGCATTAATAGATGCATGTTGATGGCCTGAGGAAGATGTTGAGATGGCAAACGATTATAATCTGTTAACCAGTTAAATGAGATTGAGAATTTTTGCCAATCCATAAATTATTAAATGATGTAGACTGGAAAGGATGATTGCTATAGAGATTAAATAAGATTTTTTGGTTTGACACCATTTGCATATCCATGGATTCTAACCCACTCCCTCAATTCAAACTCAGAAAACGAAACATTTTAAAGGATCATATAAGCAACAGATGGACATAAGATGGAATAAAAAAAGTTTCTTTGGTAACATTGTTTCCATGCATATGTCAGTGTTAAAATATGAACAATAATATGTCTATACTTTTTAAAAATACATGCTACAAACCTAACACATGCTCATTGTAAATAACTTGGGAAAGCACTATGAAATGTACCATCTGCTACATTCTGGTGTACTCCTATATTCTGCTAATTTGTTGTCTAGACAAAATGTACTTTGTATACAAAAATGGTCTGATATTACACATAATGTTTTATAATACTTTTTCACAAAACAATATCTTGAGCATTTTTTTGATAGTACATTCCACTTTTTTTTTTTTAAAAAAAAAAAAAAAAGCTATTTAGCTTAGGAACAGGAAAGTCTGAAGTCCAGGTATTTTAAAATACACTAGAATCTAAGAGATTGTTTTTCTAGATGTAATTGCTCAGCAAATATATGAACAGTGTGGTATTGGAATCACCATGAGCCACTCCACCAGCAACTATCAGATTCTTAGCTAGGCTGTGTATTTGTTTGTGTTCTACAATTTGAAAACACACACATGTTCAATGAGAGTTGCTAACTGACTTGAACAAAATATAATGAGTTATTTAAGTCAAATGAAAGCAACAAATCATATCTCATTTATTTGATCCTTGTTCGTGTTTTTTATTTCACTGCACTGACTAGCTATATATATATATATATATATATATATATATTTGTTAATTGGGCCATAATGATCAAAATTGTGGTTTTAAGATGTGGTATTTAGACACATTGAAATCATTACAGATATTTGGATTTCAAAATTACATGTTATCAATTCTGTATTTTTGTATTTGTTATCTCGTAGTCTTTTATGCTTGAAAATGTTTCTATCTGGAAGGGATATTTGGGAACATACAGCATGGTGCTCCTGTTTTATTGCTTTAAAATGAAAATGTCAGTTGTGTCTTCTCTCTGAGTACTACCTGACCAAAACACATAGGAAAGAGTAGTACAGGGGAACAGGATTAAAATAAGGGAAGCTTTAAAAGGTGTCTAGGATTTAGGATGCAAAATCTTATGAACAGCTCTCACAGAATTATGTAACCTTTGTTATTATATCAGCATTTGTTTTATCAATCATTATGGTAATAAATGAAACATAGTAGGTAAGTACATTCTAAATTGTTCCTTTATGTGGTCTTTTCAGGGTTGTTCCACACTCCTGACACCCATTTAAAATAAAATCTAGACTCCGTTTAAGGATAAAACAGCCAGGAGGCCCTATACTCCTCACCTGGGAGACTTTGTGTACGTTACTCAAAGATTCTGGGCCTTAATCCTTCATTTGTAAAATCAGAGGAAGTGACCTAAATTGAATTTAAAGTACTGTTTATTTTAAAATTCTATGATTCTTCTAAATTTTAAAAAATGGTTACACTAGAAAATTACACTAGCACCAGGGTAATTATTGCATGGTACTATAAATGGAATAGGTATGGAGACTGGGCTGGAAATCCTTTTACAAATACTTTATTTAGTTGTCTCTTCCTGTTCTTGTCATCTTGCACTCAGAGAGTGCGAACAGGCGTGCTCTTAACTTATGGGCAGCATCACACAGCTGCTGCTGTGGAAACTGAATTCTAACACCAATCATGGAAGTCTTTAAGGGATTTGGCCACCTTTGTGGTAGTTTGCTATCTTCACCAAGTGTCTTGTGACTTTTCAGTCTTCAAAATGCCTTAATCATTTTAATCATCTCTTTGGTTGTAGATAGAATAAAGAAGAAAGACCAGCCTTCACCAATTTACGAATGTGTGCTTTAGTATTTGTTTGAGGCTTTACAATAAACCCTTTTCATTTAATCCCTCTACAGGTATTTCTTCATACATAACGTCCTCTTACCATATTTTTTAAAACTCTTTCATGTGTTCTGAAAGACCACCTCCCCACCAACCCCCTCACACACACATATACACAAATTTTCATCATAGGAGCACACTGGCTGTTTGCCTAATAGTAACATGAATTTATAAAATATACCTGTACTTTCCGAGAATTCTAAGAAATCATACTTCTCAAGAATATGGTAGCAAATGTACTACAAACAGAACACTGTCTTAAAAACTCAAGTACCTTTTTTGTCCTTCCCCCTCACCTGTAATTTTAGGGCATCCTCGAACGTTTAAATTCCGGAGAGGTTGTGATTGGAGATGGAGGGTTCGTCTTTGCACTGGAGAAGAGGGGCTATGTGAAGGCAGGCCCCTGGACCCCGGAAGCTGCTGTGGAGCACCCAGAAGCAGGTTGGTGCATTGCTCTCTTCAAAGTTCATAAAAGAGCACTTTTCCAAATATTACTTACAGCCTGCTGGGCATGGTGCTAGGTGTGCAAGTATGGATTCGCACGTTGGATAAGCTGTCATCTATGTTTGCCTCTTGGTCCCTGCCACTCGCTCTAGATGAGCCTAGTACTGGCTCACTACCTTCCCCTGCCTCCCTCATCTCTCTAGGTGACTTCCATGTCCAGACAGATGATCCATCCAACACGCTTCTCTTTAGTGCCTTGATCTCCTCCTCCACTCCCATCTCAGCAGCCCACTCTTAGATCTCACCAGCAGCTGTCCACTGCTGAAAGCTCAATGACCAGGGCCCCACTCTCTGACCGCCACCTCCTATCTTGTCGGCTCACTCTAATACTGCCACGCTTCAACCTCATCAAGACTCTCAGTCTCCATCCCTCCCATTTCAGTGTTTATTATCCATTCTCCGGCATATGTCTTCAGATAGGGCTTCCTCCATCATATATGTGCCAACTAGTCAAATTCATCGTCTACTAGCCCCACCCTATTGAAATTCAATTGTCTACCTTCCCCGCACCTGTACCTAAACACCTTATTCTCACTCCACTTTTTTGACCACAAATCTTTTATGGCCAGGAGGAGAGGTGGGATGGAACCGGAGGGAGATTATGTGTATACATATATATAATGTCTCCCAGTTATATATGTACGTAGCATAGTTAGATATTACCCTTGTAAATTTAACTTGAGAAATGCAAGTCTTTGAAATTCCACAGCAAACTCTAAAAGGTCAAATAAAATTTTGCAGTACTTCTTCAGTGGGATAATAAATTTGCAGCAAAACCATTTTGGAGCAAAATGTGACCTGAGCTAATGTGAGGATATTTATAATTATATCCTACTTAATGTGGAGAGTCATATATTTTGATGCCAAAAAAATATGAATGTGTTTGATTGGGGAGGCCACTTCAGACCCTGATGAGTGTTACATAATATATAGCATATGTACTATATTAACTTTCTAAAATTCCCCAACATTCAGAATGCCAAGACACATTTGGTCCTAAAATGGCTTGGATAAGGGATTGTGTACCTAGAGTATAACCTTCCCTTTCTCACAATTTCTAGCACTGAGAAGGCAAGCCCAGACACCAGTCCTAACAAAAATCTTTGAGATGCAGTCCAGCTTGCAGGGAAAATTTCAGGGTCTATATCAATTCTAGGTGTCACCCAGCCTAAATTAGAAAAGTACCTGCAGATACACGAATTCATGCACATAAAATAGCATTGAAACGACCGCAGCTCTCATTCAGAGCATGAATGTTCTAAACACTTTTCACCGCACAAAATGCTAAATACATCTGCTGCCCTATGGGGTACTTAGAAGACTACCTAGCAAATAGAAGTGATGATGATGATAATTTGCCTTTAAGATTAATAAGCATAAAATTCAATTAAAATGATTACAGAATTCATGTCTTTTTTTGTTTTCCTGTATTTTCTCAATTACCAGATAAATGTATCACAAGTAAGTTCTGTTTTAATTATTTAGACATTAAAAATGGACACTTGTCCTCAAAAAAACCCAGTGCTGTAGGTCACATAGACTCATGGAATTTTGAAACTCCCTTTTCATTGTAGAGAGGAAGAAACTGTCACCTTGATGGGGTAGATAAATGATTTGCCCAATATCACACAGTTGATTGTAGCTGAGTCAGGAAGATTCTGGGTTCACTGACACCTTTTGCCTATAACACTACACCATGCAGCATTAAAACACAAAACAAAACAAAACGAAAAACTGTGAGAATGTCGGAATTTGTAAGGATACCCACTCAGCAACTTAGTCAAGAGACTGGGTAACTGTTAGCTTCTATGATGCTAAAATAAAACTAGTACAATGAAGAGTTTAAAGCCATAAGATGAAGGTGATTAATTAGTATAGGTTGTGTCCTTGTCATGGGGAACAGTTACGCCCTACTCCTGGCTAGAAGATGAAGACTCAGGAGTCTAATGATGAGAGAAAACAGAAAGTAGAAATCGAAAGGACATCCAGAAATTACCAGACTAAGTCTTCTATTGAAGTTTATGCCAAAAGTTGTGGTTCTTGCATAAACCCAGTGGAATCAGCACTGAATTTGGCAAGGAATTCAGGTTGACTGGGTCTGGAGGGGTCTGGGAAATCGGAGTGAGTCTAAGTTGGATCACATTTAGGGAAGCATGGTGGAATAATGAAATCAATTAAGAACAAGGAGTGGGGTCACTACCCTCTGGAAAAATCTGATCAAAGGATATAGAACCTCTGCACTGTAAAATGTACATGTGCACAAACAATTTACATACCCTTCCAAGGTTTTGTCAGTGTTTGGAAATCAACCCAAGGACAACCTGGGTGGACGTCTGCTTTATAAACCACGTCATTCTAGTGTACAGGAACCTAGTCCATAGGCCCTGCACCCCTGCTGCAACCACAGCAGCTCATCTGACCGATATATGGGGACTCCATTTTAGGCGTGTTTCATTGGTTCTATGGCTAATTACAACACATTCAAAGCCCCCCAATTTAGGCACCCTTTTAAATTCCCACTGAGAATGAAAGTTTCCATGATTTTAAAAACAAAGATTTGGCTTCAAGCTTAGAAACCCATTTTCTGAAATTCAGAAGCCTTGTTGCCTCACTGATTTGACCATTGAAAAACAAAAACTGAGCTTCCTATGTTCTCTGCAGTCTGGCAGGCACCTGGGATGCAAAGATGGAGACTCATCTCCAGTCTTAGCCCCAGCGTCCCAATAACTGCCTCTCGTGTAGCTGCTTCCAGACCTTTGGATTTTACAGGCCTCTAAATTTCAAAATATATTTCAGGGGCTGATATTGGTTTACTGACTTCTTACTTTGCCCAGTTAATGCCCCTGACAAAACCAATACCAGCTAAGTCTCACTATCATTTTGTAAGATGAGCATTATTCCACTCTCTTAGAATGGCAGTTCTCAACAAAGCTGAAAATAAGAATCAGTTGGGGAAACTTAAAAAAAACACACAGTCTGTGTCTTGCCTCAAACCAATTAAATTAGAATATCTGTGGGATGGGTCCGTAACTTTTAAAAAGCTTCCAGGGTAGCTAATGGGTAGCAAGGGTTTAGGACCACTGTTTTAGAGAAAATTCTAAATTCTTTAAATTGCATACATTTGGTTCTATGGGAAAAAGTCCTATCCCATCTCCTGTAACCTGTGAAAGCTTTGCCATTTGGCATTCATCCATTTAGAAATTGTCGGTATTACTGTGACACCCGTAGCCTAGAACCTAGACTCCTTGGGATGACTTCTCGGCCAGTTGTACTCTGTCCGCCCGCCCACCTTTCCAACTGCATCTTCCATCACTTCTCTGACATATCCTCAACTCCAGTTGCTCAAACCACCTGCTGTTCCCCAAATGCCAAACCTATTCCTGCCTCTTTGTCTTTGCTCAGGCCTTCCCTCTATAGGGAACGCCCTTCCCCACCTTCTCTGTCTGTCAAAAGTGCTGACATATTGCCCCTCTGTGGGACCTCCCTCTTCCCTTCACGCTACTCCACGGTAGAAATAATCTTGTTTCTGGCAAGAGACCCCAGATCCACCTCTCAGAACCCCCCAGGATGCATGCATGCCAAGCCACCAGAAATTTAAGCAGATATTTTCATATTTGTTTATCTGAGAGCCTCTTGAAAACACCACGAGTTAATAAACTGATAGCAATTAATGCCTTTCCTCATTCAATCTCCCAGTTCGCCAGCTTCACCGAGAGTTCCTTAGAGCTGGATCAAATGTCATGCAGACCTTCACCTTTTATGCGAGTGAAGACAAGCTGGAGAACAGGGGAAACTATGTTGCAGAGAAAATATCTGTGAGTAAAACCATACATGGCACTCTTAGTAGGGCCTAGTAGACATACCACATGTCATCACCAAAATTCTCACGGAGAAAAATGTTGAGCCTCTTCAGAGTTTTGTTTTACATAATACAGAAATGAGATGTATGTGGACAACACTCTTAGGTTTTATCGGGAGTTCCCCAAATTGACAAAAAGGTATTTAATGAAGCAGATCAAAAAAGAGGTATTTAATGATTAGTGATTCTCCCAGTCTCTTGACTAAGTTGCTGAGGGGGTCCTTACAAATTCTTACACCCTCACAGTTTTTTAAGGCAGCACAGTGTAGGGGAAAGGTCATTAGACGAAAGGTGTCAGTGAACCTGGAATCTTCCTGACTCAGCTACAATCAACTGCGTGATGTTGGGCAAACCATTTACCTACCCCATTAAGGTGACGGTTCCTTTCTCTCTACAATGGAAAGGGAGTTTCAAAATTCCATGAGTCTGTGGGACTTACAGCACTGGGTATTTTTTTGAGGACAAGTGTCCATCTTTAATGTCTAAATAATTAAAACAGACCTTACTTGTGATACATTTATCTGGTAATTGAGAAAATACAGGAAAACAAAAAAGACATGAATTCTGTAGTCATTTTAATTGAATTTTATGCTTATTAATCTTAAAGGCAAATTATTATCACTATCACCACTATTTGCTAGGTAGTCTTTTAAGTGCAGCTTACGCATTGGAAGATACTAGATCTTATTATGTAAAGACGTTTAACCCTCTCACAGATATTTGGTATAATGTAATATCCCAGATACCAGCATTAGATGTATTTTTTCACCGCTATTATTGGTATTGTTGTTACTGCTCAGCGTGGTAAGGCACTGAACTAGTCCATCATTGTCACTTCCTGGAATCAAATCACTATGGTAACATACAACTGAGATATGGACATTTAAATAATTATTTGGTTTCAGTTTCACATGAACATGTACATGTATCCTATACTCACCATTTCAGGGGCAGAAAGTCAATGAAGCTGCTTGTGACATTGCCCGGCAAGTGGCCGACGAGGGAGACGCTTTGGTAGCAGGAGGCGTGAGCCAGACACCTTCATACCTCAGCTGCAAGAGTGAAACTGAAGTGAAAAAAGTGTTTCAGCAACAGTTAGAGGTCTTTCTGAAGAAGAATGTGGACTTCTTAATTGCAGAGGTAAACACAGAGATGATCAAAGAGACCATTACACTGAGTCCCTTTCCTCTGCCTTTTGCTTTCATGAGGACCACGTGAGGTTGGGTACCCATCACGACAAGTAATAGTAATACTTAGTTTAGAAAGCTTTTTTCCCATTTAGGGCTTCTACTAAATTTGATTCAGTTAATATAATATAGTGTTCTTCAAACCTTTGATTGCAATTCCCAGTATGAAATCACCATTCTATTCCATTTAAAAAATACTAATGGGTCTCAAATTCAAATTCTTAATATTCAAAATGTTTCAGACTCAGAATCTGAAAATCACTTATCTAGTGATTATTAAATTACTTAGCAGTAGAATAAGTTTCCAAATGGTTTTGGGGGAAACAAGATTAAAAATACTTTAACCTTTTCTTATTTCAGTATTTTGAACATGTTGAAGAGGCTGTGTGGGCAGTTGAAGTCTTGAAATCATCTGGAAAACCAGTGGCAGCGACCATGTGCATCGGCCCAGAGGGAGATTTGCATGGCGTGACCCCTGGCGAGTGTGCAGTGCGCCTGGTTAAAGCAGGTGATGATGGATTTTGATAGGTTTGCAGTTAGTGCGTCTTCTAAAATAACATACAAATGCGGATCTGTCTATGGATCGCTATTTTCTACTTTTATTAACAGGAAAACAATTAATTTACTTTTTTAGGAATATTGAGAATATTATTAAGTCTTAAAGAGAAAAATGTTTAAAAAAAAAAAAAGGATACACACACCAGCCTTTTGAAAGGAGCAACTGGACTTGTGCCGAATGTTTAACAACTAGAAATGTAGGAATGAGAAGAATTTTAGTAAATCAAAAGGAGCATTAGGAACAATTGTGTTTTATTTTAAACGTATTTCAAATTGAGTTTTTAAAACATTAATAACACTAATAACTTGTCAGTTGTCCTCTTTGCCAAAGTTTTTCCATTCTCGTAAGTTACTGGTATGCTTTGCTTTTCGTAATTGGTATAATAAATCAAAAAATCCTTTGATATGCAATACTGACCACCTAATTTATCTTTTTATATAATTTCCATTCCTAATATTCGGTTTCATTTCAAGTAGGGAAAACAGGTTGTTTTCAAAGGTGCTTCGTTTTAAACCCAAGGAATAGCTGTGTCAGTGGAAGAGTCCGACTCACTCTGTGGAACAGAGAGATTTTTGATTGGCTATTTTTCAATTCCTGATTTTTATCCAACTCCTGATATTTCATGAAAGTCACCTCATACTTGTCATTAATAATAACAATTATTTAGATTTAGGAAGGAATCTGAATCCTAATTTTTGATTGGTGATATAAAAATGGGGGGAAAAACAAGCTAACTTTTTTTCAGAAAGACGGGAGGAGGCCTTCATCATCCCCATTGTGAATTGGCAAGGATTCTTGGCCTGCCCCTCATCCTTCCCTTGTCATTCTGTTCAGAGTAGGTGGACACAAAGTTTGAAATCACTGTACCCTGTTTACATCCGTTGAAGCACTCCTCACTTAGCTCATTTGTTTATCTCTTTCATGTCTGATTCTTTCACTAGACTGTACGATCTGAGAGCGCAGAGACTCTGGCTGGGTCATATGGTATTTGTCTTCCTCAGTCTGACTTATTTACTTAGCATAATACCCTCTAGGTCCATCCATGTTGTCACAAATGGTAAGATTTTATTCTTTTTTAGGGCCGAATAATACTCTATGAATTGCTGTGGTATAAATGTACCACAAGTTCTTTATCCAGTCGTCTATTGATGGGCATTTCGGTTATTTCCATATCTTGGCTATTGTGAATAGCGTTGCAATAATCATAAACTGAGTACCCTGTGCCTAGCACATAATAGGTCCTTAATGAATATGGGCCTAATAAATCTAGTCTGTCTTACAATGTTAGATCAAATTCTACCCCCATGTACACTTACATAACCATCTCTACCCCAAGTGATGACTGCCTCCTCTCAGCAACCATAACACTTTCTGTTTATAGCCCTCATTTGGAATATCATCAGTTGACATTTTCCAATCTGTGAGAATGTTAATAAGGTTTTGTAGTCAAATACATTTAGAAAATGCTATGTTAAACTGAGTTAAGTCGGTCTGTTTACTATAGAACTTCTCAGTACTTTTGATATGCCCATGTATATCGGCAGTCTCCAAGAAGGGGACATAGTAAATAGCTACTGCCTCACCTAATTGATCACAGAGCCTCATTTTAATGGAGCAAACCTTGGGAAGCCCTGTGCTAAATTATAAAACCATTAGTGTCAGCAACTATGTCCTATATTTATATTTCTCTAGAACCCCCTTACGAAGACCATTATACCTACTAGACATCCAACAAATAGCCACCATATGATTAATTGATTAATTCACGAGTGTAATAAAGTCAAGCAAGGGAAGAAAAACTCTGGTAGCAGAACATTCAAAATAAAAAAAGGAGAAAGGTAGTAAAATCCAAGCTAGGAATGGTGTTGAATATACAAGTTTGGAACCCCAATGGAAAGGTCAAGGTGAGAGAGAGAAATGCAGGAGACTTCTGCATATAGATGGTATTAAAGCCCTGGGGCTGAACAGCACGTGTAGGTGACGAGCAGAAGATGGTTCAGTGGGATCCTGGGATACTGCACGATTGAAAGGTTCAGCCTTGAGGAGGGGTCTGCAAGTGACACCTAGAAAGAGCAGCCAGGGAGGTAGGAGCAACACTCAGGGAGTGTGGGAACTTCTCAGAAGCCAAAAGAAGGGAGGGGGTGGTCCTTTGGACAGAATGCCGCTGAGACATTGAGTAAAAGGAGAAGAGAGACTCGACTGCTGGATTTGGCAAGATTGAGGTCATCAGTACCCCTGACAAAAGCTGATTCAGAGGAATGACTGGGAGGGTGACCTGATTGGAACAAGAATGAGGGGCAAACTTCATGTATGTAGATCCAGACCAGTGAGGACCACTGAGACAACTGCCATTGAACACTGGATGCCACAGCTTTTGGCATCAGCTCTGCTGCTGCTGGAATCTGGATTAGTGATATTATTAAATTGGCCTGATGAAAGGGAACATTGATTTATTCCTCAAATAAGTGGTATGGTAACCATGGGTGCAATCTAGCAGCTGGGAGTGCTGAAAAATTATTGTGCTTCTAATATAATGTCAAAGATTGAAAAATTGACTACTAAAATTTGAAGTTAAAAGAAACTCTAATGATTTGTTTAAAAAGATGGACAGCCAAGTGTGCATAAATGACACTTCAATTATACCAGACTCTTCAAAGCACTTTTCACAGAAAGCACTTGCTTCCTGTTAGTAATCATTCTTGTCCAAAGGTAAGATCGGTTTGCGGGAAGCAAGGATCAAATGCTGTACTTCCAAACTCCCCATTCCAAATAAAAGCCCCCTGATTAAGATAGGAGAGTTGAGTCTCCTGTTATCTTGTGAATCCCTAAAGCTAAAATGTTCTTCACATTTATATAATTTATGAAGTGATCCCCCTGATAAGTCTAGTACCCATCTGACACTATACATAGTCTTTACAACATTATTAACTATATTCTCCATACTGTATTTTACATCCCTGAGACTATTTTGTAACTACCAATTTGTACTTCCTAATCCCTTCATCTTTCTCACCCCAACCCCCTCCCATCTAGCAATTATCAGTTTGTTCTCTGTATCTATGAGTCTATTTCTGTTTTGTTTGTTTGTTTATTCTGTTCTTTAGATTCCACATATAAGTGAGAGCATATGGTATTTGATCTCAGTCTGACTTATTTCACTTAGCATAATACCCTCTAGGTCCATCCATGTTGTGGCAACTGGTAAGATTTCATTCTTTTTTATGGCCAAGTAATACTCCATTGTATAATGTACAAGTTCTTTATCAATCGTCTTTTGATGGGCATTTTGGTTGTTTCCATATCTTGGCTATTGTAAATAGTGTTGCAGTAAACACAAATTATATAAATGTCTAACCACTATGGTGTACACCTGAAACTAATATAAAATAATATTGAATGTCAACTGTTAATATAATTTTAAAAATATATAGTCACAGGATGTAAAGTACAGTACAGGGAATATAGCCAATGGTATTGTAACAACTATGTACAGTGTCAGATCGGTAGCAGACTTGTTGGGGTTATCACTTTGTGAGGGGTGTAAATATCTAATTACTACATTGTTTTGTACACCTGGTAATAATAATAAAAAGAAAAACGTTCTTCCCACTTGCAGGAGCCTCCATTGTGGGCGTGAACTGCCATTTTGACTCCACAATTAGTTTGCAAACAGTGAAACTCATGAAGGAAGGCCTGCAGGCCGCCCGACTGAAAGCCCACTTGATGAGTCAGCCCTTGGCCTACCACACTCCCGACTCCGGCAAACAAGGATTTATCGATCTGCCAGAATTCCCCTTTGGTAAGGCACACATTCTACACACTGTCTCAATGTCTTTGTGTTGGACAAATTCCAGATAAATCTATAGCCATAGAGCTTTATCAGAGTAAAGAAATGGCTGCATATCTCCTCATCTCTAGCCCCTAGCTTCTCTCCCCAAAGCCACAAACCCCTTGATATTAGACAGCAGTAGAAGGAAAAGATGGGACCAACAAGCAAAAAGGACTTCTGAAGTTCAGTGCAAAATCAAAATTGAATCAACACCTAGACAGACAACCAATTAGTCATACTTGTAGATTGGTAAAATGGATGGTCTCATGGTGAGATCAGCAACGATTTTGTTTCTGGTTCCAACTCTGTTGCCGAATTGCATACATAACCTTAGCAAAATTCCTTACATCCTCTAGATCTTAATTTTCTCATCAGAAAAATAAGAAGGTTAGACCAGGTTATCTCCAAGATCCTTTTCTCCTATTTTAAATGTTGCTTAGATGCTCTGGGGTTTGAGAGTGGAGGGGAAAATACCATCACTATGTTGCTGTATGACAAATTTGCATGAAGAGACAGAGCAGATGAAGTGAGGGAGTACTTGCAAGGCAGGCAGAGGGAGAAAGTCTCTCAGGGTGTTTTTAAAGTGGGGGTGAATCTACCTTGAAAATCAAGCCCAGAGATGTCAGCAGGCCCAGAGTGTCGCCAGCCTCCTATTTCATTCTAAGGTCCTTATACCATATCCAACATCCTATAGGGACCCTAAGAGAAGTAAGTTATCATAAAATAATTGCTCTAGAAGAACCACAGAAGAAGAATGGCAAGGCATTTGTGTTATTCATTGCTGCATAAAAAAAATGACTGCAAACTTAACATTTATTATCTTATAGTTTCTGTGGGCCATGAATTCAGGAGCAGCTTGGCGGGGTGGTTTTTGTTCAGGGTTTTTAAGAGGTTGCCATAGCTGCAGTCGTCTGAAGGCCTGATGGGAACCGGGGGACCCACCTCCAAGCTCTCTTAGGTGGCTGTTGGGAGTCGGTGTTAGTGTCTTGCTGCCCATGGACTGGAGGCCTGTGTTCCTCAGCTCATGGCCCTTTCCACTGAGATGCTTGAGTGTTTTCACACCATGGCAGCTGGCTTCCCCAGGGTTAAGTGTTCCAAGACAGAACAAGGCAGAAGCCATAATGTCTTTAAAGACGTAGCCTCAGAAGTCAGAGACCATCCTTCTGCCATATTCTATGGGTCTCGCAGACCAACCTGGGAGAATGCAGGAGGGGGCCACACAAGGGTGGGAACGTCCGAGGGCAGGGCTCAGAGGAGCCGTCCTGAAGGCTCGCTACCACAGCATTTAAACCGTGATATAGAGACGCAAAGTAGCTAATAGTTTTAAAAAGTTAAGAATTAAATATTGACAACTTACTTATCTTATTTATTGAAGATTACATACCTATTATAGCCACTCATTTTGAATATTTTGTTTAAAAAAAGAATTTAGGTATAATACTATTTATTGTAGGTCTGGAGCCCAGAGTTGCGACCAGATGGGATATTCAAAAATACGCGAGAGAGGCCTACAACCTGGGGGTCAGGTACATTGGCGGGTGCTGTGGATTTGAGCCCTACCACATCAGGGCGATTGCAGAGGAGCTGGCTCCAGAAAGGGGCTTTTTGCCACCAGCTTCAGAGAAGCACGGCAGCTGGGGAAGTGGTTTGGACATGCACACCAAGCCCTGGGTTAGAGCAAGGTAAGCACCTTTAAGCTATATTTGCCAACCAAACTCCTGTAGATTATGAATATGTCCAAGTGAGGTCATTACAAAGAGTACAGCTCATTTGCTGTGTGATGATAGTCAGTGATGCTCCTTCAATTCTCTCACAGAGATGTTTGTAAAACATCCCTAAGGAGTGATTTCTGGAGGACATTTAAGAATATACAATGTAAATAATGTAAGTTGGAATGAAATGTATTTTCATGTTCCAGGAAACCATCCATGTGGTGGACACTAATATTGAATCGACTGATTATTGAGATTTAAGTATAACTTAAGTATAACAAATAGTAATTAAGAGCCTGTTCTGGGCCAACTATGATTCTTGGAGCTGGGAATACAGTGCTGAGTAAGATTGCGAAGGTCTTTGCCCTTAGAGCTTACATTCCAGTGGGAAAGATGAACCACAAACAAACAGATTTGAAGTCAGGCAGTGTTCAGGGCACTAGAAATATCAAGCGAAAAGCTGGGGTCCCTGGCTTAAAGAATCTCACAGAATACTGAGGAAAACGTGTTAGAAAGTTGAGGTATTATACTGTGGGAACTGCTTTAATAAGAGAGGGATGGATTAAAAAAACAATGAAGAGAAGATAAGCACTATTTCTGCCTAATATAATAGAAAGATATTTTAATAGAAGGGATTTCTTGGCTGGATTTTGAAGGGCTAAGTAGGATTCCACGAGAAAGGGAAGTGAGTGAAGGGTGAGTGCCCCAAGCAGTGGGAACAGTTCCACTCTGTTCAGCTGATATTAATTGAGCACAGCTATGTCAGACACTGTTGTGGACACTGAGGTAGCGAGATGGACCAGGCACAAGCCTATCTCCAAGGAGGTAATAGTCTAGGAGGCAGAGAGATAAACAGGTAAGTTCAACTTGGCATACCGTGTTTACCCGACAACAAGACCTAGCTAGACCATCAGCTCTAATGCATCTTTTGGAGCAAAAAGTAATATAAGACGGGTCTTATTTTACTATAAGATCAGGTATAATATAATATAACATAACACAACATAATATCGGGTCTTATATTAATTTTTGCTCCAAATGACACATTAGAGCTGATGGTCCAGCTAGGTCTTATTTTTGGGGGAACATGACAGGAAGTTCAAGGGTAAAGATACGCACAGGTATTGTGTGGTCTGAGCGAATGGCCCATGGGAGCAAAAGGCAGAGGGGGGTTAATGAAGGATTTCTAAGAGAGAAGATGCTGAGCTAAATTTTGAAGAGTGAACTACACTGCCAGACAAGGAAACGGCCTACAGGAAAACACGGGAGGTAGAAAGAGAACAGTGTGTTGAGAAACTAGAAGTTTGAGAAGATGGGAGACAGAATTTGATAGAAGACACAAGTCAGGAAGAGGAGGTGAGTATGCGTATGAGCTGAGTGTGACCTCATCCCAAAGGCAACGAGGAGCCTGGAGGGTCACAAATGGTCCAGGACAAGGTTAGATTTGCAACTTAGCCAGTTTTAATAGCCTTGAGACAAGGCAACTTGGGAGGAAGGCTTTGCTGAAATGTAACAGATGTGATGAGGCCTGAACTAGAAGGATGCTGGATTGGGGACAAGCAGCAAAGGCGTGCTTAGCTGGTTCATGAGGTAGAGTGCCAGAAAGTGAGGATGGGGAAGTAGGGCAATTAGATAGAAAATGTCCCTCTTCTGATTCTTAGCTTTTGATCCCTAAGCATATGTTAAGAGAAGACATTCAAAGTAATTTCAGACCTACAGATTCTGGGGGGAGAAAGTTTTAATACAGATGAATAAATGTGTTTTAATGGACATAGTCCCAAGAGTGCAAAGATGGCGCCATGGCAGGATCCTAGCTCAGTGACACAGAGACTGACATGCAGGGAGGAGTCTAATGTATATTTTGTTTATGCAGGGCCAGGAAGGAATACTGGGAGAATCTTCGGATAGCCTCAGGCAGGCCCTACAACCCTTCAATGTCAAAGCCAGATGCCTGGGGAGTAACCAAAGGAACAACTGAGCTCATGCAGCAGAAAGAAGCCACAACTGAGCAGCAGCTGAAAGAGCTCTTTGACAAACAGAAATTCAAATCTGCTTAGTAGCCTCAGTGGAACCCAATTTTGTGAATTCCTCTGTCTGGGCTACCGTTCTTAGAAATAAGGAAAAGGTAGTTTAAAAAGCAATGTTCACATCAATGCCAGCCTACACATAAAATTGTTATGAGCTGAACAAAACAGAATCACAAATAGCACCTGACAATTTTGAAAGTACGTTTTAGAAGTTTTCTTAGAAGCAAAATAAGTAAGCAGTAAATCTTAAGCTGGTATACACCATGTATAAGGTACTAAGGAAATCACTGTGGCCAAGGAAAAGTAATTTGAACATTAATCCCACTTCAAGAAGTTCGCAGGCTAGTAAGGAGGATGAGACGTGAACTGTCATAGATGGCTCCACAGCCAGACAGGCAGATAAAGTGCTATAGGGAAGTGACTTCCACGCTCCTCTGAACATGACCCTTAGCAAGAAACACAATTTATATAATGACCAGAATAAAGCACATATCATACAACCATTGAAATAAAACGTGTGATCTGTTCGGGTATTTTCTATCCCATTCCTTTCCATCCTATTTCATGAATAAAACATGCTGGTTGAGATCCCTCAAATTGATCTCATGACCCATTAACGGGTGTTGGCCCAGCACAGTTTGTAAACCACTGCTATGCATCACTTCAGCTCTGGGGACTTTCCAATTTTTTTAAGTTTATTCTTAGAAGGTTAGTCATATGGGACCTGACCAGTAGGATCCAAAGCCCAGAGTCCTGCTCTCAGAGTTACAGAATTATTCTCTTTGCTGACCCATTTTGACTGCTGAGAAACATACCTACCAATAGAGAGGGGGTGAGAAGCGGTTGGTATCCAGGCCCTGTCCATCCTACTCAAAATGATCTACCGAAATGCCTCCCTTCGGTAAGGCTGAGGAGCAATGAGCTTGTGTTATTTTGATAGCTTAAAGCATAGCATAATAAAGAGAAAAAAAATAGAGATTCTCCAATCTTTACCCAGGTTTCCTAGATTGAGAGCTACGATATTTTTACCCGATAATATTTACTCTCCTATGAGAGCTCAATTCTAAAGATGCAAGACCATTAGAATAAACATGGCTACCCTTCATGTATTAGGAAAGAATTCATGCTGCTTTCTAAACATTCTTGGATTGGTTTAGCTGTTTTGAAATTTTAATTTCTTCAGCTATTAAAAAAAAAGAAGAACATTGAGTCTATCTTGGTTATATTAGATTCTTATTTTCATTCTATAATTTCTAAGTCCTTTATGAAATCTCTATACCTCAGTTTACCCATCTACTAAAAAAATACTATCTTTCATCTTCACAAGTATGCTGGAACTTTAAAGGAGAAGGCAGCAGTATTTAAAGGGAAAATAAATTTCCAGAATTTCTTACAAAACGAATGAGCAATCCACCTCTCATATCCCCCAAGGCACAGAAATAGTGCCAAAGCAGCACAACTCTCAGAGGCTGCATACGGCTGACGTGAAATTAGAGGAAAGTGACTGCCACATTGTTTTTCAGTTGCCATCTACCGTTTCTCACTCTCAAATCAGGTTCAATTCAACATTTAATACTTTCATTCATAGATGACAGAAACTTTTATTCAACTGTTCTATTATTGTGTAAGATGCTTGTCCCTTTGGTATTCTTTTCAGAACTTTATTGCTACACAAAGCGTTGTAACCTCTAATCATTCTTATAGCCTTTGATTTTAAAAGCATTTCCCTCAAAAGGAAATAATTGAAAAGTGCTTGAAATAAACTATATGTCAACACTGCCTCCTAGTGGCATATTTCATATTTTGAATTTTTTTTAAAATTCAGTCCCTTTTCCAAGAGCATTCATTTTATTTCCAGAAATCGTGTTCATTAAAAAGGAAGGCTCTTTTCATACCTAAGAGTTTCTTTATGTTAAACAGATATTTCTCACCGATAAAGATATTTTTTATGGAATCAGAGCCAGAGGGACCTTAGAGATCAAGAGTCCACACTCTCCCTTTTAAAAATAAGATTACTAAAGCAGGGTGCCAAGTCAGGAATAACTTCTTGCTAGTCCAAGGCTGCCAAGAAAGATGGCTTTAGCTTGGATTCTTGGTAGAAGGAGAGCGGAACCAGGACAGATAGTTTGCAAAACTGAGTTCATCTTCCAGCCAGGAAATAAAATAAATATCCCTGCATTACTCAGAGTCAATGTAAACTCACTGAATAAACCATTGGCAATTTATGGCCTGACACTTCTCTACACTGTAGCAAAGCACTTCTGGTAAGGAAACCGTGCCAATAGCAGACCCATAATAAGACAACTGGACAAGAAGGGATCAAAAGCTTCAGTTCCCAACTTCTCCAGAGGGGGGCAGCAAGTCACCAGCAGGGAATGCCTAAATATGTAGCTCCCTTTTGCTTTGAACCTAAGCTATTTCATCAGAATAAACTAACATCAAGTGGCAGAAATACCTGTGACCCTTTTTGTTTGTTTTGGTCAATTTATTCTTAAGATACAGATCTTTGAGTCACATCCAAGACAGCTCACCCAGCAAGGAAAACATCATATATCTCCAACAAGATCCCCATTTATCCTAGCTATCTTCATTTTTCCCAGCTTTGAGCACGTTGGTTGGCTGCGAGTATTACATAAACTGTTTTCCCAAACAGCCTCTCTTTAAGTCAATAATATCTGCTTGGCCAGTCTGGAACCTTCCAGATGTTACCTGCCAGGTAAACAATCCTGGTTCTTACACCAAACCGATGAAGAAGTCAATCGGAAGAGAGAAAAATAGAGGACCCCTATGAACTGCCCTACGTCTGACAGTATATTAAAGAACAGACTTAAGAGACAACAAGACCCAATATTTCTAAACAACTTCGGGAACAAATAAATGTGTAGTGTTTGAACACTAAAAACAACTGAAAGACAGGCAAATTCAAACACCTCTCACAGAAGGTGGTAGAAAGGGCAGGGTCATTTGGCAAAAATTGGTGGGAAGTGTGGTGAGGGAAAGGAAGAGCCAGAAAACGCTTCCAGTTTTCAAGCAGCTGGAGGCGTTCTGTTAGCCTCGAATAGATGAAAAATTTAAGGGGCTGGAAAGTGAGAGAGACAGATGTCATCGTTTGTGCTGCTGTGAGCTACAGAAATAATGCCAAACGATTTGAGTACAGCAAAACAAAACAGGTTAATTTATATGCCACTAAATGAAATGCACGATAATTTTAACACATGGTTTGACTGACATATTTTTAAGAATTTCCCTATGTAAATTTCTACATCTAGTGAGTTTTCAAGGGAAATATTTAGCTTACTTTTAACAAATATTTATTTCCCCAAATGCCTAAAATATTTTTGCAGTCGTCACTTACATGCAAATTGTTAATGTACCATTTATAAATTATTCCTGTTTGTTCCTTCAAGCAGGTTCAGCAAGACCTCTGCTTGGCCCCATTTTGTGGTTATTTGTTCCAATTTACTACATGGCCTTGAAAGGAAAAAGCTGAATGTCTCTGAAAATAGTTCAAACTTTTCCCCCAATTCAACCTGGCCGTTCTTCCAATTATTTTGACTTAATGAGATTTTACTGTTCTTCGGAAAGGTTAATGTCTTACCATATGAATTGACTTGGTGGAATTCAGCAATTTCCCAAAAACACCAGTGCAATGTATTGGAAAAAGCAATGAATAAATTTAGAATGAGGATTTGGGGTGCAAGTCCTAGCTTTGCCCCTGCCTCGCTGTGCAACATTGGATAAACCACCTCACTTTTCTGACCTTCAACTTTCTCGTCTGTAAAATGATAAATCTCTTTAACACCTTTCTAAAACAAACAAAAAAACCCTCCAGTTTTATGTTTCTAATTTGATGGTATAATAAGCAATAGCCTCATTATTGTCAACAAATATTTACTGAGTGCCACTTGGTGGTATGTTTCCAGCAGGCTTAATTGTTCATTAATTATTCCCCTGGCTAAAGTGACAGCAGACTGAAACAAATAACACTGTTCAGAGGTCAGGGAAATGTTATTAGCCTACAGTAGGCCTGGCACTGGGAAATGAAAATGTCATTCTCCCCACAGGTGCTGCCTCCTAGGGAGATTTGAGTCTGTAGTTTTTCATCTTATGAACTGTTTCTATTTTCAGGACTCAAGAGTTCTTTGTAGGTTTGCATAAGCTGTGGAAGTTCTAGAAACCATCAAGTGGGTACTTCTTGGTTCAAATTCTTCATCTACCTAAGAAGGGAGAGAATCGTCTTCTCACATTTGATAATAAGGTGGTGGAGTTTGGACGCTAGAAGCCTGAGAAATTTTTCCTCCCATAAAGCCATTCTCAGAAGCTTGATGACTCCCAGATTTCTATCTCCAGCCTAGACCATTCCCAAAAACATGCACTTGGCATCATCTAACATTTAGACTCAAGCCAGTCCTTGCCCTGGGTGCTGAGCCTCAGGCCTTGTGCTCCTTCCTATGGTTATCCAGGCAGAGTACCCAAATCTGGACCTGGTCCTGTGTGGGTTCTGGTCACCGGAGACACCTGCCTCAAAATTGTCTAAGTCCTCTCTAGTGGCTAGGACAGGTCAGGGCCACCGGTGCCGTGTAGGAGGGGTGCCTGGAGCCTGGGCAGATCAGCATGGGACCCAGTCTCGGTGTCCTCCCTTCTGGGCGTTCGATGGCCCTCTACATGTCTTCCCATGTCTTCCATGGAGTCCACCTCACTCCTGGAGTCTACCAAGTGCCCCAGCGAGCCCTGGGACTCTTATTGACCCCAGTTCCAGCAGGGCACCTGGTGACAGTATGGCTCCCACTGGCAGATGCAGTGTTTCTGCCTCAGAATCGGGTGAGATTGGGCTGCCCAGGATAATGCTGACACTGACTTTTTCTGACTCCTGTCAGACAGGGCAAGTTCAAGGCTCTGGGCCACTGAAGCACTGTCAGTTCTTGCCTTGAGCAGCCAGTGGGGCATCTGCCCTGGCTCTCACCTGTGGGAGTTCCGAGCTCAGTGCTGCTCCCCCCCCCCCCCCTTCTCCAGACTCTGCTTCCTCCTACCTCACCACCACTGCCACCTAGTGGTCACCCACCTCCACAGGCTCTGCCAGACAGTGCTCGTCTCCTCTAGGAGTGGCCATGACTGATTTTCTGAGGGTTTTCCAGACATCGCTCCACAATATCGACAGGTTATTGCCATCAATGCCCTCTGGCCTCTTTTGGATATGGTGCTGTCCTGGTCTCCCAGGTTGGTATTAAGTTTTGCCAGATGAGGGATGGCCATTCCTTGAGTGGATACATAGAACCTCTCTTCCAGCGCTGCCTCCTGACGGAGGTGTGTGGAAGGCAGGAGCACAATGGACAATGAAAGAGATCACATTCTAGGAAAGCACTCATTATGTCCTACTGACCTGGTTGGAGGATGTTTACACTAGAAAATTCCCAACAATAGAGGTATCAGAAATTTGTCATAAAATGAATTATCAGTCACATACTCTGAGTGAGACGTGCACTTGTGGTCAGCACGCACAAAGCACAGCAGTCCCCTCTGAGAGCTGTGGAAGCCAGTAGTCACAGGCCACACCACGAGTGTAGTGTCAGGCGTACTGATGTCACCAGCATTAAACAAACGGTATGAGGAAGCGACAGAAACAAGACCCATATTGTTTCGGTACAGTTTCCAAAGAACCATGACACTGAGAGCAATAACAGCCGAGCTCTCTCTCTCTCAGTGGGACATACAAAAGTAGCGCGTTTGACAATAAAGAACAAGAAGAGCTGGTTCCTGTTCCTCAATAAGAAGAGATGGTAATCTTCATGCGCACTGATTGGACAAGGAGCAAATACAGAAGCACCTCTTTTCAACCCACTAGTCTAACTCACGTGGCAGATCACTACACCTCACATTGGCCTATGAATTTTTAAATACATTTTTAATCAAATATATTTTGTAAATAGAAACTGTTTATATAGACAAGTATTCCATAAAAATATTTCCCAGAACCCTCCACACCCTAGGGGCAGCCCAGCTTGGCATGAAGACAAGGTCCTGATCTTCCCTTGTCCCTAAACTTGTCCCTCTCACAGTATCTTCCATCTTAGAATATAATCTTCCAGTGGTTCAAGCCAAAATACTGGAGTCATCCTTGACTCCTCTCTTTCTCTCAAACCCACTTTCAACCCATCAACAAAGTCTGTCAAATCTACCTTCAAACTATATCCAACATGCAACCACTTTTCACTTCCTCCCTACTATTATCTCCCTGGACCAAGTCACCATCTTTTCTCCCCTAGATGATGGCACCATAAGTTTCTCTACCAATCTCCATGCTTCCTCCCTAGCCTTCCTCAGATCTATTCTCCATAAAGTGTCCTGGGTGATTCTCTTAAAAACTAAGCAGCTATGTCACTCCTCAGTTCAAAACCTTCCAATTGCTGCCTGTCATAGACATGGCGTTATGCCACTCAGATGCCCTTCAAGGAAAGATAGGCTGCCCAGTTGTGGATTATATGACCACAATGTCCAGCTCCTTCAAGGTCAAAGCTACAGAGGACCTCTTTGTTCAGGTCACACCTTTCCTAGTCCAGCCTGCACCTGGTGTCTGAGCAAAGCAAGGGTATGTAAGCCTGGCATTTTCACCTGACAAAGGGCAACTTTGACAGGCAGTATTCTCTCCAGAACTCATCACTGGATTGGCATTTTTGGATCTTCATTATAATTCAACGTCAATCTCTGCCCAATCCTATCTCCTTCTCCTTTCACAGGTGTCAGACGTGCACTGTAGTCTGAAGGCTCTGCCTGCCTACTTCTGCTCCCCCTCCCCTGTAATTTCCAAAAGCATTTTCTCACACCCGCAAATCTTGGCCTCCTACATCTTTCTTGGCATCTGATTCCCAGAGGACCCCCAAATGACTCATTTTCCCTCACCATCCTACGTAAAATAGCAACACACCCTCCTCAACACTTGATCCCCATTACTCTGCTTATTTTTCTCCACAGCAGTTGTTACCACCTGCCATACATATTTTTGTCATAAAATTTTTGTTTGTTTTTCATCTCTCCAAAAACTAAAATATAAACTCCTCAAGGGCAGGGACTTGGCTTTGTTCACTTCCATATCCAAGTGTCTAGACTGATGCCTTGGATGTAGTAGGAACTCAATAAATACTTGATGAATGGAAAAATGAATGCATGTTTGGGAGACCCGTGCTAGAAAGAAGGAAACTTGAATAGCTGCAAAAATGCGTCATTGTGTACTTCTCTCAGACATGTAAAAAAATTTTAAGAACTGAAAATGTTTGTGATTTGTTTCTTACTTAAAAATTCGAGTCCACAACCCAGGTGCCCAGAT
This sequence comes from Rhinolophus sinicus, assembly GCF_057876585.1. NCBI lineage: Eukaryota > Metazoa > Chordata > Mammalia > Chiroptera > Rhinolophidae > Rhinolophus > Rhinolophus sinicus. The sequence goes on from NC_142503.1 coordinate 50,910,499, forward strand.
CCCATCTTCTTTTTTCCTACATGCACACATTTGTGCCTCAAATATTTATTCAGCACCTTCTGTGCACCAGACACTGGGATAAGGTCTGAGAGATTAAAAGACGAAAAAGACACTCCAGTGCCTTTGTTCAGCCCCTGGACCAGTGAGGGAAACAGACAAATCCTCACTAAAGGAGTTAAGTGTTATAATAGATGCTACAGATGGTGCTTTGCAGGCACAGAGAAAAGCCGCATTAGGGAGGACTAAGGTGCCCTAAGGAAGCCCTGAGAAATATCTCCATCCTGCTCACATCTTTCTGTTCTTCAGACAGCTCCTAAGCTCATTCCGACCTCAGGGCCTTTGCACTGAGTGTTCCTTCTGCCTGGAGTACATTTTTACATGGTGGTACCTTCTGGTCATTCATGTCTCAGGTCAAAAGTCGTCCTTCCAGGGAGGCCCTTCTGAACACCGAAAGTGCTCCACCCTGACTGGACACTCTGTCAAATAGCTTGGCTTTGGTCCTTCATTGCTCTTCACAGGTCCTCTACTTATTTATTTATGTATTGTATCCTTTCTGTCTCCTCTACCCTGTATGGTAAGTCCTCTGAGGACGGGAACTTTGTTTTTTGGCTCTCTGCTCTAGCGCTAGTGCCTACAGGGGGGCCTGGCATACTTCAGGGACTCAACGAACACACATTGAATGATTACGTAGAAAAGTGCATAAAAAGATGATGCTTCACAAAGAACCACCAGTAATTCAGGGTGGGGGTGAGAATGGAGCAAACCACACCAGAGGAATTGTTTCTGCAAAGAAATGGATTGTGCTGCTCTTTTTTTTTTATCTCCCCAGGGATGCCAACATCAGAAGTCTTCAGGTCTGGGTGCTAGTGTACGGGGATATGAAGATTCATTATCCATTCTCGTTACTTTTGTATTCTGGAATTTCTCATAATAAAAAAATTAAGGCAACAAAAGTCTTGGGGCCAAATAGGTAATATAAATGTATGGAGCATCTCTGTTTTAAGCCTAAAGGTGGGACCTGGGGTGAACTGGAGACAGCAAGCTCTGCACAAAAATATTCCAATCAAATTCTTCCCCCAAACCTTGGTGGCATCTCAACAAAATGCGACTGAGTCCCGCCAACTGTGACCCCCGCCCAGCACCGGCGGAGTCATGGATCCTAAACAACCTCCCCCCTCCTTCCTGAAGCGTTTTACTCAGGGATCTTCAGCGATCTGAGACCAAACCTCAATGATATTGAAGAATCAGGCCCTTTTCCAGGACCTCACTTCTGCTGCCGCTCTGTCTTATGGCAGACTGTTCGTTTCCCTACTGCAAGATAATAGAAAATATGTATCTCTGTCCTCAGTTCCTGGCACAGAGCTCCTGAAACCCTTGTACATTCCTCAGTGATAAGAGCACTAAGAGCATCTTTTGTTCTGGTGAGGTGACCCTGGGTGGGCTCCTGGATGCCTGTTGGATGGGGGCTGGTCACCAGAAAGACCAAGGCATGATTAGAGGGTGGAATTTTCAGCCCCATTCATCATCCTCCAGAAGGGACGGGCTAGAAATGAGTTATGACTGGTCATGCCTACATAAGGAAGCCTCCATAAACTCCCAGTAGGATGGGGTTCAGCGAGCTTCCAGGCTGGTGAACACATCCACATGGGGAGGGTGACCCACCCCACCTCCTTGGGGACAGAAGCTCCTGCACTTGGGACCCTCGCAGACCTCGCCCTGTGTGTCTCTTCATCTGGCTGCTCATCTGTATCTTTTCTCATATCCTTTAATAGACTGGTAAATGTAAATAAGTGTTTCCTTGAGTTCTGGGAGCCACTCTAGCAAATTAACTTAACCCGAGAAGGGGGTCATGGGAACTTCTGGCTTATAGCTGACCGGTCAGAAGCACAGGTGACAACCTGGACTTATGATTGATGTCTGAAAGAGGGGAGGGGCACTCTTGTAGGACTGAACTCTTAACCTGTGGGATCTGACACTACCCTCTAGGTAGTGGCAAAATTGAGTTAAACTGTAGGACACCCAGCTGGTATTGCACAGAATTCTTAGTATGGGGAAAACCCACACACACACATTTGGTGACCAGAAAGTAAAGTGTTTTGTGTTAGTAACAAAGGAGACAGACACATAGGAAAGACGCACAGGTGGGAAATAGTTTTCCTGTACACCTACCTTCTCTAAAATTCCCTGTAGGGGAAGGAGGTAGTTATAGCTCCTCTAAACTCCCCACTGCAAATTCGACCACCACTTCCACCCCCCTGTAAAGCCTCTTCTCCTTTGAGGCTCATGGAATCCAACCACCTTAATCTTTCAATCTTCTACCCCACATCTCTCCAGCGCAGTCAGCAAGAGCTTGAACACCTCCTTGCAGTCTCTCTCTCTCTCTCTCTCTCTCTCTCTCCCCCCCAAAAAAACTTCAGCCTGCAGTCAGTATCCCAAAAAATTACAACCATCCATGAAGATGTGGGGACAGAGCCAGGAGTGCAGATTCCAGGCTCTCAGCCTCACGTGGAAAGGTGCTGGCTCAGGTAGTAAATGGCCATCAGCTGTGATTGGATGGCCATCAGCTGTAGCTAGTTGGCCGACAGCTGTGACCAGTGAGCCATTGGCCACAAATATAACTGCTGTGGCTTCGCTAGCAGCAAAATGGGGGCTAAGCAAGAAGATGGTGGCTGGCAAGCGCGGACTGCAGTTAGCACAGTGGAGTGCGGGTTGCAGATCGTGTGGCTCCTGCTTCCTGTGTCTCCAGCCCAGCCTCCAGCGAGAATATAGTGGTATGACTCCCCTACCTATGGCTCCGTGGGTGTTCCTTTTTGGCCTCACCATGTCCTGCGTTCTTATGTGGGGAGTGGGACTAGAGGCCCCACATGCCACCCCGCGTGACAATGACCCAGCCAGTGGCCTCGTCTTACCAGCCATTTCGCCACCCTCGAAGGTCACTGCAGCAGGTCCATTCTAAGCTACACCTGAAACTCATTTTACCTGCACTCCTGACGCCCCATTCCCAGAGCAGCCTCCCTTCTGAATCTAGGTCTCCCTCAGTCCTACTGCATCCAGGATACCCAACACTTGGACCTATCGTCCCTTTTCAACCTATCCGTGCCTGTCTAACTTCATTTCTTCTCCTTACATACAGCTGTGTTTTGCAACCTTAACTAAATATTAGAATCACCTGAGGAGTTTTGAGGCTCAGGATGACAAAACTGCCTTAATGACATCGGGTCCTCTGAGGGAGGGACTGAGGCATCAGGACTTTGAAAGGCTCCCCAGGTGATTCAAGGTGCAGAACCACTTGGGGCTCTTCCACCTGGGCTCACAGTCCATCACTTTCACCACTTTCCCACCAGGACCTTCACTTCCTCCTCTTCCCTGCCGCGTGTTCCCTGCAAAGCCAAGACTTGGAGCAACCCCACTGCATACTTTCTCTTCCTACACAGAAGCTGCTCAGCCCTGCTGGAGGAAAGTCACAAAACTGTCAGATTCTCTAGAAGGAAAAGTCTTACATAAAGGACTAACATGGTGTCATGCAGGGCGTCATGCGGGGTCTCTTGTTCCGCTCCCCACATAAGAATGCAGGACATGTTGAGGCCAAAAAGGAACACCCACGGAGCCATAGATGGGGAAGTCACACCACTATAGTCTCGCTGGCGGCTGGGTTGGAGACACAGGAAGCAGAAGCCACACGATCTGCAACCTGCCGTCCACTTCTCTGCCAAACAACCAACCCGTTGCTAACTGCAATCCGCGCTTGCAGGCTCAGCCACCATCTTCTTGCTAGCCCCCATTTTTCTGCTAGCGTAGCCACAGCAGTTATGTTCGTGGCCAATGGCTCACTGGTTACAGCTGACGGCCAACTAGCCACAGCTGATGGCCATCCAATCACAGTTGATGGCCATTTACTACCTGAGCCAGCACCTTTCCACGTGAGGCCAAGAGCCTAGAAACTGCACTCCTGGCTCTGTCCTCACACATGGTGAGATTGGAAGAACATCAGGAAGAGTCATGCTTTTGGAACACACTTCTTTAGACAATCTTACCAAATGCATGTCTCTGGGAAAGGTTATAAATTTATGAATAAAAATTAATTTATTTAATGGCATAATTGCTGGGACTCTTGTTTGCAAGTAACAGAAACCTCCTTGAACAAGATGTATAGCAGCAGGATGGTGTGAGTTTCTGATTAAGAGGTAGTCCTGCCCCTCATATTAGCAGAATAATGCAGGGTTCCTGCTGTGTTCAGAAAAGTTATTAAATTTTTAGAGCTGAAGTGAAGAGGGACCAGTTGCTAATTGGTGACACCCAGGGGCTGGGGAGACTAGACTCGTTTGCCAGGTTCTACCTTTGAAAAGGTTTCAGAGGGGGACTTCTTTTTTGGGGTGTAAGACAAGGTTTGACAAGAAACTCTGATCTCTGGATTGGTCTCCTTTCTAAAGCCAAGCAAGGGAGGGGAACGCAATGGAACCACTCCAAGCTGATGGGTGTCTAGGAGAAAGAGAAGCCTTACTCCTGTCCCTGGTTGCGTGACTCGTGACCACTGGCCTTGCCAACCTACCTCAAGCTGCCAGCAGGGAAATAAGCACTGAGGCCAAAGGTGTGACTGAGATCAGAACAGAGGAGCCAGTGAGCAGCCCCTCAAATTCCCAGGTCCTCAGAGGTAAAGAGCACGAGCCTATTCAGCTCCCCCCAGCCCCCAGCGTTGGGACCATGGAAGGTGTATAAGATTAGAGGCCGCAGCCTTCCTTACTGAGGACCACCGTGGCATGAAGCAAAGAGGCTCTGGCTGCAGAGGGATGTGGTGGGAGCCTCCAGGCCTGGGGTCACCAGACCCCTCAAATGCCTCCCCTTAGTATTGGTTGGGCTCCAGTCCCTTAAGAGCCCCCACCCATGTCTTCAGAGACAATGAGCTCCATACGGAGTGCAAACAACAACTTCACCTCAGGAGATACCTTTTGCCTTTCCCTCCTCCCTCTACCCATGCTAGAGGGGGGGTACATTGTGGAAGAAGATGGGCTTTTATGAAAAAACAGTGCATCCTCCTCTATACTGACATGCACAAACACACAAGTCACTGGGGCCACAAGCCTTGCGTGGTGAGAGGAAAGGAGGAACTTTGGATCAAACTTGAGCGTTTAAAATGAATCAGGATGTGTGGAGAAAGACTCTGATTAGCAGTTTGGATTAGATGTTCTCTCCTGGTCCAATCAACCATGGCTGGGGTGAGTCTTCTAATATAATAATGGCTATTAGGTGGCCGCCCTGTGAATGAGGGAACCCTTTAAAAGACAGGCAGATATAGTGAACATAGCAGAAACCCCAAAGGTCGTCCTCCATGGGCTGCTTTTCTTCCTGACTGGAAATTGGAAGACGTGAAAATACTGAACTTCCGAGCAGCTAAGGCATGCTGCAGTGAGGAGGAGGGGATGAAGAAGCAACAGAGAAAGAGAAGCTAAAAGACACACTTGTCGTGCGGGGAGGCCTGCAGGGTCTCTGGTCCCGCTCCCCACATAACGCAGGACATGGTGAGGCCAAAAAGGAACACCCACGGAGCCATAGGTAGGGGAGTCATACCACTACGGTCTCACTGGAGGCTGGGTTCACTGGACGTGCGACCTGCTGTCCCTTTTGTCTGCAACCCACCGACGACTCTCTTTCACTCTCCTCTCCTCTCCTCCGTAGCCGCAGCAGTTATATTAGCGGCTAATTGGCTAACTGGCTACAGCTGACGGCCAATCAGCCACAGCTGACGGCCATCTACTACCCGAGCCAGCACCCCTCCATGTGAGGCCAAGAGCCTGTAAACTACTTTCTGGGGCTCTGCCCCCACACACTCTACCTATTTAAACATAGCCAGCTCTACATCCAGCCCTTAGCCAGCTTATTTCTTCTTGATGAAACTTTTGTTCCTGTGACATTCACATTTTTCACTGCAGGCTTCACACTTCATTATTTACTTTATTTCTCTGGCCCCACAGATCATCTTTGACTAATGTGTTACAAGGACAACATATGACTGCATTACAAACTCGAAGGGGGGAAAAAAAACCTGTAGGGACAATAAAATATCTGGAGGAACATTGAGAAGGTTAGAAAAATTAAAAATAATTGCTAAAACACACATATAATGTACAAATAGCTTAAGGGTATAGGCCAAGAAACTGGAATTCTATCTGTCGCATCTTATGCCTGGAAAATGAGGGTGATACATACCACCATCATGAAACATATGTGTCGTTACAGGAAAGTCTCCAGGTGGCTGCCCCGAGGTATTCACCTGTCGGAAGCATATGACTATCAAGATGAATCAGAGCTGCGTAAGTTAACCCGCGGGTGCATTGTAGGCAGTAATATATTTTTGAGAGCAAGACTGTAGCCTTGGATTTGTGAGCAGGAGTAGGTGTGCAGAGAATGAAAAACAAGGGCCAGGAGAAAGAACAAAACAAATTCCTAATTCTTCTCTTCACCTGCTTATACAATTCAGCAGCTGAACTGATGGTTTCAAACAGCACAAGAGGTGGGACATACCAACATCTCCTAGAGAACTAACATAATTATTTTTTGCATGTGAAAATAAGTATAATTAGAAATAATGACATTATTTTAAAGGAAAGTTGAAAATGTAGTTCCTCAAAATGTATATTCAGGACTGGATTAATGGAACCAGATAGAGAAATTAATTAACAAGCCCGCTTGCGCTCCAGTTTCTAGGCTTTATTTACGTTTCCAAATTCTAATAACCCAATACCCTATTTAATGATTAAGAGCAAGAAATAGGATCCAGGTGGATGTAAAGTGTACAATAAAGGCGTAAGCAACACATGTGCACAGAATGTGGGACTCTTACTTCCAACACCCCCATCAACACACTGTAGGTGATGTCCCGGGAGATGAGAATCAGAGCAGGGGAAGTGGAGGCAGGGATCAAACAGATCAAACAGAAAGGGGCCCTTCAAAAAGCCCTGGGGGCCTGGAAGTTAGACTGTTCACCTCAGAAAGGGGAAGAATTACTCCCTTCCCCTTCGTACTGCCAGACTAGCCCCCAAACTGTCTCTGACAATTCAATATGCTGCTTAACAAATGAGATATATTCTGAGACATGTGTCCTTAGGCGATTTCGTCGTTGTTCGAACATCACAGAGGCACGTACACAAACCAAGATGGTAGAGCCTATGACACCCCTATGCTGGATGGTATAGCCTATTGCTCCTAGGCTACAAGCCTGTACAGCGGGCTGCTGTACAAAACAACGTGAGATTAAATCAAGCACAAGAGAAAATGATGCCATCAAGAGACACAGTAAACAGATGTTGGAGGCTGCCGCCAGCATAACACAACATACCATTTTACAGCAAACTTCTTTTTTATATGTAGAAAGACTACACGCTAAAATAAAGATAAAAAGTGTAGTATTGTAAATACGTAAGCCAGTAACAGAGTTGTTTATTATCATTATCAAGTAGGATGTACTGTACGTAATTGTATGTACTGTACATAATTGTGATGAGAGGAATTGGGGGAACTTTGGATCAAACTTGAACTTTTAAAATGAATCAGCATGTGTGGAGAAAGACTCTGATTAGCAGTTTGGACTATGCTTTTATAGGGCTGGCAGCCCAGTCGGTTTGTTTACAGCCGCACCACCACAAACACGGGAGTAATGCACTGCACTATGAACCCCACAACAGCGACGACGTCACTAGGAGACAGGAATTTTTCAGATCCATTTTAACCTTATGGGACCAATGACATATATGCGGTTCATCATTTGCCAAACTGTTCCTTATGTGGCACGTGACTCTAATATATCCTCCGTGGTCCTTTAAAGTCTCATCTCAAAAAGACACTCTGACTCTGGGTGGTGAACACACAACGTGATTTATAGATGATGTATTACAGAATTGTACACCTGAAACCTATGTAACTTTACTAACCATTGTCACCCCAATAAATTTAATGGAAAAAAAAAAAAAAAGAAGACACTATGTCATGGGTTTCTCATTTCCACCTGGGAATTCTTAAAGATGTGAAATGTTTTTCCCACCAGGTTCATAGATTTCTAGGAAATTTTTGGATTTCCTGGAACTATTATGCATAATTTTAAAAAGCCAACAATAATTCTCACCCCGCAGATTCTGCTAAAAAAAAAATTGATGGGAAATGTTTGAATACACAGAAAACTTGTTGAAAGTGAGATCTATGACTTCATGAAATAGTAAAAAGAAGAAAAAAAACATTTTTAAAGATATTTAGCATTAGAATGAACATATATTATTTATGTAAATAAAACTATGGAGAATAACCTGCCCACAATGGAATTCTTTTGTTTACAGATGGAGCGGCATATTAAAATATTTGTTATTTGTTGACTCATTTGTTGATTCAGCAGCATTTATTGAGCATCTACTCCTATGGGCAGACACCATGCCAGGTGCTGGGGTGGAAGAAGGAATAAAAATAGTGATAGTAATAACTCCCATTTCCTGAGTGTTTATTACACACTATCATCTTGAGCCCCACAATAACACGTTGAGCTCCACGTCATCATTTACATTTTCCAGACTAGGAAACTGCGGGTGTCTAAAGCCACCTAAACTAAAAGGATGGAGCAAGAGTCAAGCCGGGGTGGCCCCAGCGTCTGCTGCTCTTATTCACCACAGGTACTCCCTGCAGGATGCTAATTGATTTGGAGTTCATTTCAAAATCTCTAGCAGTCGGTATATTCTTGGCACATAGTAGACTCTTAATAAATATTTGCTAAATGAATTGAAACTGAATCACCAAATTGGTATTTTAATTTCGGTTTGTTTCCAAGAAGAGTATGTTGCCTCCTTAGTCTGTTTGGTGGATGTGATTGTAAATAAACATAATCTGCCCAATTGCTTGTGAATATTATGTTGGTCACTCTTGATACTCTTGCTATAGTTGTCAAGTGGGAAGCTTCTATATACATAGATTTCAAGAATAAATTGCAGATTTTAGAAGTTTACATGGTGTAATTCCAGAACCTGACAATCATTTCCCTCTACAGATTATTCATATTTTGGTCTTGATTGGAGGTGCTGGAGCTTCACAAGCTAATTTAAATTGAGGGTTTTTTTTAGTTTTTTTTTTTTTTTTTAAGAAAAACACTAATTGCTGTAAGAGAGAAGGACTAGGAAAGGTGTGTGGTACCGGGATACCTGGGTCCCATCCCGGGTCTGCTATGGGCTAGTGGTCTGACCATTGAAAAGTACACCTCTGAGCCTGATTCTTCTAAAATAGAGTCAGAATGATCTTCCAATTGTGATGTAACTCCAAGACTTTCCACAATGGTATTTAAACAGAGGTCCTTTAAAGAAAATCAATTTGAGATCCTCAACTTGAATTTAAAGAACTGTGTCCTACAGTTAATCTGCCTAACAACACATAGCTATGGTCCAGATGTTTGTATGTTCTCTTTCCTAACTTTCCTTTAATAATCACTCCACCCTACACACCATCAATATATACCTTTTTTTTTTTAAAGCACACCTTTCCTCATCCTAAATCTTTCTACAATGAGTTGTAATACCTGAGACATAAAATCTCTGAGGTACCAAACACAGGGAGATTCCTAAATACTGATGTTGAGAAAGTGAATGTTTTGATGATTGATTAATCTTTTTGCAAGTAAGGTAGTTTCTAGTTCTTTACTATCAATATAATTGATAGTATGGCATGTTAGCTGACAATTCATTAATAATATATCATTATATAATTTCTGATGTAAAACTCGAAGGAGTTCAGAGAATTGAGCGATAGTACTATAACAAAATATTCTTTCCTATCTGTTATTTATGTGAATAAGGTTTCTCAGAATTTATATCCGTAAAACAATAGACATAGCATTGATGATAAACTGTTTTATCCTAGCCATAAACAATATTCAAACATGGATATGTAAACTAATTGGAAAAAATAGTTCCATTCTTCTAATTAAGAAACGTTATTTCTAATAACATTTTACTATTCATTACTTACCAAAATTTGTCATATATTTGTATTTTTTATCATCTCTTTGTTAACAATAGCCATAACTCAATTGGAAGAAATGTTTTAAAAACTTAGAAATTTTAAATTTAAATGTATACACATTTTTTGTGTAGAAAAGTTTGATGGGTTTATCCGTACAAGAGTTTCAGGCATACAAATATATGACATTGAGAAGGGGAGAGGAATGGAATGAGAATAGATTTAAGGGAGAGAAATGAACACTATAATATTTTACACCGCTAAAGAAGAGCTCATTAATGTATTTTTAAAAGAGATGAAGGCAGGAATCAAATTGATTTGGTATTTTGATTCCAATTAATAAAGTTGTCTTTCTAAAGTGTCGATTTACACTGTTAGAAATTACATCCTTTGCAAATATTTATGATTTTGAAAAAATTAATAACTCAAAAATGCATGAGGGTGTCAATTATTATGTTTTGTTTTTCAATTACATTGGCAGCTAATGCAGCAAGAAAGTTTGAAAGCTGCGGTATCAAAGATCTGAGGTCCATACCAACTCTAAAGAATCTGTGGCTTTACTGTTTCAAAACTTCTAGTCAAAGAAACGAACATGTTGTGATATCAGGTACAAAACGGTCGTTTCAGAAAATTTTTCTGTTTGCACAATTAGCACTCATAACACTTTATATGCAATCGAGTTTCATTAAAATGGTTCTTATGAAATATCAACATTCATAAATTCCAAGAACAAACTGTAGAGATTGATATTAAATCCATTACATCCATTCAGTCATTCATTCAACAAATTACTGAGCCCCTCTTCGAGCCAAGCCTGTGGGAAGATGTGGGAGCACAGCCTGAACAAAACAGTCCAGGGCTCTGTTCCTTACCAGCTTACACTGCAGCGGGGAAAGGCAGCCCATAAGCAGGCAAGCACATAACTAAGATAACTTCAGATTATACTAAGTGCTGAGGAAAATGAAAACCAAGGGAAGTGATAAGTAACTGGGGAGTGGAGATTGAGGGGCATTGACCTCGAAACTAATGAAGCTTAAATTTCAGAGCTCTTCGTCTGCAGGTCCCTTCTGAGTCCCCTGGAGGGATGGTAATGGCTGGCGTGCAGGCACATGTGCACACACATGCGCACACACACACACCCCACACACCCCAAAACAAAAGCAAAACACTTGAAATGCCTTAAAGTCTTAGAGCCCATACATGAAAAATCCTAAAAGAGATTTCTCAAATTTTGACAATCTTAAAAATTTACATGCTATTTTCAATGAGTAGTGAAACCAAGTAACTTTTCTAAACTAACTAAAAACACATTTAAATCAGTGATACTAAACTAAAGACTGAATTAGCTATATAGTCACCATATGATATCACACCACCATTGTCATATGAAGAGATGATCAATGAGTATGTAGCCAAAATGGAAGGTTAAAAAAGTATTATAACAGTGTATTCTTTTTCTGGTTTTTCTGATGGTGGGAGTATGTGTCATCATTTGTATTTTGTCCTTTGTTGTGATTTCTTTTCTTTCTCTGAATAACTATTCACTGTTGTAAGAATTTTTATAGTCATAATTTTATTACGTTGGTGCAAACGTAATTGCGGTTTTTGCAATTATTTTTAACCTTTTAAACTGCAATTACTTTGGCACCAATCTAATATATTGTTTTTCTCAAATTATGTAAACTTCAGGCCTCATAAAATCTGTCAGGTCCCTGGGCAGAGCTACCTTAGATGGAAGGATCTGGAAAGCCCTTTCTGAGTTGCTGACATTAGAGCAGAGACCTGAATGAGGACAGATTCCAGGAAGAAATAACAAGTGGCGAGGCTTTGAAGCAAGATGATCTTGGCTTGAGCAGGCCAGTGTGGCAGGAGCAGGAAGGTGGGCAGCAGCCAGCTCATTCAGGGCCTTGGAGCCTGGGGAAGAAGCTTGATCTCATTCTAAATACAACCAAATAACAATCTGATTCATATTTAAACATAGCACATCAATGTAAAAATATAAGGAATATTTAAAGTAGCCTGAAGTCCTAAATTTATATACTTAGATACCTTCCCACTCATCAAATATAGAAACCTTCTGTGTTAAAAGCTACTGCCTCTCAATGATAAAAGAATATTCAGAATAACATAACTTCTAAGCTAAAGTAAAACAAAATCCATTGGTGGTGATAAATTCTCTTTCACTACACAATAAACCAAAATACCCAAATTTTATAAAGTATAAGTTCTAAGGTTACAAAGCTAACAATATAATTTTCAAATAAATCTGAGACTAGTAAGACTACAAACTAACTACTAATGAAGAACACACATAAGGATAGCTCTTTACAATGGGCTTCAATGTCTTGGTTTTTACTTCCTTCCTGCCCTCTCTCCTCTCTTCCTTACTGGCTACCTTCCCTACTTCCCTCCCCTCCCACCTTTATTCCTTCCATCCTTCTTTTCTTGTTTCCACCAGCGGTTATGAGAACCTGCTTTGCTCTATGCACACGTAAAGAGGGAATGAAGAAAAAATTCTGCCTGCGGCTTAGTAAGGAAAACAAACATCAGCAAATAAGTTATTGATTGCAATTGTAGTGTTTGCTACTGAAAGAGAAGTTTGGGGTGCCACAGAAGATCTATCAGGGGTCTACACTGGTCTATGGAGGTAGCAAAGGTCACTGTGATGAAGTGACCTCAAAGTTGATGCCTCAAGGACCAGTAGGAATTAGGCAGGTGAGGGTGGAGGGGCGGAGTGTTTCAGGCAGAAGCAGCATCTGCAGAGGCCATGAGATGGGAAAGAGAAGAGAAAGAAGACCAAGCAGAGAGGGGGAGGGGCTGATTTTGATTCAGGAGAGGTGGGTGGGGGGTCCTGTTATGAAGCCCCTTGCAGGCCATGAGAAGGATTTTAGACTGAATCCTGAGAGTGATGGGACAATGAATGGTCAAGGATTAAATAAGTGGGTTGAATAGGGCTTTTTGTGTTGCAGGTGAACCACAGCTCTTTGTTACCCATCTACCCAGTTCCCTAAACCAGAGGCAGTTAGTATTACTAGGGTTTTCTAAGTCCATTCAGAGGTAGCTACGCCTATACATGCAAATCTATCTTATCATCACTTAAATAATTCATGATAGCATACTGCACACACTGTCTTGAAACTTGTTTTTTCAACTTAACAATGTATCTTAGCAGTCTACCCATATCAGTGTATACAAAGCTGTCTCATTCTTTTTTTTCCTCTGGACTTGATTGTCTATCGTATGCATGTACCATGATTTATTTAACTAGTCCCCTGTTGGTGGACATTTAGGTCATTTCCAGGCTTTTGCTACTGCAAACAATGCCACAGTGAATGTTGTTACATGTATCATTGTCACCTATGAAAAAAATATCTGCCAAATTCCTAGAAGTGCAATTCCTGGGTCAAAGAGAATGTTCATTTGGAATTTGGATAGATATTGCCAAAATGCCTTTTTAGGAGTAATATTAGTGTGTACAACTAACGAAGTTAACACTGTGTATACCACATATGCAAGGATATGACTGATGAAAAAGTGGTGTCCCCGTAGAGATTTGATTTGTACTTTTTTTTAATTAAGAGTGAGTTTGGTCATCTTTTGATCTGATTAAGAGCTAGTACTTACTACAAATTAAAAATGATCTAATTAGGTTGAGAATCAAACAAAGGCCTAGAGCTAAAAAATTACGTTTCATTCATTCAAGAAATAGTTTTTAAAAAACGATTCTGCAGTACACACACTCATATCATAGGCACTAATGACTTTAAGATGGGTAAGACTTGGTCCTGACCCAAATGAACTCAAGTCTAATGAGGGAGATGGATGTGGAAACATGCAATTCAATGTAATATGCTATTTAAAAAAAGAAGAAGGAACACAGAATGAGGGAGCATAGAGAAGAGCAACTAATGCTTAAATGCCAGCCCCTTACATATATTTTCTTAGAATACTTAATTTTTAAAAGGCAGGGAGTCGGGGGAAGCAAGTAATTAATTCTTTTCAATTTTTTAAGGGCTACTTGGGTTGCTTTTAAAACTTGACTCTGTGCATTAGCAAAACTATCCATAATTGTTTTAATAGAACTGGAATTTTTAAAAAAGTGTTTAAACTAAAAATATGTTTGAAATTATGTTTAAGATCACCTTCATGGAAGGGCAGTAAGGGTGACACAAAGGGAGCAGGTACCTTGGCACACTATAACTTCATTTTAAATTCTGAGGCCACAATCAATTTTACATAGAGGCCCTCAGTTCAACCCGATGTCCTCACCCACCATGCCCCTTGAGGATCAAACAAGATGTGTCTAAATGGATCACTTTTGTCTTCGAGGAACTCTTGGATGAAAACCAACATTCTGTCAATAGTTTTATCCCTAGAAAAAGCACTTTGGCACTTGAATATTTTTAAATGTTTTAAAATCTGTTTCCCCCTTCTGGTCTTTGCTTAACAGTAAATTAGGTACCTAGTGATATTCAATGCAAAATAGGGCTGGAGATAAAACAGCCTCTCAGCTTCCAAATGGCACAGAAGAATAGCAAAGGACAACGATATTGGCAGAAAGAGTGGGTCATACATTTTTACCCTGCCCTTGCTCCTCTAAGTAACAGATAGCAGGAGCTAAAAAATTCAAAGACCCAGAGCAAGAAGGCACCTGTCAGGAGCCAACATTCCAGTGCTCAGGGAACATCAGTCCTTCATGGTGTTGGGCTGGGGACTTGGGTTCACATGGGAAAGGGAAGGTGCAGGTGGCCATTGTACATGACTCTGCCCTCCTTGGACCAGGACCTACGTCTAGCTGTGCGGTCAGGGCCTCCCTGAGCATGTATGTCTCATGCCTGTGGGATGTTTAGATTCATCCCTTGAAAACATAGTAAGGCCATCCTCCCAGGATTAACAAAACCTTTGAAAAAAGCCAAGCCTGTGCTCCTAAGGACGTTTGCCTCTTTTTCTGTGAAGTGTATCTTGACCTTCCTTCCATCAAGTCACCTTCATCCCAAATCATCCTGTGGACAATATGGTGAGAACATTTAAAAATCTACTCCCTTAGCAACTTTCAAGAGACATGTTCATGGATAGCTTGGAAACAAAAGAACACAAAGAAATGGTTTACTATCTGCAGGTGAGGAAATTTGGTTTGGCTTAAGGAAGAATGTATTGAAAAAGGAAACACTTGTGAACCTTTCTGCTTCAGTAGAATCGGATATCTGCAATGTGAGGAGATTGGGACAAGCTCCTATGTGCATGTGACTTCAATCGAGTCAGGCTTACGACTGAACTAAAAAGCACCTTGAGCGTCCTTGCAGCTCATGGGACCATGATTAAATGAGTTCATTTCTGTGATACAGCCCCGGGAGTTCCTCGGTACAGGTGCAAGGAAGGGCCACATAAGCCCTGCACTGACAATATTAAAAGTCTCATTGTCTTTCTTTTGAAGATTTAGGCGAGTAATCTCAAAATTCCATTCACAAAATATTTAGCATGAATCTACAAATAATTCAGCTGAGCACACTCAAAGTCTTTGTGGTTATCTTACACCCTGAAATTCATTGTGCCTCCATGCAAAATTGGTGAAAGTCTTTCCTGTTGTGTAACAAATAGAGTAAAATGTTGACTTGGGTTCTATGTGATGGTGCTGAGTACAGCATACGGATTTATTAAGACTTAGAAAATAATTCCTCTTTATAATTAGCATCAAGAATTCAAAGCATCCAACATCAAAAGTAGAATTCTGGATCAATTTAACTACAGGCAGATTCTTCACAGTGAAGTAAAATTCTTATCTACTGAAAAAGAGTATTAAAATACAATCAGATGCTGGGAAGAAACTCTGCTCCATATATGACAAACAAATGGTTCTTTTTCATAGACAAATAGCTTATGTGTAGATTTTTTTAAAGTACTGAAAGCAACAATTTTTATTCCTCGCTGGTGGGAATGCAAAATGGTAGAGCCGTTTTGGAGGACAGTTTGGTAGTTTCTTACAAAACTCAGCATACACTTAACCATGTGATTCAGCAATCATGCTCCTTGGTATTTACTCAAATTAATTGAAAATTAAGTCCATACAAAAACCTACACATGAATGTTTACAGCAGGTTTATTCATAATTCCCCAAACTTGGAAATAACCAAGATGTTCTTCAATAGACAAATAAATAAAGAAAACACTGTGTAGCCACACAATTGAATATTATTCAGCCATAAAAAGAAATGAGCTCTTAAGCCACAGAAAGACATGGAGGAACCTCAAATATATATTGCTAAGTCAAAGAAGCCAGTCTGAAAAGACTATAAACGGTGTGATTTCAACTACGCGTATGTGACATCACGGAAAAGACAAAACTATAGAGACAATAAACTATAGAGATCAGAGGTTTCCAGAGGTTGCCAGAGGTTATGGGGGAGGGAGGAAGGAACAGATGAACACAGAGGATTTTTTTTAGGGCAGTGAAAACTATTCTGTATGATACTCTCATGGTGGATACATGTACATTTGTCAAAACCCTATAACATGTACAACACAAAGAGTGAACCTACTATAGACTTTAGCTAATAATAATGTATCAATATTGGTTCATCAATGGTAAGAAATGTACCATAATGCAAGATTATTTAATAATAGAGGAAATGAGGGGAGAGTGGATGGAGATGCTATGTGGGAAATCTTTGTATTTTTTGCTCAATTTTTCTGTAAATGTAAAACTGCTCTAAAAATATGTCTATTAATTTTTTAAGTAATAGAAAAATAGAGAAATAGGTAAAGAACAAAATTATTCAAATAAAATATGTGTGGCTGATAAACAAAAACTTTGAATGTCATTCATAATACAAATGATGCAAAAACAAATGACAGCGAAAAACTATTTCTCGTATTCACTTTAAAAAGTAATTTTAAAGTATTTTAAGTACAATGAGACCTGTACTTTTGCACACTGTTGGTAGAATTGAAAAATCATGACTGCTTTTCTGAAAAGCAATTTGGCAAAAATCTCAAACACATATATTTCCCTTGACTCAGTAGTTCTAAGAATCTACATTTTAAAAGTGTGTGTGTGTGTGTCTGTGTGTGTGTGATTTTGTAATAGTGAAAATATTGGTTATAATAAAGGAATGATTAAATAAATTATTGCACACTCATATAATGACACATTATGTCACCAATAAAAAATATGTTTTTAAAGAATATTTATAATGGAAAAATGTCCAAACCATAATTTTTAAATAGGAATATCCTTACTGATTTTTCTGATATGTTGTTCAAAAATTAAAATAATGCCAGTAAGTGGATTATACCTCAATAATGTTTTATAACATGCTTTTTTCACCTAATAATATATGATGGGATTCCTTCTATGAATGTAGGTAGATAGATAAATAGATAGATAATTTACATCTACTTTTCATCTTTTTAAAGCAGTTTGTTAGTATTTCATTGAGTGGAAGCACTTTGTACTTCATAAATCAATCAATATTTTTATTTACAGTATTCCATTGATGGATGTGACAATATAATTGTGCCATAGAAAACACTATTTTCAAGGAGCTGCGGGTTGATTTTGTGCATGTCAATTTGTCCGTCTATATGCATACAAGATTTTTCCGAAGCACATACACCAAAATGTTAATACCGTGTTTCCCCGAAAATAAGGCCTAGCCAGATAATCAGCTCTAATGCGTCTTTTGGAGCAAAAATTAATATAAGACCCGGTATTATTTTCCTACAATATAAGACCGGGTATAATATAATATAATATAATATAATATAATATAATATAATATAATATAATATAATATAATACCAGGAAACAGGGTACCTGTTTGTTCTTAAATAAGGTAACACAGGTGAAAACATCCGGCACAATGCCTACCACATAGTAGATAATCCATAAATGTTTGCTGTATCTGGAAGGATAATTTCTCAACTCAGAATGAACAAATCAGGGAATGAATATCCCACCACTTACTGGAACATAAGGCAAGAGCAAGAATGCTAAGAAACAGTCACAGCTTTCCTACTGTGATGGTTATGCGTATTAAAGGTTACATCACGAAGGAAAGTGAACACATCGACAAAGAATGAAGCAAACAACTTCAACTCACTAAAAGCCAGTAAAGATGTTTGAGATTAATTCAGTCTTCACACAAAAAACATCTTCAAACTACTTTAGATGAAAAGAATAGCTATAATTATTTTAATCAGATTTTTTTGCCAATATTGTCTTTAATTTGTTCTGTAGACCTCTGCATTTTATCTGTTCTTCTCTCTATATGCACTATCTGCCTCCCAAGTAGATAGCTAAGAGTTGACTTTTCCTAAACACTTAAAACAGTATCTCACTTCTTTTTGGTCAACTTTTCAACAAGCCTAGCAGGCACTACCTATTTGGTATAATTTTAAGGACATTTCTGTCCAATTCATAAGTTTGTCCACCTGTTCTAAAACCTGAAAGAACTTGAACAGGAATCAAAGTGATTAATTCTGCACTTAGAAAAGGCTTAAAAAGCACATCCCAGAGGAAAGCAAAGCATTAATTCAAATCCAAGCTAATATATTCTCTTCCTAAGTGCTCTCCTCTCTATTCAATTTCTTCAGTATTATCCATACAAAAAAATGACTCACAAATTTATATCTCCAGTCACCAAACCTCTGTTTTACTCAGACTTCCAACTTGGTACAACTAGCAACTTATCTTATATTCTTGGGATTCTCAAAAGTATGAATGAATTCCATGTTCTCAACCACTGCCCACACCCACCAATACTCCTAACCTGACTTCCTTCCATGGTCCCCTAGCTCAGCGAACTGGTCATCGAACTGAACAAACCTGAAAGTCATGTCATCCATGACATCTCCCTGTCCTTCACCTCCATGGCCGAACTATCCCCCAATTCTGTCAAAATTGTCTATAACTCTCCATCTTCTCCACATTCTTTAGCCAAGTGTTGTCTATTTTAGTATTCTCCTAATCAGTCCACCTGATTCCTCCTAACCCCTGTTGGATCTATTCACTATATCACAACAAAAGCAAATATGTTAACCTACATTTTATTCCCTGCCCCTCCACTACTCCAGAGCCTTTGCATGTACTGTTTTCTTGACTCGAATCACTCTTCCCTCCTTGATAACTTCAACTCCTTCACATTTCTGCTCAAGCATCATATTACAGGGAAGCTTTCCTTGGCTTTTACGACCAGATCAAATTCCTACACGTTGTACGTCTCCTTCATAATGTTCCTCAAGTTGTTATCTCACATTTACTTGTGTCGTTATATTGTTCCCCCTCACTAGTCTAAGCCATAAAGCACGGATTTGTCTAATTTTTCTCCCTGTTGTATCCAACCACGTAGCATAGTGTCTGGTACATAGTAGCTGCTTGAGAAATATTTCCCGGGTAAATAAATGCATATACTAAAATATAAGTAACAACATCAAATCCTTTCCCAAGAATAAGTTTTTGAGACAGATAAAAACCAGAAGGAGAATAAAGCATTTCCTTGAGTGAAAGAACATGTGAGAAAAAAGAATGTCTGGCACACAGTAGGTACACAGAGTCATCTGCTTTAAAACTTTCATAGGGCCACTATCTGCATTCTATTCCTTATGTATTTATGGAGAGCAAGCCCCAAACAATACAATTTGCTTCCAGGATGCTAATAATGAAATGTTTCTGTCTGTCTGTTTCTGCTCCCTGAACGTTCTCTGCTTTGTGTAAATTTACTGTGACTACACAAGACATAACAGGCCAAATGAAAGAAAGAGTTGCAAGAATTTCTATTTTGCAAGTTGGGCAGGATGCCCGAAGAGACAAAATTTAGGTCTTCCCATTAAATGGATGCCGAGCTGTCTAGTCCTGAGGCTGAGATAAAAAAAAAAATATCTACTAGGAAGGGAATCATTTCTAAATATGGGCTAGAGAATTCAAGATTTCAAGTTTAGCTTCCTCAGTGTATGAGACACTCAAAGAGATCAAAGGTGAAGTGTTTGATCTCCGTGAGTTCACTTAAGGACACATTCCAATAAGGAAAAGCTGTGGGGCTTATCATTGTTTTATAAAACAGTGTGAAGAGAATTGTTTGGCACTCGTTTGTACATGACACACGCACAACGACTCATTTCTTTAAATATGAAGCCCTAAATCACCCCATCTAAAATTATGTTTCCTACCAACATCGCTTAGTAACCACACATAGGAATGTGCACTGGCCTGGAGGCAGCTCCCACAGATCTCCTGAGATGATGGCATGCTCTTCCATTGGCAAGAATCCTGCTCAAGACACTCGGATTCTTGTCCCATTTCTCTGGCACTAATTAGTTCTGTGGCTCTCACACAGCTTCAGCTCTTCATGTGTAAAATGAGGAGGTTGGATTTTTTAAGTCTTTAAAGTCCCCTCCAGTTCAAAATTCTTTGATTCGTGCCTGAATCCCTGCTGGGGTTTGAATTTAGTCACCGAAGTGGTCTGCAGAGTTTCGGGAGCATTTGGCGCAGTGGTTCCCGCTCTTTGCAAGGGTTGGGTCCTAGGAGAAATTTATACCACTCTTAGCAAAGAAGAGAAACCTGTCCTATCCAGAAACCAGGGCCATGAGCAGCCTCCAAATTGGAGTGACTGGAGGGGTGGGGTGGGAGAAAGGAGAAGGCAGGGCAAGGCCACCGTGGTGGGGACACAGCACTTTTGTCCCCAGATGGCACTGGACACATTTCCCTTCACGACTGCTCTGATCTCAGCAGGCAGGCCACTGACCTCACAGGTCTCACCTTCTGCAGCACGGACTCTCAGGACTCAACTGAAGAATGTGAAGACTTCACTACCACACTTGTCATGTTTATAGAGCAGCCCTCCCTGCATATACAGGGTATATCTATATCTATCTATCTATCTATCTATCTATCTATCTATCTATCTATCTATCTATCTATCTATCTATCTAACAGAGGGTGCCAAAAAATGTATACACATTTTAAGAAAGGAAAACACTATATCAAAATTACACTGATGGTAACCACTTTGCTTACCTCTTATAATTGCAGAAGTCAAACATGACTTGTATCCATCCTTTGTTTTGGGTATATATTGAGTATTATAATTTTAATACAGTTTTTTTCTTTCTTAAAATGTGTATACAGTTTTTGGCACCGTGTGTGTGTGTGTGTGTGTGTGTGTGTGTGTGTGTGTGTGTATTTCTCTCAAGTAACCATTTATCTGGATTATTCCAGAAGGAGTCAGAAGCAAAGAAAAATACCTGTACAAGAGGGCCATTTTCAAATAGGAAGATAAATTCAAGCTGCCTCCATAACTTTGTGCTTCCTTCCCCAGCAGAGAAGAGAAACCCCCTCCCCATCCCCACCCCCCAATCGGGGGGTCTTGTCACTATTTAGGGCTTTACTATGGGCAAAAGGTCAATGTCAACTTCTCAGTATATGGGAAAGTTTTATTTGTTTAACTAACCTACCAGAAGAATATTCTAACTTCAATTTCTTTGCCTTGATTTATAGATGATAAATACTACCTTACTCAGGACACTTTGTTCAAAATGTTACACAAAATATTATAGACTATGTGAAATTAATTTTCAAATTTTATACTTATAGCTAAACATTCTCTAAAATGTAGCAAGATGTTGTCAAAGTATAATTTGCTTAAGAGTAATATTGTAGATTGAGATTTGTACTTGGCCATGATATACATTTGTCACTTTTTGGACAAACTTTTTTGTCATCTCCCTTCTGCGTTACGTTTGTCAACTCTCTTCTGTTTTATATGAAACAAAAATTGACTTTCATCTTAAATAGACATGATAAAAAGAAACTTTCTATTTGGAAAAGTCCGCAACATGAGCTCATTCTTTTACTATCTAGTCTTGCAACCTTGCCTTGGGTATTTTTAGCCTAAGCCAATCTTTCAACATTTACTTTATGTATGTAAATAACACATGTTCCTTTTAGAAATTCTGCTTACGTTCCAAAAAGCAGTACCTGATTGCCCACTGCTATCATTCAGTCTTCAGCGTTCTAATTCAAGTCCAGGGTGACTGGAGACACCTCCCTCATCCTATTGGATTCATTATGAATATCACACGGATAATAATACTTGTAATTACTGCCAGACAGCTTGCCACCCTCTTTGAAGTTCTGAAAAATCAAGATGCCCCAAATGTGTGTTCATAATTCTTTATCAGTTGGTCAGATTACTAAGCAAACCTTAGCTTCCTCAAAATAAAATGGCATTTTTTCAGTTTTTAAATTTGAGTTCCAATGTTTCTAAGTTAAACAGAGTATAAATACTCATATGAATAAATACATGAGCTGTTTGCAGAAAGTACCATTATATACAGAAGTCAACCTATAACAACTTTTGTTTTAGGAGAGTTATTAGAAATAATTCAATGTTATAAATAGTCAGATCCTAAGAGATTTGTCAAATCCTAATAGTTTGACTAATAAGTAGTCAAACTAAATAGATTATTTTCTTTATAAGGCAAATCGTATGTTTCAATCATGATGATTCAAATGTGATTATTTCCAATTGCTTATCTTAAGATTTTTGAGAAACTAATGTCTAAAGTCCTGTGTGCTCTCTGGTTTTCTCATTCCTCCTACATTATAGATTCAATCTCGTTATATTGTTTTGAAAGCCCTTTCTACCTTCCTTCTATTTGCATATAGTGAATTTGTTGACAATTTGATACCCAAAACTGAATGCCTTTCTTCATCTCCTTTCATAGTAACTACACATTCAGCACAATGTAAAACATTAAATGAAAGACAAAAACATACAACTAAGAGGAAATTGTTTTCTATCTACCTCTAACTGACCTGAGTCAGTCCAGTATTATTGGCTATGAATGCCATCACCAACATCTTTTTAACGGAATTAACTATGCCCTTTAAATCACCCTTTATGGAGAAATGACATAAAGTTGATACGCAAAACTGTGCATTATCCTGAAGGATTGCTTAAGGTGTAATGATAAAGACCAAATAATTGCCTAGGCTAAAATCTAAAGGAAGGGAAATCATGAGATCAGAGGTGGCTTCCCCATGACTTGAGCAAAAGTATTACAGTACTTCCACCAAGGGAGCCGTTCCCCTTCCAAGCAGGAAACTCATTGGAACTCCCCTGAGTCACTTGCAAACTAGTTATAGATGTGACATCAACTCATATCCACAAGCATAGTCCCGTAATTTTTCAAAGTAAACATTTAAAGCCCCATATGATAATTTCATAGCCGTGCATGTTCTCTGATAGCTAAAAATGAGTCTCCAAATGATACTTAGCCAAGTGACAGTAACCCTGCAGATGCCTGCCCAGGAGGGCTGACTACTACAACACCGTGACTTATATGCTTCTATGTCAGTTTCCCCAGCAGCCATCATTATAATGTTCAAGTGTTGTAACACAGCAAACATTGCAACACAAGAGACTGCCGAAGGCTGACACAAACTACAAAGCCACGCTCTCCTTGCTGAATGATTCAGATAATTACAATGATAAAAACATCAACAAGTTTTGTAAACTGAAACTAATATTAAAGAAAACAAATGAAGCTTTAAGAACATAAGGTCTGGCCTAGAATCATTGAATCCTATAGTTGGAAGACTCTTAGAGGTCATCTGGTTAGCCATCCACCTGATGCAGAAGTTTATTCTACAATGTTCTTGACAAGTGGTCTTTCAGCCTCTCCTTGTTCATGCCCAGTGCCCAAGAGTGCACTATTGCTATTGAGTGGAAATTTGCCTTACTCAAATTTCCACTCATTGACTGTTTTCTAGAGCTCTTAAATCAATTCTGCCACTCTTTGTACTAGCTCAGTAGGTTTTTAAAAATACCTTATAACAATAGCAAGCATTTATTGAGTACTTGCTATATGCCAGGCATTCGACTAGGTATTTTATATCAACTATCTTATTTATTTAGTGATTATAGGTATAAACTCTAGAGCCAGACTGAGTTAGAATTCTGTCTCTGCCATTTACTAGCTAAATAACATTAGAAAAGTCATTTAACCTCTCCATGCTTCAGCTCTTTGACTATAAAATAATAATAATAATAATAATAATAATAATACTGCTTACATGATAGAGTTGTCATAAAAATTAAATGCTGGTGTATACAAAGTGTTCAGAACAGCCTAGTACATGATAAAGACTGTAAAAATGTGGTGATACCCATTATTATTTCTATTATAATCCCATTTTACAGAGGAGAAGACTGAGATTTAATAAAGAGTTTAGGCAAGATAAGGTTGGGATTTTCAATTATTATTAAATCACATTTGGAATAGATTTATTATCTTATGTGTGTGCTGTTTCTTGTATTTGCTATTCCATTTAGCTTTGCATGTAAATCTATTTAAATTGATTGAATTCTGGGAACTTTTTTCAGTATTTGATTTGTTCTAAGAGTTTGGAACCAAGAGTATGGCTTCTCCAAAAGAAGCATTACTAAATTATATTCTCCCATAAAACAAAATCATCCAGTGTTAAACTAGACTGAGTAAAAGCATATTTGTGATACATCACAAAATGTATCAAGAATCATATTGTTCAAAGCCTTTGATTCAATAATCCTACTCCTAGAAAGCCATTCTAGGGAAATAATTAAACAAAACAAGCAAGCTACATACCCCCACAATCTTCTTTACACATTACCGGCTCCATTCCCCAAAATATATTACACGTATAGTTATGTAAATTATGATAACTACACATGAGGAAAAGTATGTAGCTAATTAAATAATAATTATGACATATGAAACACAGAAAGAAGTTTATAATAAATTTAAAAAGAACCCAAAATTGAGTTATAATGGAATTATCACTATTAAAATATGTGTGCTTAAAGACACAACTGGGAGAAAATACCCCAAAATGGAAACAGTTCTGTTAAAAATGGTACAATCCAAGAGACTCATCTCAGTCACAAGGACAAATATAGACTCAAAGTGAAAGAGTGGAAGTCAATACTCCAAGCAAATGGTATCCAGAGAAAAGGGGGTATATCCATACTTACATCAGATGTAACAGACTTCAGGATTAAAAGGTAACAAGAGACAAAGATGAACATTTCACAATGATAAAGGTGACAATACAACAAAAAGACATAACATTTATCAATATATATGCCCCCAAACAGGGAACACCAAAATATACAAAGCAACTACTAACAGAACTAAAGGGAGAAATTGACCAAAACATAATTATAGTAGGGGACCTAAATACATCATTGACAGCTATGGATAGGTCATCCAAACAGAAAATGAATAAGGAAATATCAGCCCTAAATGACACATTAGACCAAATGGACATAATTGACATTTATAGAACACATCATCCTAGACTGTACATTCTTTTCTAGTGTACATGGAACATTCTCCAGAATAGACAATATGTTAGGACATAAAATAGCTTCAGCAAATGTAAGAAGACTGAAATCATACCAAGCATATTCTCTGATAACAAGGCTTTGAAATTAGATATCAACTGCAAAAAGAATGCAGGAAAACCCACAAATATGTGGAGATTAAACAGCATGCTTTTAAAGAATGACTGGGTCAACGAAGAAATAAGAGGAGAGATCAAAAGATACATAGAAAAAAAAGAGAATGAAAATACATCCTATCAAAATTATTGAGCTGCAGCAAAAGCAGTAATAAGAGGGAAATTTATATCATTACAGGCCTACCTCAAGAAAGAAGAAAAATCCCAGATAAATAACCTAACATTACACCTTAAAGAACTAGAAAAGAACAAATGAAATACAAAGTCATCAGAAGGAAGGAAATAATAAAAATCAGAGCAGAACTAAATGAAGTAGAGAACAAAAAGACCACAGAAAAAATTAATGCAACAAAGAGCTGGTTCCTTGAAAAGATTAACACAATTGAAAAACCCTTGGCTAGACTCACTAAGATAAAAAGAGAAAAGACACAAACAAAATTAGAAATGAAAGAAGTTAGCACAGATACCACAGAAATATATAATAGTAAAGTTGCCGGCTACAACATCAACATACAAAAATCCTACATACTATATACATTCCTATATACATTCCTATATACTAACAATGAAATTTCAAAACCAGAAATGAAAAAAACAATTCCTTTTGCAATTGCAACAAAAAGAATAAAATATCTAGGGATAAACTTCACCAAGGATGTGAAAGACCTCTACACTGGAAACTGTAAGACATTTTAAAAAGAAATTGAAGACATAATAAAGAAATGGAAAGACATTCCATGTTCATGGATTGGAAGACCAACATAGTTAAAATGGCCATATTACCCAAAGAAATATACAGATTGAACGCAATCCCCACCAAAATCCCAATGGCATTGTTTAAAGAAATAGAAAAAAAAAATCATCATATTTGTATGGAATCACAAAAGACCCGAAACAGACAAAGCAATCCTAACAAAAAAAATATGGCTGGAAGTATCACACTCCCTGACTTCAGCTTGTACTACAGGGCAACAATAATCAAAATAGCATGGTATTGGCAGAAAAACAGACACACAAACCAATGGAATAGAATTGACAATCAGAAGTAAACCACATATACGTCATATATGGGCAGATAATTTTCAACCAAGGAGCCAAACACATACAAGGAGAAAAGAAAGCCTCTTCAATAAATGGTGATGGGAAAATTGGAAAGCCATGAGCAAAACAATGAAACTAGACTGCTATCTGTCACTATATACCAAATATTATATTATACCAAAATTAATATACCAAGATTAACTCTAAATGGATCAAAGACCTAAACATGAGTCCTGAAACAATAAACTGCATAGAAGAAAGCATAGGTACTAAACTTACAGACCTTGGATTCAAAGAGGATTTTATGAATTTGACCTCAAAGGCAAGAGAAGTAAAAACTAAAATAAATGAATGGGACTATATCAAACGAAAAAGCTTCTGCACAGCAAAAGAAACCATCAACAAAACAAAGAGGAAACCAACCGAACGGGAGAAGATGTTTGCAAGCAATGCCTCCAATAAGGAGTTAATATTCAAAATATATAAGAAACTCATACAACTCAACAACAAAAAGACAAACTGTCCAATTAAAAAAATGGGCAGAGGACCTGAACAGATACTTCTCTCAAGAAGACATACAAACCGCCAACAGATGTATGAAAAAATTTTAAACTTCACTAGCTATTAGGGAAATGCAAATCAAAATCACAATGAGATATCACCTCACACAGGTTAGAATGGCTATTATCAACAAGACGAATAGTAACAAGTGTTGGAGAGGCTGTGGAGAAAAAGGAACCCTCATACACTGTTGGCGGGAACATAGATTGGTGCAGCTGCTATGGAAGACAGTGTGGAGGTTCCTCCAAAAATTAAGACTAGAATTACCATATGACCCAGCAATCCCTCCCCTGGGTATCTACCCAAAAAATATGAAAACATTTATCCGTAAAGACATGTGTACTCTGATGTCCATTGCAGCATTATTTATGTTGGCCAAGATATGGAAACAAGCAAAGTGTCCTTCGATAGACAATTGGATAAAGATGTGGTATACATACACAATGGAATACTACTCTGCCATAAGAAAAGATGAAATACTGCCATTTGTGACAACATAGATGGATCTTGAGATTATTATGCTAAGAGAACTAAGTCAGACAGAAAAGGTTGAAAACCATATGATTTCACTCATATGTGAAAGCAACAAAGGAACAAGACAAACAAAGAAACAAAAACTCACTAGACACAGACAACAGTTTAGTGGTTGCCAGAGGGGAAGGGGGAAGGGGATGTGGTAGAAGAGGAAAAAGGAGGTCAAATATATGGTGATGGAAAGAGAACTGACTCTGGGTGGTGAGCACACAAAGTGATATATAGATGATGTATTATAGAATTGTACACTTGAAATCTATGTAATTTTACTAACCATTGTTACCCCAATACATTTAATTAAAAAGAAAAAATTTTTAAATGGTATAATCACTGGCTCACTTCAAAATACTTTTTAAAATATTTATACAATAGGATACTATACAGTAGTGAAAATGAGCTAAAACTATATGTTTTAGCTCATTTATCAGTATGATAAATCTTGAGCAAAAAAAAATGTTTCAGTAAGACAGATATGGCATAATTTCATTTATGCAAAGTTTTTAAAATGTATGAATGCCAAATCATATATTGTTACAAACATACACACATGTGGTAAAAGTTTAAATATTTGAATGGATCGATACATATCAAATTTAGTCTAGTGATTACCTCTGGAGCTAGGGAAGGAAATTTGACAAGGGAGAAATCACTTCTTATGCTGGTTGGAGAATAAACTGGTTATTTAACAATATTATTTTCTACTAGTGGTTCTCAACCAATCTGAGAAGTTTATTAAAAATACAGATGCCTGGGCCCCCCACTCTAGATTTGATTCAGTTGGTTTAGAGTAAGACGTGGCATCAGTAATTTGAAAAGCTCCCAGTTGATTCTAATGAGCACACAAAGTTGAGAAGTAATGTATTTTCGGTATAGCTAAAATACATAACAAATGATTAAAACTGAACTTGAATGTTGCTATATTGTTTTAGCAATAAAAATGCGAAGTTTAAATAAACACACACACATATATACATATATACACATATACATATATACACATATATACATATATACATATACATGTACATATACACATATATGTATCTATATATCTATATCTATATATAGATATAGATATATAGATATGTATATCTTGGTCTCTGCTTGACTCATAAAATTAGAGAACCCTGCAGCTTTCCAAGCCCAGGTATCCATGGGTCCTCTGCTATCCACAGTACAAGGAACCCAGCATGTGCATTATGCAAGAGTGGAAACCAAGCCCAAGCAGATCAAGGAAACAGTACTGTTTAAATCATCATGCCAGCAACAGCACAACTGAAAATGACACCCCCACAGTATTGTTTTCCCTGCAGAGTGAATTTCACAAGAGCTCCCTTGTAGAGGGTGACTTCTGGGCCTGTGGCTTCCTCCTCCTCTGGGCCTCTCTCTCCGACTGTAATAAAGGAAAGAAGAGAAAGAAGCCAATCTGTTACGTCTCTGCAAGGCAGGCTTGTCAGATTTCCATGATGCCAGGCCAGCGGCTACAGTGGCAGATTCACCCTGCGGGCCAACAAGGAAGATAACCAATTGCCTTCTGAGGCAAATGAAGATGGTCTTGAAGTCATGAGTGGAAGCCAAAGGAAACTGTCTTGGCCACGTCCTGGCCGCAGGTTAGCCAGAGGAGGAGGAGGAGCCCACAAGTGTTGGTGACAGGTCTACCACCCCCACACTCACCAGCTATGCACCTCCTGAGCCTCTCCCTTTTCTCTGTTCCCTTCCTTCAGACTCTGCATGGATTCCTGTCCTTTATCTTCCCCAGGTTTTCTTTAGAAATCAGAGTGGGGAGTGTGAAGAAGAGGATCTTAGATGGAGGTAAAGCAGTAGCTTTTGTGGCAAGAAAAAACAAATAAAGGAAATGGAGAAACAGTATGGAAAGAGCCAAATTAATAGAATAACCTTTATGGACTGAATTGTGGTTCCCTAGCAACTTAAAATGAGGCGCACTTAATGAGAAAAGAAACACCCTCGTTTGGTGAAAACAACAAAAACAGTAACTCATTTTTGCACTATTTATTGCACAACCTATCATTAATGGAACCTAAGTTCTGACAGGACAAGTGACATGTAAAGTCCTGTTAGTCCAGGGTCCCAGCAACCAGACTGTGGGAATATTGTTACTAAAGGGACTTGAAAATCCCACTGGGTCACAGAGGGATAAATATGGTATTAAAAAGAAAGAAGAGACATGTGGAATGAAAACAGCATTGCTGAAATTCATTTTTATAGAAGAACCCAAGATTTTTAAGTGGGGATATTTCAATAAAATATCCTGGCTAAGAGAGGCTAAGGAGTGCCATGTTAAAAACAGTGGCTTCCTTTTCTTAGAAAAGGGAATTTGTGTCAGCAGGTGGTTCTTATGGTCCATTTGTAGGAAGACGTTCGTTTGTAAAGGCTCAGAAAAGAGGCCTCTCAATTTTCTCTAGACTGGAGGAACAGTGATTAATTTTGAGACGTTACAGATGAGAGAGCATATAAACAAACGTGGGCAGAAGCAGGACGGTTAAGGAATGCTACCACTGCTATTATGCCTGGCATACAATTTTTTTTTTTAATTTATTTCTCCAGAACTAATCATCCTAGCATCAGAAACAAAAGCTGAGGGATTAAGCTCTGTTCCAAGAACAGTTTTGATAACATTCATTACATTGGTAAACAAACTCAGAAACAATAAAAGTAAATCAAGGTATATTTCAGCTCCAGTGAAAAGGCAGTTTGCCAAAAGGGACCCAATAACAAGGCAAAAATTATTTTCAAGCTTCTAAAAGAAGTCTAGCCATGAAGACTAAAGAAGAATAGTAAAACCCCAAGAAAAGAAAGAGAATAAAGCAATTTGCTATTTTTAAAAATGTTGTAGTCATTTTGAAAGAAAAAAAAATGCTTTAATGACCAATGTGTCCTGGGGACTCTCTGGAATATATGATGAAGTTATCTAACAAGAATTTGCCTTGCATGTCGTTAGTCATTTGTGCAGTCAGCAAGCGAGGCACGCCAAGACTTTCGTATAACCTGATGTCTTCAGAAGCAAAAACCAGTCAGACAAGTTCCAGATAGAAAGAAAAATAAAAGCATAAAACGTAGAGACTGGGATTACATGGAGAAGATAGAGCTTGTCAAAAAAGAGAAGACGTATAATTCTTGGTCCTATAAAAACTCAGTCTAATTAAAAACTCAAATCAATTTAAAACTCAACAAATCAATCAAGTGAATTAAAAAGTCGTCACAAGCACTCCATTATCATTTATAGGTATTTAAATATACTACTTCATCAGATCATTCTGGATTATAAACATGACAATAATAGTTTATACATATGAGTTCTTTAACATCAAGATATAAAATGGTTGTCTCATTAATCTCATACCACTCTGAGGAAAATTGAAAAAGTGATGAGAGCATGGTCAGAAAGTAAACAAACACACTCTAGAATATTGTTTTCAAATCTGTGGGGCAGTCTTAGATCAAAGGCTATGTTCAAGTTGTTTGTCTTCCTGCAATAGTATTGAATGCATCTTTTGTATAATTATTATTATATTATAATGCAGACCTCTCCAGGCTAGGGGTGTTGACAGGTAAAGATGATACATTAATACCTAATTTATATCAGGTTAGTCTATCTCAGGTCCCATTTTGAGACCCACCCTCCCCGCCCTGGGATTGCTTGGAGGTTATCTCCCAGTGGTGGTGTCTACTGAAACAGCTCGAGCTCTACAATATTCATTCATTCCTTTACTCATTCATTCACATATTCACTCATTGGTAATTTCAAGGGCTGTCATGAGGGGATATTAGCCACACCCCACTGGTCACCATCATTTCCTGCAGCAAATACAATTTCAATTCAAGCTCCCTAATCTCCAATCCCAACCAGATGATCATTCCTAAACCATCTTTATATAAAAATTCTAGAGATAGCACTGCATTCATCTTTCATAAACATTTCTTTTTCAGGCACTGTGCTCTACCCGGGGGATATGGCCAAGGTCAAGCTCTGCCCAGGTCTTTATCCTCAGAACTGTAGAGGTGGGGGGAGTATCTCCTTGGGCTGATGTGGGGACAGGATGGAGTTAGGAAGACAATTCTGATTTCTCAAGATTCTTAAACTGGGAAAGACCTAGTAAAGGATCCAAGATGTAGACATCCCTACATATTCTCAATTTAGCAAAGCTAGAAGCCATAACTGTACTAGATACTCACAGTATGCCTTTCAGAAATGATACGTAATAATTATTGAGCATCTAGACACATAAATGGTCCCTGGTTTACATGCAACTGTTACTGGTTCTGTCCCTAATACAGAGCAGAACATTCTACAAACAATCAGGTTAAGTGTGACTTTACAGACAGGTGGGATAACTCACTCAAGATCACACCGCTAGGAAGTGGGGAAGACAGATCTAGCCCCACCAGCCTGGGCCCAGGCCCTGGACCCTTTACCACCTTGCTGCACGAGCTCTTGCAGCCACTAGTTTCACGTGTCCTCACACTTCGGAACCCTTTACAATGTAATAACAGTAATTTGGAGGAGTAGTCCTCTGTGATATAAGGAAACTAATTTTTGACTGGAAACTCTGTTCTCGTTCCAGTTCTCTGCTAATTAACCCTGTAAACATGGACAAGTGTCTTTACCTCACCACCTCTCAGTTCCCTCATCTGAAAAATTCTGACATGGAACTCAATGGTCTCAAAAGTCCCTTTCATTCCTACAATGTAAAGCTTTAAGAAAAATGTATTCTAAATTAAGAAGTATGTCATAGTTTAAATTGTAAGTCTCAGTCTGTAACGACAAAGTTCCACTTGAGTATACCTGAAGGAAAATCCCCCAGGCTTTTTGTCTGTGTCATAGAGGCTTTAAAACATTGAATTTTGACGTAATCTCAACTTTAAAATGATCTCATTTCATTCACCCTTTTTAAGAGGATGAGTCCAGCTCTGGCAATGCCTTGGACTCATGAAGCTCCTCTCTTGAGGCTGAGCAAAGTAAGGTAGGCACTTTCTGGGTGGCAGCTGGACAACCTCCCTGACATGATGACATAGAAGTAGTGATGATGGCCAGTGTTGACAGGAAATGTGGTAGCGGAATGCGGGATTGTAGGTGTGAGACAGGTGGGGGCAGAGGAGAGGATGGAACCCGCCTGACAGAATGAACCTCCAGCTGCCCAAGCTCATTACCAGAGTTTACTTTGTATAAGGGAAACAAGTGTCACACTGTTAGTATATAAGTGGTTCCTCATTTATACACAACTTGTCCTAACTCACTCGGCCTTTCTTCTGGACTTAATGGCGCTCTTTCTCCTTGTCTTGCTCCCACTATTGCCTACACCTGCTTGAATCCTGCCTAGACAGTAGTTTAGAGTTGGGGAATCCCTGCTTGGGCACGAATGGAGACTGAATGGAGTTACAAAGAGAACTCTGATTTCGTGAGTCTCTTAAGCTCTAAAAGACCAAGAAGAAGGATCCAAGGTGATGACATTTCTAAATATTTTCAGTTGTGTAAAGTTGGACACTGAACCTGTACTAGATTCTCCTAGTGTAACAGCTAACATTTATTGAAAGCTTACTAAGTGTTCTAAAGAACTTATATATACTATTCTAAAAAACTTGTATGTATTAACCCATTGTTTCCCCCCAACAACCCTGTGAAACAGGAACCATTATCCTATGTTACAGGTGAAGAATCTAGGTACTAAAAAATTAAATATGAACTGGGTTACAAACTCAGGTGGTCTGCTTCCAGGGTCAACACTCCTAACTGCTGCCCTATGCTGTCTTGGTGTAGAAATTGTTCCCAGGAAACACAGAATCCATCTTATAGATGAGGAAATAAAGGCCAGCGATGTCCAGAGGCTTGCTTGCCCACATGAACCATAGCTGGTTAAAGGAATAGCCAAGAAAACCCTAACTCCCAACTTCTAGAACAGTAATTCTTTTCCTGTCTTTGTCTGACTCTCAGGGTTGGGAGTTGGGACATCTTGAGTATCTTATTCTTACTTCTTGTAAAACCTGTTCCACGTCCTTGCCAGTTCTGCTGCTCTTCTCCGGGAAGAGTCTGGCTTTCCTGAGATGTGACACCCAAAATGTACTCTGGCTGCACATCTCCATCAGCAGGGCCCAGGCAGAGGCCCCTTGTCCTGCCTAAAACAGTTTACCCACCTGTAAAAGAACCAAAGAAACCACTGAGGGATGTCGTCAAGGACGAGACCAACTGCCACCCTGAGCGGAACTTGCTCCAACTCTGATGAGCTTTTTTCCCCCCAAAGTTTCTAGAGATAAACTCTCTCTCTCTCTCTCTCTCTCTCTCTCTCTCTCTCTCTCTCTCTCTCTCTCTCTCTCTCACACACACACACACACACACACACACACACACACACACACGATACTTTCTAAGGAAAAACAATAGTTCTCAAATATTTCTCAAAGGTAGTATACTTATGGTAAGGTATATGAAGAGAACAAAATACCAAAATACCCCCTCTCTATATAAGATAATCAGCACAGACACCCAGACCCAGTCAGGAGGGCATGGCACATTACCGTTTACCATACTAGCATCTGTCTGTTGAGCTAGTTCTGAGCTTCTACACTCACCTAGCTCATTATCCTGTATAGGTAAAAGGCCGAAACTCTGTAATCGCAGCCTTTTTTTTTCTTCTTCTTTAAGCAAGAGTATATCCTTCAGTGAGACATCTTTCATCCGTGTTAATTTCTGCAAAGGACAGATTGCAAACCTAGTTTGAACAGCTCCCTGTTGCTCTACCCAGTCCGCAATAAGTCAGCAGGTGGGGGTGAAAAATTTATTCTCTAAGTTATGTTAATTTCAACACTCTGTGTGCCTTTAGAAAAGTTCTAGCACATTTTGTTTTAATCAAATAAAACACTTATGTACATTGTTTTTTATTTTGGTTGGAAAAGGATCCTAGATGATATCATCTCTAAAAATCCTCAGTTGTATAAAGTTGGACCCTGAATATATCATATCAACATATGATATTACCATATCATAAAATATACCAAATAAAATAATGACAAACTTATTGACTTCGAGGTGTTTAGTCCTCTCAATAAATTCACATCTATTTGTTTCAAATGCTTCATTTTCCTGATTAGATAGCAAAAATGTAAAAATCAATAACCACTTGAAATGTATAGTGCTGGCCTTCTAAAAATGAAACTACATCCATTTACAAGTTGAGAACCATATTATGATGAAATCAAACAAGAGATAGGAAGCTGCAGGTGAATTTCTTACATTCCATCTTCCTGAGTAGTAATTTAAATTTAAATAAATTTTATTTAAATCAATTCCATCCTAAATTATGTGCATTGATGCATTCATTACGAATAGCAGATGGAGCAGATTCAGATAAATAACACTCAAAGATTAGTAGGATGAATGAAAAAAAAAACTGTCATCTTGTTCTGATTAGTCAAAAAAAAAAAGAAAGAAAAACCAGCAGGGAATAAGTAACCATTTTGGGAAGTCCGTGATATGAAGAGTGATTTTGTGACCTCAGAGAAGGGACAAAAGAAGAAGAAAGCCCTCAAACTAATTTTTGTCAAAACAATCCAACTAATAGATACTCCAGATTTTATATCAACTCATTTTACTTGGTGCCAATCAACTTCAATGTTTTAAAAAGAGGGTATACAAGAAGAAATCCAAATAAAAATGTCTAAGAAGTTAAATGAATTATTAATCAGCATTATGAAATTTTCGTCTGTTTCCACCTCAGCGGCCTATTTTTCAAATTCACATTTATCTTATAGTATGCTTCAGGTGTTTATTCTAAGAAGCCGTAGCATCAAAATCAACAATGAATCCATATGAAATAGTCATATGAAGTTCTGACTCGGAGAAAACATTCAGAGAGAAATGATTTTGGCATAAAGAAGCCACTCTTTGGAGGCAACAGAAATTCAGATTTCCACTCTGCCACAGTTACAGATGGAGTATGGATATTTATAAAATAAAACTAATATAATGGCATTTTTCTTTATCATCAGCACCAGATTCTTTTATCATTGAATTCACTTCCATTCTCTGGCCTGCCTATGACCTTATATGACCTGATGGCAGAAACAGACCATCTTTTTTTTGTTCTGGGTGTGGTCTCTTCCATGTTGGGTAGAACATCAGAACAAAGCAGGATGCACGTGCATGACCAAAACAGCAACTTTATGGGTTTTACACTCAGTGATGCTTCATATTAATTTCCTGTGATTTATGTCTTAATCCTTAATTGCTCCATTTTGCAATCAGGCACCAGCTGCAGATAATGCAGGTCACAGTCACTAGATTAGTCAGTCTCGCACCCCCGAGGCCATTCTGCACATTTGCCAACAACATTCAGAACAGCAGCCATAGGTCACCACAGGCAGACGGTTGGGTAAAGAAAGTTGGTTCAGAGCTGTGGTTCTCAGAGTGTGATCCCTGCTCTAGAGGCATCAGTCTCACTTGGGAATTTGTTAGAAATGCAAACTTTTTTTTTTTTTTAAGGAGGGCGCAGCTCGCATTGGCCCAGGTGGGGATCGAACCAGCAACCTTGGTGTCATCAGCGCCACGCTTTAGCCAATTGAGCTAACTGGACACCCCAGCAATGCACATTCTTAAGCCCCACCCCAGACTTAGTGACTCAGAAAGTGGAGATCATCAGTAACCTCAGTTTCAAGCAGCCCTCCAGGTGATTCTGATACACACTACAGTGTGAGAACCGTTGAATTAGAGTGATTCCCACAATGCTATGCTTCTTTTAAAATGTGTGATACATTGATTTTTATCACAAAGCTTCAAAGGACCCAAGATAATGCTCATATTACATTGCCTACTATACAGCTATGAAAAATTAGGGAAAATGAATGTTGGTTATTTATGGGTATTCTAAAGAGCATAATATTTTAAGACACAACCAACTTTATATTTGTGGGCATGGAGTTTGGGTTGAGAAAGGACTTGAATCCTTTTTTCCAAGACCCACAACCTGCTGAGGCAAAGCCTCTTGGGGAAACAGCTTCCCAGAGTCCCCAGAGATGAGGCTTCCACCTCCTGGCAAGAGAAGCTTGGAGACAAGGGCAGACGACCAGGACCTGGGACACGGGGCTGATCATCATGGTGAGGTATCTGTAGCACTGACTCAGTCTTTCATGTATTTATTCATTCATTTATCAAATGTTTAATAGAAAACCTGAGCTCCTTCATTCCTAGTAAAATTCCTCACCCTCGCAGAGTTGACTTCCTTGCTGAACCACACCAGAAAGAGTCAGAACTGACCCACCAAGGCAGGTTAACTCGGTGCATGCATGGTTAGCGGAGGTAGGACACCCACTGCCATCCCCACGCCTGTCCTTCCCTGGAATCCCCTGAAAGGGTGTAGATGCCAGCCTCCAACATGGAATTTGGCATTCCTAATGTTTACTGGTGTGCGTTTAGAGAATTAATTTACCTAATATTTAACTGCTATGAATGAATTCAAGAATAAATGAATGAAAAAAAAACAATCTTGGCTAAATGGCACTTTTCTTTGCTTAGCTTTTGAAAAGAGTGAAATAAGTGAAAATCAAAGGTTATTCTCCAACTAGAATACAGTGTTAGGATTTTATGTTGCTGATACAAGATACGTAAATCTTGTACATCAAGCAAGTAGGTGGCAAGGCTGACATTCTATTAAGCAAGCTGAAAAGTGCCCAAAACTCTCTGCTCTGAGAGAAGGTAGACTGCAAAATACCTGAGCCAAAGCCAGAATTTTCCCTCAAGAAACACCTTTGCCTCCATTTTAGGTCCCTGAAGGCACATACAAATCTTCAGAATTGCATGGGACTTGTCTTCCTAGCAATAGTGCTTGGCAAGAGCCTAGTGTACATAAGCTTGACCTGGAAAATTTTTAAAGCAGGTATCATCAATTTTGCCACTCAGCCATAGAAAAAGTCCAGTAATGTTCCTGTGGAACATTTGATTCTGAACAGCATAACTTCCTGACATGCCTGCCAGAGTGAATTAGTTGCACATTG
Source organism: Rhinolophus sinicus (assembly GCF_057876585.1). Classification (NCBI taxonomy): domain Eukaryota; kingdom Metazoa; phylum Chordata; class Mammalia; order Chiroptera; family Rhinolophidae; genus Rhinolophus; species Rhinolophus sinicus. The sequence continues at coordinate 50,948,117 of NC_142503.1, forward strand.
TACATCCAGGCATCTGCATAACTTGACCTGCTGTATGGCGCTATTTGAATTCTCACTAATGACCACAGAAGGCAGCAATTGAAAATTGAGCCATTCTTTCTGGCAGAAGTTAAGATAGCAGGAACAATTGCTTATAGAGACCACCCATGATACATGCTATTAAAACTATAACGTAAGCATACAGAGACATATCTGTAGGATTTGCTACGGCCAAAGGGCTAGCATTCCAGTAACAAAAAAGTGGCTTTCTTGAGATTACTGTAAAACGATATAATATAAATTATTGAAAAGGGTAATAAAAGGAGGGTATGTAAAGTCTTTAATAGTTAGGGATCTATATTAAGCCCCACGAAGACCAACAGTAAGTACTGGTTTGCAGGGCAATGAGATTTCCCCTTTTCCTTCAGTGGGAGGGGCTAGCCTCAAATTCAATTTCCCACTAGAGTGGTGGCCCCCAGCCAAAGCCTTCAGGTTCTGGGCAGCTATCACCTATGTGCAGGCTTTGTGCCAAGGCACATTTATCCCTGAGCCACACAAGACGCTCTCATCCTTGCCACATAAAACAAGAGGACAAGAAATGTCACTGTCCTCCAGTGGGTATACAGTCTTGACGTGGAGTCAGCCACACCCCAGCCCAAATGTGCCTCTGTGCAAACACTGAGCCTGGCAGCCTGGTGTGTGCTCAGGAGTGGTGCATCCTGGTGTTTACATCAAGCCCATTGCAAGACAAGGCCTTACAGGTCATAAAATAAAAAATTGATTAAATCTCAGACAATGCTGTAACAATCATTTTCTTGGACAAAACACCAAAGGCTGGAGGGGTACAAAGCTCTATAATTCATCTCTGACACATTTTCCTATAGATTATTATTAATCCACAGTTTTCCTTATTTCTCCCTACCCCTTTAGGGGGGAAAGGGAATTCATTGTTTTGTTCATAAAAAATGTGTTTTCAGTTGTTTTAAATACTTGCTTGATTTGGGTCCATCTTTTTTGTCCATTTGTTTATTCACATTAAGTTTTGAATAGGAATAAAATTCAAAAGTTATGAAACAATGTATTTAAATAAAGGTTTCCTTCTTCTCCTCTTCTCCCAAATACCCAGTTCAGATCTCCAGAAGTATCCATCATTATCAGTTTCCTTATGTATCCTTAAGATTTTCTATGCACATATGCTTTTTTAAAAACAAAAATAGCAGAGCATACATATTTTTTGCATCTTGATTCTTTTCACTCGATAATATATCTTGACAATCACTTCATATTAGTGCAAACAAATCTGCTTCCTTTATTTTAAGTTACATAGTACTCATCTCATGGCTGGACTATAACTTAATCAGCCCCTATTGGTGGACATTTAGGTTGTTTCCTTTGTGGTTATATACCAAGCTGAAATTAATATCCTTATATGTTTTTGCCTGCATGTGAGAGTATATCCAAAAGGTAAATTCCTAGAAGTGGAATCTCTAATGAAAGGATATACATGTGTTTAATTTTAATAACTGTTGCCTGATGGTCTCCCAGAGAGGGCCGTGGTCATTTACTGACCCACTATCAATGTATTTGAGTGCCTGTTTCTCCCCACTATGACCAAGTGCATGTCAAACTTTTTTATCTTTGCTAATTCGATCGGTGAAAATTTTTTTATCTTTATACTTCAAATGAAAAATGTATTCCTCTTTTCCTATTTTTATACCTCTTATTTCTGTACTGTGTTGCACTAGCTACTACCTCCAGAACAACACTAAACAATCCTGGTGCATATGGAAATCCCTGTTTTGTTCCTGACTTTCATGGGGAAGGGGCATGATGCTTCCCATTAAGCATAATTTTTATCTGTGGGGTTGAGATATAGGTACTTGCCATGTTAAGGAGGTATCCATCCACTTCGGTGTTATTGGGAGGTTTATTTTTATTTATATATGTTATCAAGAATGAAGTTTGAATTTTTTCGAATGCTTTTCACCATCTAATTACATTCTTTTTAATCCTTCTTACAAACAAAGCAGATCCTATCATTTCTGTCGTTGGCTCCACACTCACACACAGTGCTGGATGCTGCAGGGCTCCACCCAGCTCCCATCACCCACCTTGTGGGGGCTAAAGGCTCACATGGCGTCCCTCCCCAGGAGTTTTTCTAGGTCACAGGGACTGCCCAGCCCTAGCCCAAGGTTATATCCTGACTAGCTGACACATGGGCTCAAAAGGGCCCCATGGCCTTAATTTGGGGATGACTTTGAAGGTCTGTCCGAATTCCAGAGCTCCTTATAGACGAGGCTGGGGCCTCAGGTTGCAACCACATTGAGTCAGCTTCTCCCTGTGTCCCAGTCCTGTCTCCCTCACTTCCTTATAGGTGTATCTTTTGAGAGTACGTCTTAATAAACCTTCTGCAAGTGACTCTTTGTCTCACAGTCTGTTTCCGGGGATCCCAATCTGACCCAGAGGAGGCTGTGAACCCCTCTGTGATAAATGTTTTCCACCTGTCCCTCTGGATCTTCACTCTTTCCCACCTGGCTTGCTGTCCCACCAGCCTCACTTGTGTGAACTAAACTAACAGGGCTCTTGTGCCCTCTGGCTCTCTGTTGGATTTAGTCAGTGGAATGCCACAGAAGAAGATCCAAGGGAGGGAGGAGAGTAAGGTTGGATATTTATTCCCTGACTCGGATTGGCTGGGTCATTTGATCAATTGACGGTCAATGTTGCTTTCAAATTGCCTGCTCTATATGACTTTGTTCTTCCATATTCCGGCAACATCTGCCTCCTTTTGTCCCTCAAACCTAGAGATGGAGAAAACTCTATTGCTGCTATCACTTGTGGTTCTCCAGCACCAGCTACACCTCTTTAACTTGTCTCCCTTGTAAATAAATCCTCAAATTATCCACATTGGATTGTATCACGTATTTCCTTTTGGGATCAAGATTAATCTACACCCATCAGGTGTAAGGAACAAGCTGGATTCCCCCATGGCTTCCTGCCTATACTGGCAAGATTTTAGCACAGGACAAAGGAAGAGGATGAAAGAAAATAATAATAATAATAGTAGCTAACATTACTGAGTGCTTGTTATGTCCCAGGCACATCAAATAAAAAAGAAATCCAGACTTAGGTAAGGGGAGACTTCATTTGAAAGGATTATTGCAAGGAATGGGGTGGGAGGGGAAGGGATTATCCACAGTAGGAGAAAGGTCTAGTGCAATTGGGAGAATTGTTTGACAATAAGATCTGCGAGTGTCTCAAGCGTTAGGCGAAACGAGTGTTTCTTTTAGAGAGGGGTAAACAGGCTAGGAAGAATCTGAAGTGGGAAAGTGGTATGAAAGGGTGGGGTGGCTGATCTGATAGATCAGAGAATGTTTTATTCTGAGGTCAACCTATTTCCAGGAAGGATGTTCAGGCTGAAGATGGGACAAAGTTTAGGGGCCTGAGAGGAGAGAATCTTAACCAAAGTTCAGTTAACAAGTGTTTTGTTCTGATTGATTACTGAGGACAAAACAGTTCAGCTAATTTTTTACGAGGCAAAGAATGAGAATTTACAGGGTCTGTGCCTGGCTTTTATTGTAGGTAAACGAGGGAGCAAATCTTATGTAAGTCCTATGAGTTAAGGATGGTTCTTGGCAAGAACCATTTTCCAGAACACAGAGACTCAGGGGATTTCTTTAACCATTGCTGTTTTCCAGGACCACGGGGTTCAGGTAAAATTCAACACTGTCAGCACTAATCTAAGAGTTTTACATGCGTTGTCTTACTTACCCCTCTCCACATCTCTATTTGCGTAAGTATAGTAAAGTGGTTACGAGGGTACCAAGAAGACAAACTTGGGCAAGTTATTTAACTTCAGTTTCCTCTCTGTAAAAGGAGACTAATCAGCTCTAACCCCATAGGGTTGCTGCGAGGGTTAAACAAATCCATACACACAAAGCACTTATGTACAAACAGCTCCTGGTGTATAGTGAGTATTCAACTGATGTTAACCATTATTACTATTATTATTCCCACTTTGTAAATCAGGGAGGGTAATTTACTCAGGTCAGTAACGACTAAAACCCACCCAGACTGCATGCTTTTATCGTCTCTCTACTGCATGCCCAAGTGGGGGGGAAAGGGATAAAGTGAAAGAAATATTAGACAAAGCCAAGATAGATTTTCCAGTTACTGCCTACAATTCAAGAAACAGAGGAAGGAACTGAATCACTTTATTTTTCTCTAACCTGAGGAATTTTTGAGGCGGTAGCTGAAAGAAAACATTCTTACCTCCTAGAATTATTGTCTTGCTGCCAGCAGAGTCTGCGGTCACCCATCCCTGTTTGGCACTGGGGCAGCAGCCAAAGGTCCCTACCTCCTTCCCAATTTATCAAGCCCTCCAGTCTCCCCATTCTATTCTGGGCGGTCCTTTATTTCTAGATGGAACAACACTGTAAAATTCTGCAAAACTGTTGTGATTTATTTTCTGACAGACCAGTTAGCAAGAGCTCTCTAAACACATTATTGTGGTGGTCTTTCTGTTGTTATTACCATATTACTAACCTTTAGCAATTTTGTTTCTTTTCTGCTGCTCTACCTTATTTTCTAGGGAGAAGAAGATAGTAGAAATATCGAACATCCTTCTCCCTCCTCCTCAATCTCATCAAGTTCTGCAAAATCTAGAGCCTAAAAAATTACCACTTGGCTGTCTTAACCTAAAAATAAAAGGCCAAAATGAGAGGCAACACGCATTTATTTGAGATCAAAAAAGAATAGCTATTTGAGGAGCACTGATTCAGGAAGAAACCCAAATAGTGTCCCATTAGGAGACAAAGGCAAGAAGTATTTATGAGAAAGGGAAGGGAAACAATTACATCAATAGAAGGAAGGCATTTCTATAGGTGCAGATAAGCTAGCATAGTGACGCTAATTCTAAAGAATGTTTTTAATTTTCAGTTGTTAATGTTTCGTCCAATAGTCATCAGTCCTGTAGTCATAATATGTGCTTTCTTATTATCATTGCGAACAGTTATTTGGAGCAAATGCTGCCTTAGGCCCAGTTGAAAGGTTATTTTTCCCTGTTTTAACATTTCAAAGATTTGAGGCATAAGACGTGCAAGGCAGTTTCTCTGGGATGGCAGTTCCTAGTCCATGTTATTTATTTACTTATTTATTTTTAACTTTATTAAATTTATTGAGGTGTCATTGGTTAATAAAATTGTATGAGTTTCAAGTGTATAATTCTATAATACATCCTCTGTATATTGCATTGTGTGTTCACCACCCAAAGTCAAATTTACTTCCGTCACGGTATATTTGATCCCTTCACTCTTGTCCACCTCCCTCCCTACCCGCCTTTCCCTCTGGTAAGCACCATACTGTTGTCTGTGTCTATGATTTTTGTTTGTTTGTTCATTTGCTGCTTTCAGTTTTATATCCCGCATGAGTGAAAGCATATGGTTCTTGACTTTTTCCAACTGACATTTCATTTAGCATGATAATCTTAAGATCCATCCACGTTGTTGCAAATGTCAGTATTTCATTTTTTCTTATAGCAGAGTAATATTCCATTGTATATATATACCACATTTTCTTTATCCAATCATCTATCAGAGGACACTTTTGTTGTTTCCATGTTTTGGCCAGCATGAATAATGCTGCAATACACAAAGGGGTACGTGTATCTTCACAAATAAATGTTTTCAAATATTTCAGCTTACTCCATTTTAAAGTGGTTCTGTTTATATTATTTTTCACAGTTGGATATTGATAACAATACGGAATTATTGTTAACTTTTGTAGGCGTGATCGGTTCCTTATGTATTTTATTTGATACCTAAAGCCAATTGTTTTTAAATACCTAATTCTCTATACAACAAAATTATTTTTGGTAATAATCATGAAATCAAATTGAAAATTATGGCCAGAAATTTTATTTTATTTAACTTTGTATATATAATACATGCTAGTCAAAGAAATAGAGATCACATATAAAAAAGAAAAAAAATGTAATGAACTAATTCTATTTAATTATATTAAGGGAAAATATTAGACCTACATCTTGGTCTTTTAAAGTAATGAATAATAACATTAGAGTTTAATTGTAATTAAATAAAAAGAATCCTAACTAAAGTAAAGGTATTCAAGTTAACTGAGATAGTTCACATATGAAAAAATACTTGTTAGCCTTCTGCTCAGGAATTCCAGCCTGCTCCAAGTGTTTGTCCCAAACCTTTTATGAAATCAAGTTTTTATGAAACCAGGCCTGGCCCACATCTGAATTCTGTCCACAAAACTAAAAGCTGTTTAGATATTAGAAAATGTTGAAAAATAACCAAACAAAAATATTTCACCTTACAATTCTAACTCTGTTTTACCATTAAAAATTTTAAACCCAAGTGATTCAAGTTCTCTTTATCTTTATAATCACTATGCCATCATTGTTCATTTCAAATCTACTGTTTAGATGCAGGAATATTAGTACCACAGGGGTTTCAGACACAAACTGTCTCCCTTACTCTCATCCCACCCAGTCTAGGTCGACAATTCCAAACCATTAGGAATTTATTTTCAAAACAAATGCTTGTAGTTCAGTCTCAACATGCCAGGGGCCAATTGTATAACTGGGAATTCTTTAACTGCCATTAGAATTGTTGGTGTAAGAACCGTCCAAACCTGTAGAGACTTTTTATAAGTTTATTTGAGCCAAACTGATGACATTGCTAGGAAGAAAGATCTCAAATTCTCTGGAGAATGATAGTTTTGCAGTTTCTTTTATGCATTTGAAATTAAAGAGGGAAGTAAGGAAGAATAGAAAGGAGAACACAAGTCAGGGAAACTACTATGATTGGATTACAGAATAGTTAACAGGATTCTGTGCTCTCTTAAAGGTGGTTACGCTTCCAAAGGGTCTGAAAAAGAGGTATTTCAAAAGTGTGTTAAGCTAGATACACAAAAACAATGGACAGGGCGTGCTTAAAATGAAGATAAACCTTTTATAGGCTTGGGGCGTGTCTACCCTCCATGACCTGCCCAGTTAGGAATTTACGATCAGATCACCCTGTGAGGTTACTTTTGGTTAGATTTATTACAGAACCCTTTTATTTGTTCAGAGAATACAATGTATATTTTAAAATAAGTAATAAAAAGTGCTATTTTGAATCTTATATATATTATTCAACTGTATGCAGGATTTGTTTACAGCTAAACAAAAAAAAGTTTTTCAGGGAGAATTATTTTATCACTGACATTGTTTAGAATTGTCAGTGCACTGTCAGATTTTATTATGGATTTCTGATTCTTTACAAACAATGCACCCCATGATTGCCTGTACCCAGGAATGACCACTTCCACTCTTCTCTCTTAGCATGAGCTGGTATATGATTGAATATGTGATTCAGACACTGGTATATGACCACCATTATCATTGGGTACTACACACTGAAGTATTTAAGGATGAAGTTTCACAATGTCTACAACTTAATTTCAGATGGCTAAGATACACACACCCACATACACAGCTCATATATAGAGAATAATGAAAATATGGTGAAATGTTAACAATTATTTAATATAGGTGGGGATCACTGTACTATTCTTTAAATCATTTATAATTTTTCATAATGAAAAACTGTAAAAAAGTACTACTACCTTTACCCATTGGCAAATACGGCAAGATAAAAAATGTATATATTATACACGTTTATATTTTCAGTTATGTATGATGTCAGTTTTTTATCACCAATTTTCTAACATATAAATATTTGTAATCAAATGATAAAGTGTGAATTCTTAAAGAATTGTCATTTTCTAATTTTCTGAAATTAGTTAGAGATAATCTACAGTTTCTGATATAAAGACTGATTATATTAAAACAATATTGTGCATAAAAGTACAGCAATGCCATTTTCTCAGTTTGAATAGGGTCCCAGTTGGTTGAGTAGGGTACTGCCTATAGTTTCAAAGCTTAAAAAAGACTTTTAAAAATATATCTAATTTGCCTCAGTAACAATTTTTAAAAAACTCAGTTCATAAGTTTTCCATTTGATTATATCCGTTTTACATGGTAGTATAAAATTAGTTTGCTGTATTAATTTGAAAATCGATTGAACTTCATTGTGTTTTTTTCCAGTTCTAGTTTTTTGGTTTTTGGTTGTTGTTTTTTTAATTAAAACATTACTTCTTAGACCAGTTTTAGGTTCACAGCAAAATTAAGCTGAAAGTACAGCGAGATCCCATATACCCCTTCCACTGGATACCCACATTCTCCCCCACCATCAACATCCTGCGTCAGTATATGGTACATTTCTTAAAATCCATGAGTCAACATTACACATAATTGTCAACCAAAGTCCATAAGACACACTAGGGTTCACTCTTGAAGTTGTGCATTCTATGGTTTTTGACAAATGTAAAATGACATGTACTCACCATTTCATATCATACAAAATTGTTTTGAACGTAACTTTTTAAAAATTGAAATGTTTTCAGAATATTTTTTAGGAAGAGTTAAGTTCTAGAATTTAAAATATCAGTAATTCATACTATTTTACTAGAACTTCTAATTGTCAGTAAGTCCTATTATAATGTACTTCTGTTATACTCCTTATTTTTGGTATAACTATTAATATTAGCACCATAAATCTTTGAAACTTCTCATTCTTGTATACTTAGAAGTTTTCACTAAAATATTATCTGTTTCCATTTAATTCATTGCTTTCAAGTGAATAACTTAGTTGCCTCCTATCAAATAAAAAACAAATTCTGATTTAGGTAAGACTTTTTTTGAAAGGATGAATGCTGAGGGGGGAGGGGGGGCATGGAAGGAAGGACTACTGTAATAAGAACAACTCTCCAGCTGTAGATCTGCAAGTGTCGCAAAGGTTAGGCAAAAAGCTTTTTCTTTTTATAGGGTGGGGGTGTCATGACTGGATAGTACCTCAAAGAATGTTTTGCCCTGAGGGCAACCTGTTTTCAGTGAGGTCCTTAAGGTGGGGCATATGCTGGCTCAGATTGAGTGTGGGTAAAAGTTTAGGGGCCTGGAAGAGAGAAACTTAAGTTTGATTAACAAGCACTTTCTTTCCAATTCCATAGGCACAGTCTAGCTAGTCATTTGAGACAGAGAATGGCAATTTGGAAGGTCTGTGTCTGGCCTTATAATAGGTAAATAAGGAAGGCATCTGTGAGTTGTATCTAAGTCATATGGGGAAGTGTGCTTCTTTGCAACAAGCCGATTTCTGGGCCATAAAGAGTGCAGGGATTTCTTAACCTTAACCTGTTTTACAGAATCACTGGGTTTATAGAATATTAAACATTGTCAGTCCCCCATTTTGTTCAAGAAGAATCAAATCATTTGCAACTGAACAATTCAAAGGGATCATAAATCTCCTGCGAAATTAGTTGAACCATCTATTAAGAGGTGGTGGCAAAGGTCAGTTGTTTTGTGGTCAGGCATCTTAAAAGAGATGCCTAAAATGAAAACAAGAAATACTAATATAAAAGGTTCTGTCAAGTCTAAGAGGTTGGTAGATGAAAATCTCAATTATGCAGCCCTGTTGGCTGAATTCCTGGAAGCCAAGGTGTAGGCGTCCTGGCAATGTTGTCCACAGTCATAGTTGTCTCCCCTATAAGGGCTGCATGACCTGAGCATTTTTGCAGACTTCCTTAGTGGCCCAGACAATAAGTGGCTTGTGGAGATAGAAATCTAGCCCACGCATAGACATGCACAGACGGATGAGTTCTTTGAAGTACATATCAAGTTGTGGAGCTTCAATTCTCAGTGCTCCTACAGATCCTGGGTGAAAAGGTCAGCTATACGGCAACCTAGAGTTTGAATAAGGAGCTGAGCTGTAAGGTTTTAATTCTCAGCAACACCAAGTCAAGGTAGAGGAAGAAAAATTGGAAACACTGGTTTGGAGGATTGTGTCCAGACATTGAAGAACAATGGAAGAACTGAACATTTGGTAATAGTTGGCAATGAACGAAAGATGGCAGGATCCAGTCCAATTTACAGGTAAGCAACATGTTTTGAATATATTTTTTCATATCCATCAGTTACCTACAATTAATAAAAAGGTGCAATCGAGCTCAAAGGCTATGAATACGAGAATCTGAAAACGTACAGTAGTATGTTCTAGTTTTCTAATGAAACACAAAACTTCTCTCAACAGTCACCCCACAATAAAGGGTAATCCCAAAGAAAGACTATTTTCTTATCATAAAATAGGGCTAATCTCATTAGAGTTGGCTTTATTGCTTACATAATAATAGGAAGAATGATAATTTACCATAAGAGGCCTTTTTAAGTTTGCTTTGCTGGAAGTTTTCATAAGGAATCTCAGATTGGACTTTTAAAAGCCAGGCCAAGAACTCACTACCAGATTTTACCTGTAGTACCTCTAGATTCAGGTGAACTCTTCTCTTTCTAAGGTTCCCCCAAAATATCATCAGGCTCCTGGGCTTGCCAGAAGGTGACGTTCCTTATTCTGTGAGGCTGGAGTTCCGTAAGCCAGGTAGTAGGCTGCGTTTTCTCAAGAGGGCTTTGTAGGCATTAGCTCCATAAAATTAATCTTAGGTCCTATAAATGTTAGGTCATATCTGATTCTATGACCATCATTTTCAAATATGACATTCCAGTCAAATTCTTGAATATATAACTCATACTTCCATTTATGTACTGTTGATAAAAGGGATGACTTCTTATTTAACCTATGCAAATAATTATAATGTGATGAAAATAAGAATACTCAATAAGAATTTCTGAATTCTGGAGAGATCAGGCAGAGAAAATGATAAATGGTTTATTTCTTTTTACAAAAGCATAATCTACTCAACTGTTACTGTAAGAGAAATGATAAGGGGTTCTTTATAGCCAAAACACAGAACAGCATCCACAATATTCCAAACAAAACCCATAATCATCCTTCCTCAGTTCATTCAGTCCTATGCAATTAATCTTTATTCTACTCAATCTTAGGTTAGCAGTTTCATGAACCCATCAGCTTCTCCACTAAAGTTCTTGAAATCCTGACTCAGTCTAGTGGTATGGTCTCAAAGTTATTAAGCAACACCATCAGAAGCCTATACTCCCAAGTACCTGGAAAAGTCCTTTCCATGGGTTTCTGTGACGGTCCCTTTTTGTTGAAGATGAGTGGGTGCTCTTATGAATTTTCTCTTATTTCTCACCTTTAAGTTCACACTTTTCTACGCTCCAAATAAAAAACTGTTGGCAAATATTTTTCGCAAAACCTCAGTTTTCCCTCCTATCTTTCTTCCCCATGTGTCTCCTTTACTACTCACATAGTACACTTCACTCTGACACTTCTGGTCACCAAATGTGTGTATGTGTGTGGGGGTGAGGGGGTCTCCACACTAAGCAAATCTGTGGTACCAGCTGGATGGCCTACAGTTTAACTCAATTCTGACACTATCTACCTGGAGATCATGTCCCACAGGTTAAGGGCTCAGTCCTACAAGAGTGCTCCCCACCCCACCTCAGATGTCAATCACAGTAGGTTCCTAAGATACCTACAACTTCTGTCTGATTTGGCTACAAGTTGAAGGTTCCCACAACTGCCTCCTCAGGTCCATCAATTTGCTAAAGTGACTCACAGAAATCAGGGAAAACACTTCACACTTAGTTTATTAAAGGATATGATAAAGGATACAGATGAGCAGCCAGATGAAGACACACATGGGGCGAGGTCTGCCAGGGTCCTATGCACAGGAGCTTCTGTCCCCAAGGAGGTGGGGTGGGTCACCCTCCCCATGTGGATGTGTTCACCAGCCTGGAAGCTCGCTGAACCCCACACTACTGGGACTTTATGGAGGCTTTCTTATGTAGGCATGACCAGTCATAACTCATTTCTAGCCCGTCCCTTCTGGAGGATGATGAATGGGGCTGAAACTTCCACCCTCTAATCATGCCTTGGTCTTTCTGGTGACCAGCCCCATCCAATAGGCATCCAGGAGCCCACCCAGAGTAGCCTCCCTAGAAAAGATGCTCTTAGTGCTCTTATCACAAGGAATGTACAAGGGTTTCAGGAGCTCTGTGCCAGGAAGCAGCGACAGAGACCAATATATATGTATATGTTTCTACACAGCAAGCAACTTCAGTCTACCTTCCAAGTGGGAAAGGAGGCGACAAGAAGGTATAAGCATGAAAAGTATTAAAACATACCCTACACCAAGATACAGTAGGTCAATGGTGTTAGGAGAGATGGGCTTGCTATCATCAGGTGTATTACAGGTTTACTGTACTTTTCTAATATGATAGACTTGGAAATGAAAGTCTATTGTTCTTCCTTTAAAAAAGTTTAGTAATAAAAAATTCTGAATTCCTAAGATTCAATTTTGTGCTATTAATTTTTAAATGTCTCAAACGAGAGTTTTCTGACTAATCTTTTAAGATTCAAATACATGGCAAGGAGTAAGAAAAAAGAACACATGTAAATAAAGCAGTGTCATTTTCAGGAGGTTGAGTGCTGTAGTCTATCATTCAGGGATCTTGGATCTTATGTTAAATCTAACTACAAAGACAGGCCTATACGAAACCTAAACAAATTGAGTCTAAATCAGTGGGAAGTTAAGTGATAAATCCTTGCAAGTTTGCTGAGTTAACAAAGGGAGAGAGAATTTCCTGGCATCATGCCACAAAAAATTGATTCAGCATTTAAAAAAATTTATCCCCACATCCTTATTATTTCTATCAACTATACGGTACATTATTTAAAAAAGAATGTTATTTTTGTTCAAGGTATTTTCCTAAAAAATTTTAGTGCTCAAAAAATGTTAGTGTTAGTATGCCATGTATGTTTTTTCCCCCAATATCAGCATAGAGGCTGGATACATATAGAGGTTCCTGAAACCAAAATAATAATAATAAAGAAATACTTTAGTTATCAGTGTGTTGAAAGAAGATTTGGTTTTAATAAAGCTGAAATTATATCTTCTAACAGGATTTTTTTTTTTTTTTTTTTTTACTGGTCAGTTATACGAAAGATAGCATGCTCAGTTTGGTATACCACATTTTCAAAACAACACCAATAAAGAAAAATGTTACCTAAAGCAGTGTTTACCAAAGTGAATACTGGCAAACATAATTCTACAAAACCTTCTCTCAGGAGTCCCAGGATCAAATAGGATTAGAAAACCCTAAATACTTTATATTTCTCCTAGAGCTTCATAATGCACTTTGTATATTAAAGTCTCTGAGAAGTCCTATAAAGTACAGAAACTTCTTTCATTTTGTTTCACACACAGTTTTCCAAAGGTAGTTTTTCTTTTTCTTTTGTCATAACAATGATTATCCTGTTCACCCAAATTTTGAAAAAAATCGCCTTCGGAAGCACTAATCCAGAGTGACCAGGATGCTGAGATGTCTGGCAAGTGATGGAACTGAGACTGGGGAAAGAAGGTGGAGCTCAGACTCACATGACCTGCTTTCGAAAGCCACCTCAGCCACATAGAACCTGCATGACCTCTTCCACCTGTAAAATCGTTAGGGAAATACTGATCTCTTAATGTTTTTGTAAAGATTAGCAATAGGGTGCACAAAACGTGTAGCTCAGTGTCTGGTTCATAGCGGTCAATGAAATGTTATGCATATCCCTTTATTATTATTAATTTCACCAGGATAAAAGAAAGATGGAAGAAAGAGGAAGGATAATATTTGGAGAGTTTTTCATATAGACGAGGGAATAGACTATTATAAGCCTGTCCAAATGGCAGAAAATGAATCAATGGGCAGAAGTCACAAAAAAACATATCTCTGCCACTAGGAAAAAGTGCTCTATGATTGAGCAGGCAAAGACTAGAGAAGTTGCTTGATTAAACACTGAACTCCTTAAATGACAGAGGGCACCATAGATCTCTGCTGCTGTTAGGTGGCCCTCTCCACACAACCTTACTCTGTCTCTGGTTCTAGGAAGTAATCCTTCCCATTGCTGTCTGAGATGGCTCTGCTGGCAGCTATGCCTTGTTCCTACTTTCTTCATTAAACTCTCTGAATTATCACAGCTCGAACGAGCAGTCTTTTATTAGTCTAACTAATAAAACAATCATCTCTAATGCTGAGTATCATTAAGGGTTTGGGTTATGATTCTCGACCAGTTTGATTCTTTACCAGTGGGATGTTGGGTTGAGTTGAACATCTGTTGGGCATAGAAGAGAGTGCAAAAATAAAGGTGAGGCCTAATGTATATACGTCTAGCACAAAGCCTGATCTACTCTTGCTGCAACATGGACAAATTTGGTCTCTTGAGTGTATGAGTGAGCACACACAGAACAATAAATTGTCCTCCTCATACAGCAGCACACGGCTGAAGGGCGACCAGGGGAGTGGCGTATTTACTATGGATGCTTTTATGGACAAGGCTATGCTGTGGCAGTGATGGGTTATAACTATCGCGGGTTTGCTTAGTGTTCAATTTTTTAACTTCGTCAAACATACTACCAAAGTTATAATATTTGAAATAGTGTCTTGAACTCAAAACATCAAGAATCTCTATGCTTTGTGTTTAAGGCTTGGATAATACTTATTGCTTAAAGTCTTAGAAATTAGGGTTAAAATGCAAATTTATTTGAAAGAAGTAATGCTGATGGGTTACATGCCTAAAGCAGTGGTTCTCAAATCTAATAAGAGTACATAAGAATCACTTCAGAAGCTTGTTAAAAATATAGATTCCTTGTTTAAAATAAAGTACTCCAAATATGTTTTTTTTCCCATTGAGATGTGACTTGCATGTTAAATAAGCTCTCCCAGAGAATTCTGATACAGACCATGTGCACAACTAAGACCCAAACTTAGCAACTTAAAGCAACATTATGTTTATTATCTCACATGGTTTCTGAGGGTCAAGTATCCCAAAGTGACTTAGCTGGATGCCCAGGGTCTCTCGTGAGGTTGTAGTTAAGCTGTTAGCAGAGGCTGTGGTCACCTCAAGGCTTAGCTAGGCTGGAGAATCTGATTTCCAAGTTCTCTCACATGGTTGTTGGCCAGAGGCTTCAGTTCCCCACCATGAGGACCTCTCCATACGGCTGCTCACAGCCTAACAACTGACTTCCCCAGAGTGAGTGACCAAAGATGGAGATGACGAGAGAGAGAGAGAGAGAGAGAGAGAGAGAGAGAGAGAGAGAGAGAGAGAGAGAGCCCAAGAGGGAACCCTCAGTGTTTAACAAGCTAATTTTGGAAGGGACATATCGTGACTTTTGCCATATTCTACAGGTCACACAGAACAATCCTCATACCATGTGGGAGGGGACTAGACAGGGTGAGAATACCAGGAAGTGGAGATCATTGGGGACCATCATAGAAGCTGGCTACCACACTACATTTTGAGTAATTCTGGCAAAAACGATCAGCTCATACTAAGAGCTGCATCTTTCTGCAGATTCAGATAGAGAGAACAGATGGTCCAGTAAGGAAACAGAAAAGAGATCCTGACAACCCAGTACCAGGCTGGCCTCTGCAGACCTAGACTCCAGACTGGCTACTGCAGACCCAGGCTCCAGGCCAGCCAAGCAGAATGCTAAAGGTCAAGCACCATGCTTCATGCTGATGCCAGTATCTCATCTCCTGGTGGCGTGGGCCCGTGTTTCATCTCTCATTTTCCTGTCCTGAGTTTCTGGTCCCAGGTCTGACCTTGCTGACCTGGACTTGCGGCTGTGACCTGAAGAACACTCCATCATCTCTCTCTCCTGCTCTTGCCCCACGTTCCCAGAACTGATCTCTCTGGACCTGACCTCTGTCCTGCCTGCCTGGGGGCCCTGCTGCTGATACTTCCACCTGGTCTCGCTGAAACGTCCCTGCCCCTCGCCTCACACACTCTGGCCTGGCCTGACACAATTTATTTTGATGTAGAATATCCACTGCTTCCCTCAGCCTCTCTTTTGGTGCAAAATTGAATGCAATCAGTCTCTATCATTAAATACACTCCATTTATAGATATCATTTAAACATTTAATTGTCTATGTGCTCTCTGTGTATTTAAAAATATTTTCTGTCCGATGTTTATTATTCTATTCATCTGCTCATGAGTTTGTTCCTTCACTTGATTCCAACTGATATCACGTGCACAGCATATTTTCCCTGCTTGAAACCTCCCATCTCTGTGCACACATGCTGTTCCTCTCCATCCAGAGTGGAATCTATTTTCTCTCTTTGAATCTGGCTGGCCTGTGACTTGCTCTGACCAATAGCATGCAGCAAAAGTGGCACCCTGCCAGTGGCAGGCCTAGGCAGCTTTGGATTTGGCTCTCCTGAGGGCCCCTAGCCACTATGTGAAAAAAGTCCAACCTCCCTGTTGGAACAAACAAGGCAGCTGAGGCACCAGACATGTGAGTCAAGTACTTGGATCCTCCAGCCCGAGTCAAGCTGTCCCAGCCAACATCACATGAAGCAGAGACCAGCAGGCCCCACCCAGCCCTGCCCACATTGCAAAACTGAAACAAAGAAAAGGCTTTGGTTGCTTTAAACCACTAATTTTTGGGGTAGTGTGCAATGCAGCAATATCTAACGTACATTAACAAATATGAAACAGCAAAACTAACAAATATGAAACTTGTACAGTAACATAAAAAGTACACTGAGGGCAGAAGAGACAACTTCTCCATCTATCACCTATTCTCAGGACGGAATAGTATTGAATTTGATAAAAAGGAAGTTACTGGTTTCAGTAAAGCAGGAGACTCGGAGTCCAGCTTATAGGGAATTAAGAAGTGATTAGAGAAACAGTAAAAACATGCAGGTATGCAACAATTATTCAGAAATTAGAGTAACAGAGTGGTTTTCAACCCTGTCTATATCTTAGAATAGGCACTTAAGAATTCACACCTGCGGCACTTTTGAAAGTACAGATTCCTGGGTCCTATCTTTTAAGATTCTAATTTAAATAATGTTGGGTGGGGGTTGAGGATAGGGTTCTGACATGCTGCTAAGGCTTAAAACTGGATTGTGAATGAAGGTAAGCCTGTAGCTGATAGGTCCAATGGTGGCAAACAAAGGTTTTGGGAGGTTGGATTATATTGTAAATTTCAGGAAAAAGAGCGAGTGAAGAGAGTAGGGCTGTAGATTGGGAGAGAAAGGAAATAATCAAGGGAACAGCAAAGTCAGGAGAGAAAAGTACCAAACACACAGGATGTACTGACTGGGTAGGTTTCTAGTGAACTTCCACATGCCACCTGAAGTCTGAAGTCTTAAGAATGAAACTATTACATGCGTTTAAAATAACATGAAAGAATGCAAGCAAATTGGAACATGGAATCTTTGGGGGTGGAGGTTTAGAAGGCACTTTTACTAACTTGATTTTTTTTTTCCCCCACAGTGAGAGGGTATTACTTTTAATAATCGAAAAACAACAACAAAAAAGATAAGAAAGCATCTGGGAGAATTTTTAAGTTAGTTAACTTTTAATAATCATTACATACTTATTAAATTTTTAAAAATATATTAAAACGTGTAACCCCAATATTGTTGGGTCTAAGGTAAATTGATATAATATTGGAATACGAACTTCAAGTTATAAAACTTTTCATACTTTGGCTTAATTCCACTTTAGGATTATACCTCAAGGAAATGACCAGAAAGAAAAGAAGTAGTTTGTACAAAGATGGTCATAGAAATGCTATTTATAATACTGGAAAGTTGGAAAAATCTCAAAAGTTCAACAATAGTGGTAAGGCTAAAGTAAACTGCAGTGCATTATCAAGATGGAAAACTATGGAACACTGATTAGTGTGGGACTAAGTAGATACACGGAAATGTTAACTGAAGTTAAATAAAAAGACAACAACAAAATCCCTATGTAGGGATGGCAACCATGTAAAACAGATATATGGATTAACAAGGATCAGAAAGGTGTAAATAGTTCTAACTTCATATCCTTTCTCCATAAAATTGATTAAAGTCTGGATTTTTAAATGGGGGGAACAGAAGCTAGGACTTACCTATAGAAGAATTAACTACCTACCGTGCTTCTTTTAACTTCCTGTGCCTGAGAATGCTAGTGTTCTCCCACTGTAGTAGCAACAAGGCTTAACACCCACAAAAATAACTGGTCATATAAGTCTTGGGGGAGTAGTTTTTAATCAGTGACATCAAGTCAGTGTTTTGCAAAATTGGGTGCAGCAAAGGATATAGCAGAAAATAAGACAAATGCAGAAGACATTCTTTTCCTTTCCCTTTCATGGCAGTCAAGTGATGGCATATACTTATGTAGTTACTTTCATTAAAGAGAAGGAAAAGACCACTCAGAATGGAATATTTTAAATTCTTTAAAAATATGACCCATATCAAACATAACAAGGAACAGAGAAACTAATATAATAAACACCCATAAATTCAACACCCAGTTTTAGCCAATATGAGTATCTGGAAATCCTTTACATATCCCTCCCCACTCCTATTCATCGCCCCCTCTCCTCAAAGGTAAAACTATTTGGATATTGGTGTGTGCCCTACCCTTGCATTTTAAAATATTTTTGCCACATAAGTATAACTCTATAAATAATATAGAATGCCATTTTATTTTTTTAAATATTGAAATAGCAACATAATGTATATACCCTACTGTAATTTTTCATTTAACACTGCTTTTGAAATATATCCATGTTAATATGCTAGCTGTAATTTTGTTTTAATGATTACATGGTATTTTTAAAAATCATTAATTTTATTATGAAGTACTTTTTAAATAGAGAAAAACTAAAGTAATATCATAAACACTCATGTACTCAAGACCAAATTTCATCATATATTAGTATTGTACTATAATGCATATTAACTCAGATATTTTTTTAAAAAGCCAAAATTTATAGATACATTTGTAGCCCCTTGAAGCTCTTTCCCTGATCTTAATGCCCACCCTCCTTTCCTAGGCATATCATGAATTTAGTGATAATTCCTATGAATATTTTAATACATTTCCTACATATTTAAGATCCACAAACAATATAGTTGTGTTTCTAGTTTATAGAAATTATATACATGCCTTTTTCTATATGTGATTTTTTTCACTTATCATGTTTCTGAAATTTAACCATGATGACAGGTGGTTAACTAGTTCTTGACAGATGTAGTATTAGTTTATTCATTTTTATTGCCGTATATTTTTTCATATCTCTATTACATGTTTATTGATTACTATGTGATGGATATTTAGGCTATTCCAGTTTTTACTATTATAAATACCTGCAGCTGACCCTTGCACACCATGGGGATTAGGGGCATCGATCCCCACCACACAATTGAAATCCACGTATAACTTTTGATTCCCCAAAAAGGTAACTACAGTCCTCCCTCAGTATCTGAGGGGGACTAGTTCCAGGACCCCCCCACAGATACCAAAATCTGCAGATGCTCAATCCTTTATATAAAACGGGGTAGAACAATGCATAGTCAGCCCTCTACATCCACAGATGTGAAATGTGGCGATATGGAGGGCTGACTATTTATTTTTAAAAATCCACATATAAGTGGACCTGTGCAATTCAAACATGTATCAACTGTATGACTCACTTGTGGCAGACATGGAGAGGCACAGCTCAAATCCTCCTTCAAGGAAGGGCAATGCCTGACTATTGATCCTTAGATTGATGGAAGATGGAGGATTAGGTAAATGCTATGCCTACTGCATCCCAGTATAACACCAAAAATACAAATAAATTATAGAACCATCAACCTCAAGAATCATCTGAAATTAGCTAAACAGAAACCCTATAACTAAGGATATAAAGAAGAGGCCACATTGAGACTGGCAAGAGGCGGGGAGATGCAAAACTGACTGACCCCAAACGTACAGAGAGAGGTTGAACACCACCCAGAGGGACACCTCAGAGGCAGAAGTCCCCCCTGAAAAGGGAGGGGCCCCCAGCCTCATGCCAGGATCCCCAGCCCAGGGGTCCTGTGCTGGGAAGAGGAGTCGCCATGCATCGGAAAGTGAAAAGCAATGAGGACTCTGTCTGCCATTCCCGGTGGAGAAAAAGGTAGCTGGAAACATACATGCCCTCGTGTAGAGCCAGTACATGGACTTGCTCACTTGCGGGCACTCACCTGGTCTCTGGCAGAGGGGTGGCACCTTGAGAGGCCTGGGGACATGCAGAGAAGATCTGAGTTGTGTGGCTTCGGGGTGGGAGCTAGAGGGATAGGAGCCATTGTTATCTCTGTGTGGAGCCTGCACAGTTGTGGCTTACATGACAGCAGCATCTTTTCAGGGTTAAGCCCTCCCCCAAAGGGCCAAATCTGGGACCATACTGGTCTGGTGGGATCCGCACGTGTGCACTGCCTTTGTTGTGCTCTGGGTCACTGCCCTCCGCACAGCTGGTGCTACATTGTCTGGGAAACTCTTGACTGCTGGGCTACTGTCCCTGCCCCATAGGCTGTGGAAACCTGTTTAAAGTAGGCAGAGAGCCTATGGCAGCCCGGGGAAAAGTCTACTGGTGGGCAGTAATCCAAGACCTGTGCCACAGCATAGACAGGTGGTGGTGGATGCCTGCGGTAGCTGGCCGTGGCGTTCTCGGGGCATTTTTGTGGGGTGGTTGTGGGGTACTAGTGTGGGAGCTGAGACTGTATTGATTTTGTAGAAAACACCAACCACACCCCCTAGCTACATGGAACCCTGCCCCGCCCACCTAGAGCTGTGTTGCCAGGGACACTCTGGGCACCTGGGTGGCTGCCCTGCCCCACGAGTGGCGGAGGCCTTTTACAGCAGCAGACGGCCCATGATGGCCCAGGGAAATTTTGATGTTAGCCCATGACCCAAAAGCTGAGCCACAGCCACTCTTGGGCAACTCTCAGTGATTTGTGATCTGAGGCAAGTGGTGGCTGGCTGCAGTGTTCTCGGGTACTGTGCAAAGTAGTCACAAGCCGGGCACTGGCGTAAGACTGAATCTGCATTAACTTTGTAAAAGCCACCAACTATGTGTTGTGACTCCCTGAGACTCCACCCTGCCAAGCTAGTGCTGCATCATCGAGGGCACTCTCAATAGCAGGTCAACCAGCCCAGCCCAGCCCACTCACCTAAGGAGGCTCTTTCAATGGCTGAGCCTTATGGGCAGCCGTCAGGTGGCAATAATGCTAGGGGGCCATGGGCCTTTTGCTACGCTGTCTCAGGCCCACTATTGGTGGCAGCTGCCTCAGCTCACAGTAAGGCCACGCCATATGCCTCCAGGTCCAGCACAGGCAGCAGCCAACCACATATAGCTTTATGGCTATGGGCAGGTAACTGGCAAGGCTGAAATTGGCCTGCACAGGAGCCCCCACCAAGAAACACCACAAACAACATACCCAGAAGCCTGTGTGAGACCACACCAGAGTACTACCTGGTTAGCCCCACAAGCAGCTCACCGAAAGGTGGGTCTCAACAGGCAT
Source organism: Rhinolophus sinicus (assembly GCF_057876585.1). Taxonomy (NCBI): domain Eukaryota; kingdom Metazoa; phylum Chordata; class Mammalia; order Chiroptera; family Rhinolophidae; genus Rhinolophus; species Rhinolophus sinicus. Next base: position 50,969,439 of record NC_142503.1, read on the forward strand.
GGGAGTGAATCCTCTTTTGAGGCGTCAGCTCCCATATAGCAGCTCATACACTGTGAGCATAGCCAGTCCTCACAGTCAGTCAGCCTGGGAGTGAATCCCACCCACTGACATGCTAAAAACAATCAAGGCTCAACTACAACCGGAGAATACACACAACACACTCAAGGGAAACTCCTGGGACACATGCACAAGAGATCAGGGAGACTGCCATTGAACCACACAGGATATATACTGCATAAGGACACCCAGCAAAGACTGAGAGACATAGGAGATCTACCTAGTACCTAGAAGCAAACACAGAGAGGCAGCCAGAATGAGGACACACAGAAACATGTTCCAAATAAAGGAACAGAAGAAACCTCCAGAAATGGAACTAAATGAAATGGAGGCAACCAACCTACCAGAGACAGAATTTAAAACACTGATTATAAGAATGCTTAGTGAACTTTGTGAGGATTTCAACAAAGAGATAGATAGCAAGCATAAAAAAGGACATGGCAACCATAAAAGAGAACCAATAAGAAGTGAAGAATACAATAAGTGAAGTGAAGAATACACTATAAGGAATCAACAGCAGATTAGATGAAGCAGAAGATCTATTCAGTGATTTAGAAGACAAGGTAGCAGATAACATCCAATCAGAACAACAAGAAAAAAGAATAAACATGAGGATAGTTTAAGGGACCTGTGGGAAAACATCAAGCGTAACAACATTCACATCTTAGGAGTATCAGAAGGAGAAGAGAGAAAGCAAGGGATTGAGAACCTATTTGAAGAAATAACGACTGAAAACTTCCCTTGCCTGGTGAAGAAAATAAACATACAAGCCAAGGAAGTGCAGAGAGTTCCTAACAAGAGGAACCCAAACAGGCCCACACCAAGACAGATCATAATTAAAATGGCAAAGGTTAAAGACAAAGAGACAATCCTAAAAGCAGCAAGAGAAAGACAACTACCAGGTTTCCCCCAAAATAAGACCTGGCCACACAATCAGCTCTAATGAATCTTTTGGAGCAAAAATTCATATAGGACCCGGTCTTATAGTAAAATAATATAATTATAAAACCCAGTTTTATATTAATTTTTGCTCCAAAAGATGCATTAGAGATGATTGTCTGGCTAGGTCTTATTTTCAGCGAAACAGGGTAGTTACTTAAAAGGGAGCTCCCGTTAGATAGTCAGCTAATTTCTCAACAGAAACTTTGCAGGCCAGAAGGGAGACCCAGGAAATATTCAAAGTGATGAAAAACAAGGGCCTACAACCAAGACTACTTTACTCAGCAGGGCTATCATTTAAAATTGAAGGCGATTCCCAGACAAGAAAAAGCTAAAGGAATTCATTACCACCAAACCAGTATTACAGGAAACGCTAAAAGGACTTCTTTAAGTAGAAGAAGGGAGAAAAAAACCCACACAAATGAAGATAAAAAATATGAGTAATAAAATGACAATAACTATGTACCTATGGATAATCACTTTAAATGTAAATGGATTAAATGCTCCCATCAAAAGACATAGGATAGCTGAGTGGATAAGAAAACAAGACCCATATAAATGTTGTCTACAAGAGACCCACCTCAGATCAAAAGACACACCAGGCTGAAAGTAAAGGAATGGAAAAACATATTTCACACAAATGGAAATGAGGAAAAATCTGGGGTAGCAATACTTATATTGGATAAAATAGACTTCAAAGTTAAGACTTTAATAAAAGACAAGAAGGACATTACATAATAATAAAGGGATCAATTCAACAAGAGGACATCACCCTAGTAAACATTTATGCACCTAACATAGGAGCACCTAAATAAATAAAGCAAATATTGACTGAAATAAAGGCAGAGATCAACAGTAACACAGTCATAATATGGGACTTTAACATCCCACTGATACCAATGGACAGATTTTCAAGACCGAAAATCAACACAGAAACAGCAGCCTTAAATCACACATTAGATCAGACAGATTTAATTGATATTTTTAGAGCATTTCACCCCAAAGAAACAGAACATATTAATACATTATTTTCAAGTGCACACAGACCATTTTCCAAAATAGACCACATTAGGCCACAAAATAAGTCTCAATAAGTTTAAGAAGATTGAAATCATATCAAGCATCTTCTCTGACCACAATGGTATAAAACTAGAAATCAATTACAAGAAAAAAAACTGAAAACACACAAACACATCAAGGCTAAATAACATGCTATTAAGTAATGAATGGGTCAATAGTGATATCAAGGAAGAAATTCCAAGCTACCTTGAGACAAATAAAAATGAAAACATAACAACCCAAAACCTATGGGACATAGCTAAAGTTCTAAGAGGGAAATTCATAGCAATACAGGTCTACCTCAAGAAACAAAATACACTTTAAACAATCTAAACTTATATTTAAAGGAACTAAAAAAGAACAGCAAATAAAGTCCAAAGTGAATAGACGGAAGGAAATAATAAAGATCAGAGCAGAAATAAATGAAATAGAGGCTAAAAAAAGACAATGCAAAAGATCAATGAAACCAAGAGCTGGTTTTTTGAAAATGTAAACAAAATTGACATACCTTTAACAAGACTCATCAAGAAAAAAAGAGAGAGGAGCCAAATAAATAAAATCAGAAATGAAAGAGAAGTGACAACCGACACCACAGAAATACAAAAAAAGTTTTAAGAAAACACTACAATCTACTATATGCCAACAAATTGGACAATTTGGAAGAAATGGATAAATTCCTAGAAACATCAATCTTCCAAGGCAAAAATCAAGAAGAAACAGAAAATCCAAACAGACAGATTACTACTATGAAATTGAATGAGTAATCAACAAGCTCCCAACAAACAAAAGTCCTGGACTAGATGGCTTCACAGGTGAACTGTACCAAACATTCAAAAAAGAATTAACACCTATTCTCCTCAAACTATTCCAAAAAAATCCAAGATGAGGGAAGGCTCCCAACCTCATTTTACATGGCCATCATTACCCTGATCCCAAAACCAGATGAAGATCTTACAAAAAAGTAAACTATAGGCTGATATCCCTAAGGAACATAGATGCAGAAATCCTCAACAAAACATTAGCAAACTGAATTCAGCAATACATTAAAAAGATCATACACCATGATCAAGTGGGATTCATTCCTGGGAAGCAAGATTGGTTCAATATCTGCAAATCAATTAATGTGATACACCACATAAACAAAATGAAAAATAAAAAATAATATGGTCATGTCAACAGAAGCAGAAAATGCATTTGACAAAATCCAGCATCCATTTATGATAAAACTCTCAGCAATGTGGGACTAGAGGAAACATATCTCAACATAATAAAGGCCATATATGATAAACCCACAGCTAACATTATACTCAATGGGGAGAAACTAACACCATTCCCCTTAAGCTCAGGACACAAGGCAAGGTTGCCCGCTTTCTCCACTCCCATTCAACATAGTGCTGGAAGTCCTAGCTACAGCAATCAGACAAGAAAAAGAAATAAAAGGCATCCAAATTGGTAAGGAGGAAGAAAAACTGTCATAATTTGCAGATGACATGATACTATATAGAGAGAACCCCAAAGAGTTCACCAGAAAACTATTAGAACTGATAAATGAATTTAGTAAAGTAGCAGGATACAAAATTAATATTCAGAAATTGGCTGCATTTTTAGACACCAAAATAAACTATCAGAGAAATTAAGAAAACAATCCCATCTACAATTGCATAGAAAAATAATAAAATACTTAGGAATAAATTTAACCAAGGAAGTAAAAGACCTGGACTCAGAAAATTATAAGACACTGAAGAGAGAAATTAAAGAAAATACAAACAAATAGAAACATATACCACGCTCATGGATAGAAAGAATTAATATAGTTAAAATGTCCATACTATCCAAAGCAATATATACATTCAATGCAATCCCTATCAAAATACCAATGGCATTTTTCACAGAACTAGAACAAATAATTCTAAAATTTATATTGAATCATAAAAGACCCCTAATGGCCACGACAATCCTGAGAAAGAACAAAGCTGGAGATATCATATTACTAGATATCACATTATATTATAAGGCTATAGTATAAAAGCATGGCAGTGGCATAAAAGCAGATACGTAGATCAATGGAACAAATAGAGAGCCCAAAAATAAATCCATGCCTATATGCTCATTTAATCTACGATGACACAAGAATTTACACTGGGGTAAAGACAGTCTATCTAATAAATGGTGCTGGGACAACTGGACAGACACATGCAAAAAAAAAATGAAACTGGACCACCTTCTTATAACATACACTAGAATAAATTCAAAATGGATTAAAGACTTAAATGTAAAACATGAAACCATAAAACTCCTAGAAGAAAATATAGGAAGCAAACTCTCAGACATTACCCTTAGTCATACTTTTACTGACATAAAATAAACAAATGGGACTACATTAAACTGAAAAGTTTTTTCACAGAAAAGGAAACCATCAAAACAAAAGACATCCTACTGAATGGAAAAAGATATTTGCCAATGATATATCTGATAAGGGGCTAATATACATTTATTTTAAAAAAATGCATACAATTCTACACAAAAAAACAAACAATCTAATTTAAAAAATGGGCAGAGGACCTGAATAAACATTTCTCTAAAGAGGACATCCTGATGGCCAATAGACATATGAAAAGATGCTCAACGTCACTAATCATCAGAGAAATGCAAATAAAAAACACAATGAGATACCATCTCACTCCTGTCAGAATGGCTATCATCAATAAATAAACAAGTGCTGGCAAGGATGTGGAGAAAAGGGAACCTTCGTGCACTGTTGGTGGGATTGCAAATCGGTGCAGCCTCTATGGAAAACAATATGGAGGCGTCTCAAAAAATTAAAAATAAAACTACCTTATGACCCAGCAAATCCACTGCTGGGTATTTATTCAAAGAAATCCAAAATGCTAATTTGAAAAAGAATATATGCACCCCTATGTTTACTGCAGCACCATTCCCAATAGCCAAGATATAGAAACAACAAAAATGCCATCAGTAGACAATTGAATAAAGAAATTGTGGTACATTTATACAATGGAGTATTACTCTGCTATAAAAAAGAATGCAATCTTACCATTTGCATCAACATTGATGGACCTAGAGGATATTGTACTAAGTGAAGTAAGTCAGATACCATATGATTTCAGAAAGATAAATACCATGATTTCATTTATATATGGAATCTAAAGACTAGAATAAACAAGTATATAAAACAGAAATAGACTCATAGATATGGAGAACCGATGCTTGCTAGATGAGAGGGAGGTTGGAAGATGGGTGAGAAAGGTGCAGGCATTAGGAAGTACAAATTGGTAGTCACAAAATAGTCACAGAGATGTGAAATACAGTATGGGGAATATAATCAACAACCTTGTAAGGCTATGTAGGGTGTCAGATAGGTACTGGACTTATCGTGGGGATCACTTCATAGATTATATAAATGCCTAACCACTGTGCTGCACACCTGAAACTAATATAATACTGAATGCCAACTTTAATTCACAGATGTAAAGTACAGCATAGGGAATATTGTATTGTAATAGTTACGTACGATGTTAGATGGGTGGGGTTATCACTTTGTGAAGGGTGTAAATGTCTAATCATTATGTTGTTTTGTACACCTTAATTTTTTAAAAAGCTGAAAAATATTAAAAAAATAAAATAATAGACAAGGTCTGACAATTAAGGTCGGGAACTTGTCACAACAATGTTGTTAACCTTTTTTGATATCAGAGGGATTATTCATTATGAATTTGTACCGACTGGACAAACAGTTAACCAAGTTTACCATCTGGAAGTGCTGAAAAGGCTGCATGAAAAAGTTAGACGAAAACACCTGAACTTTTCACCAACAATTCATGGCTCTTGCATAAAGACAATGCACTAGCTCACACGGCAATGTCTGTGAGGGAGGTTTTAGCCAGTAAACAAATAACTGTGTTGGAACACCCTCCCTACTCACCTGATCTGGTCCTCAATGACTTCTTTCTTTACGCGAAGGTAAAGGAAATATTGAAAGGAAGACATCTTGATGGCATTCAGGACATCAAGGGTAATAGGACGACAGCTCTGATGGCCATTCCAGAAAAAGAGTTCCAAGATTGCTTTGAAGGGTGGACTAGGTGCTGGCGTCAGTGCATAGCTTCCCAAGGGGAGTACTTCGAAGGTGACCGTAGTGATATTCATCAATGAGGTATGTAGCACTTTTTCTTGGATGAGTTTGCAAACTTTATTGTCCGACCTCGTATGGATAGGAAAGTAAAGAAAAATGTGTATTTGGGGATGTATATATTATTCTCTTTTCAAAACTTTTTTTTTTTAGAAATACAGGTATTGTTTCACATTCTAGATTTTAATATATTATGTTAAACTCACCCAGATATTTCACATCAGGTAAAATGAATATAGGAATGGGTGCAACCGAAAGAGAAAGAACCCAAACCCCATTTAATATTTATCTTACAATTTACCTTAGAATCTGAAAAATCATTTATGATAATCCACTCAGACTGAAGCCAATGACTAGAATGTGAGCATCACATCATATTCATACGTTTGCCCTCGCTGTGTCATGAATCAATGAATGAATAGTCCCAAGTTTGTTTGTTTTTAAAGCACAGATGGTATTTGAGGCAGCCACAAGAATGTGCCTCTTAGATCTCTGAGCGTAATATTGACATCCGGCTGCAGTCCTGCTGCAGTTAGGAACCTACCACACTTCCCACAGGCTGCTGCCAGCCAATGACTGAGTGACAGAGAGACGCAGGCAGGCCTGCTGTTGTGAGACGCAAAACTCCTGTGACAGGTAACTTCTGCTTGAGGACTCCCCGTTGGCCTCTGGCCTAGTGAGACCGTCCTTAGACTGCATGGCGCTGTACAGCTTTCTACTGAGGCTTCCCGTCTCCCCGCTCTCCTTCACAATCTACTAGCACTCCCCTTCTGCTGGCTTCCTCCTCATTTTCCCTCACAGGTGTTCCCCCACCCAGATCTCTTGCACATCTAATCCTATCTTGGTATTTGCTTCTTAAGAGAATCTTGAGTAATACAGTGGTTAAGTGTATGAGTTTCAAAGGGTTCCTCTAGATAGGGCATTAAGAATGAAAAGAGAAATACGTGCTCAAAGACTTAGTATACAAAGTTTCTTTAAAAATGATAGTAAAGATGCATATTTATTAACATCTTCAAGACACATTAAAAAGAGTTTACAAAACAATATTTATAATGGGATCTCCTTTTTGTAAATAAGCATAGGAAAGGGTATAAAAATATATACACCGAGGTTTTAAAAGTGGCACCTCTAGGTAGCATTTAGTTTCTCTTTTGTCTGCAGTTTCAAATTTGCCTACAGTGAATACGTGTTACTTTTATGATAAGACTTCAGAAAGTTGTTTTAAGCTTTAGAGACTATTGAAGTCCTTAATTAAGCATACTACTACTCTTAGGTGCTACCCAAGAAGAAAATTAGATTGCTTATCAACATAAACTTTGTGCATCTTCCCAGCCTTCAGCTGCCTTTCTTTCTGAAGGCGCTGCCTGCATCCCAGACCATGCACTGCTGCTGCTTTTGCAGAGCTGGGTGGCTTGTTCTTATTGGTGGGTTGTTGAATCTATCGATGCTGAGCTGCCTTCATTTCTAGGCATTGTGGAAATACCACACTGAAGGGCAAAAACCTGGCTTCCTGAAGGGCTGGATGATGCAAACTGGAAGTGCGAGCTCCCCAAGGGGTGAAACTCGACTTTTTAGAAATGAGAGACGGGAAGGAACCAGGCAAACACATACCGCCTTCCTTCTCCATTCCTGTGCTTTGCAAGAAAGGAGCATGGTCTTTACTTGCATCCCTTCTGGAGAAGCCCCTTTTGCAGAGGGAGAAAATCTGCCAAGTGACCTACTGTGTCTCATACAGTGGTGCCAGTGCAGTCAGGCATCACTTTACAGAGCTTCCATCTTTCCTCACCTCATTTCCTCCTTTATCTTCCTTTCATCACTTGGAAAATAAGGATACTTGGCCACAACTGATGTAAAATATTAAAAAGTGTAGTTGTAAACATGCACAACTCAGATCCCCTTTCAAGAAAGTACCTGCTACCCAGATGCAAAGAGTGGGCTTAGCTGACAGCCCTCTGCCGACAGCACCTTCAGGATTCACTGTAGCTTTCAAGCCTCGGTCAGACACTTCTCAAGGTGGCCCCCAGCCTATGATGAATTGTGACAATGGTAGTCAGGATAAACTTACTCTCGTCTGGCTCCTACCTGATGACTGAATAAGGCTGTAGGAACAGGGTCTAGCTGTTCCCATTCAGCATCCACCTCCTCTAACAATCACTGCTCCAGTTCCCCACTGGGCTGGCAGGGATTTCAGGCTGATGCCCCTCTGCCCATCCTGCCTTCTCCCTTTTTCTTTCAAGGTGTTCCTCTCCATTAACCTTTCCCACTCCTCACTCCCTCTCAGTGTCTGCTTCCCAGAGAGCCCAGCTAGCACCGTGGGTACTAGAAGTAGTCCAAGAAAGCAGGAAGATGGGGTTTGGAGACTAGATCACTCCCCACCTGGCCAGTAATAAGCACCCCATTCTGAGTGACGGGTACAGCACAGAGAACCACCAGCAATAGTTGAGAGTATTGCTTCTAAAATTTTCACTGGTGGGGAGTTTACACTGTACCCGTGAAAAGGAATGTATTGCTGATGCAATAATTAAGCCATTTGAAACATAAGGGGAATGATACATATAAGGACAATGTATCCCTTTTTGTTATAGAGTTTCATTGTCACCCTACAGACTTATGGTGAAAAGCAGTGTGTAACTAACGTTGTTTATTGACACTAAGTTCACTCTCTCAGGACGAGAGAATTTAATATTTAAGCTAGGACCCTAGGGGATGTTGGAACTTGCAGCTAGGGTGACTCCTAGAAACTTGGAAAAAGCAATGGCCTTCACAGAGCCTGAATTGAAATGCTTGAATTGCCATGGTATGCAGACGAGGAAGGGAGTAAAAGACTCAGGGAAGTGAGAGTGCTGGAATGACTATGTTACATGAGGGCAGAAGGACTGTTTCCCAGGAAGACCCGAAGGATACACCATTCATCAAGGGTATGAGAAATCCGCTGGTGAGAGGAGCTCCAGCATCCCTATGAAGTTCAGTGTGGCTCTCCTCTGCAGGCCAGGGTTAAAGGCAGAAGCAGTCACAGAATTTGGCTCACTTGAGAGCACAGGGGATGAGAAGGGCCCGGAACAAGAGAGGCCGATGGTACCATTGCACCATCAGAAGCCAGAGGGTTAGAGTGTTCACAGTTAGGGGATGATTAGTAGGACACAGCATCCCTAGGGGCAAAATAGCTGAGCAGCCAAAGGGCACTGGTTAATACTACACTTAATCAAAACAGAGTGGATGAACAGGAGGTTGAGCGAAGTTGGCCCCCAAATACTCTTGCCCAGTTTCTGGACCTGAACCAGTTTTCAGTTTTCAGACCTGGTGCCCATTGACTGAAGAAATGACTGTGTCTCAGTGTGGGGAAGGCTGAAACATATAATGATTTCCCCAGAGCTTCCCCAAAGGGACCTAGGCCATGTACAAGTGACTGTTCACAGGTGAAAGAGGAATATTCAGACATTTCAAGGATTATTGACGACAGAGTCCAAGTTCACACCCATACCTAACAACCAGAAACTTCATGATGGGCTCTGCATGAGTGAGGGCATACAGGGGCCAAGTAATAAATGAAGTTTTGGTCAAAGTCAGCGTCCACTGGGTCTGTGAAGTCACCTGGAACTCATTTCCCTGGTCCCCAAGTATAATTAAGATTGACATATGTGGCAGTTGTAGTAACCCACACGTTGGGCCTGTTGGTGAGAGCTATCATAGTGGGGAAGGTCAAGTGGAAGCCTGTGAAACTGCACCCCTCCCACCTAGATATGAATCAAAAAGTGTAACTCTAGCAAGGGATGGCAGAGATTAATGCCACTCTTTAAAGATGCAGGCATGGTGGTCTCTGGAATATGTGTTTAATTTGCAGGTCTGGTTCTTGCAGACACCAAATGGACCCTGGAGACTACTACTAGCTCAACCAAGAAATAGCCCTGCTCACAGCTGGCCAGCCAGATGTAGTTTCTTTGCTAGAGCAGATAATATGGTCTCTGGTATGTAGTATGCAGCCATTGACTGGGCAAATGTGTACGTTTCTATTCCAGTCAGGAAAGAAGATCAGAAACAGTTTGCTCCAGGGCCAGGTTAACTCTTCCACCATCTGTCATAATTTAGCCTGAAGACATGTGCACCATCTGGACACACTGCAAAACATATTGATTCATTACAGTGATGACATCATGCTGATGTGGCAGTATGAGCACGAGGGTGCTAGCATGCTGGAGACCTTGGTGAGGCACATACACAAAGGGAGAGGTAAATTCTATAGAAATGCAAGCACTTGCCAACTCAGTCAAGTTTCTGCACAGCCCATGGTCAGGTGGCTGGGAGGACATCCCCTTCAAAGGAAAGGACAGACTGTTGCATCATGCATCCACCACCACAGTGAACGAAGCACAATGGCTGTTAAGCCTCCTCGGGCTTTGGAGGCAACACATTCCACACCTAGGAAACCTTCTCCAGCCCATATGGCAGGTACCAGCTTTGAGGAGGACTTGGAGTAGAGCATGGCTCAGCAGCAGGTCCAGGGCTGCGAGACCTGCTGCTTGGAACGAAACCCCCAGCACTCTTTGGCATTTGAGATGTCAAATACAGATATGGTATGAGGCTTACGGCAAATCCTAGTGGAAGACTCACTGTACAGCAAGATCACACTACCTGCAGCATAGGAGAATACACTGCTTGTGAAACAGCTCCAGGCGTGCTGGTGGGCCCTGATAGGGTTGGAACACTTGACCTTGGGATACGAAGTGCCCATGAGTCTGGAACTGCCCATCATGAGTTGGGAACAAGACATAAAGTGAGATGGGCCCGATAGCAATCCGTCATAAGGTGGACGGTACCTCTAGGACTGAGCATAAGTAGGAAGCAAGGACACAGCTAGGGGCACGAGCAAGGGGCCCAGCACCCCACCCCATGGCATCCAACGTGCCTCACCAACTATGTAGCAGCGTTCCTCCTCAGCTCACACAAATGACCATATGCCCCCCGCCCCATTCAACCAATTGAAGGAGGAGAAAAAACTCCTGGCTTGGCTATGGATAGGTTGATTCGGTATGTGGGTGAAAACCAAAAGTGGACGCTGTCTGCGTTATTGCTTTATTCAGGGGAGGCTGTGAAAAACAGTAATAAGACACCGTGTGCAAGACAAATCTTCCCAATGGGTAGAGCTTCAGGAGGTCATATACTTTGTGCAAAAGGAGATGTGGCCTAAAATAAAAATGTACATGGACTCATGGACAATGGTGAATGATCAGTAACCTGGAAGGAGAAAAACTAAAATTTTGTTTTAGAGAGAAGGAGGTCTGGGGAAGAGACATGTAGATGGAGACAGGAGAGTGGGCACAAGGTGTGAACATTTTTGTATCGTACATTAATGCCACTATGGCATAGGCATCACATAACCAAGTGGACAAGGTAACTAGGCCAGTTGACATTCACTGGCATGATAAGCAAATAGATGCTATGACCACAGTTGCAGAGACGGAGGCTTGGTATGGGTCAGAAAACATGGACTCACACCTATGAAGGTCAATGTAGTGAGTGCCTGCTTTGAATGTTCAACCTGCCAACAACAGACAACACGGAACCCCCAGTGTGGCCCTATTCCTTAAGGATAACCTCGACTTGGCAGCAAATGGTCTACATAAGAATGGTCCTTTCATCCTAGAAGAGCCAATAATTTTTCTCATAGGAACAGATGCTTCATCTGGGTATGGGTTTGCCATTCCTGCCTACAGGGCCTCAGCCAGTACCACTGTCAGGCTATTTGCAGAATGGCTGATCTACAGAAACAACTTAGTATCCAACCAGGAAATCCATTTTACAGATCCATTGGTCATGTCATAAACTATATCTAGAAGCTGTTGGCTAAATAGAGTGTTGGCATGCTTTGCTGAAGGTACAGCTGAAGCCCCAGCTCAGAGGCAACCCTGCAAGGATGGGGGTACTCTCCTCTAGGACATGTACAAATGTTGAATTACACAGCTTTATATGGCACTGCATCCCTAAGAGGAATAACACATGGTCCAGGGGCCAGGGGGTGGAAGCAGGAGTAGCCTCACCATCACTTTCAATGATCCACGGGGGGGTCCCCACAGCTCTGTGGGGTTAGAGGTCCTGGTCCCTAAAATGGGTGCATTCTTGACAGGGGAAAGCAAAGACCCATTGAACTATAAGCTACAGTTGCCACTTGAACTTTGGGCTCTGTGTGGCCAGGAACCAACAGGCAAGAGTCACCCTCTTGTCAGGGGCCATTGACCCCGAGAAGCAGGGCGGAATTGGAGTCTAGGTGACCCACTGGGTGCCTCTTGGTAGCTCTTGCCTAAGTGTGGCAAATGTAGTGAGACAGTAATGGAGGCTAGCCACAGGTAAGGTTACCAGACCCCTCAGGACTGATGGCAGGGGAAACCACCAGATGAGCCACCAAGGCCAGCGGAGAGGAACAGATGTTAGAACAGATGATGCAGTGGGGAGACGATGAGTATCAGTTGTGGCCATGAGACCAACTGTAGCTCCCGGGAGCAGTTCATCCCTCCAACTTCCCTCTTCGAAATTTCCCCTCTGGAAGAGAGGCCCACCAGAGCCCTGGAGGAGCTGTTTCCCAAATATGTTATGAAGTGGATTCCCGTGGCACACAAGGTAAACAGTGGCAGCTGTGCAGATGTGTCAATCAGGTTCTTCAAGAAAGGACTCATTCCTCAGCTGCGTGGAGTGTGGTTAGCTGACAGTCCCCAGCTGTTTGTGTCTTCAGAATGCGCTTCACGTTTCCATCCTATGCTTTTCTCAGGGTGGTCCCCAGTCAATGACTAAGCAAGGCCTAACCATTTCCACTCAATGGAGGGACTTCTTTAGGAAACAATCTTTGCTCTGGAGCTCCAGTCCTGCTTCTGTCCTTTGTTTGTCACAGGTATTATACATACCCACACGTTTTTGCATTCCTGACTTCTTTTCGGTGTCTGCTTAGGGAGAATCTAAAACAGATGTCCATCAGGCCCCTGAACACAAGTTGTCCCCTGCTCCCAATCCTGGGATATGTGACCTAACTAATCAGAATGGTTTTCTCATATAAAATTAAAGACTTATTCCTTTCATGCCTAATGAGGATAAAATGAATGTGTAGGAAAATGCTATTTAATTTGAAAATCGCTTTGTAAACTATTATAGTTTTTAATTAAAAGATCTAAAAAGTTAAAGCATTTCCCAGATTACCTAACAATCCACAACAGTTTAAAAAAACTCAAACAGATAATAATTTTCAAGCTCTTGGTTTTTCTGTAGCTTTACTTATTCCCAGGGAGTAATTTATACACTCAGAGAGCTTCTCCCACAATCAGATACAGATCTAAATAAAGAATTGTAGGGTACTACAGTACCTACTGTGGGAAATTTGGTTTGTTTCTTTTCATTTCTAGGATAACAATTACTAAGAGGAAACAAGAAACATTGAAACAATCCCTTTGACAAAACACAGTGGCTGGAGCATTGGGGGAAAATGTTTAACACCTGTGCGACCATGAACCAATTTTTTTTTTAGCACTAGTGTGGTAATACAATATTATATCTGTAGATAAATATTGTAATTATAATGTACACGTAAATAAAAAATATTTCCCGTAAACATTCTCTTAATGTTCATTCCTAGTATTCATACTTATCTATAATGTATTACAAGAAGAGACTTAGTGATCACGTCATCACTTTTTATCAGAAAAACTTTTAGGAGTAGCTTTTTAGCAGAAAATATGGCAAAGTTTTCTATAATGTGCTACTGTTTGCTTAGATGATAATAGTTTTGTGACAGGTTTTCTCTTTCTTCCTTTTGAAAGCTATTTGAGAGTTGATACAAGTTTAGTTACAAGCTTTGAAAATTTGTGGCTTCATATAAAAAACTGTAAAAATGTTTAAAAACCAGTCTTTTTCCTTTTTTGCTCATCCTGTTCAAAGTGCCTTTTCTTTCTTTTTTTTTTTTTTTGTCAAAACAGATCTAGGTGGGCTGAGTGACAGGGCTAAAAGTTTTGGCTTTTTATTCAGATCTGAGAACACCACTGAGGTAAAAGTAAGTGTACCTGACAATGCATGATTAATCCAAATGGTTTTGCATATATTTTAGAAACATGGATAAAAGTAAAAGAATGAATTCCATAGTCCACTGTGGATGCAGAATATTTGCAATATAGATTGGACACTAATAGGAAAGACAATGCCAATAATATAAACTGGATTATAAGATCCACTGGGCAATTTTAAGAATGTGTTTCATCATAGTCCAGTATCAATAGCAGAATTCTTCAGATTTACATGATATATTTTTTGGCATGTGCATTCTAGGAACTCTGATAATTTAATACAACTTCAAAAGGGCTCAAGCCAGTGACCTCAAGATGAGGTTCACAGAACAGTTCATAATGATGAACCTGAAGCAATAAAACACCTATCAACTTAAACGTAAATATTCATACTATTAGGGCATGAATGAAATTTAATTTAATTTTATTTTATTTTGGAGTTTACTGGGTTGTTTCATATCTTAAATTGTGTCTCAAGGGTGTTAGGGTAGAATACACCAGTCTGGGGGATTCCAATCAAGTTTAGCACATGAGTCGCGTACTGTGAATCGTGACGGAGTACTGCACCTCTCTCCAAACAGAGGGCTCCTCCGTCCGACTCCCCCGGGGGCATGGAGGCAAACTTACATTTGAGAGCTACTCTGAATGACTGGAGTTCGAAAGCCTCAGTTCCTCGGCCTTTGTTCCTCTTTTCCTGCGGTTCGGAGGCCACCTGTCCCGCAAAGCACACCTGCCACTCTCACCACTTCAGAGCCGGCGGCCCGCGAGTCCCCAGCTCCAGACCGCGGGAGAAGGAAACTGCACCGACGCAGGAAAAGAGCCGGGCGCGCGGCTGCTCGCGGGAGGGGCGGGGGGACGCCGAGGGGCGGGGCCGGCGCGCGCGGGGGCGGGGTGTGCGCGCCGCCGCCGCGTCACCAGCGTGCGGCACGTGCCCGTGTTTACGTCCCTCGTGGAGCCGCCGACGTCAGCAGCCGAATGGTAACATTGTGGCGATACTGAAGCGCCGAGTTTAGGAGACGCGTCCATCCGTCAGGCTGGCTCGGTGCCGTCGGGAAGAGGTGGAGGGGCGGGGAGATCGGCCCCAGCGAGCCGCGGAGACGCACACATCACCGGCCCCGACTACCTACCGGCCTGCCAGGCCCGGCGGGACCCGCGCCTCACCTCCAGAGAGCCACAGAGGCAGCACCGCGGCCTCGCGCGGGGGGCGGCCCGGGCGGGCGCGAGGCGCTGCCGCAGCGCGAGGCTTGTAAACAGATCCTGCCGCACGTGACCATGTGAACTACCTGCTCCAGGGACGAGTATTGTCTTTCCCGCGAGTCTCGCCACAAAGGAGCGCGGTGTGTCCGAGTGCGGAGGGACAGGGGAGCGAGCGAAGCGAACCGGCCGGGCTGCTAAGATGGCTGAAGGCGCCTGGCGAGGGTGAGCGGGGGGCGCGGCGCAGCCAGCCGGTGAGTTCTCGGGCGGGCAGGGCCAGCGTCGCTTCCCCCGCGGCCTGGCGCCAGAGCCACCATGTCGTTCGCGCTGGAGGAGACGCTCGAGTCGGACTGGGTGGCTGTGCGGCCCCATGTGTTCGACGAGCGCGAGAAGCACAAGTTCGTCTTTATTGTGGCCTGGAACGAGATTGAAGGCAAGTTTGCCATAACCTGCCACAACCGGACGGCCCAGAGACAGAGGAGCGGCTCCCGGGAGCAGGCGGGGGCGCGAGGGGGCGCCGAGTCCGGCGCAGCGGCATCCGATGGGACCCGCGGGCCGGGCAGCCCGGTAGGCAAGGGGCGGCCTGAGGCCACTGCCTCTGCGACTCTGGGGAGGAGCCCGGGGCCCCGGAGGAGCCCGGCATGCGCGGAGGGCGGCTCTCCGCGGAGCGCGCGGAGCGTTCGTGGGGACTCGCTGCTGCGGAGTTCGGCCGGCAAAGGGGCAGAGAGCCCTCTCAGGAGCCCAGTGCGGCCCAAGTCCAGTCCAGTCCGGAGGGGATCTGAAGGCAGAGATGTGGCGGGGGCCGCCGCTACGGCAGCCCCGCCGGCGTCCCGGGAGGCCCCTGTGTCGTCGGTGCGGATAGTGAGCCCCTGCGGGGCGGTCTCCGAGGAGATTGAGGTGTTGGAAATGGTGAGGGAGGACGAAGCGGGCCCGGCCTCCCTGGCCATCTCGGACGCGGAGCAGCAGCCACCCGCAGCTGAGCTGGATTCCGTGGCCGAGGAGTGCAGCTGGGCCGGGCTCTTCTCCTTCCAGGATCTGCGCGCTGTGCACCAGCAGCTGTGCTCCGTGAACTCGCAGCTGGAGCCGTGCCTGCCGGTGTTCCCTGAGGAGCCCTCGGGCATGTGGACCGTACTGTTCGGGGGCGCACCGGAGATGACCGAGCAGGAGATCGACACACTGTGTTACCAGCTCCAGGTCTACCTGGGCCACGGCCTGGACACCTGCGGCTGGAAGATCCTCTCCCAGGTGCTCTTCACTGAGACCGACGACCCTGAGGAGTATTACGAAAGCCTTAGCGAGCTGCGGCAAAAGGGCTACGAAGAAGTGCTTCAGCGGGCCAGGAAGCGCATCCAGGAGGTAAGATCCTGGTCTGGGCCCCAGTCATCGCTTTTGGTTACTGGTTACCAAGGGCTGGAGCCTCGGTCTGCACTGTGCACATATGGCACCCTTGTTTTTTCAGACAAGGGAAAAGGAAAAGGATGGGTTCCTGTGACCTGTCTCCCACTTCATTCCTTTCAGTGGTAGGAAAACCGTCGCTTTCCTTAATTGGCCCTCTGCAGGACCTTTGATAAGTTTTTAGGTTTCCTTTACCCAATTATCAAATAGGTTGTATATACGTACTAGGTGCCCTATTTACATCTCGATACTGCCAATAAGATTAAAGCCAGTATGAAAAAAGGTGGCCCGTAAATATAAGCTAAAAGAGCTTTTCTCTTTGTCCTTAAAGCTCTTTCCAGCAGTAACTGCCCAGGTATTAATCCTGGTGTCATTTCTTGGTGTCATGCTCATTTAGTCAAAATAGTTTATCTTGAGCATAGTTGGTCTGTCTTTACCTTCATATGTAATTTGGCTACTTAGGCAAATTTTAAGTTCATTTTCCTCTAAATGAATGGCCTGTGCAAATGAAAAAGCGCCAAGTGACAATTAGATGCAAATGTGTTTTTAAAGGTTTTATACACACTTTAGGAATATCTCAAGTCTTTACAGATGGCTTATGTTTCATTCCTGTTTTAGGGAGAAAAAAGTCCTGGACAGGAATGGTTAGTACACTTTTGTACAAAAGAGTAAAAGTGCAAAAGCTGATTCCAATTATTTAATCCTTAAAGTAACAGGAAATATGGGTGAAAGGTCTGAATAGGTATACGTAGGGAACTCAACAATGTGTAAGAAGGGAACTCAACAATGTGTAAGATACGTATAATTTGAGGTCATGACTATTTAATAGCTTCTTTACCAAAAAAGTATTTTCAGATATACTTAGTTTCCCCTAATGAATACTAACAGATACTTTCTCAAAGCAATTATTTTTTTGTATTAGTACCAATTGAAGTTGGACTTGGGGTGGGGAAATACCTCTATGGTGTTTACCTGACAATTGTATTGTCATTTGTTATCCTTGCCTATATTTATATAATACTTGAATCCTGCTATTCAGGCTAGGAAGCTGGAGCCTCCTGGTTTCTTAGTAGGCTATTTCTTATTTTGCTTTGCTAGATTTGAGGGTTTAGGAAATAACTCTTTCTTTCTTATCCCATAATGTTCTGTTACAACTTCGTGAATCCCGGTTTTCACTCTTTCCTGTTAGTTTACTTTATGCTAAACATTACCCAATCATAATATGATCCTAGAGTTCCAGGGATCTGTTTTCATTTCCTTTTTTATCATCTCATTTCTGGTGTGTTCTGCCTTAAATTGTTTTTGGAAGGAAGTGACACAAATCTTTACATAGAGTTTTGCTAATATTGACCTGCATTTCTTTTAAGCTGCAAGGACAAAGTTTGTGCTTCTTTCTCTTACTCCATTTACAAACATATACATGCGTGTAAAACAAAACAAAACAAAAAACTATTTTTTTTAATCTCTTAAGTGATGTGGGCATGTGTGGTTTTAATTTTATTGATACTCAGAAAAGTTATTCTGTCTGGTTTTTAAATTCAAATTGGGTGAAAAATGAGGGTTGCCAAAAATAGAGTTAATTACAGTTTTCTAGAACTCTTTCATGGGGGAGTGTTTACATTTTTTAAAAAGAATATATTTTCTTAATTAAGATTATGTTGACCATAATATTTTATAGTCTTTGACAGAGAAAAATTCAAACTTTTAAAGAGGATTTTTTTGTTCTGGGAGACCACTCAAAATAAATGAAATGTATAAATTCATTGAACGTTAGATATATAAACTTTAGGTGCTTCATATTGTTGACTTGGACAGTATTTGTAAAATAGCTATCAAAGACAACAAATAGGTTCAGTTTTAATGCGCACCCTGATTTCTGCTGGAAGGTTATGTTGAAAGTATGAGGGTCAGTGTAGGGTAAGGATGGTGTGATTAATCAGTGATGTCTGCCATGGGCATGATAATGGGGGTGTATAGCACATTACCCATGTATTGTTTTTTTGTTCCCCAGTGGCTTACATTCTTTGCTATCTTAAGTTTTTAGAACATTTTCTTTTTTAAGGTAAAATCATTATAGAACTTGTGTCATTTTTGTATTATTGATTCTATTGAGTGTTTATGTATCTAATTCAGTGTTTTTGTATTCCCAATTCTCAGATTGACTTAACTTGTGAAATTGGCTATAGTTTTTCAAACTAGGTATATCTGGTAAGTCAAACACATTCTTGGGTATATGTTATTTAGAAAATCTAGTTGTTTGGTTGTTTTTCCTTCTTTAATTTCTCGGAATCTATTTTCTGGTCCTTTTTTCTGCAAAATTCCTTTTCCTATCCATTTAAAGATTTCAGCCTAAAGACCACACCTGTTTTTGTTCAAAATGGTTAGTAAATTGTTGAAAGGAGTGGTTTTCTTTTTGTTTGTTTGTTTTTAATAGAGTAGACTATACAAATAGATTGTAAATTTCTCAAGGTTGCTGGCCTTGACGATATCTTAGAAGTCTCTTCTTTGCCACCCCTACTTCAGGGCCACACATCTTGTGAGCACTCTAGTATTAGTGGACAAAGGACATCAGAGGTTTTTGTTGTTGTTTTTTTAGTATTGCAAGAGTTTAAAGAATTTGGAAGAAGTGTTCTTTTAATGTAAAGTTGTGGATAAATAAACTTTTATAAAATGATAAATATAAATTATTCCAGGGACCATGCTATTTAAAAACTAGGAGAAAAAAATCTCTTAAAACTGTAAATAACTTCCTAAATAAGGAGTCTTTATTTGGGGTTGGTGAATTCCCTGTAAATTGAGGGGAGCTATAGATGGAATTTAATGGGCATGTAAAGTTTTATATGCATAAGCATATTTGCATTTTTGGAGAGAAATTATTAAACTCTTAAAGGTGTTTTTCAAAAAGAGCGTTAAAACCACAATTGTAAATTATGTGTTTTGTAAATTAGTACACAGGCTGCTGTGCCTTGTAAACTGTATTGGAGTTTAATTTTTGGAATATACTTATGATTAAATATGGGATTATTAGAAGTACTCCCATATCCTTGTCTTGTTAAATATTGAAGAATTAAACCTTAAGTTTTCTGCTAAAATGTTTTGTTAATGATTCACAAATTTGGTCATCTGACTGGAAATAATAGTTTGTGAGGAGTTACAATTCATACAATACTAATGAGAAATTATTTTTAGATGACACAAGAATTGTATTCTACTTAGGACCTTGAATCAATCTTGAATCCAGTGAAATGTGAAATTTATTATATGGTAGATTAGTCTTGGACTTGTAGACGGGTTTACTGTAAGTAGTGCTATTTGCACAGTAGGCACTCAATCCCTGAATGAATCAAGTGCCACCAGGGCCTCTTGGAATGGTTTCAGCAGTAGCCCTGGTTGTTGGTCAGAACTGAGAATCATATTATAGTGTGTGTGCATGGGCGGCCCATATTGTGGCTTACCTTTGATGACTTGGGTTTTGTAAATAGTGATTTCTGTATGTGGATAACTATTCTTGGTAATTCTTTGTGGTCCTTTAGATAATAAACCTTAACTATGATGGTAGGCTTGATTAAAATCTGTAAGTCAGTGTTCACTTTGGAATTGATTGTGTTTATAAAACTGTCCTCAATTTTAACTTCTTTCCAGTTGAAACCACTGTTTGAGAGCATTGCTTATTTCAAAAGTAGCCATGTAAGGCATACAGTAGCCAGAGCCTACCTAGGGTTTGGAGTCAGAAAGACCTGGATTCAAATACAGACTCACCATTTATGTGCCCTGCTTAGTTGTTTAAACTCTTTAAAATGGGGAAATGGAGAAAATACTTAAAAGGTATCTTAAGATTTAATTAAGACAGTATGAAAAAGTGTCTAATAAAGTGGCACTTATAAAGGAGACTTCCAGAAAGTGTTAATGTTCTCTTATTTCATGTAATAAGGATTCTCCAGAGTTTTCAACTCAACACTTCTTTCAGGGAATGTAATATTTATTGGCTACTTAGATATTGGGCGCTTCACATTACCTATCTCCTTTCATCCTCCCCACTATCTTTTGAGCTAAGTGGTGTTTTTACCTATTTTGCTGAAGCAGAAGTTGAGATTTGAAGATGTTACGCAGATTTGACCATTGTTAAACAGCTAAGGAGTGACCAAACTCTTAGATTCAAACCTAGATTTGTCTTAGTCCAAATGTATGCCTTTTCTGTCATGCCTGTTTTCCCTGAACACATCGGAAGGGATATCGCTTTCCACTCCCAAGAGTAGAAGAGTGGCAGTATTTTAAAATTCTAGTCAGTTCTATAATGACTTTTAAATTAAAATAACTCTTGTTTTATTTTAAATTAAGTATGATAGGCGCGGTATAGAGTAGTGTCTGCATGTTGTGTTTTACAAGAAAGAGGTTCCCTAGGGGTGCAAGGATGGATTTATGTTAAGAGAAGAGTGCCCAATCACTGTTTTATTTTGTATCTTAAAGTGACTCAGCTATAAACAACTCCTCTTCTGAGGTTATTTAACAGAAGGGGCAAGTAACTTGAAGAAGACTGCTTAGCACCCCTCCTCCCAATTGTGACTTTCCTAATTTTTCTGGAAATCTAAGATTAGTTCTAAAACTCTGGAGCCTTGCTGAAACCCCAACTTAGAGAAGTGACAGTCTTTTAGGAGCCCTAGGATGCTGGTCTTTTATTGGGCCAGGGAGCTATACCCATGATTAGGTATTAATACTGTGTTTCCCTGAAAATAAGACCTAACCAGAAAATAAGCCCTAGCGTGATTTTTCAGCATGACATCCCCTGAACATAAGCCCTAATGCATCTTTTGGAGCAAAAATATAAGACCCGGTTTTATTTTCAGGGAAACACAGTAGTAGAAGCGGGTTCGAGAAGGATATAATATGGTTGCAGTGCATAGAGCTATTCTGCCTGAAAATCCCCATTAAAATAGTGCAAACTGCTATCTTACTGTAAAACAATTAAGGAATAATGAAGCCAAGTTAATTTTGTGGGATTCTTGAGTTATGATGAAAGACTTGAAAGCTGGAAACTGTTAAAATAACAACTTAGATACTAGTCATTTTCTTCAGTCCTGTGCCCAAATAAACTTTTGGCCATGTTTCATATCACCGGAAAAAAGAAATAAGTATAGAAAAAAACATGAATGTATGCCTCTAGAATAGCACTTCTGTAAAGCAGAAATATGGAGTCTGGTGGCAGGACGGCAGCCTTGCTGATAAGTAACTTACATGGTGGTTTTTCTGCTTGGCATTTAACATCACTTGATGCCCAGTCCACCAGATATTTCACAGATATGAAATTGGGCATGTTTCCTCTTTGCTAAAACAAGGTTAACTTTGACAGACACTTTGGTAATGTGAGTAGAAGGGTGTGTGTGTGTGTGCCTTGAAGAGAGAAAGAAAGTGAGTGGGTGGTTTGGTTTGTCAAGCATACCGCTGTATGTTTGAATTCGCAATTTCTACTCCCCAAATCTTGACATGTAACTTTAATCAGTCTCTCACTGTTCTCTATTGCTGCTTTATTTGACCTTCCATTGACTGTAGAATATTGGAAGTGGGACTTGAAAGCATGAGGTGGCCTTCCATTGATGGTTAAATGTATGTGTGCTTATTTTTTTGTGTAATGGGAAGTTGCCCATGGCTCCTTTCACTCTTTGATAGGCCAGAATCTGCTCCCTACGAATCTGACCTGTTCCCTCAGTTGTTGATAGAAAAATTAAATTGCCAGGGTAAGAAACACAGGCAGTGAAGGCTAAATAATAATTCTTGGTGCTATTTATTTTTTTGGTAGAGATGGTGAAGTTCATTTGGCTTTTCAAGCTTCTTTTAGGGGACTGTTAATACCAAGTAGTCTTAACACAGTATCTATGTTATTAAAACTGCACAGGGGCAGAGA
Organism: Rhinolophus sinicus; assembly: GCF_057876585.1. Classification (NCBI taxonomy): domain Eukaryota; kingdom Metazoa; phylum Chordata; class Mammalia; order Chiroptera; family Rhinolophidae; genus Rhinolophus; species Rhinolophus sinicus. The sequence continues at coordinate 50,992,171 of NC_142503.1, forward strand.
AGAATTCATTCAGGAAAAAGTTAGAAAATTTCGTGAGTTTTCTTAAATAGAGGGAATTGTCTTTTTTGTGCTTATCCTTCAGTTTTAAATTTTATATGATTGTAATTGTATATAATAGACTTTTCATTCTGTAGTGTGTGTTTGTAAAATAGGCTATGAAATGGAAAGAGGCCTGGTGGGCTGGACATTTTATAGAGGAGAATGGTCTTAAGAATAAATGTATGAAATTCCTTTAATGATTTGGGATTTTATTGGTAACTTCAAGGTTTGAGGGTGTGATGGCTTGGGGCTTATTCAGCAAATATTAGTACATTCAAGGAATGTAAGCACAGGGAGAATACAGTGATAAACCAGGATGGTCATTTTCTTTATGAAAATAAAATTGGCTACCAAGTCCTCTTGTTGATAGGAATTAGTTGAGGCAGGGTATGTTTTATTAATAAGCAGCATATCACTGCAGTCTTTAATAGTACTTAATGGAAAGAAAATTTATTGGACATGGCTCAGGAAAATCTGTTTTCATCCTAATTTTGATACTAGTTGCTGGACTGTAGCTTGTCACTTAATCATCTTTAGGCCCTAATTTCCTATTTGTAAAGTGAGGTTGCAGTGTCCTTTTTAAGGATTTCAGGGTAGTTTAAAGGCATAGTGTGTCAAGGGTTAGAACTTGAGCCACTTGTTTTATGTGCTTGTGTTCAGGTCTCGGTCTCCCTGCAGTAATAGGATTGTGTTTTGTCCTGTTTTTATGTTTGTTTGTTTTTTTGTTCTCCCTTTGTTCATTACCTGTGCTTGTATGCTTTTCCCTATAGTTTCAGTATTAAAACTGCTTTTCCCATCAGTTTTTGAACTTGCTGAAGTTAAACTTACAAAACGAAGGTTGAATTACTAAAATTATTTCTCTAAGCCTTTCTTCCTATTTAGGTGAGCCTCTGTCCTCTTTACTGACACTAATGGAACCATAATTGGAGTGACCCATGTGTAGAAAAGTATGTGAGGTCTAGTTTTCAATAATCACAATAACCTTTATCGAATGCTTCCTGTGAATTAAACACTCTGGGGAGGTCTTTAAATGCATTATCTCAGCATGTAGGTAAGAAGTAAGAGGTAGGGTTCAAGTGAGTTTGAGAACTGGCTCCTCCAATTGATAGCGTTGTGGGTTTGGGCCTGCCTACTTCTCTCAGTGCCTTAGCTTCCTCATCTGTAAAGTGAGGAGAATAATACTGCTGCTTCATAGAGTGATTTAAAAATAGGCTTTATGTGAAGTACTTAAAATAGTAAACACTTCGTAAATGTTCACTTTTATTTATGTTCATCTTCATATCAACCTAAGAGGTAGGGATTTTGAATTAGAGGAACCGGGTTCAAAGAGATTAAATAAATTTTGTTGAAAAAATACCTGGTATATGAGAACCGGATTCAAATCCAAGCCTGACAGATTCCAGCCTGCTTTCTTAACCACTGGACTATCTTCATCCCTATATAAAGGGAGTGAGGCTGATAAACTTAACCATTGTCAAATTGCAATGCATGGTCACTGTCTCATCACTGAACAACAACATTAGCAGTGGCTGGCTGCTGACTGTTTTTAGAAAACCTTCATTATGTGCGTATACTGTAATCAACAATATTGTCTGTGATTAAGAGAACCTTGTAATCCCAAAGGAGGCCAATTTAAATTTGTGCCTGCATGTATGATACATAACACTCTAATGTGAGACAGAATGCATATGTCTTATATAGACTCATTTATAAAAATACAGTTTTTCTATAACCACAGGAAGAATAAATGTTTATACTGTTGTTTAAATGTTCTGTTGTAAATTCTTATATTAAGCTTGCTAAGGGTGAGTTGGTTTGGACTGTGATAATTTTCCTTGAAAGTCTTCACAGATATATCTTCCTTTAAAGAAAATTAATTTTCTCCCCAAAACGTTTTCTTATACTTTTCCCCCTACAGTAGAACTAGGGAACCTGGTATATTCTAATCTCAGACCTAAAATCTACCTCTTCCTTCTCACTGTCTATTCCCATTTTAAATAATTAGTCCATACCATCAAATAATTAATAATATAATCCCCTGCCCCTCATAATTTTACTTAATTACCTTACTTATTGGTGAACTTTTTCTGGCTAGGCGGGAGAGGAGGGCAATTAAGGATGTTAACTTCTCGTTTTATTTTTATTTGGAAGCCCTGCTTCCTTATGTTTCTTTTATATTAGGTGATATGAATTTTGGTAAATGAAAATGGGGTTGCTAAACGAAAATGTTATGGCAAATAGGGTTTGAAAAATGAAGAATTAACCAAAAACCGACCCCAGAGTGTAGATAAACAATCGGTTGTGCTTAAAAAAATGGATTAAGAGAGAAAGGGGAGTAGAATTAACTTTAGAGTAGCAACATTTAAACTTGAGAAATTCATAGGACTGAATAGCATTCATTATTTTAGTAGAAGGAAATGATATGCCAGCTGACAGTGAAGCCTGTCTAGATGCTTGTAAATAAGTGTGTTATCAAGTCTCTGGTCCCTGGAGGGCCTTGGAGGTGGCTCTTAAGCAGGTTTTACTCTATACATTGAGCTTTGTGAGACCTAAAACTTTAAATAAGACTATTTTATTTGTCTTGGTGGAAATTATCTTAAACGAGATGGATAGAAAATCAGACATTTCTTATCAAAAGTATTCAGCATATTTGTGGGTTTGCTAAATAAAAACTGGAAGGAATTCCAAAATTGGAATTTTATTCTCTTTTCATCTTGTATGACTACACCGTTTCCCACTTAACTCTTCCAGTGTCTTCCTTTTCAGTGAAATATTTCATCATATTTTCAGTCATCCTAGACTTAAAAGATTGGTATCTTTCCCATAAGGAAAAAACAGTAGTCGCGCTATGAGTCATGGGGCAGTGGTTAAGAGCTTCACTTAGGCTGCAGGGGGAAGGTCACACCTTACTTACACCTTTCACCAGCTGCCTAACTTAAGGCAAGTTACTTAGCCTCTGCCTTGGTTTGTTTTTTTCTGTCAAGTGACGTAGTGGTTATATTATGATAGTCCTTTCAAAATCAATTTTTTTGATAAGCTCTTCCATTTTTTTCTATACTCCGCTTCCCTTTTGTTTGTTAGCATCCCAGACAACCTTGATCACAGTTGATTTGTAAATATTCCAATTGAAATAACTATTAAAGAAAACAGTACGCCTTAACCTCCGGAAGCCCTTAGAAATGCCTTCAAGTCTCCTCATCAATCATTTATTCAATAAATTGTTGTTATGCCAGGTGCTAGGCATACCATAGGATACAAAACTGGCCCTTCCCTTGAGTTTCACTACAAATTCTGTTCATTCTTTCTAGTTGAACTTATTCCTTTTTTAAGTCCTGGCATTCCTGACCAGTATTTTCTTTTCTTTTTGTTTTTTTCCTGACCAGTATCTTAATTCTTGAAAAATATTGTATCCTAATATCTTTCATTGCACTTGTACAAATTTACCTGTTGTGGGTAGTCATTTTTGTGAGTTGTTTAAGAAGTCCAACCACCATTTAAAATATTGTCTTCACGGGGGAAAAAAACAAACTTAAATGTGTCTTTAGGGTACAATATGTTTAATAATTGACTTTTCTTCCCACCTTTATTTCTTTAGTATGTTTTTCGAAGGACCCAGAGTTTTCTTTCTTATGAAGAGAATTTAGGTATTTGCATATGCTGGTTTTTTTACAAGTCAGTTTTTTTGAAAATTAGCATTCATGTTTGGTTGGGAAGGAGTGGAAAATTAATCTGGTCTAAGACAATTGGGCATACCTTTGTTCTCTTTAGTATTATAAATAATGTAATTATTTTTTATTCTATAGATATGATATTTGATATTACCTGGAAGGTCAAGTACTTTGGGGTACAGGGTCTGATGGTTAACGTAGATTTTGCTTTATGTGACCTCTGAATTGTATATATAAATATAGGTGAGCTGGCTAACTGAACCTGTCTCACAATGTTCACTTTCTGAAGTATGAAGCCATTATAGAAAATATGTGCCAAGTCTACTCTAGTCTTTACCAAAGAATGGCACTGTTACTGCAAATGGCATTTTCTGGAGATAATCCTAAACCCCTTTTCTAGATTAACGACTTGAAAAGTATAGCAGGGCTGGATATACTGAAATGCCTTTAGGGTCAAGTAGCCATCATGGAAAATGCGATGGAATAATTGATACAGGGCGGATTGCAACACATCACGGTGGGGCCACAGGTCATGGTTTTTGGAGATACAGTTTTTGAGTTTTTATTAATTGTTGGTTTTTATCAGTTTCCTATGTGATACATGAATAGGTTGTTTTTTGAAACTAGTGCTTGATTCTGTGTGTGTTTGTGTGTGTGTCCCTGGAGTCTTAAGATATTAAGTGAAGTATTACTCTCCTACCCTGGGCTCATTCATCCCTCATCCCAAAGCTCTACTCCTGCATTTCCAACTTTTCCTTTGCATCTGGATGTCCTGCTGTTTTCCTATTCATTCCATTTATCCAGAGCGCATCCTCCACCTGCCATCCCTGCGCTGGTCTGTGGTTCTATCTGGAGCAGCCATTTTTAGTTCGGAGTCTTTGCTATTTTCCTGGAAGTGCTTCACTCCCATCTATTCTCAGAACTATTCAGTTCTTCCAAATCTGGTGTTTGTTGGTTCCAGGAAGCCATTGATTATGACACATGATCAATTTTGCAATGGTTTTTTTCACTGTAGGCAAAGAAAAACTGTTTATGTACGTGTTTGCTTGTAAATACATACCAATTCAGAAATGTTAAATACGAATTTTGTAACGGAAGAACTCTGGGATCACTCATGCATTAGTTACTGCTTTCCCATGTTGCTCCTGCAGCCATTTTAGTTTAATCTCTCACTGTTTCATCCCTAGGCTGGTTTTAGTTTTCCTCCAGTGTCTTGAAATGTAGACTTTCTATACCTTGCTCCCAAACTATTTTAAAGCATTGCTTTTCACACTTTCATTCCTATCTGGTCATGCGCGCGCACGCACACACACACCCATACGCAATGAACTCTTCCATTCCTGTAGACAGTGTCCAAATTCCTGGAATTCAGAGTTATCCATATTTTGGTTAGCCTGCCACTCTTCACTCTTTCTCTTCTCTACATGATCCTTTCATTATTCCAGCCAAGCTCTTTCACCCATTATTCACTGGACTCACCATACACATGCTGCATTTTACATGACTCTCCCTCCACTGCCCCAATGTCTTGCCCCCCCCCCCTTTTTTTTTTTTGCTTGTCTAAGTTCCACCTTTCTTTCCAGGACCAGATGAAATGCCTCCTCCCCCCCCCCCCCCCCATAGAAAGTCATTTCTCACCTCTATGAAAAATTAGAAGAATTTCTGTCAGAAATTCAGAGATAAGAGAGCTCTCATTACATACACATCACGTCATTCATCCATAACTGCTGCCCTGTGTTTTTCTCTTAATGGACCTTTCCTGCCCTTTTAAAATACATTATAAGTTTGCAGGACACAAAGATGGATTTTTGTTGTTGTTTTCTAATGCCTCAAATCCCTCAGTGCTTTTTTACATAGTAGGTGTTCAGTAGATATTCCTTGATCTGTTTTAAAGTTTATTTCTATACCTGTCATGTTTGCAGCTAACATTTTTAACTAAACGCATGTACTTCCCCAGGAGTAAAATGAAGTCAAATTATGATGAAGTAAAGAATCTGAAACTCAATTTTTGAAGTATCAGAGTTAGTCATTACTGTCAGTAGCCCGTATACTTTCTAAAATTAGATTTTAGCATAATTAACAAATAACCGTTATTAACAAATAAGCAATGCTTAACCAAAATAATAAAAATAATTTAACAGTTTTACAAAACAGTATCAGAGTTGAGCAGTGTATTTTGTGAATGTGGAAAATTTGCGTGGCACTGGTCCTTACTAGTCAGTCGAGGAGACAAACCTGATAGATCTAAAGGGCCCCAGATCCAGTTTCATTGCTAGGATAGGCCTCTCCCATTTGAGCCGCCCCAGAGCTAGTCCTGAGTTACCCCTTTTCATAAGCAGAGAATTATTGTATATCTTAATCATTTAATGATGAAGATATTACTTGAGGATTTTCTGTTGTTTCTTAAACATCTTCCTAATTAAGCAAAAAATAAGGAAGCATTCAGTCTTGGGTTTGACAAATTAGAGTAGGGAAGAAAGTTATGAAACTATGTGCAAGAGTTTAGCTTCTAAATTTTATGTCTAAGACAGCAAAAATTATTCCAAGATCCTCAAGGATAGTAGAAGTCATACTATTCTGAAGTCAGAGAGATGACCCTTGAACTGATGGGCAGGGGACAGGATGGAGACTCCATAATTAAACACAGTAGGTGTCTTCTTCCTCTCTCCTCCTATATTTGTAATTGGTTACTGGGTTAGAAACCAAATTGAATAGCACTGGGGAAAGGAGTAAGTCACACAGGGTGATTTTGTAGTTTTTTCTGTTCCAGTGATTATTGGGTCATGAAAAATAAATTTTTTAACTGTTGTCACTGACTTCTTTTAAGAACCTGATAAAAGTTGTGGGTCCTTGCCCTAGAGAAATTTTGCAGTTAGCAGAGCTTTGTTTCAAATACCCATAATTGAGGCTCGTGGGTTGAGGAGCCTCATTCTTACCAGGATTGGATTGGGGAGGCAGGAAAAAAAAGGTATCCCTTAGGAAAACTAGACAGAAAGAAGGGAAAGGCAGAAGTGTTCTACTTATTAGGTCAATATATTTAATTCATGTTTCATACAATTCTTCATTTCTTTTAAGTGAATCAATAGAGCAGAATAACTTTCTAAAGTTTCATGAGAGATGTGTCAGCTTTTGCAGCAGAAATAATTTTACTCTTTACTTTCTAGGCCTGTTCCCTGGCTGTCCTTCCTTTCCTCTGCAAATATGAATTGTGCATCTTTATATTGTGTTTTTTGTACTTGAGCCCTTGTGAAATCATCCTTTGCAGGCATGTTGTATTCTCATTCAGAGCCATTTACATTCTGACTCAGTTTGTGTCCATCAGTGAGTCTTTTCAAATTCAGCAAACCTGCATTTTCCACATTTTAAATTCAGGCATTCTCTATATACCCCAAACTTCCTTAATTCTAAACAATCCAACTTTCTTTCCAGATTCTTTCTACTCTTTGTATGTGTGCATTATTCATAGCATGTTGCACATAGTTGCCTGCAAGTGTTGGCAGCCCAGTTTATTCCCCAGATTTAGTCAGTATTGGTTAGCAAAATAGAAAATTAAATTATTTCAACAGGTTAGTGGTTATGTTCTTTTACCAATTGAACTTTTTTTACCATGGATTATAAGAAATGGTTTAGACTGAAGTCTAATGCTTAGTAAACTGCATCTTTTGACGTTTTAAAATGCATTTCCTTTACTTTAGGATTATTTACAAATACTTTGATTAAAATAGATTGCCAATTGAAGCTAAAATTGGTTTTAAGGTAATCTAATGTTGGAAAAACATGAAACTTTATAGCAAAGAAGACAAATTAATAAATTAGCAGTGTTAGGTGAGATGCCTTGGGCTTCTCTGCAAGAGTATTAAGTTTAGTTGCTGCATAATTGCTTTGTAAAGTACTGTTCTGTTTGAGGATAAAAGGCATGTGGGAAATAATATACAAATACGTTAATATTTAAATAGAATAACTGATTTTCTTTCTTATTGATTGCACATAGCTGTGTAGAGTGGTATTGTGACTTAATAAGCATATAATGACTTAATGTTTTTGTGTTGACAGAAAATAGTATCTAAACTGTTTGGTGCATTACATTTACTTTAGTATCTGTAAGAAGAGCTCAAAGAAGCCTAGTGTGTAAGGATTGTCTTACTGTTGAATCGTGGCATTTAATCACTTGTAAATGACTCGGGGGAACTTTATTATTGAAAGATGTTGCTAGTGTTTTGTGTTTTTTTCCATTCTTTTAACAGTTTTGCTATTCCTAAAACTTGGTAGAAAATCATCTCAAAGAAAGTGTTCCATTTGCAAGTGGAAGGGCTTCTATGAATGTACATTTTCTTGTAAGGAGAGAATTATTGCCTTTAAAATTGTAAAAGGATAGTTTATAATTTAGTGTAAAGGCTACCAACATGGCCTTTTTTTTTTTTTTTTTTTAAAGTTTTCTTGGTTTATCCTTCCTTAATCTGGTTATTATGTTTCTGATATGCTGCAGTCTTGAGGTGGTAAAATTATGGAAATGAATACCTTTACCACCAGTTAAAATTGATTTCTGGGATTTGAGAAGAGTGCTGTCATTTGAAATTGGTCACTCACACAGCTGCTGTTACTTTCATAATCCTCCTTTGCAATTGATTCAACACATGATTTATCTACTTACGAATAATAGGTAGGTGAGCACAGAAAGAGAAGCATGTATTGTTTTCTTACTTCTCATACCTTATCTTTTGGAAAAGGTGTGTGTAATTTTGGATATCATGGTAAAGGGGATAATTCAAACTTCCTTTTTTGATGTGTAAGCCAGAATACCTGTGGGGTGGGGAAGTGGAGAAGGAATAGAGTATAAAACCTTCCTTAAGAGACACAGATAGCCAACAGGCACATGAAAAGATGTTCAACATCACTAATTATTAGGGATAATCAAATGAAACCCGCAATGACATATCACCTCACACCTGTTAGAATGGTTATTATCAAGAAGATAAAAAATAACAAGTGTTGAAGAGGTGGGGAAAAGGGAACCCCTCATACTCTGTTGGGTCAGATCGTAAATTGGTGCAGCCACTATGGAAAACAGTATGGAAGTTCCTCAAAATATTAAGAATAGAGCTATCATATGATTAAGCAATTCCTCTTCTGGGTATGTATCTGAAGAATATGAAAACACTAATTCAAAAAGATATATGTACCCCTTTGTTCATTGCAGCATTATTTATCATAGCTAAGATATAGAAACAACCCAAGTGTCCATTGATAGAATTGACAAAATGGATAAAGATGTGGTGTATACAGTTGACCCTTGAACAACACAGGTTTGAACTGTGTGGGTTCACTTATACAAGGATGTTTTTCAATAAATGTACAGTCGGCCCTCCGTATCCCTGGGTTTCAAATCTGTGGATTCAAACAACCACAGATCAAAAACAGTATTTTTGATCTGAGGTTGGGAATCTGTGTATGTGAAGGACCAACTTAAGTTACACATGGATTTTCAGCTGCTCAGCAGGTCAGTGCCTAACCCTCACATTGATCAGGGGTCAACTGTATATACAGTGGAATATTAGCCATAAAAAAGATGAAATACTTCCATTTACAACAACATGGATGGATCTTGAGGATATTATGCTGAGTGAGATAAGTCAGATGGAAAAGGACAAAAACCACATGGTTTCATTCATATGTTGAATATAAAACAAAAAGAGTTAAAACAAAACAAAAACAAACTCATACACAATAGACTGGTGGTTACCAGAGAGGTGAGAGGAGGGCGAAATGGGTAAAAGGAGTCAAATATATGGTGACAGATGGAAACTGGACTTTTGGTTGTGAACACTCTATAGTGTATATAGATATTGAATTACAATTTGTACACCTGAAACTTATATAAGGTTATTAACCAATGTTACGCCAATTAAAAAAAAAAAACTTTCCTTTTAAAATATGTATGTGTTTACTTGATGGATCATGATTGAAAAAAATGTAAATGAAACGTAAATCTTCTCTCCCTCCACCCTCATTCCTGTCTGTGGTTCCCTTTCTCAGGGGTAACAACCTGTAAGAGTTTCTTGTGTATCTTCCAGAATCTATCACTTATGCAAAGATATATATAGGACATATATACTCCCTACTTTTTAAACAACTCAAATGGTAGCATACTATATACTCTGGTATACATCTTGGGTTTTTTTCTGTTAACAGGCTGTATTTCTTTTAAGGGCTAAATAATACTCCATGAAATGAACTTGTTTTGATGCATAGGTTTTCTTCTTGATGTTTTGTTTTTGCTGTTAAAATAGCGTATCTTGGGCCTGCACGGTGGCTCAGGCAGTTAGAGCTCCATGCTCCTAACTCCGAAGGCTGCCGGTTCAATTCCCACATGGGCCAGTGGGCTCTCAACCACAAGTTGCCAGTTCAATTCCTCGAGTCCTGCAAGGGATGGTGGGCTCCACCCCCTGCAACTAAGATTGAACACAGCACCTTGAGCTGAGCTGCCGCTGAGCTCCCAGATGGCTCAGTTGGTTGGACCGCATCCTCTCAACCACAAGGTTGCCAGATTCAACTCCCGCAAGGGATGGTGGGCTGTACCCCCTGCAACTAGAAACGGCAACTGGACCTGGAGCTGAGCTGCGCCCTCCACAACTAAGACTGAAAGGACAACAACTTGAAGCTAACAGCACCTTCCACAACTAAGACTGAAAGGACAACAACTTGACTTGGGGAAAAAAAAAAAAAAGCAAGAGCTAATGAATGTGAAAATACTAAAAAGGCTCTAAATAAATGTTAGCTGAATACAAACAAAATTAAAAAAAAAAAAAGCATATCTTTTCCTACAAGTGAAGTATTCCTATAGGATACATTTTTATAAGAGGAATTGCTGGATCAAAGAAAATGTGCATTCTGTTTAAATTGCTTTCTGTTTTTACGTCCTTTTCACCATAAAACTGTATTTTCAAAACCTTTTTTTATCTTATCCATGAAAAGTTTTAGTTTGTAATTTATTTTGCAGTTATCTTATGAGTGAATCTTCATTTGTTCTGGAGTAATTTCTATGAACCCATTCCATTCTTTATCAGGTTTTGATCGTGTTGTTTGGTTACAGAAATTGTCTATTTGTTGCAAGTATTTTTCCCTTTTTCATGTTTCTTGATTTTATTTTTTATGCCTTTGTAGCCATTTTAAAGATTTTGTAGCAGAGTTTATTAGTCTTTTTTTATAGTTTCCGGATTTTGCGTCATGCTTTAAAAGTCACCCCCTACCCCCACCGTTACGAGATTATTTAAAGCAAAAACACCCTCATTTCTTCTCGTACTTGTATTATTTTGTTATTTGCATTTAAATTGTTGATCCAGCTGGAATTTATTTTGGTGTCAGGAATAAATAAGTTAGGGATCCATCTTATTTTTCCTGATGAAATGACAGTTATCACAAACACAGTTTCTTGAATGATTCAGACTTATTGTGCAGTACATTTTCATATATCTGTATTCTTTCTCAATGTGAACTTTAAGTTGGCCTTATTCCATAAAAAATATCAAGAGGCTATTTAGTACTGTGTGAAATTTATAGATTAATTTAGTAAGGATTGATATTTTTATTATTAGTCTTTGTTTTTTTTACATCATATTTTGGTCCCTTTTAATATTTTCTTTACATGGCTCTTAATAGATTTGTGTTTATTCCTAAATATTTTTCTCTTTTTGTTGCTATTGTAAATGGAATCCTTGCTGATTGTTGGTTGTATTTACTATGAAAGGGCTGTTGGTTTCTGTATAGAAATTATAACTGCTTATTGAATTCTATTTTTATTGCAGTTTTTCAGTTTATTCTAAATTAGATGCTTAATTGCCAGTTTTTAAATTAATAGGCAGAATTCTGTCAAAAGAACTAGACTATCTTCATGATCATTTCATTGTTTTTTTGTAGGAGTAAAAGGCCAAGTTATAATTTAAAGAAATAAGTATAAGCGTGTCATAATGAAGAGTGTTAATTTGATGACTTTAATGGCTGTTGCCTTTAAACATCCAACTTCATTGAATGGCCCATGTACTGAGGATAATAAGACGCTGACCAGTGCTGGAGATACTGTGTTTCCCCCAAAATAAGACCTAGCCAGACCATCAGCTCTCATGCGCCTTTTGGAGCAAAAATTAATATAAGACCCAGTATTATATTATATTATATTATATTAAACCTGGTCTTACAGTAAAATAAGGCCCAGTCTTATATAAGATCCAGTCTTATATCATAGTAAGATAAGACGGGGTCTTATATTATTTTTTGCTCCAAAAGACACATTAGAGCTGATGGTCCAGCTAGGTCTTATTTTCAGGGAAACATGGTAAGACCAGACTGACTTTGTCACTCTGTACCTGTCTTCTAAAGATGAAGGTCAGGCCGGCCCAGTGGCTCAAGCGGTTAGAGCTCCACGCTCCTAACTCCGAAGGCCAGTGGGCTCTCAATCACAAGGTAGCCGGTTCAACTCTTGGGGTCCCGCAAGGGATGGTGGGCTCCGCCCCCTGCAACGGTTGTCGGTGGGCCGCTCATAGCAGCTCATGACAGCTCTTGCCGTGCCAGCCGCTCATGCTGGCTGCCGGCCGCTCAGGGCAGCACTCGGCAGCACATGGCCGCTCAGGGCCGCTCACCACAGCACATAGCAGCTCACGCTGAACTCCCGCTGCTCACAGCAGCCCAGCTCCAGGGAGAGCCATTGTTCACAATCTTAGCTGTAGAGGGTGCAGCTCACTGGCCCAGGTGGGAATCGAACCGGTGACCTTGGAGTTAGGAGAGGGCACTCCAACCATCTGAGCCACGGGGGGGGGGGGGGGGGGGGCACACTTTTTTTTTTTTTTTTGCATGTAGATACATGTCCAGTTGATTCCGTACCATTTGTTGAAGACTAGCCTTTTTCCGTTGAATTGTTTGTTCCTTTGACAAATGATTACTTGATTATTTGTGTGGGTTTATTTGGACTCTATTCTATTGATCTATTAGTTTTCTTACCAATACTATACTGACTTGATTACTGTAGCTTTATAGTAACTAATAAAATTGGATAATGTCAGTCTTCTCTGTTCTTCAATATCCTGTTGTCTATTCTGGGTCTTTTGCCTTTTCATGTAAACTTTAGAATCAGTTTGTCGATACTCAAATAGTAACTTTGAGATTTTGATTGGCATTGCATTGAGTCTATAGATCAAGTTGGGAAGAACTGCCATCTTGACAATATCGAGTCTTCCAATTGATATCTATATATATATGGAATATCTCTCCATATAGTTAGATCTTTGATTTCTTTTATGAGGGTTGTATACTTTTCTTAGTATAGACCTTGTACATATATTGGATTTACCCGTAAATAATTATTTATTTTTTTCTGCCTACTAATATAAATGGTGTTTGAAGGATTTTTTGGACCACATAGACTATGGTGTCATCTGTGAACAGAAACAGTTTTATTTCTTCCTTCTAAATCTGTATACTTTCCCCTCCTTTTCTTGTCTTATTGTAGCTAGGACTTCCAGTGTAGTCTAAAATAGGAGTGCTGAGAGGGGACATCCTTGCCTTGTTCCTCATTTTAGCAGGAAAGTATCTTGTTGCTCGCAATTAGCGTTTCCAGGTGGGAATTCCCGCCAATTCTCAGGAAATTTTTTCACTTTCCCATTCCAGAATCCCGAGATATAAACTGTTTTCTGTTCTCCATGATGAATCGTTTCCACAAATTGACGGCTGATATTACCAACCACCTGTGTTCAAGGAGCCGATTTTCCTGATTTCCCGACCATCTTTTCTCGGGATTTGGGAATGGGAAAGTGAAAATAATTCCTGAGAAAACCCTACTCACAATTATGTATGATGTTGGCTCTAAGGTTTTTGTTGATGTTCTATATCAAGTTAGAAACTTGCCCTGAATTCCTAGTTTGTTGAGTTTTTATCGTGAATGGGTGTTGGAGTTTATGAAATGCTTTTCCTGCACCTGTTGCTATGATTATATGATTTTTCTTCTTTAGCTTGTTGATATGATGGATTACATTAATGGATTTTTGAGTATTGAACCAATCTTGCATATCCAAAATAAATCACATCTGGTTGCTGATATATAATTCTTTTTATACACTGTGGGATGTGGTTTGTTAGTATTTTGTTGAGGTTTTTTCCATCTGTGTTCGCAAGAGATGTTGCTTTGTAGTTGTCTTGTAATATCTTTGGTTTTGGTATTAGGCCAATGCTGGCCTCGTGGAATGAGTATTCCCTCTCTTTCTGTTTACTTGAAGAGATTGTAGAAAATAGGCATAATTTTTTCCTTAAATGTTTGGTGGAATTCACCTGGGCCTGATGCTCTCTATTTTGGAAGGTTATTAATTATTGATTCAATTTCTTGAATATATTTAGGCTTATTCAGATTATTTATTTTTGACTTTTATTAGATGAATTATTTAGGGAATTGGTCCATTTCACCTAAGTTGTCAAATTTGTGGGCATGGAGTTTTTCATAATATTCCTTTATTACTCTTTTCATGTCCATGGGATCAGTAGTGGTGTCCTGTTTTTCATGTCGGATATTATTAATAATTTGTGTCTTCTTTCTCTCTTTTTTGTTAACCATGCTAGAGTTTTATTGATCTTTTCAAAAAGCTAGACTTTTTTGGTTCTATTGATTTTTTTTCTTTTTCTCTATTGATTTCCCTTTTTCAATTTCATTGATTTATGTGCTGATTTTTATTTCATTCTCTTCCACTTTCTTTGAATTTAGTTTTCTCATTTTCTAGTTTCTTAAGGTGAAAGATCAGATTTTTTATTTTAAGCATTTCTGATGTATGCATTCTGTGCTATAATTTTTCCTCTAAGCACTGCTTTTACTAAATCCCAAAGTTTCTGAAAAGTTGTGTTTTAATTTTCATTTGGTTGAAAATATTTTAAACTTTCTCTTTACTTTTTCTTTGACCCATGTATTATTTAAAAGTGTGTTGTTTAATCTCCAGGTATTTGGGGGCATTCCAGCAATCTTTATTAATGATTTCTAGTGTAATTCCATTGTAGTCTTGAGAGCATATTTTGTATAATTGTTCTTTTAAATTTTTTAAAGTGTGTTATGGCCCATAACATGGTCTCTTTTGGTGGATGTTCCATGTGAGTCTGAGAAGAATATGTATTCTGTTATTGGATGAAATAATTAATAGATATCAGTTATATCCAGGTGATTGATGATGCTGTTCAGTTCAACTTTGCCCTTATTGATTTTCTGCCTGTTGGACTGTCCATTACTGATTGGAGGGTCTTGGTGTCTGACTATAATAGTGGCTTCATCGTTTTCTCGTTGCAGTTATGTCAGTGTTCACCTCAGGTATTTTGATGCTCTGTTACTAGGCACATATACATTAAGGATTAATATGTCTTCTTGGAGAATTAGCCCTTTTATTATTACATAATGCTCCTCTTTATCCTGATAATTTTCCTTGCTCTGAAGTTGGCTTTGTATGAAATTAATATAGCTATTCCAGTTTCTTTTGATAAGTATTAGCATGGTATATCTTTCTCCATCCCTTTACTTTTAATCTATCTGTGTCTTTATATTTAAAGTGAGTTTCTTCTAGATGGCATATATTTGGATCTTGTTTTTTTATCTGACCTGACAGTTTCTTTTAATTGGTATATTTAGATTACTGGTATTTAAAGTGATTATTGATACAGTTGAATTAAAATCTGCCATATTTTTTACTATTTTCTATTCATCGCCTTGTTTTTTGTCTTTCACTCTTTTTCTGCCTTTGGTTTTAATTGAGCATTTTATATTATTTTATTTTTTCTCAATTAGCATATCAGTTATACTTTTTAAACTTTTTTAGTGGTTGCCCTTGAGTTTGCAACTAATCCAAGCTTTCTTTCAAATATGTAGTACCTGGTACCTTATAACAGGGTATTCCAGATTCTTCCCTCTTGTTCCTTTTAATGTTGCTGTCACTCATTTCACTTTATCAATAAGCTATAATCATTTAATACGTTATGGCTACTATTTTGAACAAACTGTTATGTTAGATCAATTAAGAATAATAAGAAGATATGCTATTTTATCTTCATTTGTTTCTTCTCTAACTTTCTTCCTTTATTATTTAGATCTAGGTTTCTGACCTATATCATTTTCCTTCTTTCTGACAAATTTAATATTTCTTGCAAGACAGGTCTATGACATCAAATTCCCTCGATTTTTGTTTGCCCGAGGAAGTCTTTATGTCTCCTTCAATTTGAAGGTAATTTCACTGGATACAAAATTGTAGGTTATTGGGGTTTTTTTCTTTTAAATTCTTTAATTATTTCACTCTATTCTTTCATGGTTTCTAAAGAGAGGGTTTATGTACAAAGTGTGACAATTAAGTTCATGAACTCATCCTAGAAAAAGTGCCACATACTTCATTGCTGAATATCACTATGGTCACCTTCAGAGTACTCACTCCCCTTGGGAAGTTATGCACCCACACCAGTGCCTAGTCCACCCTTCAAAGCAATTTTGGAACTCTTTTTCTGGAATGGCCATCAGAGCTGTTGTTGTATTACCCTTGATGTCCTGAATATCATCATAATGTCTTGCTTTCAATATTTCCTTTATCTTCAGGTCAAAAAGGAAGTCACTGGGTGCCAGATTACGTGAGTAGGGAGGATGTTTCAATACAGTTATTTGTTTACTGGCTAAAAAGTCCCTCACAGACAGTGCTGTATGAGCCAGTGCATTGTCATTTTGCAAGAGCCATGAATTGGTGAAAAGTTCAGGTTGTTTTCGTCAAACTTTTTCACTCTTCATCTTTTTTTCGTTTAGCCTTTTCAGCACTTGCAAATAGTAAACTTGGTTAACTGTCCATTTGGTATAAATTCATAATGAATAATTCCTCTGATATTAAAAAAGGTTAGCAACATCGTTTTGACTTTGATTTGGACTGATGGAACTTTTTTGGTCGTGGAAAACTGGCTGATGTCCAGTGTGCACTTTGATGCTTTGTTTCGGGGTTGTATTGATATACCCATGTTTCATCACCAATGATAACACGGCCCAAAACATCATCTTGCCTCTCCAAAAGGTCTTGGCAAACTTCGACTCTTCTTTGCTTTTGTTCATTGGTGAGCTCCTTTGGGACCATTTTTGCACACACCTTTCTCATGCCAAGATTTTCAGTTAAGATTTTCTTGTTTCTCTATTGATGTTTACTTGGTCTGCTATGCTTCTCCCAGTCAGCTGATGATTTTGATGCACAATTCTAAGAATTTTTGCAATGTTTTCATCAGTTCTGCTCATTACTGCCTGCCCTGACCTCTCTTCATCAGTGATGCGTCTCGCTCCTCAGAAAAATGTTTAATCCATTTGTACACTTCATTTTCTTCATGGCATTATCCCCATAAACTTGGGCTAACACGTCCCTGATTTCACTTCCACTCTTGCCAAATTTAACAAGAAATTTAATGTTTGTTCGCTGCTCTAATTCAAGCTCAGACTTTCTCGTGACGTTACACAAAAACACGCAACAACACTAATGAACGCCACTCAGCAAGACACCACCACATGTCGGCATGAACACAGCTGTGAGACAGTGATATACTAAGGTTATGAAACCTTACCGAGCTGTTTGTACAGTGTTTGGTGGCAAATTCGTGAACTTAGTTGTCAGGCCTCATACTTCTCATCCTTTCAGAGGCAATTGTCTAATGCTTTTTGGATAGCCTGTTCTTTTATATTCTTTTTCTCTTTGCATTCAGTTGACATTCCTTCGATTCAAGCTCACTCACTAATTTTTTTCCTTTGGTTGTTTTCAGTCTGATGATAAGCCCATCAAAAGCATTTAAAAATTTTTGTTAGTATTTTTGATTTCTAGTGTATCCTTTTGATTATTTTGTAGTATTTCCAACTCTGCTTACGTTACCTATCTGTTTTTCATGTTGTCTATTTTTTCCATGAGATCTTTTAGCATATTAATCATAGTTTTAAGTTCCCAGTCTGATAATTCCCACATCCCTGCTATATCTCAGTCTGGTTCTGATGCTTGCTGTCTCTTCAAACTGTTTTTAATATGCCTTGAAATTTTTTATTGAAAACTTTACATGATGTATTAGGTTAAAGGAGCTGAAGTAAATATGCCTTTAATGTGAGGTGTTTTTTTTTTTTGGTTTAGCTAGAGTTTAGACTGTTATTTTAGGTAGTAGCTGTATGTGTCAGAGGCTGAAATTTCCTCTGGTGGCTTTGTTTTTGTCTCCCCTGTTATTTTGGATTTCCCTAGTTCTAAAATAAGCTCAAAGATATGCAGTTTTTTCCTTTTTATTCCCCTGTTATACAGGAGCCCTACTGATCTAGTAAGGTATTAGGGGCTGAGGAAGTACTAATTATAGATCTTTGATTAGGTGTGGGGACAGAGCCAGGAGTGCAGTTTCCACGCTCTCGCCGTCACGTGGAAAGGTGCTCACTTGGGTAGTAAATGGCCATCAACTGTGGCTAGTTGGCCGTCAGCTGTAACCAGTGAGCTATTGGCCACTAATATAACTGCTGTGGCTACGCTAGCAGCAGATGGGGGCCAGCAAGAAGATGGTGGCTGAGCTAGTAAGCGTGGATTGCAGCTAGCAAGTGAGGTGGGTTGGCAGAGAGAAGTGGACGGAGGGTTGTGGATCGTGTGGCTCCTGCTTCCTGTGTCTCCAACCCAGCCGCCAGTGAGACTATAGTGGTATGACTCCCCTATCTATGGTTCCGTGGGTATTCCTTTTTGGCCTCACCATGTCCTGCGTTCTTATGTGGGGAGTGGGAGCTGAGACCCTGCATGACACCCTGTGGGGACAGAGTCCCAGAGAGCAGTTTCCAGGCTCTCGGCCTCACAGTGGAGAGGTGCTGGCTCGGGTGGTAGATGGCCGTCAGTTGTGGCTAGTTGGCCATCAGCTGTAACCAGTTAGCCATTAGCCACTGATACAACTGCCGCGGCTGTGTTGGTTGGAGAGTCGGTTGGTTGGCAGACAGAGAAGCGGACAGCAGGTTGCAGGTCGTGTGGCTCCAGCCTCCAGTGAGAATATAGTGGTATGACTCCCCTATCTATGGCTCTGTTGGTGTTCCTTTTTGGCTTCACCATTTCCTGCATTCTTATGTGGGAAGCAGGACCAGAGACCCCGCAGGCCGCCCTGCACAACACACCCTGCATGACGTTAGGTTTCAGTCTTTCAGTGCACCTGTGCCCTTGAGCTGTCACCTTCACAAATACTTCTCAGTCCCCTCCCACACCCCACCACTTAGGCAAGACAGGCAGTCTAGAGATCTGGAGTTGGGCATTTCTTTCCCCTAGGTTGATTAGGTAGGTAAAATAGGCAGGCCTTGTTAAGAAGAACAGATAACCCATGCATATTTCAAAAAGGCTACTTTACCCCTTAGCCTGCCAGACGTAGAAGGAGGTTTTTCAACCTCCAATGTCATTGTGAGACTCTGATAGAGCTCATGGAGGTAAAACAAAAAACTGTAGGAGCAGCCCTGCAGTCTTTAATGCTCACACTAGTCCATACTGAGTCTCTCAATTTATCAATTACAGTTTAGGTATCCCTACTCCAATATTGGTTCCACACAGAGGTTTCTGTTCTTGTGCTTCTGCCCCAGTTAGTTGTGATTCTCTGTATCCACCTGTCTTGCCAATTATGGGTGAAGCTGTTTACCCTGTGATCTCAATTCTATGATGGATCTAAGAAGAGTTGCTGATTTTCAATTTGATTAGCTTTGTTATGTGGATGGGAGTGATGACTTTCAAGCTCCTTACCTGCTGGACTAGAAACTGTCATATGAATTTTGATAGGTTGTATTTTCATTAATCAGTTCAAAATATTTTCTTAATATCTCTTGATTCATTCTTTTGACATGTGGGTTTTTAATAAGCATGTTGTTTAATTTCCAAATGCTTGAGGATTTTCAGATATTTTAATTCCATTGTGATCAGAAAACATACACTCTGTCAATCCTTTTAAATGTTTGAAATTTGTTTTATGACTCAACGTATGGTCTATCTTGGTATTGTATAACATATGCACTTAAAAAAGAATATTTTTTGCAATTGCTGAATGTAATTGTTAATAAATGTTAATTAGGTTAAGATGGTTGATGTTGTTATTCAGATTTTTGTTTTTATTTAATTTTTTCTAGTCCTTTCAATTGCTGTAAGTGCTAATATCTCCAACTTTGTGAATTTGCTTCCTCCTTTCTTTAATTTTTGCTTCATATACTTTGAAGGTCTGTTATTAGGTATACACATACACATTTATGATTGTTGTCTTCCTCATGAATTGACCCGTTGTCATTATGGAATATTCTGCCTTATATCTGGTAATACTCTATACCTTGAAATCTACTTTATTTGAAATTAATATAGAACCCCCAGCCTTCTTATGCTTTACTGTTTGCTTTCTAATTACCTTTGTACTTAAAATTCATCTCTTGGGGGTCTTGTTTTTTATTCATCCTGACATTATCTACCTTTAAATTAGTATTTTAGTCAATTTACATTTAATGTAATTGTTGACAAGATTATATTTAGGACTGTTTGTTTTCTGTTTTTATCCTCTGTGTTTTCTTTCTCTCTGACTCCTGTCTTACTTTCTTACGTGTTCCTTTAATATTTTTTACAGTTTAATCTCTTGAGTTCATAGCTGTGCTTTTTTACATTATTATTCTTTTAGTGTTTGCCACAGAGATTATACCATACTTATTCAAATTAATATTGTGCCATATTACATTAAACATAACCTTTGTGTGTCCATATAGGTCCCTTTCTACCCTGTCCTTTGTGCTATAGGTGTCATATGTATTATAGTCACATACATTATTAACCTCACAATATAGTATTAACATTTTTGTTTTCAACACTCATGTATTTTACAGAAATTCAGAGGAGAAAAATAGTCTTTTATATTTCCTTATTTACCATTTCTAATATTCTTTTTTCTTTTCTGAAAAATCTGAGCTTTCATTTGTATCATCTCCCTTCATCCTGAAAAAATCTTATAAAAATTTTTTTTTAAAAAAAGTACTTAATAGTGTCAGTCTACTGATGAGGTCTCTTGGTTTTCTTTTATCTAGAAATATGTCTACTTTGTTCTTCAAAGGTAGTTTTTTTGGGAGTGGAATTCCGGATTAACTGGTAGTTTTGTTTTTTTCTTCTCCTTCTCAGCATTTTAAAGATGTCACATCACTGCTGTCTCTTCCCCATCATTTCTGATTTGAAGTCAGCATTCAAATATATGTGTTCCTCTTTATGTGCTGTGTTATATTTCTCTGGCTGTTTTTAAGATTTTCTCTTTTATATTTGATTTTCAATAGTTTGACTGTGATCCTAGTTTTCTGGGTTACTGCTTGGGATTCTTGGAGCTTCTTGAATAAATTGATATCTTTACCATATTGGGGCTGGGTGTTAGCCATTATTTTTTGAATTTTTGTGTCCCATTTTGTCCTCTGCTGGAACTCCAACTAAATGTATCTTTAGACCTTTCAGTATTGTCCCATGGATCCCTGAGGCTCTGTTCATTTTTTGCTCTTTTTCAGACTGGCTACTTACTCTTAGTCTGTCTTCAAGTTCACTGACTCTTTGTCTTTACAACCATACTCTGTGTCCATCCAGCAAAGTTTTTACTTCAGATACTGTATTTTTCAGTTCCGTTTTTAAAGTTTCTTTTTCTCTTTTGAGTTTTTTTTTTTTTTTTTTTTTATGTTTCTTTATGACCATATTTCCTTTGTGTTCATTAGCATCATTATAGTAACTGCTTTAAAATCTTTGCGAAATCCAGATTGGTTTCATCTTGTAGTTGGTCTCCATGGATTGCCTTTTGAGTGCTGAGTTTTGTTTTCCTATTTCTTTGTAGATCTGCTACATTTGGATTGTATTGTGGACATTGTAAATGATATCTTGTAAGTCTTTGGATTGTGTTATATTCCTTCAGAGAGTGTTGATTTTTAGTTTTATTTTAGCACAGTTAATTTGATTAGTTCAAACTGTAAACTCTGCCTTCCTTGCAGAGGGCAGAGCTAAAATATTAAGATTTTATGCTTAGCTGCAGTGCTTAGAGCCTGTCCTGTACATCCTTGTTTCAGTAATCAGCCTGAAATTTGAGTTTATTTATATACAAATTTGGGAATTCCTCCTTTGGCTTTCTCCTTTTCAGCATTTTCTGTAACTGTTGTGATTATTCCAAACTCTAGTCTCTTATTCTTCAAGCTGCCAAGATTGTGGGTTTCTGTCTGTGTTTTAGCCACACTACTTTGCTCTTTTGGCAGCCACTTGGGCCTGTCCACAGGCTAAAAGCCAGAAGTAAAAATGCACTTAGGGCTTTCCCTTCTTCCAAGTGTTGATGACTCCTCCAGTTTTTACTTGCTTTTGGTCACACTACAGTGTCTTCATGTAGTTGTTTAATATTTTGCCCAGATTTTATAGTTGTTATCTGAGGGAGAGTTGGTCTAATAGGAACTATTCAGTCAATACCAGAAGTGGAAATTCTCCATATTAGTCGTGAAAGTTAGAATTACAATAACCTTAAAACAATAGAATGGTAACTAATATTTATATGGTACTTTGTCGTTACAAAAGCACTTTGATGTAGATTGTCTGATTTATCATGATTATTAATGATATAGTAGGAAGAATACTAAATGCCTAGGTGCTGCTGCACTTTGGGCCAAGAACCTGGGCAGGAAGTGAATCTGAAGTCTAAATTCAGCACAATCATACGTACATGTACAACAAAGTATGATAACTAAAGCAAGAAGTTGGGGAAGGAAAATGGTAATGGAAACTTCAGGTATGAGAAAGAATAGCAGAATTTTGTGCCTTTGGGCAGATGAGACTATCACCAAGACACCAAGAATAAGTATATAAAATATTTTCTTTACTATATGGTTCTTTCAGAGGTTCTTTAAATTTCAGCTTAAGCATCCTTGGATGAGCTTTTCTCTACCTGCTCTAAAGTAGGTTGCCGTTTATGTAACACCATCTCCCCACCTCCTATTCTTTCTCACGGAACCATCATGGAACCCATTGTGTTACTTTTATACTTTTAAAACTTAAAATAATCTTCATGACATTTATTACTGTTTGTACCTTTTTTTAAATGGAGCTATGCTGTAAGCTCCATAAGGAGAGGGACCATGTTTTTGTATACCCAGCTCCTAGCCCAGTGCCTAACGTTTTAGATGCTCAGTTCATATTTGTTGAGGAATAGATGAATGAATGAATGAATGTACACACACACACACACGCATACACGCATACAGACATATGTAAGTACCAAGGAATGCAAAGTAAGAGTTATAAACATCTGTTATAGTCAATCTTAAACTTTTCAGTAGAGTTGAGCTGTTTTTTTTTTTCACCTAGATTTTGAAGGAAGCAATAGGCATGAGTTGAAGAATTATTGAGGTAATATCCCAAATTGGGAAGAGGAAGGGAATGTCAAGAAGCTTTGGGGAAATTAGTAAAATAATATTGGCAAGAATTGATAAAATTACTTTGTAGATTAGTAATAAATTTTTAAATAAATATGGAGAAAGGTACTAGATCATGGAAAAATATTTTTGATTAGTTAAGGCTAGGCAGATACTGTGGACACCTACAAAATACAGAGAACAAGAATAACATAGTGAAAGCGGTTTGAAAGGATAATTTAGGCAGTGATCTTGAATAATAAGACAGCTGAGGCATGGAGATGAGTGAGGCATCTTACTTCTGTGTTCCAGGGTCCCCAGGTCCTGAGATGATAGGGAGTTAAAAGCAAGTATTTATAGGCTCTTATAATCGGGTTTCTTTGTAATGAAACTTTCTCGTTCCACAGCTCTTGGATAAGCACAAAAATACAGAGAGCATGGTGGAGCTTCTGGACTTGTATCAGCTGGAGGATGAAGCCTACAGCAGGCTTGCAGAAGCCACGACTGAACTCTATCAGTATTTACTACAGCCATTCCGAGACATGAGAGAACTCGCCATGCTACGAAGACAGCAGATCAAGGTATTTATTTAAAACCTAAATAGTAACCTGCCTGTTTTATAGTTTTTGACCTGGCCTGACTATGCATTTTAATTACTGGAGGAGCTTTTTAAAGATACCTGGTTCTTTATCCCCAAAGATTCTACTTTGGTAGGTTTGGGTTAATGCAGCCTGAACACCTCATTTTAAAGTTATCTCAAAAGGTGATTCTGCTGAGTAGCCAGGATTAAGAGCAGTCTAGAAAGTACAGCTGTAAATACATTGAGAGATTCCCCATTTGCCCCCGCCCTTCCTTTACTTTTCCTTTCCCTTTACTCCTGTCTCCCTTTTAATATTTTGGGTACCATGTAGTTCTAGACTTCTTTACCAGAAGTTTTGGGATATTTGTTTTCAGTAAACCTTGTTTTGAAAGTTGCAAGGATTTAATGGTAGAGCTTTAAAATTTATGACATTTAATTTTCATGTATAAAGTATATATTACAGTTTTTGAGGGAAGTGTTTTAAGGGTTTGGTTTTACAGCTGACCTCAGATAAGTTTTACTGTGTTTAATTCACATGGAAATGTTGCTGAACTAGGACATAAAAATTGTGTTTTGCAAAATGGATTAAGTTGGAACAACATATAAGAAATGTGTATTTAAGAAATCAGCAATTATTCTGAGAACTTTATGCTTGGGAGCAAGGATGAGTATTTGAAAAATTATAACAAGGTAAAGCATGTCTGTGTGTCTTTTTTCTTTTTACTAATGAATCAAAATATAGAGCAGACAAACTTGGTGCCCCATTTGACACACCGATTTTATTAATGCTTTTGAAAAATATTGGGTTGTCAGTGAGTTGTATCATAAACTTGGTATTGTCGACGTAAGGAACCTCCAAACCTGTAGAGCATTTTTATAAGTTCATTTGAACCAACCTTATGCTGGGGAACAAGACATAAATGCTCTGGACAAGAACAGTTTTGCAGCTTTTATGCATTTGAAGTTAAGGCTGGACTGGAAGATACATGGAGGTGGGATAGAGCAAGGTGGGAATTGGACTACAGGACAGTTAACAAGATTATGTGCTCTCCTTAGGGTGGCTTATTTCAAAGGTGTGTTAACCTAGATGCACAGAAACAGTGGACAGGGTTTGTTTAAGGCAAAGAAACCTTTTACTAAAATGTTATGTGCCTGGGGCCTGGCTACCCACCATGACCTGCCCAGTTAGGAATTTATGATCAGAGCATCATGTCAGATTACTTTCCATAGAGCCCCTGTTTTTGTCCACAGCATTTTGGTTAAAATGGTAACTTATAACTAAGCAATAATTTTTAGACACTAGAATTTCCTCAATTTTTGAAATGAACTATAGATGTTTGTTCATCAAGCACTTGACCAGAAGGCCAGGAATGAACTGGATGACGTGGGGGTCCCACCTACTTCTAGACTAGGCTGCGATGTCTAGCAGACATAATCTGTACAGCTCATCATTGACTGTCAGAATCGGTGTGCATTTTTACTTCCATGTTAATTATACCAAGATTTGTGTTGAGTATTAACATGAGCAAATTGACTGAACCTGCTTATCAGGCTGTGTTATCTGTCCACTAGCATCACTTAGTGCTCCATTTTTCCTGGGAAGCAGTACAGATGAGGAGGAACAGACAACATATTTTTAAAATTTATAACTTTTTTAAAGGTAGATTGGTATTTTCCTATATTTCTTTTTCTGTGATATTGCCCCTCAAAGGCCCCCTCAACTATGACTACTCTTTTTTTTCTTTATGGAGTATTAAATAGAAGTATTAGTAAACAACTAGATGCAGTTTGCAAGCTCAGTGTATTAGACAAGTGTGTTAAATGGTGCTGTTACATAAAATAGCTCATTTAATCCTTACAACAACCCTGTAATTTAGGTGCTCTCATTGTCCCTACTTCATAGATAAGAAAACTAATATTGGATTGGGATGATTTATGTAACTTGTTCACAGCTAGTTTGTAAGTGGCAGAACTTGTACAGTACTCAAATTCAAGTCTCTGATTTCAAAGAGTATATTTTTGGTTTTTTATTTTATTTTTTGTTTTTACTAGGTACTTTTAAGTAAATTCATACTCCGTAAAAGAGCAGTTATAATTGAATTCGTAAAGTATTTGTTATAAGTTGTACTAAAAACTATTACTTATTTTGTGCAATATTGCTATGTTAGCGTTTGCCATTGAGATATTTCGTTTTTCTGAAGATAACTTACAGTCAACAACTTATAATTGGAACATTTGTTTCTGTGTTTTAAAATGTATTTGTGTCAGGCTAGCTTTATTAATAAAATATCTTTCTGGCACAAACTTTGAAATTAATCTTTGAATCTCAATTTAGTAAGATCTTTTTAGTAAGCTGGTGCCTAAATTAGAGCAAGATTTCACTCTGACAGTAGTTCTATTGGTGTGGTGTATGTTGTGTGCACTAAGCTAATCAGTCATCAATTTAGAAAGCAGTTGAAGGTATATTTATATCAATTATAGTGTTATTAGTATTTAGACTTACTCTAATGGAATGTTATTTTCTTAAATGCCAGAAGAAAGGATGTGTGTTGGATTGACGGTATTATAAATGCTTTTTCTAAGTACTAGTCTACAGTGGTTATTATTAGTCCAAAATTTCAGTGCTCCAGTGTCCCAGAAACAATTGCCCTGTGTAGAGCCTAATACAGTCTGGCAGGACTAACTGGAAGGACTTATTTCTTTCTGAGGTTTTTCTTTTCATGATTTCTTTTGGTTATTCATGTCTTTTCTTTGTGTTTCTGGGACATGAATAACCTTAGGTTCATAAAATTTCAACCTGAACCCTTGACAAGATATCAAGGGATGAAACTAAAGCTGTGCTTATAGAGAAATTTATAGTTTTGAGTACTTATTAGAGAAGAAGAAAGGTCTAAAATCAATTATCTAAGCTTCTACTTTTAAGAAGCAAGGAAAAAGAGCAGATTAAACCCAAAGTTAAATAAAAGTAAAAAAAAATAAATTAAGAGTAGGAATCAATGAAAAAGAAAAAATAGTAATTAAAATCAATGAAACCAAAAACTGAATATTTAAAAAATTTTAAATATATTTTGTAAACCTAGCTAAATTGATTTTTAAAAAAGAGAACCACATATCAATGTTAGTACTGGAAGTACAGCTATTGGTACAGATTCTACAGATTTTAATTGGCTCAGAAGAGAATATGAACAAATTTGTGCTGATAAATTTTACAACTTAGATGAAATGGACACCTTCTTTGAAAAATACAAACTATCAAAACGGATTTAAGGAGAAGTCGAAAAATTTCGACAGCCCTATATTAACAAAATTGAATTCATAATTTAAAATCTTCCCTCAAAGAAAATTCCAGTTCCAGATGGCATCATTGGAGGATTTATCAAACATTTAAGAAATAAGTAATACCGATTGTAAACAAACTCTTTCAGAAAACAAAGTAGGGAATACTTCCCAACTCACTTTTGAGGCCAGCATTATCCTGATACCAAAACCAAATGATATTTACAGAAAAAAGATAATTACAGATAAACATCCCTCATGAATGTAGATGCAGTAATCATTAACATAATATTAAAAAATAGGATCCAGTAATCTATATAAAGGATGACATACTATAACTAGGGTTTATCTCAGAAATACAAGGTTGCCTTAACATTAAAAAGTAAATCAGTGTAACTCACCATATTATCAAAATAAAGGAGAAAAAACAATATTATTTCTACAGCTGCAGTAAATCATTTGAGAAATTTTGGTACTTGTTCATCATAAAAGCTCAGCAAACTAGGAGGAAAGGAGAACTACTTTGACCTGATTAAGGGCTTTGTATGAAAAGCCTGTCTAACATCAGACATGATGGTAAATGACTGAATTCTGTCCCGCTAAGATTGGGAACAAGGCAAGATTGTCTACTCTCGCCAATTCAATAAGGCAAGAAAAAAAAAAAGCATATAAATTGGAAAGGAAAAAGCAAAGCTCTTTATTTGTAGATTGCATGATCATGAATGTAAAAAAAATCTTAAGGAATCTTGAAGCTACCAGAAATAATATGTAAGTTTAATTACAAGGGCAATATTAAAAATTCAGTTGCATTTTCTATTGCTAGATATGAAACTAAAAATTAAAAATTTTTAAAATACCATTTAATTTAGCATCTCTGAATACGAACTATTTTAAGGATAAATTTTACAAAATATATAAAAGTCCTGTAAATTGAAAATTACAAAACTTTGCTGAGAGAAATCAAAGCATCCCTAAATGAATGAAGAAATAGACCCCATTAATAGACTGGAAGATTCAGTTCTCAATTGATCTGTGGATTCAAGTTAAAATTCCAGTATTTTTTTTTTAGAAACCGATAAGCTAATTATAAAATTTATATGGAAAGGCAAAGAACCTAGAACTACCTTAACAATTTTGAAAAAGATAAAACTTGGAGGACTTATATTACCTGATTTCAAAACTTACTAAAAAGATAGAGAATCTAGACAATGTGGTATTGGCATAGAAAAGACATATAAATCAATGGAACAGAACAGAATTCAAAAATAGACCATGGTTATATGCTCAAGGTGTTCCACAAAGGTGACAAGGAAATTCAGTTGGGAAAATAACTCTTTTCAATAAATGGTACTAGAACTGGATACCCACATAAAAAAAGATGAACCTCAGTCCTTATACCATACACAAAAGTTAATTGGAGATCTATCTTAGACCAAACATAAAGCTCACACTATAAAACTTATATAGAAAAACACAGGAGAAAGTTTTTACCATCTTTGGGAATTAAAAACAAAAGTGTTTTAGATAGGATGCAGACAATTTGAGCCATAAACTAAATAAAATTGGTAACTTGGACTTTACCATAATTAAACCCTTTGCTCTTTGAAAGATTATTAAGAAATTGAGAAGGCAAGCCACAGACTGAGAGAAAATACTTATGGTACACATGAGAAAGAAGTGTACAGCTTAATAAGACAAAAACCAAATATTTTGAAAATGGGCTAAATATTTTTAAAGACACTTAAAGAAATGGCTAATAACACATGCAGAGATGCTCAGCATGGTCATCAGGGAGATTCAAATTAAAACCATAATAAGATATAGTTATACACCCGTTAGAATGAACATAATTAAAAATTTTGGCACTCACAAGGGCTGGTGAAGATACAGAGTAACTGGAATTCTCATAGTTGCTAGCAGAATTTTAAAGTGGTGCAACCATTTTGGAAAACAGTTGGCAGTTTCTTCAAAAATTAAACATAAACATATCTTGACAACTCAGCTGTTCAACTACTAGATATTTATATAAGAGAAATGAAAGCATCATAACAAAAGATTTACACACTAATTTTCATGACAACTTTATTCACAGTAGCCCCAGACTGGAACAACCCAAGTGACCACGAACAGGTGAATGGATAAACAGAATATGATGTTTCCATATAATAGAACAATACTCAGCAATGCAAAGGAATTACCTATTGGTAGACAACATGGATAAATCCCAAAGTTATGCTAAGTCAAAGAAGAGAAATACAAAAGACCATGTACTACTGTGTGAAGGGATGGACAGCATGGGGCATGAAAAATCTCTTGGAGATGATAGAAGTGTTCTGCATCTTGATTGTAGTGGTTGTTTCTTGAGTGTATACAGCAGGGGTGTCCATTTTTTATTGGCCCGCAGCAAATTCCAAAAATATATTTAGTTTACTTAAATAAACCAGGTGAGGCAATACGTACGTCACCTCGAGTGAATGGCCCAGCTGTTTGTGTATTTTACCGCATATGGACCTTGGTAAAAAATGTTGAAAACAGTTTGGACACCCCTGGTATACAGCTATCAAAACTCATCAAATTGAGTATTTAAATGGATTCACTTGATTGTATGTAAATCAAATCTTAGTAAAATAGTTGACTAAAACTTATGGTGAGCAAAAGACACCAGACAGTATAAACTGTGATTCTATTTACATGAAATTCTAGAAATGATCTTTCTGATCTATACTGACAGAAAGCTAAACAGTTGTTGCTGGGGGTGGAGCAGGGGAGATTGAATGAGAAGAAGCAGGTATAACAGAATCCTTTGGAGCGATTGATATGCTCCAAATCTTAATTATAGTGACTTTTTCTTGGGTATATAAATTTGTCAAAATTTGTTAAAATTTACACTTGAAATGGGTACAGTTTGTTGCATGTAAATTGTCAATCAATAAATAGGATATTTGAAAAAGAAAAATAAATGAACAATATGTACTACAAGTTTATGTAGAGGCACACAAGATAGGGTGATTAACACTGCCTAAAGATAAATGGGAAAAGGGCTTATCGAGAGCTTCACTACTGAAGAATGAATAAGAATTCATTAGGAAGTAGTACCTATGTCTATATAGAATTGAGAATATTCCAGATAGAGATTATATAAAAACAGTGGTATAGTGAACAGGCAAAATACTTGTGCTTTTAGTCACAATAAGTTATTAAAACAAATTACTGAATCATCATACCAGTTTAGTACCATTGGTGGATGCCAGTAAGTGGTATGGCTGAGATTGAAGTATATGTGTGTTTGACTGCAAAGCCTGCTATTTTAGTTACACCATAGGGTGGGAATGTTTATGCCTTGGGTCTAAGGTGTTTTGTAGGAGATGAAAAGAAAGGTGGTCAGGAGCTAGAATGCTGTGGAGTTGGACCTTTATTCTTTAGTCTATTTAAAAAAGAAACTATATTCCAGTGGTTTTATTCACCTAAATATTAAATTCGGATAGGAAAGAAGTTAACCTGGCACTCCAAGTGTATAATGTATGTATAGATTTACTATTTTAAGATAATAGTGAAAATATTAAATATATTTTAAAATAGTCTTAATTATTAGATTTATATAAATGGAAATTAATAGTTCTCACTAACCCTCTGTCTCATCTGTAAGCATGAAGCAGCCCCTCTCCACCCGGCATTATTTTAGGCCTGGAAGTCTTTCTGACATACCTTTAGGGAGCTTCTAGACTCTTAAGTCTAATATGTTGGTTCTCAAACTATGACCCCCCGACTAGTAGCATCAGTATCACGTGGAACCTTGTTAAAAATACAGATTCTCGGCCACCTCAGATCGCCTCTGCCAAAACTCCTCGAAAGGAGCTCAGTAATCTTTGTTTTAGCAAGCCTTCTAGGAGGTTATGACAGACACTGAATTTGAGAAACGTAAGTCTAATAAAACTTGAAACAGTTAAGGGACGGAGCATACTGAACTCAGTTACAATCTCTCTGGGTCTCTGTTTTCTATAAAAATGAGATTTATACTAGATTGTCCTCTGTAGATTTTTAAACCCAGTGTTTTAACAAATCTGGGTCAGTTAGTGAGTTGGCCTACTGATTGTCTTCCTGGATCAACTATAAGTAGTTCAAACACATAGTCCAACTTATTTTTAATACCTGCTGAAAGTAAATAAGCTAGAAACAAGAAGGCATCCTCAGCTCTTCCTCTGCTTTGTAGCAAGTCACTTCATTTTACCAGTAATCTAGTTGAATCTTGAATATGCTCTTCTTTCTCCACCTTTTCCCTCCCTTAGGACCAAGTAAATCTGAAGTTCTCACTAACCCTCTGTCTTATCTATAAGCATTAAGCAGCCCTGTGTAAAATAGAAAAAGTTACCCCTACCCCAGCCCAACTGACAGATTAGAAGGGCCCCCTTCTGGAAAGATGCAGTAGTACACATGGCTTGGCAACGCATGGGCTGGATTTCACTCTCCACTCTGCCTCCTTGGTTGAGTGCTTTTTGTGCAGGGTGCAATTTTTATACCCTTGGACCACTGTATGCTGTGATATGTGCACTGTGAGCTACACAGTGCCACCACTATACATTAAGGCACTTATCTTTTACCTGAGCAATTTCTTTGGTTTCCTTAATTTTAGATTTCTCTCACCTTTAAAGAAATGCATAATTTCACACTCTTTCCTGAGAAATTTACATTTAATATTTGGTTTGAATATTAAAAATTTATGAATAGAGATACTGCCTAATCTAATTATGTCATTCTGCTAATCAAGGGTCACTTTCAAGTGACTCCTGAGCCTTGAAAATTTGCATATAAGGGTACTACGACATCAGTATATTCACAGATTTATCTTAACATTTGTTTCACCTAAGAATCATAGTTGTTTTTTTCACTCTCCCAATAATAGACAGGAATAACACTTTAAGTTTCTCATACAAAACCCAGTGTCCAAGCAAGTGATGTACTTTTACAATAAGTAATTTCATGCCAAAATAATTGTATATATAAACTAGTCTCACTGGCCAGTTTATACTTTATTCCTTGTTAAACTGACACATACTTTATTCCATGTTAAAAACAGGCACTGTTTTCTTTCTAGCCCTGATATTGAAAACAGAGGTGTCATTGTTTTTAGCACATGGTCTAGCTGACCAGTGCTGTACATCTTCAAATTTGCCAAGTTAGGAAAAGAACTTAGTATCCTAGCTTAGGTGCAATAAACTATAATCAGTTGGCTGCAGCAGTAGCTACTGTTTCAGAAGTTAGTTAAACAATAGCATTTAAAAAAGCGTAGATAGTGTTCTGTATATTTGAATATACATTTACAGTCAAGATAATCCAATAACAAAGTACAAATTATCTTCAAATAATTACTTCTGGGGTGTTTTTTTTTTTAAACTTTTTCTATTCAAAAAGCCATAATGCAAGTTTTCTCACTTTTGTATACAGTGTTTAACCATGCAAGTGAAAAGGATTTTTGTCTTAATGATCTGAGTTAAGATTTTTAAATTTTGAACACTACTTGCTCTGTTTATTACATTTATATTCCATAGTTGTCTCGTTGGGGTCTGACTAGAAAATCAAACCAGTTGTTGTAATAGAGGTTAATTTAATATGAAGAATTGTTAACTAGGTATAAAGTTGTTAACCAGATTGTTAGAAGGCAGGAAGGTAACTGAGATACCAGATTTAACTGCCAAAGCAGCCACCACTACTAGGATTGGGGGTACAAAGGAAAGGGGTGGTAATTAATAAACCTTTAGCACAGAGGAGGGGCCAGGTGGAGCTGACCTCTGAGGAAGAGGACGTTGCTCGTCTGGTGCTGGTGTGTCAAGCGCAGTAGAGACCCTGATCTCTGGGCCTGGTGCTGGTCTGTCTTCGAGGGGCACACAGTGAGGCTGGTTTTGCAAAGGAGGAAAAATTGCAAACTGGATCCTGTTAACAGCTTAAGGATAGAATTGTAGATGCTGGGATGAAAAAGCGAGTTTGGGATGATGCTCATGGGAACAGCAAACAGTCAAGTCAAGTGACGCCAATAGGAAGCAGCAGGTCTCTTTCCCTCTTCCAAGCCTCCCTATTGGCAAAGCCTGAATGTGACTTGCAGAGCCTCTAGCATCAGAAGGCGGAGGGCTGAACTTGGAGTGGATAGACAGGAATTTACATACATATCAGACTTTCAAAGTTAGGGGAAAAAACCTAGTAACCTAGCTTATGGTCTTAGGTAAAATCAACGCACAAGTTCTTTAAAGGGTACAAAGTTTAATCATGTCATTGAAAAAGACTTCTATTGTAATGTGCTGAGCAAGAGTTTAAAATTTTGACTGCAGTATTCAATTTATTAAATTTCTATTCCATACTTGTGAATACTATCTTATGCTTTTTAACTTAAATATTTTAAAATCAGGGATAATTAAAACAGAAAGCACAAACCTTGATGGTTTTGTTATAGCAAGCAAGTCTTTATCTCCTATTACCTTTATCTGTTTTACCTAAACTAGCCAAGCTAGATGGCTCTCCATCCATTTCCATGCACTGAACTTCCCTGACTCGAGGCTTTTGCTCAGGTTAAGTCTTGCCTCCGACATGCCCCATATACTCCATATGTACATGTTAAAATCCTACCCCTCCTTCTAAGCCCTCCATAATCATGAACCCCAGTAAAGTTTGCCCTAATCTAAAGAACTAAATGTTCTCTCTCACCAAACCTTTCATTTTTTTTAACTAGTCTAAAAATACCTTTATTCTTTTTACACAGAGACACTCCTCACCAACTTCAATACCTGGCCAAAAATCTGCTTGCTTTTAAGAATCCACTTACTCATCATTCTCTTTAGAAAGTTGGCCCAGACTTTGTACCCCAACCTCCACAGCTGGTGCTCCCCATGGTATCTTAGGCGTACTCTATCATGACATTTTTTCCATACTCTTTTTTTGGGTGTCTATGTCCTCTACTAGACTGAATATCTTGCTATCCCTAGTGCCTAGTATGATACTGGCACTGATTGTTTTGAATTAATAATTGAATGTTAAGTGATTTGTCAAAGATCTTCAGAGCAGAGCTAGGTCTCCTAATTTTAAGACAGATTTCTGCACCCCATCCCTCCTCAACTAGACTGTAAATTTCTCTGAAGCACCTAGTACAGTGCTCTCTTTATTAAAATTACATAATTGAAATGATTTACAGATATTGACTGAGAAAAATCTAAAAGGGAGAAAAACATTAACCATATCCAGTAGCATCATTTAAGTTTGATTCCTCCAGTATGAGACTAGAGATACAGTGGTCCTCTTCTGAGAATTAAAAAAAATCCAGTCTAGATAAGTAGGGAATTAGATATCAAGAATCAGCTGCTAATTATCTTTGCTTGGCACTATTTTTGCAGTCCCAGAGAGTTTATATCATTGTTTCCCAACTATTAAAGAAGACATTTAGGTTTTGATCATATCTCCATTTCTCCTCACTCCCCCCACACATTGGAAAAAAGAGGTAAGTGTCATAATTTTGCCTCTTGCTGGGCCTCATATATGAAAACATGAGCTCATTGTTTGCTTCACGAGAAACAGGAAACCTCTGGGATAATGTGTCTTCAGCCTGTCTAGTTGGTATGGTTTGTGAACCCAAGAAGAGATACAGGAAGCATTTCTTTTTCTTGCTCATGATTATAAAAGCAATATGTATACATAAAATAAAGATTTGGAAAGTGCAGATTTTAACCGGAAGAAAAGTATCAACATAATCCACTACCAAAAGATGACATCACTAGTAATATACTTTACATATTTTGACTTTTTTTCTGGACATCCTTTTATGTAACTGAAATTACATATCTATGATTTTGACCTGTCTTCACTTAACATTATAGCATAATCATTTTGCTATGTTATTAAAAACTCTTCATAAACATTATTATTTTTTGCCTTGTATTTATTTAATGGGTATCTTATACATAAATTTCTCTGTTATTAAATAGCTGAGATCCATTTTTTCCTTTATTTCAAACAACATTTCAATGAACATCTTTGATTATGAGTCTCTGAAGGTATTGTCTTAAATACCTTCAAGAAGTATGGTATCATAAAATATTTACCAGAAAATGTTTTAATCAATTTATTGTTCCACTAGTAGTACGTGAGTGTGTCTTTTTCACAATTACCACACCAACTTGGTTAGTCTCATTTTTAATATTTACTTAATGAATCTTTATGAATGGTTTGTCATTGTACCATCTAAAAACAGCTATTTTGTATTCTCTTCCCTCTCCTGCACCAACTTAATCTTATCTGGGCTCTTTCCTGGCAGGGGAAGACAGAGATGATCACACAGGAGATACCCTCATCCTTCCTTTACCAAACTCAAAACCTGCCTTTCTTTGAGCCATGGAGAAATTGTCCCTCCATTTACCAAGAGTGCATCCCTAAACTAGTACCCTGGATCCTGTCCCTTCTCATCTGCTCTCAAGGACCTTCCTGCGTTAATTATCCCTTCTCTTTCCTGCATCTTTAGGTTCTCCCTCAGCTGGATACTTCTTGTCACCACTCAACCTGCTGCATGATCTGCCATTAAAATAAAACAAAAAGAAAAGGGCCTACTCTTTAGCCGTATCCTTTTCTAGCTTCACCCTTTTTTCTCACGTCACTCACACATCTCTCTCAAAAGAGAGTATTTATTTATACATATGTTTACATTTCTCTCCTCTCATTAAAACCCTGTATGGAAGTGAGCCAGCAATTCAGCGGAAAGCTGAAGATACGATGGGAGTTATGGGCAGAGGGCGTTTGCCTGTCCTCCAGCACTGTTGTCGCCACGTTCAGTGGTCTTCGTACTGTTAGGTCCATGGATACTAGTTGTCATCCTGCTTGACCCTCACATACGCAGAGTAGTTGTCAGTATCGATTTCTCCTCCTTTGAATCTTGCTCCTAAAGTGATTCCACACTTTACTGGTGTCCCCCCACCTCTGACTTGGTTTCTGTAGGCTCATTTTCACCCAACCTGTGTTCCTGAATTCCTTAGGGCCCAGTCATGAGCCTTTTCTCATGACTTCCTTAGATGACCTCATTCACTCTCATGGCTTTAAATGTCTTCTGTGTGTCAAGGTTGCCCAGATGTGTATCTCCGGTCATGACCTTTGCAAAGTCAAACTTAGCATATGCGAAAGGAAATCCTTGGTCTTCTCCCTTTTGAAATCATCTATTCCTCCTGTTTACTTTGTGAGGAAATGGCAATTCCACGTACATGTTTTCCCAGTGACCTTGAGTTATTTTTTACCCCCTCCCCTGCCACGCCTTGGCATCACCCCGCTTAACACTGCGGTCAGTTACTCACTGCGTGCTGGGCTCTGTACTAGTATTTTATGTCTGTTTCCCTCTATCTGGAAGATTGTTCATTTGTTTAAAGAGTGGTGTATTGTTCCTTCAAGACTAAACCCAAATGTTATCTTCCTCTGGGTATTAAATTTCCAAGTGATAAAATTTTATTTTGCTTTTAGACTTTCTTATTTCTACTTATTGTACCATTTAGACAATATGGCCTGTGTGGTTCCTACTTTTAAAACTCATTATAGATTTTTTTAGTGGTTTTTGACACTTGATCATTTTTTTTAAAGTGTACTAGAGTGGGTTAACATTTTTCTGTATAATGGTTTTTTCATCCTCATTTAATTTTTAACAGTCTTTTCTCAATAGATGGTAAAGCAGGATGGGATGTCTAAAGAGTCCATTGCTGTTCATGCTGGATTGCACCTTTCTACAATGTTAAACATACCTTTGTAGTTATTTTACATACTTTTATATTAGTATTATCAATCTAGTGACTTTCATTTTACTAGTCAGCTGGTATAGCCCATGCATCATTTGATTTTTAACGTTTCTTAGTCCTTCTGATTTAGTTGTGACTCTTGTAAATAACACATAGCTAATTTTTCTGTTATTTTTATCCTGGGTCCTTCAGTAGGTAGATGAGCTGATTTTTATATATAATCAGTCTTAAAATGTGAGTTTTTGATTATTTTATTTATTTCAGTTATTAAATATTTTATTGACAAATAATACTTAACCTGAAAATATAATTACCACAAAGGAAATAAATTTTTCATTATCCCAGCACCCAAAAACAATCACTTGTACATTTTGCTTTATGTTCTTTGTTTATGTATGGAGGAAGAAAGGATGAAAAAGAAGAGAAGGGTGAAGGGGAAAACTTATGTCAAATATCTTCACATTATTGTTAATTTACTTGTCTTATGAATTAGTAGCTTGTACTCTTAGAGCAGGAAAAACAATTATTCTTTGTTTTAGCACCAAGCACAATGCCTGATGTATAAACATTGAGTAAATGTCTGGGAAATGAATAAAAGAAAGAAAGAAATGAACTTAATTTTTCTGTTTTTTCTCTAAAGATTTCCATGGAGAATGATTATCTGGGTCCCCGAAGAATCGAAAGTCTACAAAAAGAAGATGCTGACTGGCAGCGGAAGGCTCACATGGCTGTGCTATCTATTCAGGATCTCACTGTCAAATATTTTGAAATAACAGCTAAAGCTCAAAAAGGTAAATCTCCAGTAAAATATCCTTGTTAGGTATTATTTAAAATGTGTAGTTTAAGTATTTTATGTTCACAATAGCTGTATTTAAAAGTATATAAAGACCACTGAAAATCCTAGCAGATAAAGAAGATCACTGTTAACAAAAGTATATCCTTTCAGTCTTTTCTAGGCATGTGTGTTTACATGTATTCCACCTTAAAAAAAAAATAGTAATGGGGTATTGGTATAAGTGTAATTCAATCCTTACACTAACAGTTCAGTTATAGACTCCATGGTTTAAGGGCACAGCTTCCAGTCAAGACTGCCCTCACCTCAGACACTGTTCACAAATTTGGGGATCCTTAGGCCATCTGCACTTCTAACCAAATGGTTACAAATTTAGGAGTCCCCACACCCCTTTTAGGTTCAGTAATTTGCTACAGTGACTCACAGAACTCAGCACATACTTACAGTTTATAAGGGGTACAAATTAGGACAAGCCAAATGAAGAGACTCATGGGCAAGGTCTGTGAAGGCCCGTTCCTTTTAACTCCCATATGTGGCCACAGAAATCCTTCCGTGGCTCCTTGATAGGCAGGTTCAAAATCACTGCTATCCATTATTTTAATAATCTATTTACCCTGGCATTGATACAGTTTAGCATTCAGGTTATTCTTTCAGCAAATCCACATTTCCTTAAAAGTTTCATTTACATCAATTTATTTATTTCTGTAGGATGCCAGTGCTAAATGAGAATATTTTCCCTGATTCCTAAACATCATTTGGCATTGTCATTAAAAAAATAAAACCAGCAATTTGATAGGTGGAAAATAGTATCATGTTTTTAAATTTTGCATTTCTTTGGTTATTATTGAGTGTTGATTTTTTTTCATGAAATAATTGGTATTTGCATATTCTTTCTTTTTTTCCAGTTATATCTTTTGCCTATTTTTCCACAGTAGTATTTTTTCCTATTGATCTGTAAGAACTCCTTATATTCGTTATATTTTTATTATATTTGTATTATATATATTAACTCTTTAAAATTTTTTGCAAATATCCCTAAATTTTCCCTCAACTTTTTTGTTATACAAAATTTATTTGTAAAAAAATCAGCTTTTAAGAATTTCTTTTTAAATCTTTAAATTATGTTACTTAATTTGTTGTATTTTCTAAAATAAGTTTCTGTGTTCCTCCAAATAGTTAAAGCCTACTAAAAAAAAACCTTTTATATACTTGGATTTCTTTCTGGATTCTCTTTTTCCATTGATGTGCCTTGTCTTGTGCTATAATTACTATAGCTTTGTAATTGAATTTATTACTCAATTTATTAATTAACCCCTCATCATTTTTTCCCCCAAAATATGCTTGGTTATACTCAATTATTCTTCCCTAAGATAGTATTATAATCCTTTTTTAATAATTGGAATTATTACACACAGCTATCTACTCTAGACTCTGCCCCCGGCAACTCCTCTGCTGGTGTTTCTCTTCTTAAACTTTCTAACTGCTTTAAAAAAAAAAAAAAGGCGTTATTTATTCCCAAACCAGTGTAATTCTGATCAAAACTGCAATGTTTTAGAATTTGAAAGAGGATTTTAATATTCATGGGGAAGAGTAAATGCTTTGTTTATTAAATAAACAAATGTTATAATTTGAAAAAATACATTGTGTGGTTGGTATATCTTGCCATTTATTCAAGTCAGTTTTCTTCAGGAACGTTTTGTAGGGTTTTTCGTGTTTGATTTTTCAATCTGGGTTCTACCCATTTCTTGTT
The DNA here is from genome assembly GCF_057876585.1 of Rhinolophus sinicus. Taxonomy (NCBI): domain Eukaryota; kingdom Metazoa; phylum Chordata; class Mammalia; order Chiroptera; family Rhinolophidae; genus Rhinolophus; species Rhinolophus sinicus. The sequence goes on from NC_142503.1 coordinate 51,031,428, forward strand.
CAGTTCACTTCTCAGTGTTTAATGTTTTATTTCTGTTATTATGAAAGAACATTATTCCTTTTAACTGTTCTGAGTTTTATTTTTTAATCTTCAAATCTTTCATCCTGTTTTGGTGATGAATATGCTGTAGAATGTGTTGGGATGCTTGCTTAAATGTTTCACTTCTATACAAAGTGAAATTTGATAGCTATGATGAAAACTGAATAATTCTGTGTGATTTCTATTTGTTGAAATCAAATAGAAATCAAAGAGTAAAATAAATGGGGTTTGTTTCTTAGATTTAACAAAATGCTTCAGATACATAGAATTATAGTTAACATTTAGTGTTTGGCTATAAGTGCTTTCTTTCATTCTTTCAAGGTATGTTTTAGTTGGAGATGCTTTATTATTTTAATGTTGATGTCAGTGATTTTTGTGCATAGATGTTTGCAAAGCTGTCTGACATTGATGCTTACTGCTACTTTGTAAAGTCATTTTACAGTTTCAGGCACCAAGGTTAATGTGTCCCATCTTTCCTGTTCCTGAAATACGGGTATTTGTCTAAGCATGTGGCAGTATTAGCTTAGAAAGTTTTGAGTAAATCATATTACTTGCCTCCCCATCCTCATTCTTTTTGGAAAAATAGTGTAATGTGATTAAGGAATTTTGAAAATCACATATACTCTATTATTCTGCCACCATTCTTCATCTTCTATTCTTTCATGTCATTTCAAGTACACATGAAAATATTTTTCATTTAAAATAAGTTAAGACGGGATATTACTACAGAACTTGCAGGCATCAAAAGGATAATATGGGAAATACTACAAACAACTCTACACTTACAAAGATGAAGTGCAACAATTGCTTGAAAAACAAACTACTACAACTCACATAAGATGAAATAAATAACCTGAATACCCTGTAACTATTAAAGAAATTGATTTGTAGTTTAAAATTTTCCAAAAAAAGAATTTTTCAGGCCCAAATGGTTTCGTTGGTGAATTTTACCAGACATTTAAATAGTAATAGCAGCTCTGCACAATCTCTTCCAGAAAATAGAAGAGGGAGGAATAGTTCCAATTTATATTAAATGAGACCAGCAGTACCGTAAATCCAAGACTTCATAAAGATAATACCAAAAAAAGGGGAAAACTACAGGCCAGCATTCTACATACAAAAGATGCAAAAATCCTCAATGAAATATTGACAAATTTTAAAATATTAAGAAAAATACTTTTAAAAATTAACAACCATGACCAAGTGGGGTTTATCCTTTGTGATTCAGTATGTGAACATCAATCAATGTAATCCACCTACTGAACGTCTAAAGAAAGCAGTGGTTTTTAACTGGGGGTGATTGTGCCACACAGAAGGACACTTAGCAGTGTCTGGAGACATTTCTGGTGTCACAGCTATAGAGAGTATCAGTAGCATCTAGCAAGATAGAGGCCAGAGATTGTGTTAAACATCCTATGTTGCACAGGATAGCCCACCCTTATGGCAAAGAATTTTCTGGTCCATAATGTCAAAAGCTGAGGTTGAGCAACCCTAGTCTTAAAAAAGCATGATCAATATATCGATAGATGCTGAAAAAGCATTTGGCAAAATACAACATCGTGTGTGCTGAAAATAGTCAGCAAACCAGAAATAGAAAGGAACTTCCTTAACCTAATAAAGGGCTTCTACAAAGACCCTAAAGCCAGCATCACATTTAATGGTAAAAGACTAAATGCTTCCCCACCCCAAAATAGGTAAAAAGTCAGGAATGGTCCGTCTTACCACTGCTATTTAACATAATATAGTAAATCTTAGTTATAATATGGCAAAGAAAAGGCATATAGTTTGGAAAGGAAGAGATAAAATAGTGCCCATTCACAGATGATAACATTGTTTATGTAGAAAATTGTATGGAATCTATTTATAAAAACTCTTGTAACTAACAAGTGACTTTCTCAAGGTCACAGGAAATAAGATCAACACACAAAAATAAATTATATTTATCTATACAAGCAATGAACAACTGGAAATCAAAAATTTTAAAACAACAGCATGTATAATTCCTCCCAAAACAAAATATTTAGGTATATATCTAACAAAATATACAGGCATATAATATCCTTTATGTCTGTCAAAATACCAGCATGGTTTTTGTTTGTTTGTTGTTGTAGATATAAACAGGCTGGGTCTAATTATATGGAAGGACAAAAGAACTAAAATAGCTAAAACAGTTTTGAAAAAGAAAAGAACACATTGGAAGAATCACAGTACCTGACTTTACAAATTACTGTAGAGTTACTGTGGCATGGTATTGTGGAAGGGATAGACTTGTTAATCAGTGGAAGAGAATAGAGAGTACAGAGATAGTAATACATGGCCATTTACTCATTGATAAAGCAAATCAATGGAAAACAACAAATGGTGTTGCAACAATTGGCCATGCATATGCAGGAAAAATGAACCTTGACCTAAACCTCATACCTTATACAAAGATGAACTCAAAATGGGTCTAAATGTAAAACTATAAAACTTCAAGATGACAACAAGAGAAAATTTTTTGTAACCTAGAGTTAGGCAGAGAGTTCGTAGCAGTGACACCACAAATACAAACTAGAAAAGCTATGTGATGTATATTAACTGTAAAGAAAAAAATTGATAAAATGCATTTCATCAAAGTTAAAAACTTTTACTCTGCCAGGGACTGTCAAGAGAATGACAAGCCAAAAGAGTTTAAGAGAAAATATTTGCAAATAACGTATCTGAAAATGAACTTATATCCAGAATATATAGAAAACTCTTAGCTCAAACAATCCAATGAATAGTGGAATAATAAAATAAACGATCCAGTTAATAAATGAGGAAAGGATTTGAACAGACAATTCACCAGAGGATAAAGATGGCAAATAAGCACTTGAAAAGATGTTCAACATTATTAGTCTTTAATGCAAATTAAAACCACGGTGAGATACCAACACCTGCCTATTAGATTGGCTAAAATAAAAAATGCTAATGATACCTAGTGCAGACAAAGACGCAGAGTAACAGGAACCCTTCCTGCACTGCTGGCAGGAATGCAGAATGGTACAGCCTCTCTGGAAAACGATTTTGCAGTTTTTTTATGTAGTTAAAGATACACATACTATACTTTTATGACCCACCAGTCCTTCTCCTGGGTATTCACCCTAAAGCAGTTTGATAATTTTTAAAGTAACAATTGAAAGAAGAAAACAATACATTATGTTAATAGTGGTTCCTTTGAACGTTTAAAGATGTCTTTCCCTACTGTAACTATTTTTATGATAACTGTGTACTTGGTTTAGACTGCCTTCTAGATGTACTCTTCTAATGTTTTCTAAAAAGGCTTTGCATTGTGGTTTTAAAAAAATATAACCATTACAGAAAATTTAGATTAGAGGAAAAAGATACTCCACGTCTGTAACCCTACCAGCCTTATGTGACCACTTTGTATGTCTTAATTTTTTTCTACATCTGGTTTATTACAAAATTGGAATGATTCTGTATATTTTCTCTTGTATAGTTCATAGTTTATACAATTCTGATTATTGCTCTTATTTTATACTTATACTTTACTTCTCCAGTTAGAGGCAACACATTTTTGTATGTTGTGAGCATCATTCTAGGGTTCCAAATACTTGATCAAAGTCATTGTAGACTTCTTTATATCTCGGTTCTGGTGACTATCCTAGCAGATAGTCTTTGAGCCCCAAAAGGAGAGATACTTAGTTTGCTTGACCTTTTAATTTTCCTTTTCTGAGAATGTTTTCCTCCTCCCATGTAAGAGGAAACAGAATGATCTCTGTGTGGCTTTATGCTGTTGAGACTAATAGCCCTCCTTTGTTTCCAATCAGAAGGTAACCTTCTCTTTTTAGAAGAGGAATAAAATAGGCCCTTCTTTTATTTCCTTCCCTATACTAAGCCAGGTGTAACCTAATTTTGATATATTACTGCTTAGCCTTTAAAAACATCTTAAATGGGCCTGTTTCTGACAAGTATACATATGTTAGAACATTTTTTTATATGTATATAGATTTAACACGATACCTTGTAAATACCAGGCCTGTGTAGCCTTTAGAGCTTTTTTTACATATAATATCATCATAGAGCATTATTACTGGGTTGTTATCTTGATAATGTAAATGGTCGTTTTAGCAAGAATCTTTATTTTTGCCAGCAGAGAGAGAGAAGAATCTGTTTTAGAGGTATTCCAATATTGTTCTTAGGGGTATTCCAATTATTCACAAATAATTTTCTTCATTACCTTCATATTCCTGAACTGTTGGGAAATAATTTCAAGTGAAGTGAACAGTAATCAGATGTAAGAAAACATTCCATCCAAAGATGTTGGAAGACAAAGTAGTGACAAAGTCTTGTGGTAGGTAGAAATTAGGACAGGGAGCTGCTCCCCAGGCATTGTCCTGAAGTGGGGGGCAAGAGAAAAGGCTCCCAGCTATTTGTGAGTATACAGAATGTTTGACTCTATGCTGGGATTACAAGTTCAGGTAAAAATGGGAGAGGCAGTAGACTAGAGGCTTAAGCAACTTGAGTACTAGTTTTAACTTTACTATTGTAGGTGTGTACCGTTGCTTCTAAGTCACCAAAACTCCTCAGTTATGCGGATCTATATAGAAGGTGTTGATGATGCATAACTTACTTATTCCATTAGGATTGCTGGGCAGGTAAACAGGGATAAAATTTAATAACACCGGGTTTGTGAAAGTATTTTTTAAAGTTTTAAAATTAATATGACAACTCAGTTTCATTTTCAGAAAGTTATTTCTGAGGATGATTTAAAATTCTTATTGAAGACATTAAAATCTAAGATATTCTTGAATTATATTTTAAAGCTATTGTAGGTAATTTATCAAGGGAATAGGATTGTGTGTTTATCTGAGTGTATGGTCAGTGAAATCTAAGCCTATCAAATTCTATAGTGTCAATTTGTTTTCTGTCTTAATGTCTTTTTTTAAAATTATTATTAATAGCTGTGTATGATCGAATGCGAGCAGATCAGAAGAAATTTGGTAAAGCATCATGGGCAGCAGCTGCTGAACGTATGGAAAAACTCCAGTATGCAGTTTCTAAGGAGACTCTGCAGATGATGAGAGCTAAAGAGATCTGTTTGGAACAAAGGAAACATGCACTAAAAGAGGAGGTAACAAAAACTCAGAAAAATATATGAAATTTTTAAAAAGATATACTATTGGATTTTTATCTTTGTACAAAACTGATGTTTTTTTGACTCTACAGGCAGCCGTTCATTTTGCACTGTTTCTGTGAGATGATGGTAACACACATGATGGGGCCTATGATTTGAGTTGCTGCTAATAGAAGAGTTAGACACACGTGGTATTTTCACAGCATCACAGTGTGACTGTCGGCAGCAGTGCACTGTTAAAACAAAAAGGAGTTCAACATTAGAATTTTTGTTGTCTTTAAATTTTTTTGTACTGTAACATTGAAAGCTTTCTGACAATTAAGAAAGTTTCACTACCCAGAGAAGTTTATTAAAATTCCTAAGGCAGTAACATTTTGTTAGACTTGATTATATTATGCGCAAACCATTACCCTCTTTTTTTTCTTTTCTTTATTTTAAACGTGTTTTTCCAGGACCCATCAGCTCCAAGTCAAATAGTTGTTTCAGTCTAGTTGTGGAGGGTGCAGCTCACAGTGTCCCATGTGGGGATCGAACCAGCAACCTTGTTAAGAGCACCACGCTCTAACCAACGGAGCTAACCAGCCACCCCAGACCATTACCTTTTGGAACTTCCCATTTTATTCCTTCTAGTACAAAAGAGGGTTAGTTGAGGTTCAGTTTTCTTGACTGCTTCATTAGGACCTCTTCATGGATACAAAAAAAAATTGTCTTAGAAATCCTCAAAAAGGTTACTGATATATTTAAAACATAAATGAACTCTTAAAAATTAACCACTTTTTTCATTGTCAACCTGTTCATCAGTGGTTTTAGTTTTTCTCATAGTGCCCTATACAGCACTGAATATACCATTGATGCCCATGTCTTGCTTGAAAATATTGCAACCATTAAATGCATACTATTTCTTTATGTCTTAGGCCATTAATTTAAAAATACGATTATATGTTTTATGTTTTATTATTAAACGGGGCCAGAACAGATTGCTTTTTATGAAATGGTACTTAAATATCACATTGGTCATTTGCTGATAGTTTTTCTGCGTATGAGAAGAAGCAAATGTTAAGGTCTCAGAGTACAGTATTTTTGAAAATAAGGAAAGCATATAGTTTTGATAGTGAAGATGAAAGCAGGTGTTAGGGATGAGGGTGTTCTGGATGGCACATAGTAAGACTTGATGGTTTAGGCATCACTGTTCAGTTTGTGCTATTTATATTCAAAGTTAAAACTCAAAATGTTTCAAAGATGAAAAGTGTTCGAATTATTAAGTAAATTTTGGATTGTTTTCCCTTTCATTTATCCATTTTCTGCCTTATTGAGATAATTAGTAATTTATTGATACCATACATTATTTAATTAAGCCTTTTTGGGGGGGCGGGAATCAAATCACTTTTTTAGACCAATAGGCCATACGTGAAATATTTCTAAAACCAAACTCCTTCATTTCTCCATAGCAGGTCTTTCTCAGATCTGTCCTTTCTGTTTAGGGCCCATGGTTCTTCAGGATATTTCAGGCCCAAAATTTTTTAGGGTCATCTTGAACTCTTCCCTTTCTTTTCCTTTGCCTTCTTTTTCTGCCTTTTAGAATTCTACCCAACTCAAATGTCCCTGCTCAGTCATTCATTCAATAAATATTTATTAAGTGATTTTAATGTTTTTGCCTGGAATTATAATAAACGATGGGGATAAAATGTGATTAATACCCTCTTCCCCCCCACACATACATACTTTTTAAAAGCATAAAAAAATGTGATCGTGGTGTTTAGAGTTCTTAGAGTATGGTGGGTGGGGTGAGACATATGCAGTGTGAAAGAGCTATGAGATTGGCAAGTATCCTTATGGACAAAATGGCAACATGGACCATTGGAGGAGTACTCAGCTTTGCCCCAGAGGTCACAGGTGAAGAGAACTGCATGTTCCAGGAGTCCCAGTGGGCGCAGGAAGAGTTAGCCTCGTTATTTGGAGAAGAAATGGTGAGAGATGAGATTAGAAAAATAAGCAAATTTTGGGTTTGGCCTTCTGTGTCCTACTAAGGAATTTAAATTTTACCCTAAACACAGTAGGGAACCTTTGTAAGTTTTTAATCAAGGATCAAATTTGTTTTTGTGAAATATTATTCTGGCCAATTTATAGAGAATTGATTGGAAGGCCATTCTTAAGTCCTTAGCCCATTTTACTTTTCAAACTTTATTTCACTTCTGATCGTAGAAAGCAAAGCATTTCTCATAAATGAGTATATAAATACCAGGAATTTGGACCCTTAATTCAGCAACAAAGGAGGGTTAAGTTGAAGGCAATAAGGAATTGGAACAGCTTAAACCTACATTATGTTTTGGCAACCTGAAATTGCTGCTTTTAAAACTACTCGGTTGCTGTGTATTCCTAGTCATTTGAGAACTGAGTAAAGCTCAGGTCCAGATTGCACATGTCTGGGCTCCTCCTGAGTCTACATGAGCTGTGCCTTTGTTCAGATAGCCCTGCAATCATCTTGAGTAGGACATTAGTAAAGGAGGCAAGAAGAGTGGATTTTTGTTGAGCAGAGGCGACTAGCTGGGTGAGGCGACTGAATTTATTAGTTATTTTAAGACAGCAGTTATACCTCAAGGGTTAGATAAGAATAAAATTATTTGATTCACCATTAGATTTGTAGTACCTAGTAGTTTGTAGCCCAAAATGATTTTTAAACCATATTTTGAAATACAAATTCTACCATTTAAAGTGTATAATTCAATGGTTTTTACTATGTTAACAGAATCTTGCGACTATCAACAGTCAACTTTAGAACATTTTCATCACCCCCAAAATGAACTTGTGCCCATTAGTCATCGTTCCCATCTCCCTTCCAAATCTCCACAGCCTTATACAACCACTAATCTACTTTTTTAACTATAAATTTGCTGTTCTGGACATTTTAATATAAATGGGATTATAAAATACGTGGGCTTTGAGTTAGCATATGTTTTTAGGTTCATCCATGTTATAGCATGCGTCAATGCTTATTTTTGTTTTGCTTTTTTTGTGTTTTTTTTTGGGGGGGTGGTTTTGCCAAATAATAGTTTATCGCATGGTTATCCCACATTTTGTGCATTCATCAGTTGATGAACATTTGGGTTCTTTCTACTTTTGGAGCTATTATGAATGCAGCTATCAACATTCATGTGGAAGTTTTTTAATTTATCTTGGTATATAGTTAGGTGTGAAACTGCTATTTAACCTTTTGAGGACCTGCCAGACTGTTTTCCAAAGCAGCTATACCATTTACATTCCCACCAGCAGTGTACAAGGGTTAGAATTTTTCTACATCTTTGTCTACCTTATTGCTAATTTTTCTTAAAATTTGTCTTTTTTATTATAGCCATCCTGGTGGGTGTGAAGTGGTATCTCTAGGTTTTGATTTGCATTTCCCTGGTGGCACTGATGTTGAGGATCTTTTCATGTGCTTATTATTGGCCATATACATCGTCTTTGGAGGAATGTCTGTTCATATCTTTTGCCTATTTTTAAATTGGGACTTTTTAAAATATTAAGTTGAAAGAGTTCTTTATATATATTCTAGATACAAGTCTTTTGTCAAATATATGACTTGTAAACACTTGCTTCCATTCTGTGGATTGACCATATTGGTTTTTAAAACATTGACTATATACAGAGGGTGACAAAATAGTGTTTACACATTTTAAGGAAGGGAAAAAACTATTAAAATTGTAATAATATATACCAATAACAAAAGAGGAATATAAGTCATCCGTATACATATTTTTGGCACCCCCATGTTTGTGAAAGTAGTACATTTTTGTCTCTAGAGAAGAACGAAATATTGTCTCTGTTTTTATAAATACAGCTTTATGAAACATTTGGGGGGCTTAGGTCGTAAACCAAATGTCACTGACATTTTAAAAGTGCATATGCTTATCTCTTGTTTAAAAAATAATGTATGAGGTAACCTATAATGTATCATGGCTGTGATCTAGAAAGAAATCTTTTTGTCAATGGATTTTAAATTGTTTTTCCCTTACATTTTCTTATTTGCTATTATTGTTAAAGGTAAAGTTGAAACTTGTCCTGGAACTTTGTCACACTTTATATTCAGAATCTCTTTGCAAGAATTTCAGCCCCTTCACCTGTTCCCCTGAAGCATTTCTACTGCAGTCTCCTTTTCTAGTTAGCTTTCTCTTTATGTTACTAGCTTCTGGAATTTTCTTAAGTTCCAGAACTTTTAAAACTTAAAATCCTAGCACGTTATTGACTATGAAGTAGAGTACCATTCTTTTTCTTCATCACAATGACTAGCTGTATGGTTCTGATCAAGCCGACACTGATTTGTACTGACAACATAGGGCGCCTAAAATTGCTGCTGAGCATAAGATTTCTGACTACTTGCTTTTGCTAAGAACATTGTTCTTATTAGAATTGGTCTAGGGTGGTGGTGGAGGAAGGGTGAGGCTGAAATGGGCCCTGAGAGTCTGAGATGATGATTATCTGCGGGGTCATTTTCTCTGGGGCCATCCTATTACCTTAATAGTCTGTTTTATAATGTTCTAGATTGTGTTTGAATTCTTCAAAGGTTTAGTAAAACTCAGTTAGTCATTCTTGCCAGGTTTATGCTTGTTGTGTGTATATAATGTACGTATTGTGCTTTGTATACATATCTGTGAAGATGTACTGTACCAGTTTTATTAGCATTAATTTAAGGTGACCACATTACTCATGAAGCAGAACAAATGTCAGTTATTAAGCCCATCCCAAACAAATGCTTTGCCAGTGAAGGTTTTATAATATGGTACTACCCTGTGATTTAAGTTGTGGGGAAACTTTTGTTCTTTTAAAAAAATGTTTATATATTGTGTCTCCTTAGGTTATTTTAAAGACAGAAACTTCTGATATGACAAAATAAAACACAAACATTAAAAATAGAAATTAAATTGAAAATATTTAGTAATATTTGTTATGAGTATAATGCGGAACTTGAAACTAAATTTCTGAATTAACACTGTAATATTAGATATCATCTGGGCAAGCAAAATTCTACTTGACTTTTAAGTTTTCTTTAACAACACTAGTACTTAGAAATAAGTACTATTTCTTTTAATCTGTTTCCTTTTTAAATGTTTGAGTCTTGATTGTAGCCATTTTTAATGCTTTTGAGATCACAGACTACTTGCCCCTTTAATAATTTGAAAGCTAGGAACTTTGAACTCAGAGAAATACACATTTACACACAGCTTTGCACACTAATTTAGTAGGTTCCCTAAACCTCTGACCCAGACTATCCACTGGTGTTCAAATTTTTCCACCAGAAACTCCTGAAAATGTCAGTGCTTTTTTGGCCCAATACTTTTGAAAGAATCCAGGTTGAGTTTAATTTCTTGTGACTGTCTTACTCCACTCTTTCAATAGTATACTCCCTACCAATCCAGATTTAAAAACAGTACAATCTAACTATCCAAATATACCTGTAGTTTTAGATTTTGTATTATTTACAGATTACATCAGATATATTTTAAACCACTGGGCAAAATTAAACTGCATACAATCACACAGGGTTAGGAGTAGGATATACATGAAAAGTATTATTAAAATAAGGATTATTAATGAAATAAGGGTATTTATAGTAATTGAAATAGGAGATACTAAAATTAAAATGCCACCATAACACACATCATAGAAAATAGAGTTACATCTCAGTTGCCATGTGGACTGTTACCACCTGGTTAATAGCCATGTTCTCTGGTTAACAGGGAGTTAACCAGAAAACCCTTTGGATGCTCATCCTTGTGGATGAAAGTTCTTAAAATATATCAGTGTGCTTTCTTGTCTTGGCAGAGCATTTTAACCATTCCCCATCCATTTTTAAGAAACTGTTTCTACAGAAACTCATAGACACAGACGATAGTTTAGTGGTTACCAGAGGGTAAGGGGGGTGGGGGGTGGGAGATGAGGGTAAGGGGATCAAATATATGGTGATGGAAGGAGAACTGACTCTGGGTGGTGAACACACAATGGGATTTATAGATGATGTATTACAGAATTGTACACCTGAAATCGATGTAATTTTACTAACAGTTGTCACCCCAATAAATTAAAAAAAAAAAAAAGAAAGAAACTGTTTCTTTGAGGTCATCTCTATGAACATACATAAACTGCTAGACTATTGAGCAGACTCTACTGTATATACCAATCCTGAGGCTGGGTCCTTATTTCAAAATTTCGTCTTTCTCTACAAGCATATGGCTAAATTATAATTAATTAAGGTTATATTCCTCTCTGTCAGTTTATTTAATTCATCAAGTATTTACAGTATACCGTAATGGACATGAGCTCAGGCTGTAGACAGAACTATTCAGCAGAACTTCCTTCAGTGATGGAAATAGCCACATGTATATTGAGCTCTTGAAATGTAGCTTATGTGACAGAGGAGCAGAATTTTTAATTTAAATTTAAATAGCCACATGTGGCTTGTGGCTTCAGTATTGGACAGAGCAGCTCTATAGATCCCAATTCTGCAAACTTACTACTTATGTAATCTTGGGTGAATTGCTTAACCTCTTCTTAAAGTATAAATATTATATAACTTCTAGGAGAGTTATCATTCCGTGAGTAAATGTGTATAAATCATTTATAGCATAGTGCCTTGGGTAGACTAAGAACTCAGAAATAAACATTAGATGCTATTCCTCTGATCTGTGTTAGGTATTGTACAAAAATCATGGAAAGGAATACAAAGACGGGGAAAATGTAATTCCCATGCTTAAGATGTTACTTGCATTTTGGATGTGCCTTTCCAAAAAGTTTCAACCTCAAGGAGCTTTGATGTTGTGGAGCCTGGACATATATGGGGAAGCTGGGATGCTTATCTAGGCAGAGAGGTTTTTTTTTTGTTTTTAATTTATTTATCAATGAACAGATAGGTAAGAGTCTGTTCCATATCTGCACACTAGAAATTTCAAAGTCTCTAGGTACAAAAAGTTGGGTCCACCCTAAAAACTACAATTAGTATTTACTTCGTTATGAAATTTTATTTTAGCCATCTATCTAAGTCATATTTTGATAACAGTTACAAAACAAATAAATATAAAAGGTTTATATATTTCAGGCACTGTCCTTAGTACTTTATATTATCTCACTGAATTCTCAAACATAACCCTTTACGCTACAAGCTCATAAGCCATTCTCTGAAACCCCTGAGGCCAGATATGTTTCAGAATTCTTAGTTTTTCAGATTTTTACAAAGCCAATTTAGGGTTCGTAACTTTCAGACAAGTGTTGGTATTCCAGTAATGAAACATATAGATATTTACATTAAATGGAATAAATAGGGACATCAATTTGATCATATTGTCCTTCTAAGTGATTGTGAGATTAGGTTATGACATCAAAGAAATTATGGATAGTTTTAGTTTTTCTAAGATTTCTGAAATGTGGAATTGTAGATAATTCTGTCAGATTGTATGTATTATCCATATTTGTGCAGCTGTTATTGGTGGAACCTGTATTCATATGCAGGTTTGTCTGGTTCTAAGTCTCATTTTCTTTCCATCGTTTCCACATAAAAGGGCTAGTCTTGATTGAGAGCTTGCCTTTAATGTCGTTTCTCTTATGCTATGCATGGTCTTTATGACTATTCTTTGAACCGTCGTTTCATTTCTTGTTTACTGACATATTCTCTAACTCACACAATGGTGGGTGCTCAGTGTATATTTGTTGAATGAATGGCTCAACCCATAGATACTCTGAAAGCTGTTTTTCACAACTCCTCACTTGTCATGGTGTTTTCTAGCACGGTAGGGTGAAAGGCACGACAAGGGGCATTGTTAGTGTATATATATATATGTTGCTGTGTATCTGATTTCATGGTACAGTACAGTCAGTCAAAATAGGTACACACGGTGGGAAGGGTCACCTGTGGGGTCATTAGTGTATGATGTACTTATGTGTATATATGGACGTTGACTGCTACTTCATTTCCTTGCTAGATTTATTACAAAAACATTTTTGTTTCCTTTTCCATATTTATTAGAATGGTACCTCCCTACTTTTGTTTAGTAAGAAGACCATCCTTGTAGGAATTGGGAGAATTGGGTCTCGTTTCAGCGTTGCTGGTATTCCCTGGGTTATATTGGGAAGTCACAGTTTGGTTTAGGTTGGGGTCTTGATATCCCGATATCAAAAGTTTATTTACTTAGAAGGGTCAAAGTTGAGGTGAGTAAAATTTCAAGGTAGCAGAGTTTTCATTGGCACTTAATTGTCTACTTTTTTGAGCAAATTAACCTAGTTTCTAGGCTTCCTTCTCGTTCAGGGAAGCACTGCCAACAGGTCCAACAACAACACCCCTTCTTTGATACCTGCCTTCTCTGTACAGCGCCGTCGTCCAGAATTAGTGCTCCTTCTGCTCTGGATTCTTGTTCCCTTAGTTCAGGCTGTCAGCTGAGTTAGGTACCAGGAAAAAATCAGTCTGGAAATTTCAGATGTGGGGAGGAGATTGGGAGCAGCATAGCCTTCCCATTCCTTTCACTGAAGATTTCGCCTCCATGTGCAAGTTTAAATAAACCTCAGAGAACCGCTTTGCACTCCCAGATTTCCCTGACTTGCCTTTTATCCCTTTCTCCTTAGCTTGTCCCATAAAAATCCTGTCTACTCTGGTCCTACAACCCTCTAACTTTTCCTGAAGACCACCACTGCTCTACTATTTGTTTTCTTAGAGATTGGGATTTAATAGATCCCTTCTCTGCACTTCTGCCCCTGAGGAGGTTTTGTCCTTTTGAACCCAGCCATAGCACATCTACCTCTGGACTCCCTTGCTCTGAATAGAACTCACTGAACCAGGAAATTGGGGGTGATGTGACTTATTGTAAGAGAATACCCGCTTCCTTTCTCAGTTGATATTTGATATTCGCTGTATTCTGGTATCACTATGCATCTCAAGTGTTTTTAAGGTACATGAGCCCTGGGCAGGGATCAGAATATTGGTCTACTTGTAATTGAGGCAGCTGACAAGGTAAAGGTATGTCAACAGGGCACTTTGAACTTCCTTCCTTAGCAAAAGAATTGAACAGGACAGTGCTAGGGTAAGCCTTAGCACAAGGAATGTGGCAGATAAAGGGTCACTTCTGGCTGGCAAGATCTGGAAGTAGTGAAGATGGAACTAACAGCCTCGACTGGACCCAAACAATGTCACTGGAGAACTGATCCTAAGATGAAGATTTTCAGACTGATTCACACTAAGGTTTTACTGATTATAATTCCCCACTTAGAGAATAAAGCCTTCTAACGTTACATGTTTTCCCTGTTTATACGCTGTGCTCACAGAAAGTGTGGGTGCAGGTAACAGAGGAAGATGCATCTTGGGGCTGTGTTCTCCAGAGCTGGACAAAAGCCCCAAGATAGTATGTAAAGGAATGTTTATAATTTAAAGTGAGATTGGGTGTCTCAGGAAATAAATCACTCCAAGGTTCCTCTTCTTTTGTGACTTAAAACAAAAGCAGCAAGATTTCATTTTGTCATCGTTCTCCCTGAGCCACTATAATTAAACCCATTTGGAATTTGTTCCGTATTTACTGTTTATCATTTGTAACATTTCCTAATGCAGCAAGACCACTGACTTACAACTTAGACAACTTATTATTTATTTATTTATAAAATGTCTATAGCATTTATTACACAGCACTATTTAATTCATCTGGTTATTTTTAAGTGCATACCACTGAACATTTAGACCACAGCCTAACTGTTGGCTTTGCAGTTCAAAATTTTTGTTAAAGAAATTTGAAATTATATTCTAAGAAAAACATGTTACTCATTGGGTAAGAGTGTGTAGACATCTGGACTGTAAAGGCTAGAATCTTGTTTAAAACATACTGTCTTTATATGCTAATATGTTTCACCAGCCAGAAGGGATTATTTTGTAGCAATAAGAATTCACTGTTTTTGCTGCCATGGTTGTCCCAGGACTACCAGGAACTATTTTCCTATTATTCTGGAATCCCCAGGTGATGTCACATATGAGCTCATAAACATTGCTCTCATTTTCCTCTTGATTCCTCCCCCACTCCCTTTGGTAGCCACTCCCTGGGATACCACTTGAGGACAGGGCCTCCTCACCAACGCTGCTAGTTCCCAGCAAACTGATAACCTGTGCCAGGGGTCTCCTGGAACTTCTAAGCATGAACTTTTAAACTGCCAGAGTGGTGGTGCCATGTTCTTAGAAGAAATGTCCTTGGAAGAATGGTTACTCTCTCATCGAAAACTATGCTTGTACTTCATATCTTACAGACTCATGAAAAGCTATTCCATCAGCTTCTTCTTGCAGCTACCTTTCTCCATAGAGCCAAACAGGAATATGTGGAAATCGTGGCATTAGGAACCAATGTCTGATGCATACCTTCCCCTATAGTGATTTTCTTCTGATGCCTGGCAAAATCTCTTTTTCTTTCTCTTTAGAACTGAAAACCAACCAAGCAAACCTCATGCAAGACCACCCACCACTTCATGAGACATGCACAGAACTTTCTGAATCCCACCTTAGGTTCATAGTAGGACCCTGAGTACATTTATTTAAAGATACTAATAGTGATCACTATCACTAAATTGCAAGGATTTCCATGAAAAGCAGTTCTGTCGTGCTGCTCCGCTCACACCCACTCACCTTGCTCTCTAGTCTGATCTAGAAGCTAGCCAGACTGTGACCATAGAGCAAAACAAAGCCCAGGATGTGTGGGGTTGACCAAACTCTGTTGTGTCTGTCTGATTATGGCCTAATCTTATTCATATATTTTATATGGAAAGGATTACTGTATAGCTAGCACTCACTTGTGAGAGTGAAAAGGGACACCATTAATATTTGTCAGGACAATTAGAATAGTGTATTACTATCCTAAATATGAATGAGTTGTAATATAAAAATAAGGTAAGACCTTATTTTTACCATGTTTGCCTAGTTATTTCTAAAATCACATGTTTTGATTATCACGGTTTTTGTATCTTTTTAAAAATCTTCATTTCTTGCCTATAGGTTTTTCTTAGAACAGTTGCGACATGGATTTATCCTGTCTGATTAGTTTTCATTTCTAATTATAATGTGATTTTCTTTTTTCTTGTCCCCACCGACTAGAAATGTTCTTATTTTTATTTTCGATGCAGATGCAGAGTTTGCAGGGTGGTACAGAAGCCATAGCCCGATTGGATCAGTTAGAAGCTGATTATTATGATCTGCAACTTCAGTTGTATGAAGTGCAGTTTGAAATCTTGAAGTGTGAAGAGTTACTATTGACAGCACAACTGGAAAGCATCAAAAGACTTATATCAGGTATGGTGTACATTTAACCACATAAGTCCACAAAAAGATTGACTACATCACCAGAAGTAATGGCTCTGCCTGAGGTTATAGAGCCAGTAAGTGGGTTAGAACCCTGTTTTGTCTCTGCAGCCCATGCTCTTAACCACTGCCCCTTATTGCTGTTCTCTAACAGAAAAGAGAGATGAAGTGGTGTACTATGACACTTATGAAAGCATGGAGGCCATGCTGGAGAAGGAAGAGTTGGCAGCGTCAGTGCATTTACAGAGAGAAGAGTTACAGAAACTTCAGCAGAAAGCACGCCAGCTGGAAGCAAGACGTGGACGGGTTTCAGCCAAGAAAGCCTACCTCAGAAATAAAAAGGTATATAATAGGTTAAGTATTGACTATCTAACCTTGATTTTAAATCTTTTGTTCATTACTTAATCCCTGATCCATAGCTAATAATTCTAACCCAGTTTGTCACTAATATTTGCATATTTCCAAAAATGAAGTAAGTTGTTATGGGGTGCTTCTTCATATTTTTCTGGAGTTACTGGGTAATATATGGTATATGTAACATAGCACCTCTCTAAAATCTGAAAAAAATTTAATTTCAAAACACATCTGATCTCAATTCTGGATAAGGGATTGTGAACCTGTGTCCTTGTTTTATAACCCAGGGAACCAAGGTGTCCAGTAGTTAAATAAATGATCCAAGGAAAAGTGGTTAGTATAGGGCAAAGGTAGGATTCTATCCTAGGTCTGTGTGACTTAGAAGCCTGAGTCATTATATCACTATATTATGTCACTACTTACTGCCTTTGTTCCCCCCGCCCCCCAGACTGCCCAAGACTGCCCTAGATAGGCTCATTTCATGCTTAATACTTGTTAGACAATAGACTCAACCCAGTGTGGGTGAAGAATATGATATAAACATTTGCTTAAAAAGAAGAGAACTGACTCTGGGTGGTGAACACACAATGTGATGTATTACAGAATTGTACACCTGAAATCTATGTAACTTTACTAACAATTGTCACCCCAATAAACTTAAAAATTTTTTTTTAAAAGTTTATTAGCTGAAAGGTCATTCCTTAAGTATCTTTCTCTGGTTAGAAGAGTAATCTTTTGGTATAGTTTGAGAGTGTTGGAAACTAATGTAGACTCTTTTATCTGGAGTTCTCCAGAAGGACCCAGGGAAAATGAAGCATAGTGCCACTAAAAAGTTAGCAGATGATAGTGCATTATTTTGTAAAGAAGCACATATCTGCTATTTTATATTTTTATGTTTTTTATCTATGTGATTAGAAAAAGCATACCTTTATTTTTTTTTATAATTCTGACTTTCTAGTCTTTATGGTCTCTCTTAGTTCTGAAGTCTGTGACTAGAAGATTCAGATTTCATGATATTGTTTAAACCAATCTGGGCAAAGTCATGTTTTTAACTCCTTAGAGCTTAAGAATACAGACTTTAAGCCAAGAGTTGTACATCCCTTTTTACCCAGAGTAGTTTAAAGAGTACAGTAAGACTTAGAATCTTTTGGCCACAGATTTCAGAATTGAAAAAGAGCCTTGAGATTATCTAAGGACACCCCTTTCCACTCTACCTTGCCCCATCCCTCCCCCTCCAAAAAAAAAAAAAAAGAGAGAAATCAGGAGTTCTAGAGAAGGTTTAATAGTTTGATAGATAAGTCTTTTTAAGATCCTAATTATTTGGCTTATGCTGCTTCAAACTCCAGATGAGAATCCAGAGGTGGTTTACTTGGTATTTTGCTATGTAGATATATGTTAAGATTAAAATTGAACTTATCAAGTAAAGCCTGGTATGGTATTTCAAATCTTTTAGGTTTCACTTATATTAAAACATATTTTTTCTATTTATAGGAAATTTGTATTGCAAAACACAATGAAAAATTCCAACAGCGCCTTCGGAGTGAAGAGGAATATAGAACCCATCACACACTACAACTAGTAAGTTTGAACTCTTGGAGACTTAGAACAAAAGTTTGATTTTTACATGTATCAAAGTGAATAAAATCTATAAAGAATAAAAACATGTTATATGTAGATGTTAGAAACAGTTCACTATATATCTGTAAATATAATTTAGAGCAGTTCTAGACAAAAAGTACACCTATGCACAGCTTCCCCTACCAGCCAAATCCCACATAAGTGTACATTTGTTACAGTCAGTGAACCAACACTAACTAGCACATCATCTCCCAAAATCCATAGTTTACATCGGAGTTCATTCTTGGAGTACATGTTCTGTTGGTCTTGACAAATGTGTAATGACATGAATCCACTATTAATAGTATACAAAGTATTTTCATTGCCTTAAAAATTCTCTGTGCTCTACCTATTCATCCCTCTCCCCAAACCTCTGATCTTTTTACTGTCTCCATAGTTTTGCCTTTTCCAGAATGTTTAGTTGGAATTATGCAGTAGGTACCCTTTTCAGATTGGCTTATTTAACTTAGTAATATACCTTTAAGGTTCTTCCATGTCTTTTCATGGCTTGATAGCTCTTCTTTTTAGCACTGAATAATATTCCATTCCTTGGATGTACCACATTTATCCATTCACATACTGGAGGACATGTTGGTGACCTCCAGGTTTTTGGCAATTGTGAGTAAAGCTGCTGTAAACACCATACAGGTTTTTGTATGTACATAAGTTTTCAACTCTTGGGTAAATAACAAAGGATCATGATTGCTGGATCATATGGTAAGAGTACGTTACATTTTGAAGGATGTTGCCAAAGTGGCTGTACCATTTTGCATTCCCATTAGCAGTGAATCAGAGTTCCTATTGCTCTGCATCTTTACCAGCATTTGGCATTTGCCAGTGTTTTGGATATTAGCCATTCTAATAGGTGTGTAGTGGTTTTTTAGTTTGCAATTCCCTAAGGGCATATGATGTTGAGCATCTTTTCATAATGTTTATTTGCCATCTGAATATCTTCTTTGGTCAGGTGTTTGTTCAGATCTTTTGCTCTTTTTTAACTGGGTTGTTTACTTATTGTTGAGTTTTAAGAATTCTTTGTATATGCTCTATGGCAGTCCTTTATCAGATATGCCTTTTGCAAATATCTTCTCCCAGTCTGTGCCTAGTCCTTTCATTCTCTTGACAGTATCTCTCACAGGGCAGAACTTTTCATTTTAATGAAGTCCAACTTACCAGTCTTTCTTTCATGGGTCATATCTTTGATGTTGTATCTAAAAAGTCATCAAACCCAAGGTCATCTATATTTTCTCCTATCTTGTATTCTAGGAGCTTTATAGTTTTGCATTTTACATTTAGGTCTCTGATCCATTTTGAATTACTATTTGAGTTACTTTGGAGGGAAAAGGTTTGTGGCTAAAAACTTTTTTTTTTTTTAACATGGATGTCTATGTTCTAGCACCATTTGAAAAAACTGTACACTCTCCATTGAATTACCTTTGCTCTTTTAAAGATCAGGTGATTATATTTATGTAGGTCTACTTTGAGCTCTCTATCCAGTTTTATTGATCTAGGTCTTTTGCCCCTCTAAAGAAACTTTAGAATCACCTTATCGATAACCATTAAATAAGTGGCTGGGATTTTGATTTAAGATTGTACTGAATCTATGATCAAATTTGGAATAATTGAAAACATTATTAAGTCTTCCTATCAGTGAACAAGAAATTAATATCCATTTATTTAGTTTTTTGATTTCTTTTATAAGAGTTTTGTAGTTTGCCTCATATAGATCTTGTATATATTTTATTAGATTTGTACCTAAGTCTATCTTATCTTTTTTTCTTTCTTCTCTTTTTTTTTGGTGGTAATATAAATTGTATTGTAGTGGTGATGTAAACAGTTTTTAATTTCAAACTCCAGTTGTTTGTTGCTGGTACATTAGAAAGCAGTTTATTTTTATATGTCAACCTTGTATCCTGCAAACGTGCTATAATCACTTACTAGTTCTAGGAGTTTTTTTGTCAGTTCTTTCGAATTCTCTACGGAGACAATCATGTCATCTGCAAATAAAGAGTTTTATTTCTTCTGTCTCAATCTGTATACCTTTTATTTGCTTTTCTTGTTGCATTAGCTAGGACTTCCAGTAGGATGCTGAAAAGGAATGGTCAGAGGTGATATCTTTGTCTTTCCTGATCTTTTAACAAGAAAGTTTCTAGTGTCTCAGCATTAAGTATGATACTAGCAATAGGGTTTTTTGTAGATGTTTATCAAGTTGAGGAAGTTCCCGTTTGTAGTATGCTGAGATCATTAGTTCATTTTGTAGAAAAATCACATTAAAAACCTTTCACCCCTAGTATTGCTGTACCTCATCATGTCTACAGTATATTATCCTAATAGTCTTTTCAGACACATATGTCTTAGTCAACACCGATAATTTGTATTTCATTACATAATAGAAATTCCGACATGACCATATCACTATATGTACTTACTTAAAATTTCTCTTTCCTTAGTGTCACACTAAAGGCGAAGAGCTTTGATTTTTCTTACTTGATAACATAAGCTCACTTCGGCACATGTGAGCTAAAGTTCCTTACTCTTGATTTTAAACACATAAAAGTAGCCACTCTACCCATTAACTATGTGATTCATCTTTTTCTTAGAGGGTAGAAATAACAAAATTAATTATTGCACTTTTATTTTTCATTACTATCTTCATGGGTCAAAAACTGGTTTGTAAGGAAGGTTAGACAATGGGCCAACAGAACAGGGGACATATGAGAATGCCCCCTACTGTCACCATCAGTACCTGCACTGGCAGCTTGTTAATTTAGGTTCCACACTTAGAATTTGTTCCACATTCCATAAAGATCTAATGAAATGCCAGTACTTTGCTGGATGGCATAACTAATTAACTTTGAAAAATGAATATCAAATCCTTTCTGAAAGAATTTTATGGGGCAAAGAGGAGTGAAAATTAGGAAATTGATACTTGAGGGAATCTCAAAGATATATGTCATCTGCGTAATTAAATTTGCCTAATACCACCTTTGGGTGGAATACCTCATTGTGGGAGAATGAATCTATTAACCATATAGTCATCATTCACATACATAGATAGAAGAAAATGAAAGTTGGCTTAAATTGTTTTTCAAAGCTGATTTTACCAGCTGTCTTTATCAAAATTTCTTGGGTAGTAGATTGTTTAAAAGGTAGAACTCTAGATTTTAGCCTTATTGTTACAAAAATTTCTTTTAGAAATCCTTGCAAATTAAATATGTAAGCTGAAGGAAGTTTACTACCTGATAGTAAACTCTAAAACAGAATAGTTTTAAAAATGTAAAATTACTATTGTTTTTGAAGCTCAGAGATAAATTGGGTAAGGGAAGGAAATGGTGGTTAGGAAACAAGTCAATTCTCCCCTTTAAAAAATGGATTCTTGTCTCATGTAACCACACTCATAAATCTTGGGTTTCATTTCAAGAAAGTACACATGGAATACTTCTAAGCTGTAGTTTATGGAAACTTATCAGACCTTTTTCGATTATTTTGCTCACAATGGCTTCTTTTACCTACTTCCTCCATGCTCTGTTATATGTCCTGCTCAGTCATTGTCTGTTCTCATTTTCTTAAAACAACTTTTTTTTATTTTTGTTTTTTAAATAACTTTTTTTATTTTTCAATTAACAGTTGATGTACGGTGTTATATTAGTTTCCGGTGCACAATATGATTAGACATTCATACAACCTAAAAGGTCATCACCCCAATAAATCTAGCACCCACCTGACATCATACATAACCATTACAATATTATAGATTATATTCCTTATGCTATACTTTACATCCCCATGACCATTTTGTGACTACCAATTTGTACCTCTTAATTCCTTCCCCTCCTCAACCATTCCACCAACCCTTCTCCCATCTCGCAGCCCTCAAAATGTTCTCTGTAGCTATGAGTCTGTCCCTATTTTGTCTGTTTATTTTGCTCTTTAGATTCCACATATATGTGAAATCATAACAGCATTTCTTTCTCTGTCTGACTTACTCCACTCAGCATAATATCCTATAGGTCCATCCATGTTGCTGCAGATGGCAAGATTTCATTCTTTGAAGCTCTTTATTTGTCCTTTGATCCTAAATGATAGCTTTGATGGGTAGAGTAGTCTTAGTTGTAGGCCCTTGCTTTTCATCACTTATTTTGTGCCAATTCCTTCTGGCCTGAAAAGTTTCTGTTGGGAAATCAGCTGACAGTCTTATAGGAGTTCCTTTGTAAGTAACTAATTGCTTTTGTCTTGTTGCTTTTAAGATTCTCTCTTTGTCTTTAAGTTTTGACATTTTAATTATGTTGCAGCCTGGTGTGGGTCTCTTTGGGTTCATCTTGTTTGGAACTCAGCACTTCTTCGGCTTATATGTCTATTTCCTTCACTGAGTTAGGGAAATTTTCCGTCATTATTTCTTCACCTAGGTTTTTAATTCCTTGCTCTCGCTTCTCCTTCTGGTACCCCTATGATACGAGTGTTGGTACGCTTGGTATTGTCCTAGAATCCCTTTAAATTAAACTATCTTCATTTTTTGAATTGTTTTTTCTTTTTGCTGTTCTGATTGGGTATTTTCTGCTAACTTATCTTCTGAATTGCTAATTCAGTCCTCTGCTTCACCTAATCTGTTGATTCGTTCTGATGTATTCTTTATTTCAGCTATTACATTTTTTCATTTCTGATTGGTTCTTTTTTGTTTTCTATCTCTGTTTTTGTGTTTCCTGTTTCTTTGTTGAGGTTCTCACAGATCACTGAGCATCCTTATAACCAGTGTTTTGAATTCTGAATCTGGTATATTGCTTATTTGCATTTTGTTTAGTTCTTTTTCTGAAGCTTTGTTCTGTTCTTTTATTTGGGATATGTTTCTTTGTCTTCCCATTTTGGCTGCCTCCCTGTGTTTGTTTCCGTGTATTACTGTGTTTCCCCGAAAATAAGACCTAGCCAGACACTAAGCTCTAATACATTTTTTAGAGCAAAAATTAATATAAAACCTGGCATTATATTATTTTATAATTATATTGTATACATTATATTATAATTATATAAGACCAAGTCTTACAGTAAAATAAGACTGGGTCATATATTAATTTTTGCTCCAAAAGATACATTAGAGCTGATTGTCCGGCTAGGTCTTATTTTTGGGGAAACACAGTAGGTAGGGCTACTATATCTTCTGATCTTAGTTGAGTGGTCTTATGTAATAGGTGTGCTGTGGGTCTCAGTGGTTCAGTCTTCCTGGTCACTTGAGCCAGGTATTCCAGGTGTGTCCCATGTGTGGGTTGTGTGTGCCCTCTTGTTGTAGTTGAGCTTTGGTTGCTGTTTGCACATCAGTAGGAGGGATCGACCCTCAGGCTGATAGACCCTCAGGCTGTGACTACAGTGGAGGAGCTGTTGTACAGATGCTGACCCCATAGAACTTTAGCAGGGCTCTGGCATCTGCCCAATCAGCCCTTTTGGTATGTCATCCTTGGAGTGCCAGGTGGTGCTCCTGCTCAGTCTGAAGCTGTTCCTGAGGCGTGCCAGCCCAGGGCCTCCTGGGAGGGGCCCTGCTGCAAACCAAGCTCAGCTGCAGCCTGTGCCCTGCCCAGGGCCACCTGGAATGAGCCATAAAGCAATCCACAGATGGCCAACACCCATGCTGGGATTGGAGGTTCCTGGAAGAGGCTACAAGATATCACAAAACATGGTGAATGTTTAAATTTTAAAATTATTACAGTAAAAGACACATTGCCATTAATCCCCCTCAAAATACTTCCCCTTGCTTTGAACACACTTATCCCATTGTTCTTGCCACTTTCTGAAGCAGTTTTGGAAGTCCTCTTTCCTGAGTGTCTTTATTTCATCCTCCCATCATGACAACACTCCGTCACACATCACTTCTGGTATGGCAATTTCTGTCAAATAAAAACATCACAGTATGCCCTCATCCACCTTATTCACCGGATCTGGCATCATGCGACTTCTGGCTCTTCCCCAAAGTCAAAATGACCATGGATGGAAAACATTTTGAATCAGTTCAGGACATGGAGGCAGCCACAACAGCACAACTAAAGACACTCATGAAAGAGGACTTCCAGAACTGCTTCAAAAAGTGGCAAGAAGATGGGATAAGTGTGTTAAAAGTGAGGGGGAGTATTTTGAGGGGGATTAATGGCAGTGTCTTTTCCTGCAAAAATTTTTTTTATTTAAACATTCACTGTATTTTGTGATCACACCTTGTGAGTTGCAAACTGAGGCAAGCTGCCATCAATGCCAGGCTTGGAACTGCTCAGCAAGAGGTACGGGGCATGCCACGGCCAGATGCTACTTGTTTGGGGTTTGTGAACCTTTGAGAGGTGTTAGAAAAGTCCATAGCATGAGCCAAGACAGGCTGTTTGTATGGACTAGCCACTAGAAGTGGCTTGGGTGGGCCTGTAAGCTTAGTGGGGTGTGGTATCAGGAATCATCAGGGTGGGGTGGGTCATGTTAACCAGGTTAATGGAGACTCAGATATGGCAGCTGGGAAAGGGAAGGGCTCAACAAAGAAGTGACGGATTCTGCCAGCACTTCTGTCTAGGAGAATGCTGCCCCTCCAGCTCTCAGACTCCAGGAGCCCTCCGTCTCATTCAGCTACAGTGTCACTGGTTTTCACAGCCAGACGTTATGGGGACTTCTCTTCCCAGTACTGGAACCCTGGGCTGGGGAACCTGGTGTGTGCCTGGACTCCTCGCTTCTCCAGAGGTCCTCTACAGTTGAGATACCCTTCCCGATTTTTAACTGCATGTGGGTAAGGGACCAGCCCTTTCCGTTTCTCTGCCCTTCCTACCAGTTTTGACGTGGCTTCTGTATATCTGTAGGATTTCTGTTCCACTAGACTTCAGATGATTCTTGTTCTGTAGTTTAGTTGTAATTTTGACGTGGTGAGAGGATGCAACACTGTGTTTATCTACTTCATCATCTTGACCAGAAAACAATACTTTGTTATGAAAACCTTTTTTTTTTTAAGATTTTTATTATTGGGGAAGGGGAACAGGACTTTATTGGGGAACAGTGTGTACTTCCAGGACTTTTTTCCAAGTCAAGTTGTTGTCCTTTCAGTCTTAGTTGTGGAGGGCGCAGCTCAGCTCCAGGTCCAGTTGCCGTTGCTAGTTGCAGGGGGCGCAGCCCACCATCCCTTGCGGAGTCGAACCGGCAACCTTGTGGTTGAGAGCCCACTGGCCCATGTGGGAATCGAATGGGCAATCTTCAGAGTTAGGAGCACGGAACTCCAACTCCCTGAGCCACCCGGCCGGCCCCAGGAAAACCTTTTATTGCTTTTTTGAAGGAATATATATATATATATATATATATATATATATATATATATATATACACACACACACACACACACACACACACACATATATAATATATATATATATATATATACATACACACACACATACAGAAAAGTGTACAACTCGTAAGTGTATAACTTGAAGAATTTTCACACGATGAATAATATACCTATATAACCAGAACCCAGATTGATAAACAGAATGTTAACAGAAACCCATTTTGGGTTACCTTATGTTACCATCATGTAAGTACTCCCCACCACAACTTCTCTTTTCCTGAGTTTATTTTGATTCATCTTGGAGTTAGATTTAATTAAGATACTATTTCAGGAAAGTTTCATGGTTGCTGTATTTTCTGAGTTCTGACATGTTTGGGGAATGCTTGTCTGTTTCCTTTATACATGAAGGACAATTTGGCTGGGTCATACTGTCAGTTTGCTCTTCACCAAAATTTTGGAGACATTGCCACACTCTTAATAGCAGTGAATGTTGCAGTGGTGAGGCCTGAGGTAACCCCTACCCCCAACCCCACCCCCGTATGAGACCTGGTTTTTCTGCCTGAATACCTATAAAAAGTTCTATTAATGATAAAAAGGAACGGGACACATCATAATGGAATTACTGTTAATTTTTTACCAGAAGAGAGAAAAAGTACATGATGAAGAAGAAAGAAAAACTGCCTGGGTTAGCCAAGAAAGACAGAGAACACTGGATAGACTTCGAACTTTTAAACAGGTAATAAAAGTATGATCAATTTATTATTTTCCATTGCTTTTTAAACAGAGCTAGATACACTCTCCTATTGTAGGATTTCTTTGTATGAGAAAAGCTTGGTTTTCCTTATTTAGAAAATAATATAATCACGGCAGTCCGTTTTGTTATGTTTTTAAATTAATGTTTTGATTACATGGCTACCTTGCTCTGGTTGTTTCCAGAATTAATATTCTTGTGACCCTTGGGCTACCACTTCAGTGTAGTATAAGAGGAATGGTCAAGACCTCTGGGAAGCCTGGATTCTTCTTGAATTTTATAAAATTGTTAGGTCAGAGCCAACTGTCCATTTCAAGCATCAACTTGTTATTAATGCCATATACATCAACCTACAGTAATAATCTGTGGAAATGACCAGTGGCAGAATTAGAGGGTAGACCAACATATAGTATGAGAAATGCTTCAGCAGTTCTCTCACCAGACTAACCCATGACTATGGACACTGATATCACAGCAGCTAAATATTTCCTTGGAACTGTGCTTAAGCTGAATGGTTTTAGTTGTTAAAGTGCTCAGGAGCCTTGCTTCTGCTATCTGTGGTGAGGGACCATCCTATAGGCGAAGAAAGTTTTTGATCTAAGTTCTCTTGGTATTATAGTGAAAGGGTTGAGTATTATAGTGAAAGACGGGGCAGGGTTCTTAATACAAGGATAAGCCTTGAGTTAAGTATGCATTAATGCTAAGTTTTACTATAGTAAAAATATAGAATGAGAGTTCTGTATATCAGTACTCAAGCATTTGCAAATACATGTAAGAAACTAATAGTAGTCCCTTTGTTTTCCGCATATATATGTTTGACATCATTTATGTTGTGTAGTTTACAGTGCTTTTATTTTTCCATTTAAATTCATCATTTTATTCAGTAAAGACCTTTTTTCAAATCAGGTGGTAATTTTGAACAGTTGACTTAAGTAGATAAAGGGGATAAAGCCTTGATAAAGGATTTGATAAGAAGTAAATAAGAGAGTTTGGTGATGACTGAAAGGTATTACTCTTTGGTGTTCTGGTTTTCTGTATAACTTTATTAAAGAATTTTCCCTGAAAATTAACAGAAGCTCCAAAATAACATCTTGCATTTGAGGGACAAAATAGATAGCCATTTGTTCACAAGTAGTTTTAATATAATTTAACCAGTTATGATAACTTCTGATTTTTTTAGAGGTACCCTGGCCAAGTCATACTTAAATCGACCAGGTTACGACTGGCTCATGCAAGAAGAAGGAGTGCCACCAGTCCTGTGCCCTGTGAGGACCAGTCCGAATCGCTACCAGGAGTGCTACAAGTAGAAGAGAAAAGTGAAGAGGTGGAGGAAGGAAGAGGCAAGCTTGGATCATCACATACAACAGAAGCCGAAATCCTCACACAACTTGAAGATACTTCATTAGTACAACTTGAAGCCACTTCATTACCTCTCAGTGGTGTTACCTCGGAACTGCCTCCCACTGTTTCTCTTCCACTTTTGAATAATACTGACCTTGAACCAGGTTCTCTCACCACAGATCCACTCCCACCACCTCTTCCTCCAACACCACCTCCCCCACCACCTCCTCCTCCCCCTCCCCCACCACCACCTCTGCCTGTTGCTAAGGACAACACCCCAGAGACACTGGAGAAAGGTCTGCCTAGAATGGAGGGAAATGAGAAGAGGATCCCTAAGTCTGCAAGTGCCCCTTCAGCACACCTCTTTGATAGTAGCCAGCTGGTCAGTGCCAGGAAGAAGCTCAAAAAGACTGCTGAAGGTTTACAGAGGAGGAGAGGTAAGTTAAAAGAGATATTTTTGTGTTCATCTGTTGAATTAAAGTAAGGTATATAATCAAAGGACTTTTTATTTCATAGGACCTTACAGAACTTAAAACATTTTATTTCGGGGCAGTATTTGATAGCAAACGGGTTTTCAAGGTGACAGCAGGGCAGAATTCCCACCAGTGTCCATTGCACATCGACAAATGTGTATAGACATAGAAATGCATACCTTCATTAGCTGTTAGGCATGTTTTTAAAAATATATCTTCTGAAGTGATAATGGATCTGTTTGGTAATACATAGTAGGTGGTCCTTTTGAGTTAGAAAGTCTGATTTTAAACCTGGGAAATGCAAGAAAGATATTCACATCAGAGGTAAGCCATCTGGTCAGGACTAGCACAGTAGGATGACATTAGCAAGGCAGTGTAACATCTGGTCACATTTATTGAGGACCTTGGTATACTCTTTCTATAAAGAAGCAAAAAAGGAATAGGTAGTAATAGGTACTATTTATTGCATGTCAGATATGCCTTAAAGCTACTTTTGAAAAGAACAGAATAACCCTAGACCTTAAGGAGCTTTAGTTTGCATAGGGAAAACATTATATAAAACACTTTACATGTTACATTTTAATCTGGGAGACCATCCTATAAAATATTTTTTTACCATAACCCGAGCAGAATTTCATACATAAAACAACCAAATGAAAAGAAATCACTGTAATGAACCAAAATTTAATTTTTTTAAATTAAAATGTGTAACCCAGTCACTGCCTGAATTTAGATTGAGCTGGTACAGTTTGGAAATCCTTGGAAGCCTCAACTATATTCCTAAAGACCACTTCCCGGCCTCCAATGTGCTCCCTTCTCTCACATGAGAAATGATAGGAATACCAGCAATACCTGACATGGAACTTGAGTGTTGGGATTTCTTTTTAATAAGCACAGTTAGGATCCCTGTGCTCTGGCAACCTTCTGTCCATGCTTCATGGTCCATTTTATAGATGGAGTTCCCAGTGTCCTGGGCTATCACAGTCCTGAAGTCTACAGGTTACATAGTTTGCCTCTTAAGTGTGATCCTAACTGTAATTGTTCTCTTTCATTTTCTAAAGTGAGCTCACCCATGGACGAGGTGCTAGCTTCCTTGAAGCGTGGTAGTTTTCATCTGAAAAAGGTTGAACAGCGAACTCTGCCTCCTTTCCCTGATGAAGATGACAGTAATAATATCTTGGCACAAATAAGAAAGGGGGTAAAATTGAAGAAGGTACAGAAGGAAGTTTTGAGAGAATCCTTCACACTTCTGCCTGACACAGACCCTCTAACACGGAGCATCCATGAAGCTCTTAGAAGAATCAAAGAAGCATCCCCTGAGTCAGAGGATGAAGAGGAGGCTTTGCCTTGCACAGACTGGGAAAACTAACAAGTAAATGGTCTTATTTTCTTCAGTAGCACTTGGTAATACCGCTTATATATTGACTGATGAGGTCTGTTATATTTTATAGAGTCTCAGGTTTATTATTTATTAATTCAGCTCAATTATAGTTTGGATTATAAATTTGTAAACTTCAGATTTTCCTTCTGTAGTTTCTAGAAACTTTATAGAAAAGCAAGACACTGCTTTATAAATCCTGTGTTTTATATCCTGCTCATTAAAAATTTCTTCAGTACAGCCATATCCCAAGTAAAGAGGATAACTCCTAGTAATGTGACAGTCTTATTCTAGGTTTAAAAAACAAAAGGCTTTTTATAACTGAAGTATTTTGGTTACAAACTGTTATGCACATTGAATTTCGATGTTTTATTAGCTGCCTGCAAAGGAATTTTCTAAGGTCAGTCTAAAATAAATTGTATCATCTGATTACTTAGCTTTTGAGAAGCCTTTAAAACTAAGGTTTACCATTTTAAGGCTTATCATAGTTACTACATTGTTTAGTTAAAATTGCAGTTAACATAATACATAAAAATTATACATATTTTATCAAGGACCCCTGTGGGTATTGGTTACATATTTGGCATTCTCCTAAGGTAATAGAGGGTTGTACTCCAATATTTTTTAATCTAGTTATAAAGTAATGTGGCACAAATTATGCTAAATATATAGAATCAGTAAAGATAACCCGTACTATAAATTAAATAGTATATGGCTTCATAATACTTACCAAAAGGGGAAGACTCATAGTCCCAGAGGTAGTAAGTAAAGGACTAATAAATTTATATGTTATGGTGATTCTTAAATGTGCCTGATCATAAGAATTACGGGGAAAGCTTATTAAAAATGCAGATTCCTGGCCTTTACTCCCAGGATCCTGACCAAGTAGACCTGATGTATATGCAGGAATACATCTGGATTTTGAAGATATAATACAAAAAAAATATAAACTATGTTATTAATTTTTATATTGATTACCTGTTCAGAGATATTATCGTGGATATCAAATACACTAAAAGCATTTTTACCTGTTCGTTTTAGGCATGTGTCCAATGTTCCTCTTCTACACTCCCAACCCCACCCTCCCTAGCAGCATCTGCACAGACCAGTAGCTTAACAAAATGGGTGAAAAAAACCACCCAATTCCCCTTGATAAGTAGTTGTGTGTTACCTTTAATGTGCTTCAGCCAACGTTCCAGTCCCGCTGTCCTGCCATGGGTCTTGAGCTGTTGGTATCCTTTTTTCCTGTTATTTATAGAGATTCAATCCATCACTTTGTATAATTACTATTTTTGGATCCCAAAATAATTTCAAACCATTTGTGCCTGTACATATGTACACTATGCTTTGTAGAGGGCTGTCAATGTATCAGTGTGTCTACTCAGTGTGTGAAAGTGTCTAGAAACCCAGGTGTGTGTGACTGGAAATCTTTCCCACACTAGCTATTTGTAAATAGTCAGTGCAGTGCTTGCTACTTATTCCCTTGTCTACTTCTGCTTGTATCTTCTCAGTGAGCTGCTAAGCCCGTGCCTGAAACTACCATTTTAGCGCTGACTGGTTAATCCACAGCTGGGCCTTGACATAAATGAGTATTTAGTCCTTTCATGAGAATTGCCTACAGTGGCCCAGTCAGGGTACATGTCCTGTCAGCAGCTGCTCAGGCCAGCCCATCCCTGTTTGTCTTCTTCCTCCCACCAGGTCCTGCCCAACGCATAGACACTGCAGCAGAATTTCATATATTCAAGTGGCTGGGATGTTATTTATAGCTTTTGGCTGCTAGTTTTGCCTTATATCAGATGTTAAGAATATGTCCATGATGGATACCACTTTGAAAATTGCCTAAAACTTTTCCCCTTTTTGGCTGACTTTTTTGGCTGGTGTATGTAGTATATAATGTTGAGAGAAACAATGAAATATTTCCAGAAAATGTATGTCCTCAGTTATTTGCAAGACCATTTTTAAAAGACCAAATGTACGCTATACCACAAGCGAACCATGGACCGGTTATAATCCCTGCAGACTGAGAGGCAGTGATAAAGGAGCTGGATAGCACTGCCTTGTGTGGTCTTGGGAAATACTTTTCAAAGGCTGAACTTCTAGATACTTCTCTACAGGTAGCAAAAAGGGCTATTATTTGTATTTCCTATTATTAATTAGCTACTTTCTTACAGATTTTAAATTATTAATGTAATTACATACTTTTTTTCGAAAGTCCCCTGTTCTGCCTCATCCTGCCTCTTCCCAGAGGTAGCTATAGGTAATAGTGTCCTAGAAGGGTATTTCTCCACATAAGGAAATAGATATAATTATGTAGATTTTTTATTTATTGAGTTTCTAATTTGTTTCCTTTGGGGTCCTTCTTAAACTCATGAAGTAACTACAATGAGGCTGTCCAGTAGAAGTACAGTGTGAGCCACAGATGGGATTTAAAAGGTTCTAATAGTCACATTTAAAAAGGAATGGGTGAAATTGATTTTACTAATACTTTATGTTACATGATATATCCAAAATAGTATCTTTCGACATGTTTTTTTTTTTTTTTTTTTTTTTTGGGGGGGGTGTCAAATGTTTCTTTTATTTTTTATTTTCCAATTACAGTTGATGTTCAATATATTAATTTCAGTTGTTACAGCATAGTGGTTAGACATTTATATTACTTATGGAGTGATCCCCCTGATTAGTCTACTACTCAACATGTTTTTAATGTAAAAAATTGACAGTGTAATTTACATTTTTTTGTACTGAGTCTTCAAAATCCATTGTGTATTTTACATTTACTCATGCAAATTACAACGTACACATCTCAATTTGGATGTTAAATATTCAGTGGTGAAAGTGAAATGACCTACCAAAAACCACAAGATTACATTTAATAGATAAATATTTATACTGCTTCCGATTTTAATTTAAATCAAGTTAAAAATTCAGTGTCCCAGTCACACCAACCACATTTTAAGTGCTCAATAGCCACATGTAGCTATGGTATTAGATAATACAGAACTATAATAAAATAAGTTAGTATTTTATTCATGTGCATGTCAGCTTTTATCTGACAAGTAGGTCTCATAAATGCTCCTGTGCCATAGGTAAGCTCATCAATCTCAAACACAACTATTTTGAATTTTAAAAAGTCCTGATAAAGACCAATATTAATCCTGTCCTCTAAATGTCGATATAACAAAAACTGCTCCTTATTGAATTTTAAAGATGCTATTTAGTAGTTCTTACTATACTGGCAGTGTATGAGAAGTATTTTAGATTGTATTTTCCTTTTTAGTATATATTTTTGACATGAAATGTTACAGTAAAAGAAATAAAAGTGAGTCTAACATACAGCCTTTTAAGTGATCAAAATTCATATTTAAATTTTGTTTTCATTTTTATTGCTTCAAGAAGACAAGCATATCCTTTTTTAAAAAAAGTGTTTCCTGCACACTATTTGTGTAAATGGTTATTTATAAGAAAAAACTATCAGTGTTCATCCTGGATATTGCAAAAGGTATGAGGGAACATATATACACACTACCTTTAATAGGTCATCCTTTTTTAATACACTTTATTATTTTGTTTGTAAACAGGTGACTCAACAGAAAGAAAAAAATACCTACAGCTGAAGATCGGTTCATATTCTTTTGGAAAACAAAATTTTAAGCACTTGGTTCAACAATTGGATTTCATTTGATCCAAAGTGTATTGTCTCAGTGGTGTGAAAAAAAGGAAGCACAATTGGCAAGTTACCACTTTTCCAGTCATTCCAATAGATGGTGGTTAACATGAGTTTTAGATGTGCAATGTTCTGACTGCAGAGAAGAAAAGGCCTTCAAGGAGATCCCTGTTTTTTTAACCATCTTCCCCTCCTGTCCACCCACTTACATACTTGTAGTGGCCAGTAAAGCTAGGGGTCGCTATGAGTTGAAAGAACACTGGGTTGACAAGATCTACTGTGAGCTGTATTGGGACTGCTTTGAAATCCATCTTTCAGTGCACTGAATGGTCATCTGCTTGAAAATTACAGAGCTTCTTCCATATCACCTTATATAAGTAGTGTGACATTTTGAAAAAAGAAGTTTATCATGATAATTATAGGACAGGAACCGAAAGAACATCAGATGGAAATGTACTGAAAATTCCCACATTACCCATCTCCAAAGGAATTTTCATAAAGATGTTCAGTAACATCTGGAAAGATACAAAATATGGAGATACATCTATTAAAGTGTTTACCACACATGATATATTTAACATGGCATATTTTTAGAAGACCACACACTTACATTTTGTAAGTTTTCGAAGTAAAATTTTCCATGCTTTTAAATAGTTCTTCATAATTGTGAATTTATACCAGTTTGAATTTTATGTGCAGCTTTGTTTATGAGAAGCAATACTTTGTAATTTGATATTTCAAATTATTTTTAGTCTTTTTGTTTGAACTATTGCTTGATTATTATAATTCAACATGACTTTCCTATTGAGAATCAAAAATCAGGATTCAGTAATAGGGATGTAGATCTTAAGTCTTTTTATCATGCACCATTTACATTTTTATTTTATGCTCCACAGTGAAAAAAATGTATGCTCTACAAATATGCAGAAGAAAACAGGCGGAAAAGAAAAGCCTCCTTAGCTGGCATTTCTTTATCTTCACGTGCTTTGAGTGGAGTTTTGGGAGGGAGCCTTTGGTATTGTCACTAAATTTTTAAACATGTATGTAGCTCTAGGTGCCGGTTTTGCTGTAATGGAGTCCTGAAGGATGCATTTATATGAATGGAGCCATTATGAATTCTCAGCTGGACTGTTGTGGGCTTGAATGAAGGTAGATATGTTGGACCCAGTTTACAGTACCCTGTAGAGTATAATTCTGCATAAGACAGATCTTGGCCTTTATATGAAGGGAGTTAAAGATTGAAATACCAAAAAACTTATTTTTTATGATACAATTTTCTGGCTTAGACCCAGAAAGCAGTCCTAGAGTAAAAGCCCTCCAATGTATATGAATTGTTATTCCTGAGAAAAAAAAATAACATTCACACCTTTGTCACTTTAAAGTGTTATTTCCTTGAAAATAATTGTGGAGAAAATTTTCTGGCAGCAGGTTGTAAAGAACAAAATCTTTCTGCTTAAACATTGGTAATATTTTTACTGATAAGACTAGGAGCTTGTGCACGACATTGTCATGATACATTGGTTTATTCTCACATCTTGTCTGAAAAGATTAGAAATACAGATCTGATACATAAATTGAATCTTTATCCCATGATTGGGGAGTGGGGTAGATTGTTTTCCTATATACCATCAGTAAAGCATTGAAGCATGCTTTTTAACCCAAAGAATGATTGGTTTAATTGTTAATATATTTGAAAAAGTTTTTAGCAAATTTGCAAACCTGAAAAAAATTGTGTATCAATTTTATGCCTTTGGATGCTTGTTCATAACATGTTTTGTTTTTCAGTCATTGACATTTAGAAAAATACAGGAGAATCTAGTATTAAATTAACAGCGAAAGCACTGGAACTTTCTTATATCTAGAGGGAATTACTACCCATTTAGTGTTGCAGCTGGGATTCCTTTAAAAAGCAGGCTCACTTATAAAAGGGTCCTGTGATCTATCTTCCTGAGGCATTTTGTAATTAAGTCTCTAGCAAATAATGGAGGGTGTACAGACTCCTATGATCCTTGTAGGGGTGTTTCCACAGCCCTTAACACATCCCATTGTAGCACTTCATAAAGGTTATCTCACAATTGAAGATGAGTAGGTTAAAGCAGCCAGCTATGCTTATTCTCT
Source organism: Rhinolophus sinicus (assembly GCF_057876585.1). Classification (NCBI taxonomy): domain Eukaryota; kingdom Metazoa; phylum Chordata; class Mammalia; order Chiroptera; family Rhinolophidae; genus Rhinolophus; species Rhinolophus sinicus. The sequence continues at coordinate 51,066,875 of NC_142503.1, forward strand.
GGTAAATGACTTTCTGCAACACACTCACTTCTCTTCGAGATTCAGATTCCTACTTCCACAAATTGCACGTTACTGCAGGTCATCAACCTTATAGAGTTCTCACAGACAATATTAAAATTTAAAATAACTGCAGTCTACTTGTCCATCAAAATGAGATAACCAGTTGAATCCTCATCTTAATTTTAAAGCGGTTTCAGAACCCAACAGGAATTATGTATACATGGTTAAATTCTTTTTTTTTCTTGCCCCTAATAAAATGAGCATGTTTGGCCTTAATATTCAATTTGTATATATTTAGTTATCATGGTACTTATGTTTCCAGTTCCAAACTTGGCTGTACTGTTTATATGGTTTAAAACATTTGACAGTTATAATTTCTGTTAATGTGTCATTTCCGTATTAAGAATCCACAAACAGCTGCTTGTTTATGCTGAATCAATTTAGAAGTTAATTTACCAATCTAGTCTCAACTGCAATGTATGTAAAATAGGGAAACAAGTAGATGATGACTTGGGGATGTTTTGAGATTAATGTTACTGCTCACTTGAATGTCAGTTCTAAATATTTCTCTTACTAATGCAACTAAAATTGTGTATATAACCAATGTGGCATGTATAGAGAAGGTATTCCTAATGATTTAAAATCCTAATGGTACTGTAGTGTAGCAGTATGAGGAAATGCCTGGCTAAAGGGGATTTTTAAAAGATGAGCAATCGTGATTACTTGATGTATATTTTATAGGCTTATTGAGGTTGTGAGCAGCACAAAAACAATCATTCCTTAATCCTTCATTGTGGAAGTGAAACATTTCAAGAAATGCGTTTTTTAAGTCCGTTTTCAAATGGATTCTTAGACACAACTATGACAGTTGATCAGGTGTAGTATTTCCACAGTCGGAATGTGGGGCTTTTCTTACATGAAACCATAGAAATTTTTCAGCACTTTCATGTACTCTGTGTAGTGAGAGGGTAAAAAATCCTTGTTTCTACAAAGTTGAACTAGCAATATTTGGTAAACTATGGCATGACCATTTTCTGTCATGAAATGTGTTAAATTGTAAAGCATTCTTTGGCCATAGCAGACACTAAGAATTAAAACTCATACCAGTGGAACAAGAATTAATGGGCAGCATCCTCTCTGTTTAGAATGGGGCCAGTATACAATTAATACAATTTAATTTTGTACATTCCCTAAGACTCCATTTTTTAATTACAGTCACTAAGTGTGTATATAAATTTAAGTCAATACTTTTAGCCTAAGGAAAGTTTTTCTTTCACTAAATATAAGGGTGTTATTTTTTTTTTTTACCTTTATAATTTCATTATTGTGCACTTACCATCAGTTACAAACTTGTAAAGTACTAATGGGCGCTTAAAGGCCTTATCAGGGAGTTAAATTTCATACACTTTACCAGGTTGTTTGTAAAAAATCTTTTTGAACAGCTGTAAAACATTTAAGAACTGTGGCAGACACATTGTTAACATGCAACCATTTGGTAGAGAAAGCAGAAACCTTAACAAGTTTTACCTAATTCTTGCACTGAATTTAAATGATAATATAAAGTTAAATGTACATTTTAAACAGATTTTATCCCCCATTTATTGCTTAGCATAGGAGAAGAACTATGCTTAGTGTTAGAGGATTAACCAGCAAGATTGATTGCAGATGGAAGGAGAGGTAAGAAAGTAGAAGCACCTTACTGTTGGAGCATGTTGTGTTTATTTAGTGAATTGTTCAGTAGCTATTTCTGAACTTTGCTGCAAAGTGCTCTTTAGTTAAAGCACATAAAGAAGAGTCTCTGCTTAAAAAATTGCTTTGTAAAATGAAGCAATGGTATTTTATATCCTATAAATATAATCTAATTTAAAAGTTTTTCCTACAAAATGAGTTTATATTGCTGCCTAAACTATCATGTATGTAAACAGAGGTTTTTTAAGGGTGAAAGGGAGTCTGGATATTCATTCATTTTCTCTCTCTCTTTCTCTCTCTCTCTCTGTGTGTGCGTGTGTTAAATGTTTGCCCATTGAGTTGTTTCAAAGATGTATTCATTCTGAAATTTTGTGTTCTGCCCTCAGTAAATGTACAGTTTGGTATTTGAGGAATTGATTGAATTCCAAATTTATAAATGTTTCTCCCCTTCTCCAAACACATTTATTATGACACTGTAAGGTGCATGTACAGAAAATACCTCTGAGATTGACATATTAAATATTTTATCAATGTTATTTCACACTGAATCTCAAAGCAATCATTTATTTTGAGGGTTAGGGGAAAGTTTGTTTTGTTTTTTTAAAGTCAGGTATAAGTAAGAGTGGCTCAATTTGGGGAGTTAAGACAGGACCTTGGAAAGTGATTTTTAGACGTGTACGAAAGGTGTGGGTGTTGGTGTTGGTTACAGAGTTCAATTTTAACAAGGGAAGTTTTGGGGTTTTTATTTAACTTGCATGTTTTATGGGTAACTATCAAAGAGTGTAACAAGTTATTCTAGTTTTCCCCAATACTAATTATACTAGTTTTAAGAAGTCTCCATAATCACAAGATGGCATTTGCCCTTCATTTGTGAACCAAAAGTAGATAATACAACCCATACAGTGACTTCTGACTTCTTCAGTTTGGACAGAATCCCCACTGTCTCCTTGAATTTCTCATTGTACTGTATGTCTTGCCAAGGTTGAAACCATTATATATAGTTTATGAAAAATTGAAGGCTACAGATCATTTTGCATGAGTAAAGCCCATTAAGGCTTATGAAACTGACATGTTTTTTAGCCTTTCCAGTTAAATGAAAATTTTAATGGCAAACCAATTCACTATTTACTAGCTTTGTGCAATATTATAATGGTAGAAGCAAAACACTAGCACATTGTGCTTGGCTTTTAAGGATTGCTTTAACACCCTAACATTACATGGGCAATGTGCACAGTGTATTGTAAATGCCAACTCTTGCAAATTTACAATACTTAAATATGCTCAATTAACATTCTGAAGTATTAAAAGTACAAAGAAAAAACTAAGCAAGCATTTATAGCAATACTCTGAAATCTCCAATAATTGTTTTGACTGTTGACTTTTGCTCTTTAGTGCAACTTTCTGCATCGTAATTATTGTATTGCTTTGTATTTCATGTTTTTTACACTCATGACTTCAGAATTAAGTACTTGTACACCAAGTATTGCAATCACCTTTCTCTTCTTGTACATGCAATGTAACAACATACAGTTTTGGTGCTTAACAATATTCCATTTTTTCTTTAATAAAAGATATTTATTGAGTTAACCTCATTTTGTTTGCTTAACATTGGTGGTAGATACTGTCACTTCACTTCGAATAGAAACAGCATAGCAAGTTGTATACTTAACGTTGAATAGGATTTAGAGACTCTCCACCCCGTACTTCTGGCTCTGCCCGACCATTGTCTGTAATATTTTAATGGCAGCTTTATTTGTGCTAGTAATATTCATGTCATCTGTGAAACTAACTCTCCACCTAGTTTGGGAATGTTGACTTCCAAAATTGGAAGGTGTTTAAATGCCTTTCATTTTAGTAGTCAGTTTGTGGTCATTTAATACAGGGAGATTATTCGCTTAACTCTTAAACACAGGACTAGCTTAACTAGATCCCAGCGAATACTCTTACCAGTGCTGATGTGATGAAGGCCCGGACGCGGCAGCGCATCCTTTGAGGGACTTAGTTCCAGATGCTGCCAAGCCCTCCTGTTTTTCCAGGCACTCGTTTATAAAATGATGGGCTGAACAAAAGAAGTTTGGGACTTCTTTCCAGCTCCATGATTCTATATTAAGAAGTGAGAAATTTCTCCTAGGTAGGGCCTCACTTCCATGAGTTCCCACCACAAATATATGTGCGGCTAACCAGAGAACTTTGATTACTAGATGGTTTTTCCATGAGACTTTAGAGCAGGGGTGTCCAAACTGCGGTCCGTGGGCCAACTGCGGTCCGCAATCCATTTTTAATTGGCCCGCAGCAAATTCCAAAAACATATTTAGTTTACCTAAATAAACCAGGTGAGGCAATACGTACTTCACTTCGAGTGAGTGGCCCGGCTGTTTGTGTATTTTACCGCATATGGCCCTTGGTAAAAAACGTTGAAAAAAGTTTTGACACCCCTGGTTTAGAGAATGGACTTAATAGAGGAACATTAGCCAAACTGATAGAACCTTGTGCCTCTTGAATTAAACTTAAGATACATTAATACAACTCAACACAGTGCTTCAGAAGACTCCTCATACCTGGTTTACCCTTGTGAAAATCATGGTGCGGTTGGCTTGGGAAGGGCTTACCATGTGACTTCTCTGTTGGATTAGTCATCTTTACTAAGAGGTGAAAACAGCTCCTGAAAATCTCGGAGTGACTAGAATTCCTGACTCCTTTGCTACTCTCATTCATCCTGACCCTGCTGAGTTCTACAAGCTCATGAATTCTTGACTACAAGAAGCTCTTTGGGAAAGGTTTAAAATTCTTTGGTGCAAAAATTCCTACATTTCCATCACATTCTGACAGCTACTGATTGATATGGCATTTAACTGGATTTCCCAAGCACTCTGTCCTGCTGCAAGGCCCAGTTTCGCTGCACACCATACACTTTGGTTTTCCTCACTGTTGGCAATTTTTCCAGATGTCTCCACTAGTAGTGTTGCTCATTCACAAGTCTTCTTGCTCATCAGTTGTGTGCTCACATCTTTCTCTAAACCTAGCTTTTTGTCAGCTGCTTGACCTGTAATAGACTGATGGGCCATTCGCCTCGTCATTCTCCTACTGGGTTCACACGAGTCCATCCACTGATCACAGTGGCCTCCTACTTCTTTCTCTCACCTGCCTCCTCCATTTGCTCTTGGCTATTGCTGTGACTAACTCCATGTACTCAGGTGATTGAGATCTTTCTAATCCCAAATTCCTCCCCATTACTGATTCCAGTGGCCAGGCAGTGCATTCAGTAGAGTCTGGGACTTCCTGCCTCCATGCTGCCTAAGGAAAACATGCATCAAAGCTACAAGGCTCTCTGTGGAGGACTCCTCGCCAAGCCTTTACCCCAGTATCTCCATTTTACATGCTCATCTCATGCCTTTACACTGGCACACGTGTCTGTCTGAAATACTTCTCTTACCTCAACACCATCTAAAGTCCATCCATGGAGCGATAATTTGGAAAGCACTTGGGCAATATGTGTCTGACCCTCCCTAGTGTCAAAATTCTTAATCAGAACATTGAAAATAGAATAAGAGAGTTAAGATGTGAAAGGAAGAATTACAGAATCTGATTTAATCATCACAACACTACAAATGTGATTAACCATTTGAGGCATAAGAAAAGGGGTTCGATATTAAATTGTCAAAGGTGACAGCTACTAAGTGGCAGAGAGCTTTGCTTGAAAACCTGTCCATTATTCCCCATAGCATCTCACCTTCACTCTTAGCCCTTTAAGGTCCAACTAGTGCTCAGCTTTCAGACAACCTTGAGAAGAATGCGTCTCTTCCTAATTGGTGTCACTCTTTCCCATGGCTCTAAATGACTTCTGTGTCATGACAACGCCCAATTTCATATTTTCCTGGCTTATGCCTCTTCTCAGAACACTAGATATGTTCTGAGTTCTGTCTCAGCTGTCTGGGGAGCTCTTTATTTGGATGCCTCATACCTATTTTAACTAGAGTATGTCCAAAATGGTTCCCTTGATCCAACCCTTCTCAGCTTTAACAAACTTTCACAGTTCATCTAGTTCTGCAATTTAGAACTTGGAAGTTACCCTGCTGCCTTTCACACCCTCACCATCCACGTCCAATCTCCAACAAATCCTATCAAACCTAATTCCAGTTAACATCTGGCATACATCGACTGCTTTCTCTGTCCCTTACTACCTCTGGTCTAGACCACCTTCATCTCTCAGCTAGACTACTGCACTAGCCTTTTAAATGATCTTTTCACTGCCACTCTGGTCTTTTCACTGCCACTCTGGTCTCCTTCCAACTTCATTCTCCACCCACAGTCAAAGTTGTGAGATCAGATCTCTCCCTGCTGCATAAAACCCTTCAGTTGCTTTCCATTGCAGTTAGAATAAAATCCCAAATCTTGAACAGGCAATTCATAAGAGAAATCCAAATGGCCAATATGCATACCAAAAAAAAAAGTCTACCTCATTAGTAACAAGAACATAATTAAACCAAAATGAGAGACCATTGCACCTTAAGAATGGTTAAAGTTGACAAGATTGACAGTTTTGAATATTGTCAAAGATTTAGAAAGCAAGAACTTGGATATACTACTAGTGGTAGTATAAATGGTACAACTATTTTGGAAAACTGCTAGGCATTCCCTGCAGAAGTGGGATGTCTGTTCACCCCCTGACCTAGCTGAAATACATGTATACTTGAATCGGAAGACATCTGCAAGCATGCTTACAGCAGCATTCTTCATAATAGCCAACAACCAAAATAACCTAAATAGCCATCCACTGATGAACGGACAATTGTATATTCCTAAAATGTGGTATAGCCATACGAGGGAGTGCTAGAGAGCAATAAGGAATACGGCTACACAACAATTTGGATGAGTCTCCATGACAAAGTCGAGTAAAAGAAGCCAAAAAAATAATATGATTCCAGTCATATAAAGTTAAAGCAAAACTAAACTATAGCATTTACGATATTATTTAGGCAGTAAAACTTAAAAAAGCAAAGAGATTATAATGGTTTGGTCACGATTTGGGGGAAGGAGAGCTTTACGACTAGAAAGGAGCATGTGGAGAACTGTGGGGCTGTCCAGCTCCTATTTCTTTCCCAGGGTGGGAGTTCACCTTACAATAGTTGAGTAAGCTTTACATTTATGTATTTTTCTGAAAGCAATACATTTCATGATTTTAAAAGGTTTTTTAAAAACCCTAATACAGAGTTATTTTACTAGAATTCTAGAAACTGCTTGTAAAATTCAAGTTGCCAAAAACTTTTTTCTCCACAAAATAATTTGCATGCTTGCTCTACAAAACATATAATGTAACATATTTTACTTCATTGGTTGGCAGCAAATCAGAGCCAAATATAATGCTCCGATGGAAAAAGCGGCTCATCTCAGACTTCTCTCTACAGTTCTCTGCTCCTTTTATTTGGCTGTGTGTGTGTGTTCTAAACTTCTCTAGGTACTTTAGTATTTATGTTTCCTTTGGGAAGTAGGTGGGAAAATGTAAAATTTCATCAAATAAAAAGGTGTTACAGCATAGCATGGCACAGTGGTGAAGGGCAAGGACTCGACACCTACTAGCTGTGAATTTGGACAAATTACTCTGCTTCAGTTTATTCATCTGTAAAATGGGAGACACTAATATCTACTTCATATGGTTATTGTCTGGATTAAATGCATAACTAAATGTCAGCTATTATTCTCCTGAAGATATACCAAAATTCTTCACCAAAAAAAAAACACAAAAAAAAAAAAACCCAAAGGTTTGAGTAATTTAGAAGCAGTAACATCGGAGATATACATTTCTGTCTTTAGGGAACATAATTTCATCAAATGCCACAAAATAATTCTTCAGTAGGCAACATTTTAAATTAACACCACCAAAAATAAAACCTTACCTTTAGGTTTGCTCTCTGTAGAAAGAATTGGGTGCAACTGAACAATGCAGGATTTCTATTTGCTGACTGGAAATGCAATCCTAAAGAATTGAAAAATATAAACGTCAGTGAACTTTTAGTTACATGCGGTGGCTTGAAACATGTTTTCATTGATACTGTGTTTCCCCGAAAATAAGACCTAGCTGGATAATCAGCTCTAATGCATCTTTTGAAGCAAAAATTAATATAAGACTGGGTCTTATTTTACTATAAGACTGGGTATAATATGATATAATGTCGGGTCATATATTAATTTTTGTTCCAAAAGATGCATTAAAGCTGATTGTCCAGCTAGGTCTTATTTTCGAGGAAACACGGTACTCCTTTCTAAAGCCCTAACATGGCAGCAAAGGAATAAAAAACAGGAGAAATTTATGGACAAGTGTTTGAAAAATGCATGCAAGGAAAATGACCTGAGTGGAGGGAGCTGACCGGAGAGTCTGCAGTAAGTATGGAGAAGCAGGCCAAGCACTTGGAAGCACTGTGTTTGAAAGGTGGGGATGAGGTGTAATGTGAGAAGGTGAGGGGTAGAAAGTCTTAAACAGGAGCCATAGACTTCTCACCTCCAGGCCCTCCTTTCCCACTGCAAGACACTAGGTGCTCATTATCTGGATAAAATGAACGAGAGAAGATCTGGACTCAGGTACAAAAGGAGGGCAGAGGTAATGCTGAACAGCAGAGGATTCTGTTCCAATCCTTCAGAACCAGGTGGTGCTCAGCTAGGCTTCCGTACCCCCCATAGGAGTCTGGAAGATCCCTCTGGAGAAACTGAATAGTCCCATAGAAAAGACCATCATGTGTTGATATTTGTGTATGTGGGGAGGGATGGCGATTTACCAAATGACAAAGCTGGCCTCCCACCCAATCAACCTACCCCCAAAGCCACCAGTCAGCCAGCTCCACCCTCCCTGCCCCCAAAGTCCCAGGGTCTGACTTGTCAAATATGAACAGACTGCTTAGAATCACAGAGACATTTTTCTGAAAGTCTCCACACAACGGGCCAAGACTAAAACAAACTGAAGAGGTAACTCTTAGACAATTCAGAGACTAAGAGAAAAAAAGTTATTTTTGTCAGAAAAACAAGGTGAACTACTATACCCACGAAACATGAATGTGTTGCAAAAAAAGTATTCTGAGAAATGGAACAACATTTTGAAAACAAAAACTGATAGTTGACATTACAAATTCAGTACAAGGTTTAAAAGAGGCAAGGGGCTCTTAGAACTGAATAAACTACTAAGAAGATGAACAACAGAAAAGATAGAAGATTAATTTGCTTAATCCAATATCTGATTAATGTCAGGAAGAAAAGAGAAGTGGAGGGGAGAAAATTATTCAACAATACAAGAAACTTACTGTTTGCTTTGCCACAAATTGAGTTGGGTTTTCTTCCATGTGCAATCGAGGGATTCTCACAAGATTCTCTTAGTAAGATGAGGACTCGGAAATGCTCCCTGGAATGGGTGACATGCAGGTTACTGGGTACCTTGGAGAGAGCACTTTTGGCAGAGCAGTGGGGACAGAAGCCAGATGGAGAAGTCTGAAGAGCAAATGGCAAGTTAGGAAGTGGAAATAGTTTGTGGATGCACAATTCTTTCAGAAATATTTCAGTGAAAAGGAAGAGAGAAATCAACGGGTAGTTCTAAGAATTAAGGGTGTATATGTATTTTAAGGTAAGAGACATTAGAGCATGCTTGTGTGCTGATATGCTGATAAAAAGATAAAAAAAGTGACGAGAACAATTGTATTCCTGTTTCTTAGGTAAACAAAAGCCTACATTTATAATTAATAAATAAGAAGGAAATTACCCAATTCAGATTCCCCAAACACTTTTAACCTCAATGATTTAAATTCAAAGGATTAGAGGAGGTGAGAGGAGTATGTGATTTTTTTCAAGTGTCCACCGCAATTCTTCCTGGTTATGTAATGCACAGAAAAATAGCCAAGATCTATTCTGGTTATTAATGGATTTTCTAGAAAAAGTTTCAGTTTTCCCACAGTACACTGTGATTTCTTGTATCACTAGTACAATGATTTGATTAGTCCACATTTAAAGTCAGTACTTTTATTATCCACTTGCTCAAGTAATTGAATCATTCAGCGGGATATGCTGCGTCCAGGGACGACAGCACGTCCTTGTAGACACACGGGCACCTGCAATCCGAGGGCGTGGCAACAGGCGGCAAAGAAGAAGAAATCTCCACCCTCACGGGGCTCCACAGCAGAAAGTGCAGGACACCCGTGCTAGCCCCACGCACCGGGCTGCGTGTCTGAGACATGAACGGTGTTTGCTGCAGCTGCAGCACAGCACGGCCATCAGGACAAGAAGTGGCCCAGAAACAACACTGGGATGGGTGGGGCGTCACCAGTGTGCACACTTCCAGGAAATGCCGTCGCTCGGTAATCGGGGTCCCCTCATGGGGAATGCTGCTGCTGCTGCTTCAGTCCAGGGTGATTCTAACAACCTGAAGTCACCTTCCTAAAGTTACCGTCTTAGTCATTCTACCAAACTCTGCAATTGATATTCTGGGGAAACTGCACAAAAGCAAAACATGTTACCAGCACAGCAGGCGATCCGAAGGGCCAAGTCCAGGGCTAAATTACGCAAGTGTCGTCTTTATCTCCCCAAAACAGCACCAGCGCCAGCCTTGCGGGCGCTGTCCAGACGCCAGTAGGACAGAATATCACAACACCCCCAGGAAGCTGCTCCCGCTCCCACTCTGAAGGGCCAGATGTGACAAGGGGTGGGGGACACTGCTGAGACCTGGACATGCCCAACTGTGGTTTGAAAATGTAAGAGCCGCGTTGGACTGAGTGTTAGTGGAGCTTCAGAAAGACCTAATTTACTCCCTGGCAGTGGCAGCTTCACCAGAAGAATCTGATTCAACTTCAGTCAAGAATCTGCAGTGATGAATGTTCTCTCTGTATAAAATGTTATTTCAATAGCCATCAAGGGGAAATATATGAAGAGTGAAAGGAATAGTAAGGACAAAGAAGCATTTCCTAGTCACAGAGAATGTTCCTACCGAAGAAATAATTTTATTCTATTTTTTGCAGATGCAAATAAGAATGGAAATTTAACATGGTCATTTTCACCATGGAACAGGCTTTTGTAATTGCTGCCAAGTTCTACGATAATCATAAATGCCTCTCATTCATTCCCATGCTGAGATTTGGTTCCTACATTTCCTCACCGTAGGTCAGAACTGAGAATTTGCTGCCTGTCTCTCAGCTAGAATCCAACCATTTTACAGCTTTGACTTTAAAAAAAAAAAAAAAAAAAAAAAAAGTGCAGCGGGCTGAGTTTGGAATCAGAATCTGGCTGTAGGCAGCAAATATCTTAGGCTGTACTTTTCCAGTGAGTTACGAGCCAGTGTAATGAAGTACAGAGACTCCTGGAGAACGGTGCTTTTTAGTTCTGCTCCGGATGTGTGAGCGTAGGCCAGTCACTTACTTTCTCTGGGCCTCAGTTTCCTCCTCTGAGAAGATGGACAGGAGAATCTCTGGGGTTCCTTCCAAATCTCATCCTGTGGTTCTGTAAGTAGCGCCAACTTAAATAGGTCGCTCCAGGTGGCCTGTAAGGGAAGAATGTACTCTACAGCTTCCTAGCTTGTGAATAGAACATTCAAACAGTAGAATGGCATCTGCCACTGAGTACACCCATTCCGCCTCAGGCAGAGTGAAAAGAGAAGTCAGCATTAAGGAGCCTGACCCACTAAAAAGGCGGCTTCGGCCGCCCTGCGCTTGTCTGTTTGCTCATGAGCCGGCTCTCAGGAATCCACAGCCAGCTGGAGAAAGAGAGCGAGTAAAGCACCGTCAGCTGGGTTTCCAGGATGGGTCTTTGTTCTGGAGTTTACCAGAAACCAGAAGATAAATTCTTTTCCTACAAATTCCTATATGCTGCCCACAAACTAAAGGTCTTTCCAGAATGTTTAAGATTATTCTCTTTGGTTCACCAACTCTTTTTTGCTATCGTGGCCTCACAAAACTTATTTGCTGCCCATTATGTATTTTCCGAAAGCCTCACATTTTACAGTTAAGAGCTTACAGAAAAAATTTTCCCTAGTAACGTTGAGAAACAAGTTGCACCCCTAAAAGTGTACAATTTGATGAGTGTTGACAGTTGCACTCATCTGTGAAATGAACATCACAGTCAAGATGCAGCACATTTTCATCGCCACCAACAGCTCCCTCGTACCCTTTTGCAGTCCACAGGCCTGCTTTCTGTCACTATAACGGATTAGCTTGCATTCTCTAGAATTTTATGTAAATGGCAGCATACAGCATGTACTCTTGTGTCTGGCTTCTTTCATTCAGCATAATGAAATTCATTCATGTTGTTGCATATATCAGTAGTTCCTTTTTATGGCTAAATAGTAATCCATTGTATGGATGTACTACATTTTGTTTATTCATTCATCTGTTAATGGGCATTTGGGGTATTTCCAGTTTGGGGCTATTGTGAATAGATTCATGTGCAGGTCTTTGTGAGGATGTGTTTTTATTTCTTCTGAGTAAATAGCTAGGAGGAGAATATCTGGATCATATGGTAGGTGGATGTTGAAAGAAAGGTCACAAAGTATCCAGAGAACAATGATTGCCAGGCACATCTTTGCCCTCAGACGAGAGAAACCTTAGTTTCTTTGGAGGCACTGATCTTCACCCTGTCCTTGTCTTAATGTATTGAATATTATAGAGATGGAAGAGGGGGTTGGAACAAGTTATAGACCATTTCCCTCATTTGCAGAGGAGGAAATTAGGGCCTGGGGAGATGAGGGGACCTGCCACAAACAGAGTTGCAGGACATGTTAAAAGATTTTGGCAGGTCACATGTGTGAAGAGCACTGCATGGCAAACCCAAGTGTGTAGAGTTCTTCATGGAAGGAAACATCAAGAAGAGCTACACAGCTCTGGGATCTGGTTCACACTGTCGTGCTGGCAAACTGTCACAGTTTGAAAGGATCTAGTCATCATTTACATTGGATGATCTCTACCTAGAATCTGATGGGAAAAAATTAGTTTTTAGCACGAGCTTGTGACAAAGCCCCAGAAGTCCCTAGGACTTAACAGACATGTGCAGAGATCTCCACTTCTACCAAGGCCAGCACTGCCCACTCAGGGGCTGGGCCCTTTGGAGGGGCAGCCAGTCAACAGCTTGCTGGGCACACTTCACACCTTTGCCAAAATGTACAATCACTAGTAATGAACTTGGCTTGAATTCATTCCAGAGGGATCCAGTGTGGAAATATTTGTTCCTGTTTTTATTCTTGTTTGCAATAAAAATAGAATAAAATCATTAATTGACCACACCTCTTCCTTAATCCAAAACATAAGCTTAACAGAATTCTAATTAAAAAATCCATGTTTGTTCTCTATTGTCAATACTATACACGATTATTAAAGGGATATTTGTAAAACCTTTAGCAGTAACAGCAAATCCTATTTTAGATGAGATGGCAGTGGATGCATGACATTTTAAGTGTTGCAGTCAGGTAGATCAGAAAATGCATTACTTAAAAGAAAAAAATATGTCACTTGAAAGCATTTAACCATGACCCAACAACAAATAAAATTACTTTTCATTTCTCTCAGATAACAACTTTGAGAAGAGAATTTGTGATACAAAAGAATATAATGGTCAAGCCTTTCTATGATGTCTTCTTGACATACAAAGTGAAGAGAATTGGAATGCAGTTCCAAATTATTTAAACCAAATGATAAAGAGGAAGAAATAGCAGCTTACTGAGAAGTGTTATCTTTATCACATTTGCAAATTTGTCAGTTTTCTCAAAGGAAGCCCAGGCTCTGCAGAGAAAAGAAAAGCCCTCCTCATCATTGCAGTTGATTTTATAGTCTGAAGATTAAGCTGAATCTCAAAAGCATGTCTGTGGTTTTCATGCTGCTCCATGCTGCCTATTCTTAAGGAACCCGTAAGTATTCTGGCTCTGAAGACACACTGCCAGCTCCCAGTCTACAACCAAATTGTCTCGGTATTCAAACAAAGTGAAACGAAAATCTTCATTTTGAAATCGGGGGATCCCAACAACAGCAAAACGGAAGGGAGTTAGTTCTTCACTGGAGAATATGTGTGGGGAAAGGCTAAGAAGCCTGTCTAGGTGGAGGAATGGGGGTGTTATCCCCTTTATCACTACTTCTCTTTGTTTAATCCTGACTCCCAACAACCCTGGGTCTCTTTCCAGACAGCTGGAGAGAATGGAGTACTCCACAGAAGGAGTACTAAGAGCTATCAGCTTTACTGCCAGCATTTTCAGCTCCCCAGAACCTGTCCCTGAGGTTCCTGCAAGTCTACGTGAATTAGCCGAACCCGGCACCAGTGGGAAATTGTATTTAGAGTGTAAGTCAGTCATTGCATGGAAACTCCTTGCATGTAGTCCTCCCTTTAGGTGTGATGTAGGCATCTCTGGAATCAAGGCTTAGATAGGAAGTGTGAGTACTGCATAGATGCTTAGCTCTGTTTTTTCACCCCAAAAGTTGTATCACAGCCTTGGGATCAAATAAACCAGGCAACAGAAAGGACTGAATGAATCATGGCCAGCAATTCAGGAACCTTCCCTAGGACCCTGCCCTGGAGCCTCCATCCAGCAGCAGCCTCCCAGCTCCAGTCTCCTCACAGCTTACGTGACCAACCAATTCCAGTTTTCTCATTCTCTTTCTGTTTCTCTGTCATTGCTGAGGTTGGCAAAGAAAAACATGCCTCTTAGAGAAAAACAGGAGCTAACTGAGTTCAAACTGGATTCCATCCTTTACTAGTGATATGGCATTGGGTGACCACTGGTTTCCTCGAGTTTCTGGTGCTCATCTGTGAAGTAGAGCCACTAATCGCCTTCCCAGAGCTGTTGCAAGGACCCAGTGACATAACGCAGAGGGCCCAACACATGCTACATAGTCAATGCAAGTCTGCTCTCTCCTCTCTTGTAGCTACTGCTTTTTCAAATAGAATGAAATCAATTAAAACGAGAATTATAGGTGTGAGACATCTTGGTTTGATAAACAAATCATTAGCCAAAAGGAGAGTTTGGACCTTTTCTCTTTGCTGAGACCCAAGCTACTATGTAGCAGGAAGTGGCTGCGGACTGGCGATAAGCATTACTCAGAATTTCATCCAACTTTCAGTTCAGGCGCCTCTGGGCCGTGTAAGGGAAGAAGTAAAGCAATGGTAATTGGTAACTTCATTCTAACCTGGCACATGTGGCTTAATGATTGATGAGCCAATCGAGAGCAAGGAGGGTCTCCTGGAATGTCTTCACTCTGAAGGAGGCTGCATCCTGCCCAGGGTCGATCTTTGGCAGGGCTGTGGGGAAAACACTTGGTCTTGACAAAGTGTCTGCCAATAGCTCAGTCTTTACCTCGGAGGGAAGCCTTGTCTTTCCCTGGCTGGTGATGGGAAAAGTAGATCCTGGCACCTAAAAAAGATCTGATAGGCCAAAAGATGTGACAAACGAAAGCACGCTCAAAGTTACGAGCTAACGCAGAACAGGGGAACGTATGTTATTTATTTTTGCTGAGTTCTTGCTCATGATAATTCCACAGTCAGGGTGATGAGGGCGTGATGGATTTATGCAGTTCTCATAGCTTAGAGATGAGAAGCATAGCCCCAAAAGAACAAATTTGTTTAGACTTAATCTCTAAAAATAATTAGTGATAGAAATGTTTTCTTAAAAGAGGAATTGGGTAATATAGTGGCAAAAAATTCCTGAGATTTTTTTAACATGAACGTAACATGCAGAAGACCACACTCTGTGTACATGAACGGTGATCTACCTCGTGGGAACAGTATGGAGATAACTAAGGCTGTATCATGTTAGCGTAACTTAGGCCCTGCTGGCCGGAATCCCAGCATAGCCAGGCAACCAGACTTGGGCTCAAGTTTGGATGGGAAGCAGATAATTTCCTGGTCAGTAGAAGGTGTCACAAAGAATTTAGTTTCTAACCCTGAATTATCCTTGGTCTGGACCCTACTGATTTACTCTAAAATTAAATGATAGTTATGTTTGATTATCTGGTATCACTGCTAGTTCTCTAGGTCACTTTGCACCTTGCTTCAAGGCTCTTTCCTAACTCCATTTTCTCTGCACACCCCTTTAAATGTCAGGGTTTTCTAGGGCTCTGGTTCTGTCCTCCTCACCCTCTATTTAATTTCAACTGCTCATGGCTTCACGAAGAGCCTGTTCTCTGGTAACTTCCAAATTCATTTCTTCAGCCTACACTTCTCTCCCAGTCTCCAGAACCATAAGACTTCTGGAGAAGAACCTCAAACTCAACAAGCAGAATTTATTTTTCTTCAAATCAAACTGGAAACCTAGAAGTCCTTCAGTTACCAAGGCTAACAAAGTCTATTGGTGGTAGGAAGATGTTCTCAGGCCACAACAACGGTGTGCAAAAAATAGAATTTTACCTCAATTTTGTTCTAAAACATATTCTGCCTGGCAACAGAAACATTGTTTTTGTCAATTCAAGAAACACTCAGGAATTAGGGTTTCCCTTCTGCCACGTCCTCCTGGGGGTTCCAGCTAGGTTCTGCGTGGTGTCCACATACTTGGGGAGCTGGGGGAGTGGTGGCTTCTGGTTCTTGACCCACCTCCATCAAAGCTGGCATTTGCTTGCACAGCTGAGTTCCCTCTGCACTTGGTCACTGGCACCTTTCTGCACCAGCATCCACTGAGATGTCTATCTGGTCTTTGGTCCTAGATCCTCACAGGTGACCCTCTGCCCTGACACACTGGCTCCTTTGTCAATTCTGCACCTGCTGGAGATTGCAGGGCAGGGAAACTTTGCAGATGCTTCCCTATGCCACCCTGGGGTCCCAATATATGTGTTGGGGACTATCTTAGCTTAGACACATTATGTCACCATTTCTTCTCAGCGGATGCAGCGGCATCCCGGCCGAGGGGAATTCTTGTAGGCATACCCGGAAGCTGAGCCATGGGTGTCTGCTGCTATTTGCTCCTCAGTCCTGTCTGGGGGTCCACTTATTTGTCCTTGACCTAAGGCTGATGTGTTAGAGGGAGGGGCAGTGCTCAGGCCCCTTCTTAGTGATACGTGCTACTTTCTCATTATCTTGTTTCCCTTCAGTTCCTCTTCCTTGTCATGAGAGATTATTTGTTTTTGTTTTAATCTGAGTTGAGAGAAGAAATTCAAAAGTAGAGAACTGACTCTCATTACTGCAATAACAATCCAGTTCTGACGGTCAGGGACTAGAGCGCTTTGGCCATTGTCTGAATTGGGGGCAAAGGGAAAGGAAAGGAGCAATATGCCAGGAAAGAAGCAGAGGTCAAAAATCTCAAAATTTCATCCCATCACACACCTCTTGAACGTCTCATGTTTAGTTCAGCTATTTTTGAATCATTCCCAGTTTTAGTTTTTTTCATCTCTTACCTGGATTGCTACAATTAAAACAAAAAGTCATCTTGTATCTGGTCTTGCAGAACCTTTCTTTAATCCATTCTTTTTCCCGAGATTTACTGATATATAATTGACATATAGCATTGTGTAAGTTTAAGGTATCCAATGTGTTGACTTTGATACACGTATCTATTTAAAATTATTACCACAATAAAGTTAGTTAACACATCCATTACCTCACACAGTCTTGAATTCATTCTTGATACTGGGGCCAGTGATTTGCTTTCCCTAAAATGTAAATCCACTCATGTTATTTCCTCCCTCCAAGGTGTTGGCGGCATTCCACTGCATGTAGGAAGTCACAACTGCCAAGGACACAAAACAAGGTCCCAGCCTGGAATCTACCCCCCTGATTTGCTCTGGTGCCTCAAGCTAAGCTGCCGATAGGTCCGCCAGGGAGTCAGAATAAATCTGAGTGTACAGCTCTTGGTTCTGGTGACGCTCGCTCCCTTTCCCCTAGGCTCTCTGCCCGTCACCTGAATCTTCAAAGTAGACATTCAGCTTTTACATCTCAGCTCAAATGTCACCTCCTCAATGACAACTAACTCCCTCCTCTGTATATGCACTGGAAACTATGACTCCTTTTATAATAACACTATGTCCTACTGCATCTATGTTACATATGTGCTTTCTTTACTACCCTGTTGCTTGCGAGTAAGGACTGTCTTAGATCTTTGCATTCCCAGGGCCAGCACAGTCCCTTGTGACATTGGAGGTGCTCACGAAATGTTTTGATTAACAGCCAACTGCCAGGGGATGCCACCAGGAGCAAAGCCGGCAATAAGGTGACCAAAGGCTCCTGGCACAAGAGGGAGACATTGCTCGGATATATCACAGCTCAAGCATCTCCCCAGTTCTCCTTTCCTTTCTAATCCTATCTCCTTCCTCCCCACTTTGAAGGTTATGAAGCAGCACTTTAGGTTTGTCCTATGTACCCTAGTAGTCCCCAGTCATTCTCAGATGGTGGCACTGTCCAAAAGTTGGTAGACCAAGTCACTGAGCAAGGCTAGAATTCACACTGGCATCCCTTCTTTTCTAAGGCAGTAAGCATGTTCAGCTGCTCAGCATATTCAGTGAACAGCTACTCGGTCCAAAGCATGTTGCTAGGCATTGCTTGTAGCATAATTTAGAAAGATTTTCAAGATCAGTTAAAACATTTTTTTTTTTTTGAGTTTTTCAGGAAAATTTATTCATCCAGAGTTTATTCTGATTGGGAATATAAGAGGCACTGTGGGAAATTTGGTAACTAGGTATCAATCCTGAATACCCCTAATTCATAACAAAGTATCCTCAAGGTAAGGAAGAAGGGGTTAGAATAAAAAAGGAAAGAAAAAATATACCGATGCTTAAATATACTGTGATATATCTATAAAATGGAATACTCTGAAGGAGTTAAAAAGGGTGAGGTAGGTCTATATACGAGGTCTGACAATTAAATTCGTGAACTCATCCTAGAAACAGTGCTACATACCTCATTGCTGAATATCACTATGGTCACCTTCGAAGTACTCCCCTTGGGAAGCTAGGCACTGACGCCAGCATCTAGTCCACCCGTCAAAGCAATCTTGGAACTCTTTTTCTGGAGTGGCTATCAGAGCTGTCCTCGTATTACCCTTGATGTCCTGAATGTCATTAAAATGTCTTCCTTTCAATATTTCCTTTATTTTTGGGTAAAGAAAGAAGTCATTGGGGGCCAGATCAGGTGACTAGGGAGGGTGTTTCAATAGTTCTTTGTTTACTGGCTAAAAACTCCCTCACAGACAGTGAGTGCTGTGTGAGCTGGTGCATTGTCGTGATGCAAGAGCCATGAATTGGTGGTGAAAAGCTCAGGTAATTTTTATCTAACTTTTTCACACAGCCTTTTCAGCACTTCCAAACAGTAAACTTCGTTAACAGTTTCTCCAGTTGGTGCAAATTCATAATGAATAATCCCTCTGATATCAAGCAAGGTTAGCAACATCGTTGCAACAAGTTCGCAAACTTAATTGTCAGACCTCTTACACTGACTTGGACAGATCTTCCAAAGAAATTAAGTAAAAACAGCAAATTGTAGAACAAGACATACCATATAAAATTTATATACCCCCAAACTAGATATCTATCAACATATGTCATAAATAAATGCATATAAAAATGCTGAAAGGACATACATTGAATAGATTATAGTAGAAATTTCTAGGGATGGAACTGAGAGATCAAGGGTGACTCTTGCTTTATCTGTACTATTAAAAACACCTGCAAAAAAAAAAATCACATGTGAACCACTTGCATAATTAAAGTTATTTTTTTTCTGAAAAAGGAGAGAAGTAGGGAGATAAATATTCGATGTATTAATAGACAATACTATTGTGACAGGGAAAACAATTTTCTTCATTGACAGGTTGTTCAACACTGTGAATGTGGAAACTTCTGTATCTGTACCTGCCTTCGTATAAGAGGTCTGCAGTTCCTAGCTGGGCGCGATGGAGTGGGAAGGGCAGGGGCTAGCAGGCCAGGACCTGTGTTCTAGTCCTTGGTCGGCTCTCACTGGCTGATCACTGAATCTTGCTGAATCTCAGACTCTATAAAATCTATAAAATGGGGTAACAATAACAGTTAGGTCACGACATTGTTGTGAACTGTTGTGAGATGGCCGTATACCATAGACTGCGAAGTTCTATGTTTTACACTATTACATATAACATGGGATTTTAATGTACGGAATGTACTCTAAAGGCTCTGCTAAAGGAGACCAAGATTAATCACTACATAGAAAAATATGAACAAAGATAGTTTAAAAGTTAGAGTTTATTTGACAATTCACAAGTGATTTGTAAATTTTATAGATTGTTTGGAGCCAAATTTAAAAACCAGTAGCTCCTTTTCTTCCTGGAATATCTAACATGCTCTAATTTGCCCAAGTAGTGCAAGTCATGTCTACTCAAGGAATCCAAGCTAATTTTAATTTAACTTAAACTAGAATAAAAGTCAAATACCATACAGCAGTCTTATACCAAATACAAGGAGTATGTTGTTGTTGTCGTTGTAGATCTTTTCTACAAGAGATAATTTGCATACAGTTACCTATTTATGAATTAATATAAAGAGTAGAGACCATTTAAGATAACAGAAATGTCAACTCTCTAAACTTTCTATAGCAATGCAAACACAAAACCACCTGGTCTTAGCGGGGAATTCAGTATTGAAGTAACACATTTAAAAAAGACACACTTGACTTTGAGGAGAGGCAGGTGAGCCACAGAAAGATAAGTTAAATTCTACTAGGGAAGTGTCAATTTCTTTTTGTCTGCAGCCCCCCAGCCCTGCAACCTTTTAGAAATGACAGTTACATGGAAGTCCAGTACAGAAAGAATGGTACGTAACATTTAATTTCATCAACAAGTCAATAAGAAAAATGAAATCACTTTCCTAAACATTTGAGACTGGGTTTATAGAACACAGCAGTTATCTTACGTAGACCCCATCTCCGTATTTTATTTCAGTTGCACGGTACTGAGAAAGCCCTGATTCACACTAAGAAATGGTAACACTTCTGTAAGAGCTCACCTTGAAACACCATGATGCTCTTCAATTTACCAGAGACGGCCTCATTCTGGCATCCATAAAAACAGTTAACCTGATATTGATGTTTGCTAAATTTCAATGTTTTAAAATGTCATAAGCAGTGTATTTGAGTTTGTTGGTTTTAATTTTTTAAGTTAAAATATATTTTTAAATCAAACATAATGACGGATCTCAACAGAACACATTTTGCATATCACTGCCTTGGGACATGAGTTGATTTATTTATTTTTGTGTGAAATCTGGCTTTCTGAAACTCCACTCTAGGCTTCCATGAATCCCCCCTCTTTGGTTGTCTATTCATCTTTCTGTCTCTTTCACAAGCTCCTGTCCTGCATCTGGCCCAAAGTGACATTTTCCTCTTGTATTCTCTGCATTTCTCATGCCCTCAATTACTGTATGCTGACAACTCCCAAATGTCTATCTGAGCTCTTATTTCTCTCCTAAGCTCCACGTAGACTTATATCTCCACTTGGATATTTTATAGGCATCTTAAACTCAAAACAGAACTAACTCATCCTTCATCTTGCTTTGTCTCACTTCCTTCAAAACTAAGGCTCTCCCCCTCTTGAATTCACTTCTCAATAAATGGGATTGTTCAACTGGTTGTCCAATTCAAGAGATCCAGAAGTCATCCTGCATTCTTCTTTTTTCCTTGTCACCTACATTAGCCAATCGGTCCTAATGATTCTACCGCCTAAGTACTTTCTGAATCCATTCCATCTTCTCCATTTTCACTGCAAGTGCCACGATACAGCCTCTCAACAGTGATTACTGTGATTTGCATAACAACCTAGACTTATAAAACATATTTTATTATATCACTTCTTTATTTAAAAAAAAAATCCCTTAATATCTATCTCAGCATTACCTTCAGAATAAAACCTAAATTTTTCATATGACTTAGAGTCCTTCCTGATCTACCCTTTGACGACTTTCTCCATTACACTCTCTACAATTCTCTTTCACCCCTTCTTCAACAAGCTAGCTCCTATTCCTACACCAAGACTCAATCAGATACCGTGTCTTCTGGGAAAGCCTTTTCCACTCCTCTTTCCTATGGGTCCCTTGTGCGAGTGCTCTCCTTATCATAGCACTTTTGCAATGCAAAGTAACTGTCCTGCACTAAATTGTCTCTGTGCCGAAATAGGGTCTGTGACGTAACAGGAGTTCAATAAATGTTTTAGTTATGAGAGTAAAAGGCATGAATTAGAGGCCAATAGGTCACTTGCAGGTAGGTCTATTAACAAAACATTAACAGCACAAGTGGGATTTCCCTAGGACAGCCATCTTGCTCTATGAATCTTTTAAGTTAATTCAATTCAAACCCAATCCTTTGGGTTCCTCAAAAAGTTAAACACAGAAAAACTACATGATCCTGCAATTCCACGCCTAGCTAGAAATGAAAACAAGGACTCAAACAAACACTTGTATATGAATGTTCATTGCAAAATTATTTACAATAGCCAAAAGGTGAAAATGACGCAAGCAGCCATCAACAGACGAATGGATAAACCAAATGTGTTATGTCCATACAATGGAATACTATTCAGCACTGAAAAGGAATGAAATTCTGATACGTGCCACAATATGGATAAACCTTGAAAATATTATGCTAAGTGCAATAAACCAGACAGAAAAAGACAAATATTGTATGATTCTAATTTATGAGAAGTATCGCCCATCTAAAGGTCCTAGGGCTGATTTAATGGCCTGATCAACCCAGAGAGGCCTTCACTTCTCCGAAACAGGAAGTGATCACAAACTCACCCAGTACTGACTGCAAAACCCACATCCTGCTGAACTACTGTTTAGTGTTGGGGGACGCGTTTTACGGGTTTACAACTTATTTCACTAGGGAACTTACAAGATTAATTGCCTTCCCAAGGCCTTTATAAATACTTAAATTTTATACACTGAATTCTGCATATGAAACTACTTTCCGCGTATTATCTGAAGCCTGTAAGTTAAAAAGAAAATGGGGACTAAAACATATTGCATAAATATGACACGCACAAACAAAATATGACTTATAACTGAATAATAACACGCATGTAAACACCAAAGGAGGCTGAAGGAAGAAGTTCAAGAAGAGGAAATCTATGTAATTAAGAGGTGCCCTAACAGAAGTATTCTAGAGAGGCAAGGCAGGCAAGCTAGAGGGAAAAATTGTACCAGAAACAGGAGCAAGATCTCCACCTTTGGACTGGTGTACTGGATGACCAGACTGATGACTGTGGGAACACAGCAGGTGCAATCATTTGAGCTCTTCCCTTCCTTCCCCCATCCCCCGTCCAAAGGAACACCCCTGGAAGGGCCCCTATACGTAGAAATGAAATGTCAGTTAGTACAGCGCCTGTCATGCAACAGATATTCAACAAATACTCCTTTCTGTTCCATTTCATACTGAAGTCAGCACAGCATTCACTTCAAGTACATGTGCTTTCTAGCCATGTTTTCTGAAATAGTCACTCCACTTAAGGTATAACAATCAAATAAGTCATAGACACAAGTCATATAGATATGACTTAACTATATAAATGCATATATAGTAACAATTATAAAACACAGATAAAACGATAAAATCATAAGTATTCATAGAAAAGATACCCACAAAAGACATTTTCCTATGCTACAGAAATGGGCTTAATTTTGCATTTCTTATGCACCCATTATCACCTTAATTTGGTGTTATCAGGAGAAAGAGTAATATTTCTGTCCCTGGGTAGGTCTGATGTGAAAATAACGGACAAAAATAGATCAGAATCCCACCGAACGGTGAGTTCTGAATGTTAGGTGTCTTATATTAGGTTATAAATTCTGACAACTTCTGCAAGCCTTTGAAATTCCTTAGGGCAATCCCAACTCATTGAGTTAAAAGTAGCAGCAAAGTAGGAAATAGCACTTTATATGTCGCTGGCTATTCTGATGGGCCTTAGCTGAAAACTGGTCATTGTGTTCCTACTCTTTGCTCGCTCTGCTGTCACTGGAAAACTCCTGCCCACCCAGATGTGCTGGTAACCTCTGGAATGTGTCCTTCAACTGAAGGACAGAAGTTCCTTAAGGAGCTCAGTGAATCGACGAGAAGTCTCTTGGGAGCTTGTGGCCTTTTCCCTATTCTAGTCTGGATATAATTTCTCTTCCCAGGTCACCTGTTTTGGGTAAAAATCACTTACAGTGTTTCTTTTCTAGCTAGTGTACTAAGCAGAAATCACTAGGCAGTGAGTGCTGATTGAGTTTTTGAGGTTTCTTTCTTGGATAAAATTGTTAGCTATTTTACTAGGCAATGCCACAAAAAGTGAAAAATGCATTTCTTTAATTCCATAATTATGCTTCTATTTGTGTGACATCTATATATCAGTTTCCCATAGAGAAAAACTGTCATAAAACTTTAAGGTCCAATTTAATGTGACTATTAGGAACACTTTCACAATTCAGAGTAAGGTAAATTATGCATCTGTTTCCATTCTAAAATGATCCTTTTCTAGTAATTTTCAAAATATTCTCTCACATGAAAATTATCTTCTCAACAAGTATTATTACAGTATAGTAGCCAACTTGAGAATTTTTTTTTTTTTCACATCTGTCATTCTCAATTACTTCTTACCTGGAAGTTTTCTTCTTTAAGTTTGATACAAATTAATTTACTTCATGAATGATAAAAGAACAATGTTAAATATCCAGAAGACAAAAATTCATTGAAGACTATTTTATAACTTCAAGCACAGAATTTCAGGATGTTAAAATCTTTTGATGTCAAATAAAAAGGATTTCTTAAAACAAGAACAATACAAAACAAAACAACAAACACTGCCACCAAACAAATTTTCCCTCTGGCCTGCCTCCCATTCCAGAACTGACAAAAAAAATCAGGTCTGCAAGGAGAGAGCAGTTAAGCTGCACACTCCAGAGTTAAATAAAAACATGGAAGACTAGCACACACATTAAAGAATAAATTTAATTTTAACAAAGAATTTAATTATTTAACAAAGAAATGAATTTTAAAAGGTGGTAGTGGTTTAATTATGAGTGCCCCTTTTTTGTTCCACTTGGAAAAAAAAGTGTAAGTTTATCTAACTGCTTCCCAAGTTCAATGACAGCAAAAGATTAAATCTATGATGGTGCTGGAGTTCTTCTACAGGAAGAGATGCAACTTCATGAACTTTTTAAAATCTGCAGTAAAGGAGAGAAAAAAAGAGAGACAGAGAGAGAAAAACAGAGAGAGAGAGAGAGAGAGAGAGAGAGAGAGAGAGAGAGAGAGAGAGAGAGAGAGAGGAAGAGAGAAAGGAAGAGGAGAAACAAAAACTAATTTTCCAGGCAGGGAAATACTTAGAAAACCTTTTATGTCAAAGTTAGGATTTCACAACACAACACACTAATGCAAAATCCAATAGCACCTGTAAGATTTAAGTAAATGCTGCCATCACTTAAATGCTTTTTAAAAATGTCTGTAAAAGCCTGAAGGAAAAAAAGATAAAGTACATTCTCCAGAGAACAACAAATGTATTTCAAAATAAAAACTGTATTTTTCTTTTTCTTT
The DNA here is from genome assembly GCF_057876585.1 of Rhinolophus sinicus. Classification (NCBI taxonomy): domain Eukaryota; kingdom Metazoa; phylum Chordata; class Mammalia; order Chiroptera; family Rhinolophidae; genus Rhinolophus; species Rhinolophus sinicus. The sequence goes on from NC_142503.1 coordinate 51,092,021, forward strand.
TTTTTTCAGTTGCTTTTTTGTACAAGAATTCATAATTATTCATATAATACCTTATACACAATGGGATCAATCTCTGCTCTCCTTTGCTGTGTCACTTCAAGTCCACATGTTCAGGCTACAATCCCCAACATTATTTTCTGATAAATATATTACCACAGTTTGATCTAAATATAGATACATTATATAATACTTGTCTCTGGGAAAATCAAATTTTAATATGCAAATTTTTATTTATATAATACAGAAATGGAGAAAACTACAGTAGGCACACAACCTAATTATGACTTGTAGATGATGATTCTAGATACTCTCCTACTGTAAATTAATGTGTAAAATAATTTAATAAGATTTTATTTATATGTGCACTTGTGTTCACCTTATCCCATATACTATACACGTCTAATGACAATCTGGGAATTTAAAGGTGCAGCCCTCAAGAAATTGTTAAATCACTAAAAAAAGAACAAATCAGGCTCTATTGGACAAGGAAAAAACTCACAAAATTTCCAATTTTAAATGTCATATCAGTAGGAAAATATTAAAAATAATTTTCTGTATATACATATGAGTATATGTATATATTGAATTACACATGTCTCATATCAATACAATTCAAGAGGAGACATTTTGATGAGTTATTTTCCCATTAAATAACAACTATGTCAAAATTTAAAAATATCTTATTACATCATTAAAATAATTCACTTACCATTTCATCAGCTTACACTTTTTAAATTTTTTTTATTTTAACTCTTCATAACTACATTCCCTGATCCCTAGAGTTAAATCCCCTATTTAAAACAAAATCTGGTGCTGTTTGTTACTCAGAAACTGATGGATAAAATCACATCTACTTCAAAATTCTATCAATCAAATAAATTTTATTACCTGATTTATCAGAGAAATATTTCAGCTCTGAGCTTGTGTACCTAAATTATCCTCCCTATAACACATAGGTGAGGAAAATATTCTAAAATAGATGGAGGTAACTTACATGATGTTATCACACATATAATACATGATGATTAAGTGTCTGATATAAACTTTTCAGAGACACCTGAAAACTCACTTTAGAAACTAACTTTAGAAACAACCCATTTATTTTTCACTCTAATATAAATTAATATGTATGTATGTACATACATACACATACATATATAAAACAAAACTGTCTATGTTGAGTAGTCGTTTGTGAGTGAAAAAATGGTTATAAATTGATTAGCTTAGTTTTGTACTTAACAATTCAATCTTTTGGGGGTACAATCAAAAATCAGTGCATTTTATAGACTCCCTAGAGTCAGATACTCAAGCAAACACTTTAAAAAAGAACCCTCCTCATCATCACGGGCATTGTACAGCAAGAATATACGGACTCTAAAGCAATTCCTACTCTGTAAGCAGACTAGACAGCACTTGGCTTACTTTTAAAATAGCGTCTTAAAAGAAACATATAAAGAAATGCATCTTTGCTAAAAGTCTTTTAAAATTACATCAAAACAACATTAAAACCTGTTCACTGAGAAGAGCCTATTGAATTGAATTCCTGTTTTGAAATACCTATTTAACAGTTCAGAATATTGCCTTGTGAGGTTTGACTAGAGATGTGGTTGATGTGAAGACCCAGACAGAGTACACGGCTCCAATCCCAGTAAGTCCTCTGATCGGCTGTTGGATGGAAATGGATCCCCTTTAAAATAGCTATACACTTTAAAGTGATCTATAATAAACAGTTCCCCAATAACCATAATTATTTGTAAATTGAAATGCATTGATCATTCAGAAAAGATTTTTTGCAAAATATATAAATAAATGTAACTGCATATTCTGTAAATACACTTAACATTGCTAGACCAGACCGTCAGTGACGGACGGGCTGCTATATTTCAGTACTGTGTGTCAAATTCATTAGAAATTTAAAAAGAAAAATTTCTGAGGGACTCAGCTGCCTTTGTTAGTTGGCTTTAAAGTGTGTAATAAAATGGGAGACAATATCTTCTCATAAATACATGGAATCAATATGGAAAAATAAACTATACAGCGGACAAGATTAGAGAACACCAGAGTGTACCAGAGTGGTGACCAGAGTGAAATCTTCCAGTATAAAAAAAAGGGAAGAACTCTATACACCCAGTTATAGTATGTTCCAATTAAAGATGCAGCTCTCTCTCACTCCTGGCAAGAATTAATTGGTAATGGCACTGCTTCTCAGCAGTGCAAAAATATCCTGAGAAATTATTTAGATTACAACAAAAGACAGGGCTTTCATCACTAAGTTTTTGCACAAAACACAGCTTTAGATATCATAAATAAATTAATTTAAAAAGCAGATAGCCTTCACTGTGTTGAACACAAAAAGGGGATGTGACCCAGACATCATTAATTCTCCCACTGGCGAATATCAGAAAAAAAGATTGCATTAAGTGTCTATTTATAATTTTCTAGTTAACTATGGCCAATAATATACATGGAGGTAATTTGTAGTTCAAGTGTTTCATCTCTTTTTTTCCCCAAACTAGCTACAAGCTGAATTCTAAAATTTACACTGAAATATACAATACCAATTTTCAAAAGATCCTCCTCCTGGAGGAGTGATATTTAAACTTTTTGTGCAATCTTGATGCAGAGCCCAAACAGTCCTATGAAGAGAAACAGTGTACTTTTTAATCAATTGGCACTGAAATTTCACTTTCCTTAGCTGCATTCTAGTAGTTTGGCCAAGTTATCTCGTAATTCTGTTAGTTCAAATATTTTTCCATCAAGAATTTCTAAGAGTGTCTTCAGGTTATTGCGAAAAGCTTCTTGTTCATTCTGACTTTTCTCCAGACGTTGCTCTAAGTCAGACAGTTGTCCCTCCAGGTCTTTGTTCCGAATTTCTACTTCCTTTAGAAACAAAAGTGTGATATACGTACATGTCAGTTCGTGACTTAGAAAACGATATAACTTTCATTATTACTAATATTGTTGTTAATGCAGTTTGACCATTAGGATGAGCTTCTGAATCTCAGCTTAACACAATTTTAGGAAATTTCAGATTTTGCCATCTGACAAATCCATGTAATTTTACTGACTGGCTTGTTCATGAATCCGTCTATCCACCCAACAAAAATTTCCTGATTGCTTATCTTGTGCCAGGAAACCTCCCAAGCACTTCAAATACCGAGATAGGATTGAAGACCCACTTTAAGGATTATGTACATCTCAGGTCTATTTCTGCCCATGACTGTTTCTAATGCTCAACTGTTAGCAATCTCAAGTGAACGCAGGCAGAGAAAAAGAGAGGAATTAATTTTTTTCTCCTTACTGGCAATTCTGGGAAAAGACCGAGAGAAGAAAATGACTCTTTAAAATGAGGTTTTAGGATCCTCTGAGTATGTTAATTATTCTTGTGGTAGAGAATATAGCTCAACTGCTAAAAACTGTAGTGAAGATATATAATAATTGCACATATAAGGATTATAAAGCTAACAATTCCAATATACTGGAAATCAAGAAAAGAAAAAGAATCACGAAAAGGAAGTACATGGCAACCAAAAATTAAAAAAAATATTTCACACAATAAATTGTGGCATACTTAGAAGTTTTTATTGCTCTAAAAATATTTCTAGGAATTCCAAATATAATAAGTAATTCTAAAAAATAAAATGACATAACGTGAGCTACAGAGTTAATTTTGGTAAAGAATCAAATTGAGAAAAATAGCTGAAAACCAACTATCAATAAACTATTCAGATAAGCAATGAATTGAAAGTTACAGTAGTCCTCCTTCTCCGAGAGGGGGCACATTCCAAGATGCCCAATATCCACGGAACCGGATAGCACCAAACTCAATATATACTCCATGTTTCTCCTGCGCATACATACCTATGAGAATGGTCAATTTATAAATCGGGCACAGTTTATACTAACAGCAATAATTATAAAATAGAACAATTATAACAATGTACTGTAATAAAAGTGATGTGAATGTGGTCTTTCCTCAAATACCTGCTAACAGAGATGAATATTAAGTGGACTAACACAACATGGATATGCTGGACACAGGGATGATGTATGTCCCAGGTGGGACAGAGCAGGACGGCTCGAGATTTTGTCACGATACTCTTAATAGTGTGCAATTTAAAATTTATGAATTGCTTATTTGGGGAATTTTCCATTTAGTATTTTCAGACCGCTGTTGACCACAAGTAACTAAAATGACAGAAAACAAAATCGTGGATAAGGGAGGACTACTATATATATCCTTTCTGGAAAGCTCACTTTTATATCTGAGAGGAATGAAGTGACTGATATAAATTACATTCATATCTGCAAGTTATATGGGAGAATGAAAACATTTTAGTGTTAGTAACACAATATGAATCAGCCTCAGAAAATCTGTTTTAAATTTTAGCATATCATTAAAAAGTAAACCTCTACAAAAATTCTATCAAGTCTAAAGGACAGTAGAAAAATGTTTTCTTAATTATTGAAAGCCAATTTGGTAAATGTTAAATGAAAAGAACAGTATATGAAGTAGCCCACTGCAACTGGGAAAAAAATTGTATGCATGAAGACGAATACTGGGAATTAATATACAAATAGAAAACAGGAATTAGTTTAGGTTTATTGCAATTATGGGTACTTTCCAAAATTTGTCTTATAATTAACGTCTGTAGAAATAAAACTTTTGAGAAAAATTACTGGGAAATTGCTTGAATACATATAAGAAAGTAGCAATTGATTTAGGATTCTGAACATAAACAAATGTTCACATGCTTTGACAGAAATAAGTAAGAAAGAGGCTAAAGGAAGGATGCCACAGATGAGTTGGAAGAGCCTGGGAAAATATAAAAAGGAATAAAGCAGCTATAATGATTTATAAAGAATGTAAGGCATCCCAATTTAAAGTATTTATTTACTGTTAGATGTTTACCAGGTACGTTTCGAATCTCTTTCCTTTGAATAATCTACAAGATGAAGATAAGTAAACTGAGAGCAGAATCTAAACCAATAAAATATTTGTAAATTCAGAAGCCAAGTTCATAGAAGCTCTAAACTATGAGGGAGAAAACAGATCCTGGGATCAAATGTAAAAATTCCACTCATGACTGCACAGCATGCTCTCCTGCGTGCTTAAACAATAAGCTTAAGAGTAGAATGCTTCCAACTATAAAAATAGACCAAATGTCATTCAGTAGAAAACACCCACTTCACCAGGCACCACCCAGTTTGCCCTCTAAACTCTTCCTTAAAAATGAAAGGCTTCCTTGTTCTTCTTGCCAATCAATGAAACATCCAAACGTTTTCAATGGAAGCAAGTAAAACACCAAATTCCATCAGCGATTAAAATTGTGGTGTTCTCTCCAAAAGGAGTCTCATACTCTAAGCCATTTCTCTGATTGGAGGAATTTTACTAGGCATATAACAAAAGGGATCCCATAAAATGCTGAGGGTGCTGGTCTATTCTGAGGCAGAGAATATGATCCTGGGTAAGAACAGGTAACCCAGTGCACAGGGACCAACAGGAGGCAACTGGAGCCGTGGTTGGTGGCACTTCTCAGTTTTCTACCTTCTGTATGTATTTTCAACCTTTTCCTTCTTGCCTTTTATTGTCCCTCCTAGCTCATTCTTCTGCTTATTCTCATTTTTGTCCTACTATTTTCCCCTTCTCCTTTACTGATATGTAAGCATGTGCCAGGGGCACCCAGAGGCCTGGTTCAGCCCTAATAAAGCACGGGAGGCCAGAATTTGCTCATTCTTTTTCGAGTGTGTTAAAGGGCAATAACTGAACATATAAATCCCAGTGGGCAGAAGGTCATGCTCTGTATTTGTTAGATATGGGGCCTACAACACTAGAGTGATTTAAAAATTTTAAACAATTATTACCATCATCAAGGGGACCAGATCAGGTTCATTTACTATTAATTTAAGTCCTGCATCATTTAATCCAAATAAAAGCTACAAAAACAATTGTCTTCACTGATATCCGATTCACATCTTAAGTTCTTATAAGATGTATTATTGCCCTCTTATATTATTAATGTTCATCTATAATAGGACATATACATCATCAAAACAAGTATTAATAATTCAACAGACAAATGGGTAAAAGACAAATTTTGAAGAAGAGCATCTTCTATGTACGCACTGAAAAAACAAAAGTACATAAAGATGGCCCCTGTTTTAATGCATCCTAGAAGGAGGACACTGGCAACAAAGAAGTAAACAGAACAGGCTTCCAGACTTCCAGGAAGCCAAGATAATGGTGCCGGTGTACACTGGTATCTCCCAACCATCCTCCCAAACTGTAAAAACCAATAAGAAAAATAAAACCACACCAATTCTATGACTTCAATGTAACTAGAAGAGAACAATACAAACTTCAAATGACCTACAATTAGGAACTACAATCACCAATTTCCAGCAGAGAGATTTCTCAAGTCCTCACTGTAACCCTCTGCAGAGGGCAAGGCATTGTAGGATTGTGGGGGCCATGCACAGGAGAGGGAAGAGGCCATCGAAAGGCCTGACACTGAACTCTAGTAACCCCAAGAAAGAGAAAGACCACTGTAAGTGGCAAAATGCCAGGAAAACAAAAGACAAAACAGTCTTAGTAGACCAGAACACACCACAAGAAAGGGACTTGAACAGAGTACACGAGGTATGAGGAGGCAATCTTGGAAAGGTGGTACTTCTGAGAAGAAGGGCAAAAGAAGAGAAAGGAGCCTGTTGGAACAGTATGGTAAAGGGAAAAAGAAACACACGGAAATTTAGAATCTTTCAAGACAAAAGAAAATGAAAATACTGAAGGACACATAACCTTTCCCTCATTGTCTCCCCCAAAGAGGGTGTTTTTGAATTAAGAATTTGTAAACTACCCAAAACTGTCACTCTATTCACTAAATACAAAGGTACACGCAATCTTCAACCTACATAAACTGTTATAAGATAAAAATAGAAAATGATACTCTAAAAACTTCAGTGGATGAAAATAAAAGTCCCCCTCAAAACAACTATGAAACACAAGAAAACTCTAACAGAACCCTCCACTCTGAGTTATATATTCTCAAACAAGCATTAAAAAAAACTTGAGTCTGGTAAACAGAAATTGGCCAAAAAACTGAAAAACAGGAGAGTTGACTAAACCCATGATAAAAACAAAAGAAAAAGGCAAAATCATATCAGAAATAAAGACTGAATTATAAGATGCCCAAGGAAAAATAGATTTGAATAAAAATTACTTTTTATTCAATTATTTTAAAAATCCAAGGGAATTAAAGTGAGATATAACAAGTAGGGAAAATGATCATAGAGAAAGTGGTTGAAACAAAAGATAAGACAACCCAATTACATATCATCGGGGCTCCTGAAGAAGAAAAACACCACAATAGGACAGAACTAATATTTAAAACTTTTATACAACAAAACTTCCTGGAAATAAAGGAAGATCTAAATCTACAAATTAAAAGGGCCTACCATGTAGCTGGTAAAACTGACCTTCAACAATCGAATCTGAGAAGTATTCTAGTAAAACCAGTAGACTTCAAAAATGAAGGAAAAGTCCTCAGGGCATACAAGCAGAATGAGCTCAAAACTTCCAAGGCCAGAGAATTAGACTGGAATCAGACTTCTCAAAAGCAATATAAAAACAAGGTAATAATGGAGTGGTATTTTCAAGAAACTCAAAGAAAATTACGAAGCAAGGATTTTATATCTAGCTGCCATCCAAGTACTATGTCTATTTTAAAAACAGCTTAAATATGCAAGAAAATATATATCCATGAGCTCTTCTGGAACCATCTTCTAGAGGATAAACTTCACCCAACTGATTACTGTGGTAACTTCAGACAAAGGACTGATGTCGATCATTTAACATATTTATTGTATATCAAAGACTAAAACAAAGGTGGATGAGGGTTAAAAAAATAATATGAAAATGTACTTCTTCTGACAAGATAGAAAGTAATGCAACTACAAATAGAAAAGAGGAAAGGGAAAGCAAAAAGCAGAATAAGTGCATTATTATTGAATATGTAATAGTTCAAAGACAAATAATATCAATTAAAAACTAACACAAGAGAGTGAAAGTTCAAATATGAACACAGATAACTAGGAAGCTTTTTGAAAGGTATGAGGTTAAAGGGAAGCACTACAACAAAGTTAGGACCATCTTAAACATCAAAAGATATAAAAAAGAGCCAAAATTACATCATATGAAGAAAAGCATCAAATTAATATAACACACAGAAATTATTACATAAAATAATGGCAAGTTGAGACGAAACAAAAATCTTATCAACAAACATGACTGAGTTACCTAGTAGAAGAAAAATATCAGTTTGGCTCACAAAGCACTATCCAGCTATATGTACAGAACACCCAAGGGGCACTCACAAAAACTTATCATATATTAGGTCACAAAAAAAGTAGCAGTCAGGTATAGTAAGTATATATATTACAAAAGATATTCTGTGATTACAATGCAATAAACCTAGGAATTGATAACAAAATCATAAAATAAAAAGATCCTTCCACCTAGAACTCATTTAGGAAGGCCAAAATAATGAGGGGTTGTGATACTGGCAGAAAAAGTGGCAAATGAAAACATTTCTCTAATGCTAAAAGCCACAATGAAAATGTAACAATTATGTTTATATACCAAGAAACACAGCAGCCACCTTTATGAAATAGCAATTACAGAAGATATAAAGAGACAGGTAAAAACACACTGTTAAGAGACTTTAATATGGCACTCTCAGTATAAGACAGATCAAGTGGAACAACAACAACAAAAAAAGGTAATCATAGAGAAGACCTAAATTACAAAATCAATAAAGAGCATTCATAAAAACTGATCATATATTAGATCACGAAAAAACCCAGCAGAAAATTATGTAAAGTAGAAATTATACAAACAAAACTTTGTGATCACAATGCAATAAACTAGAAATTAACAACTAAATCAAAAATATAAAAAGGCTCTTCCACCAGGAAATTAAAACACCTCCTTTTAAACATCACTAGCATGAAAGAAAATAAAACCAAAATTACAGAAGTTCAAAAAATGATAATGAAAACACTAAATATCAGAATCTGTGAGACGCACTTAAAGCAATGAACAGAGGAAAATCTATAGCTTTAAACACATATAAATAAAAGAATAAAAATAAAGGAATTAAATTGCCCTCTCAAAATGCTAGAAAAGGAATATGAAAGTAAACCAAAGTAAATCACAAGGCAGGAATAATAAAGATAAAAGTAGAAATTCCTACGGTAGAGAATAGAAAAACAGTGACAACTGATTAATAAACCAAATATTATTTTTTTTAAAAACTTAAAATAGATTGCTTAACTTTACTTAATCAAGAACAAGCATATTAAATGAGAAATTAAGAGTTCCCATTGAATATTTGAAGACCTAGATGGAAAGCTTAAACAGACTAATATTTGCAGAAGAAATAGAGGCCCAGGTGTTTCTATTAGAACTCAGGAGTTCTATTAAAGTTTTAAAGACCATATAGTTCCAATATGACATAAATTGTTGCAGAGCACAGAAATTGAAGAAAACCTTCCAAATTATTTTATGAAGGAAGTATAACCTTGATACCTAAATCTTATAAATACAGCTCCTCCAAAAGAAGAAAATTACAAACCAGTATCACAAATGAATGTTATGTAGAAATTGTAAATAATAGAGAACAAAAATCTAAGACCACATTAAGAAAATATTACACCATAGCTAAGTGGGATTTATTACAGGAATACTAAGGTGGTTGAGTATCAGAAAATCTAGTAATACAATAAACCGTATTTAATAGATCTAGGGAGAAAAAATTATGATCGTCTCCGTTGATGCTGAAAAAGCTGTTAACAAAATTCAACATTCATTCTTGGTAAAAACACTAAAGAAAATAAGAATGAAGGATACTCTCATGACATGACAAAATACATACACACATTTTAGTGTTAAAGCCAACATTTCAATTTATACTAAAAAATACTAGAGCATTTCCACTAAGGTTAGAAACTAGATAAGCCCATTATCTCCACTGTTGTTTAATATTGTACTGGTACTTTTAGCAGATATAATTTGGCAAGAGAGGTCATCAGAGGCTTAAGAATTGGGAAAAAATGAATTACTTCTATTTGCAGATTACATGTTCGTATACCTGAAAAATCTTGGCGAATCAATGGAATAAATGACAAAACTAGCTCAAACAAAATAATTTAGTAAGGTAATAGGATATAAAATTAGCATGCAGAATTCAACACCTCTTATTACATACAAATAATAATCAAAAGATACAATGGTAGAGAAAACCCCATTTGCAACAAAAAAGATACAATATTTACAAATAAACAAGAAATATGCGAAACCCACATGATGAATATCTGAAAATACTTCTGAAAAATAGAAAAGCAGATGTGAACAAAGGGGAAAACATCCCTTGTTCTTGGATAGGATGGAAACCTGATGAACACAGTACTTTTCCTAAGGTTACATTATAAATTTTAAGCAATCCCACAAAATATTTTTATACAGCTAAATTTTTAGTTGACATTAAAATTCGTTCTAAAGTTAATATGAATGTTCATATAGAAAAATAAACATGTAAGTATACGTATAAAAACAATGAGGAAAAAAAAAAAGCTATGAGGAGTAATTGGACCTACCAGACATTAAAACATACTATAAAGCCTCTACAATTAAAGCAGTGTGGTACTGGTACATGAATAGACAGATGACTAGTGAAATAAAATAGGAAGTCCAGAAATATACCAAAATACATATGGAAATTGACCATTTAAAATCTCTGGAAAAAAGATGAGATAACTAGACATCTGGGAAAAGAGATAAAATTAGATCCATATCTCATACTACACACAAAAGAATAAATCACAAATGATTCAGAGATCTAAATTAGAAAAAATAAAACCATGTAAGTATTACAGGAAAATACTGATAAATTTCTATATAATCTGAGTTTGGAAAAATATTATCTATGCTTCATATGCCAGAAGCAATAAAAGACTGATAAACTTGACTACTACATCAAACAACAACACCATCTTAAGCAAAGTCAAAAAACAATGACAAACTGGGAAAAAATATTTGTAACATATAACTACAGATATATAAAGAACTCTTGAAAATTTTTGGAAACAGGACCAAAACCCTATAGCAAAAAGGGCAAAAGACATGAACACACAATCCACACGTGCACAAAAAGATGTAGAAAGGGCCTTTAAGCTTTTGAAAATGTTTAATTTCACTCATAGTACAAGATACACAAGTTAAAACTATCATTTCTTACCTATCACACATTGCTAAAAGTTAAAAAGTATGAAAACAAACTTTGTCAGCGAGGCAGTGAAGAAGCAGGCAGTCACTTAACACTGCTGGTATGAGGGAGAAATGGCACAATTCATTATAGAGGGGAATTTGACAACATTTAACAAACTACCTGTTTACTTTCTCACTTAGAAATCTTGCTTCTTACCTTGAAAATAACACCTCTAATAATAACAAAATGTGCACATTACTCATTGTAGTACTTTGCAGAATACTGGAAACGACCTAACTACCCAGATAAAGGATTGTGACTGAATAAACTATCACACACACAAATGAAGTACTGTGAAACCATAAAAAATGAACACGATCTCTGAGGATGTATCTTAGGTGAAAAAAGCAGAGTGCAGAAGAGTAATCTAGAGTATGTTACCATTTGTGTAAGAAAAAAGGAGGGGGGGAATTTAAAAGAAAACAGATATATTTGTTCATTTGTGTAAAAACAAACACCAAAACGATAAACTAGAAACTAACAGGTTACCTACAGGGAATTAGAAAAATCATATCATACTATTCTTAATTTACCCATACCCATGAATTTTCTATCCATATTCATACTACACAAACCAATTCTATGTACTGCAATTTCAGAAGTTCCTCTACCATTCAAGGAATTTAATGACCGCAATTTTCTAGACTGAACTTATGAATAGATGTTCAAGGGTGCTGGGCTTTTGATAAATAGATGTTTAGAAGGGAGGGACGAGGCTACAGAGGAGAAACTTTCTTCAAATTGGAAAAAACACAGGTTATCTTGGGCTTGCTTGGGCTTTTAGATTTCATCCTTAGGTTTTCTGAAAGATTCCCTGTCCTGTTTTATTTAGGTAGGCACTTTTGGTATTCAGTAAGAGAATAGGTAAGAATTGATATTCACAATTTCAGGTGCCAACTACAAAATTCAGTTACTGCTCAATTGATGAAATACATTTAGAAGTTTAATATGAATAAATCATCTCTTGGTTTCTCTGGGATAATATAAATGTATATATAACTGAAAACATTTTTTTTAAAGAATTGTTAAGGCTGGCTTGGACACTTGGCTGCCTGAAGCAGTATGGTAATGCAGAAAGAACAGAGACGTTGGAATCAAAACGAATCTAGGTTTCACTACTTTCTAGCTAAGTGCCTTGATGAAACATGGTAACACCTCTACACTGCTGCCTTCCCTTTGAAAACGGTGATACCACACCTGTTACTATGAGAATTAGAGCTAATGTATGTAAGTGCTTAGCATATGCCTGAATCACAGCCAAGTACTGAAAAAAATGGGAGCCAAAATCAAAACAAAAGACAAAACTAGACTGAATTTCCCCCATATTTTCCAGCCCCAAAATCATGCTTCATATTTTAGTTCTACACCAGGATTTCTCAACCTTGGCACTGCTGACATTTTGGGCCACAGAATTCGATGTTTATTTAGCAGCATCTTTGGCTTTGATCTACTACTAGCAACACCCTACCTGTGAAAATAAAAAATGTCTCCACATATTGTTAAATGTCCCTGGGGCACAACACTGCCCTCACTTGAAAATCACTAATTCACACAGATGATTAAAACGTAAAAACATTTAATAGGGCAAAACAAGCCAAGTGTTCTCATTTTTCCCAGGCTGCTGAAAGTCAGTGATAGGCGAGGGAAATATTTCATTTCATACCAAGAACGTGTTTTCTTTATGAAGTCTCTCTATTGTCAGAGAATTTCACTGTCTCCACTTATCAAATATAAGATGAACAAGTCAGCCTACCCACACCTCAGTTTCCTCATATGATTCATATGGACTAAATACATAATGTAAGTAAAGTGCTTAGCACAGTGTCTGGGTAATAGTCAACACAATAAATGTTGGCCATTCTTATCACACCCCAGGTACTCCTTCCAGTACTTGGTTTTTTAGGTACCACTTTTAACCCCTGACCCCAAATTTATTCCTCACTCTATACATACATTTATTTCTACTCCAAACCCCAAAGTAGTCCTAACCCAGCTAGCCATAGGGGTGCAAGAAAAGTGCCTGAGCTGGCAAGAGGAGACTTTGGTAATTATTTTGAAAAATCCTCCCCTAAATATGGTGAACTAACACTGACACAGAATGTGTGTATATAAATTACAATCAGGAAGCATACTATTTATACAGGAAAAAAGTGAGTAAAATTAATTAGACTGAAGAAATAAAGAGCACAAATTTGATTTCCATTAGAACACTACGGCTTTAATTCATATATTAATTCAGTGTAACAAAAATGAACAGAATTTCTAAACTGAATAAAATCCATTTGAGAAATTTCATTTAAATTAAGGGTATTTTTTATGTTAAAAAGTAGAAATTTCTAAAATAATTTACTAAAGACAATTTGTAAATGACTACCTATGATGATCATAAGCCACCTAGATGAAAATCATCAATTAATTTTTGAAAAATCAAAGATTAGGGATGAATCAGAAGTCCTGGAAAAGAAAAATGACCAAGAATCTACAAAACGGAGGTTCAGGAAAAAAGTCATTACTATGTGAAAGAATGATTGATGCTCTCTCTGCAGAAATGAATACAATTTTTTCATAGCTCACCTGTAGCTTCTGAGTCAAAGAGTCCCTCTGTTCTTGTAGTTCTCTGGCATTATCTATTTCTTGTTTTAATCTTTCTATTTCCTAGAAAAAGTAAAGAAATGTCTTTCACATTTAAACGATATCAAGGGAAGAGAAGGCCACATTTTCCCTTGAAATTACTGTCCCAGCCCTTAAAAAAATTATTTAAAGAACATTGATTTATATTGACTTTTAGAGAGATGAACTCATCTTCACAAGCATGTTGTCTAGTATAGAATAATCTTAAGAAACAAGCAACAAGACTAAATTGGTGGCTTTGGTATAGCACTGCTTAGAAGCAACTATCTGAACATTTTAAGGTTGCTTCAAGTTTTGTGGATATAACTCTTCCCTGGGATATTAAATCTTTTGACTGGAAACCAGAGAAAGCTGCAGCTTATAAAATTCAGATAACTTCTAATAGTTTTCTGTTGATTGTATGAATGAAACTCTTATACAGAAGGCAACAGGCAGTATCTCAGTCTGATTGCCTCACCAAAGTTTATAACAATAGAAACAAGGATAGGGAAAATATGAACATGCTTAGTAACACTCAAGAAAAATTCCATCCTAAAAAAAAAAAAAAAAAACCCTCCACAACTTTTATCTTATTCCGTTAAGTACCTTTAAATCCTTTAAATCTGTCATACACTTTAATATTTGTACACACACTGTTAGCTAGATTACAGATGAGAGAAAAGCAGCAAATACCTCTTCTTTCACTTTCAGTGTCTCTTCCAGTTCTTGTATTGTCTGATTTAATTCTGTCTTATGGGTATGCACTGCATTTGCTTGGCTACTAACACATTCAAGCTCAGTCACCTAAAATTAAATGAAAACACAGGTTAAATCATATGACAATTTCAAAGGATTTCTTGCTGAAAAGATAATAGGCTCCTGATAGGTGAATACTGAATTTTGAATCAATATATGAATATTAATTTTGAGAAATATTAACACTGGGTAGAAATGAATAGAATAGATTCTTTAAAGATATGAAATTAGGGCAGAATAAGAGCAAAGAAAATAAGTTTACATGTATTGATCATAAAAAGGCTAGGAAAACTTAAGTGATTAAAGATAGTAGAGAACCCCTATAATGAAAGTCTTTAAAAATTTCTTCTGAAAACAGTCAAAATCAAATATAGTTAACTGGCCTCCATCTGTAGCTTTCAAATTAAACATGGGCTCTGAAAACTGGCCTTGTAGAAGTGAGAAATTTTTAAAATATATTTCCAAAATGTAAAAGAATCTGGAAGAAAAGATATGCGTAAAATACTACTTAAATCATTCTATACTAGTACGACTACACATCAACAGTATCTCTTATGGCAAAAGACAGTTCTTCCATCAATACAAATTTATTGAGGACCCAAATAGCAACATAACTTTTGATGAGCACTTGCTATTTTTTGAGAAATCAGAGAAGGACCTTATCCATAAAAGTGATAGCATCTAAAAACAGTCACAATACACAAAAGTCTACATAAACACACACAACATCCTATCACAGCTCTTTATACAGATCAGGATCTCATACATTTTGACTGACTAGAATATAGTAAATTCTAGACCATTAAGGAAACAGTAAATCTCTATCCCTCACATTTTCCAATTATTGAATTAATGTCCTCATTCTGTCACTCTACCTCTCATATCACTTTCTTCCTGTGTGTTGATGTTCTAATAGCCTTGTGCAAACCCTTACCATCCAGGCCTAAACAAAAGCAATGGCCTGTCATTAGTTAGTTATAATCTTATGAACTTAGTTATAATCTTTGTCTACTTTCCTGTCTTCTGCAAACTGCTAACATTCATCTTTCTTTGTGTGACTCCCCCATTAAAAGCCTTTCAATGGCTCATCTTTTTTACAATAACAAATCTAAACCTTCAGGTTCTCCACACACTAGCCCCAAATTAGTTAACCATCTCATTGGCCAAGACACTCAGTATGTATTTCCAATTAAAAGCAAGCAAGTTTCCTCGTCCTAAGAACAAACCACATTCATAACCATTTGTTGACTTAACCAGAATGCCCTCTCTTACCTCTGAAAACCATTCAGACCTTAACAAACCCTCAACTCTCAGCTCATAACGTACTTTCTCCAGAAAGCCATTCCTATATACACAAGCATTCAAAGCTCTCCTGACCTCTGGCCCACAAAACTGAAAATCTGTTAAAAAATCTTGGGAATTATTTCCTTAATGTTTAATATATACCAGTTTTCTTTGTCCAATTAGATAAAAAATTCCTTGTGGGGAGTTCTAGTTCTGATGATGGAGCAGTTTTTTGTTTTTTTTTTTAGATCAACTTTCCAACACATAACAATTACAAATCGGGGCAAAATGTAAAAATCAACTGTTTGAAGGCCCGGATGAGTGACCAAATTGGGCAAAAGACTGAAAGAAAGAATCATGTTGGGTGAGATACATACTTGTGTATCTTTTTGCCTGAAGGCACAAGCTTTGTTGCTTGACTAGAATGAAAGCAAAAACCTGTGCTCTTTTTTACCCCTGAGGAACCTGAGGATTTTGGGATGCCTCAGAACAGCTGAAACATTTAGAAATTGAGGAAATTGTAGGAAAGAAACCCCCCAAATAAACATTTAGACTTCATTCAAACCTTTGGCTGACCCCTGACTGAACATGCACAGGTAAGAATCCAAGAAGCCCAGGAGAGTGGGGGAAAAAGGCAGAAGGCTGAAAGAGCTAAGCTGTTGTACTGCTCACCACAGAGAAGACACTTTGAAGTTTGAGTCCCATCAAACTAGACGATCGTGGTAAACAACTAACTCAAGCTTTCCAATGAAACCCCAGAAGGCTTATTCCTTAGATAAAAAGCTTTCTCAGGACTAAGGGATTCACCCTAGAATTAAGGGAAGAATTGAAATAAACTGACTAATGAAGCATAAGCCCACTCCTCCACAAATTCAAAGTAATGTACAAGTAATTTAAATGCTTACTGAAACAAAAATCAACACTATTCAGAAGAAGCTAACAGAATCTATGGGTCCTGCAGCATCTCATTTACAATGTCCAATACACAACAGAAAATGACTAGATGTAAAGAAACTGGAAAATGCAACCTGTAGTAAAGACAAAAATCTACTATCTATACATAGAAAGGCATATATAAAAGCTGAGAGTATAGTTGCCACTACATTTGTAATACCACAAAATGCTAAAGAAAGTTATTCAGGGAAATGATACCTGATGGAAATTCAGATCTACAGGGAAAAAAGAAGAGCACTGGAAGTTATAAATATGTGAGTAAATCAAAAGATCCCACTTCTTAAAATTCTTTAAAATTCAATCGACTCTTTAAAGCAAAAATTCCTTAAGGGCAGGGATTACACAAAAAGGAGATATGACAGCTCTTCAATGAACATTAACTGGCTTATGAGTTAATTGTCATAAGTTAATTTTTTATTGTGGTAAAAAGCCTGTAATATAAAATTCACCATCTTAACCATTTTTAAATGTATAGTTCAGTAGTGTGAAGTATATTGTCATTTTTGTGAAACAAATCTCCAGAAGTTTTTCCTCTTGCAAAATGGAAACTCTATACTCATTAAACAACATCTTTCCTCTTCTTCCTTATAAGTTAACTTTTATACTTGGTATAAAATGATATTTATGCAGGTTTCTTATTCTCCCTCTTATCTCTACTCAATTTCTATCTTACTTCCCCCGTCATCCTGGTCCTATTACATTCTTTAAACTGTGCTCTGGTACTAAGCGCACTTGTTATGGTCTGTGGAGCTCACTTGCTATGGCATCCTTTTTAAAAAGGGAAATTAGTGGCATCTGCTTCCCACTGGGTGACTGCATATGCTTTGAATTTAAAATTCTTTATAATTGTTTGGGCTTCTAATATTAATGGCATTGGGATTTCTGTTTTTTCCTTTTCTGCACCATATTTCTAATATTACCAACTTTTATAAAGTCTACCACTAGTTTTAGAAATTTTCTTTCTTTAAAAAACAGTAAAATAGAAGCATTATCATTAATTCGGTGAAATTACATGTCAATTCAGTGTCTCAATTTTCACTGGAATTGTACTGAGTCTGTATTATTATTCCTATTTTATAGATGAGAATGCTGAGTAGAAAGAGGGGGATAACTTACCAAAGATCACACAGCTAATAAGTGACAGAATAAGAACTTAAAATCAGATCTTTCAATTCCAAAAGTTTTATATGCTTCATTAAACTGTGGAAAACATTTTCTTAGCTAATAAACCCACATATAATATAACCTATATATATGTTCTGACAACTAGCGAAAATCTGCAAAAGATGTCCCTTTGCTGAATCTACATGTAAATTTCCTCTGACCAAGGAAATCTGTTAGCCATAAATTCCGATGGACAGCAGCCCAAACTCACCCGCTTGTGCAGACGTTCTGCTTCCTCTTGATATGCGGCAAGTTGCTGTTTCCATTGTTTCACATTGGCAGTAGATTCCAACAGGGCTGCAGTAAGTTTGGCATTATTTCCTTTGAGGGTAGCCAGTTCAGCCTCCCAGTGTTTGCTGATTGCTGAGCTAAATAAAAGGAAAGAAAATTCTATTCATTACATAGAATATTGTTACTTCGATAGAATAACAGTACTCAGTTCTATCACTTGGTTTATAGTCCATGAATGTTTCAAAGACAACCCAGAAAGAGGAAAACACAAATATTTCACTGCAATGTTCCTAGTGAAGAAAACCTAGCAATTGAAAACCTGAAAAGTACCAAAGTAGTAGGCTTAACGTGGAATAGTTCCATTCATGACAGACACAGATATAGTATCTACAGAAGAGATTCTAACCAGTCTCTTTTGAGAAGTAAATATTATATCCTGAAAAATATCTACAAATAAAACCTAACAATGTACTATATTTTTTAAGAGCACGAAGCCTGAAGCACAATTTCATTCCTTCATAAAAAACATATGAGGATCCTTCAATGTCAACAAGGTTTGGGATACGTAACACAGTATATCTTCTGAAATTATTGTTGGTTTATCTTATTCAG
Source organism: Rhinolophus sinicus (assembly GCF_057876585.1). Lineage (NCBI taxonomy): Eukaryota > Metazoa > Chordata > Mammalia > Chiroptera > Rhinolophidae > Rhinolophus > Rhinolophus sinicus. The sequence continues at coordinate 51,110,956 of NC_142503.1, forward strand.
AATTTTAAAAAGCACAAAATACAAAAAATTGCTGCAATAAATTGATTTCAGATCATATGATAGGCTAGACCTAGAAACTGTTCTAATGACTTAATTTCTGCTAGAATTCCACTGTCTGTCGCTTATAGAACAAAACTAATGCAATCACCTTTTTCCTCATTTAATGTTCTACTTGATAAGTTACTGAAAGTTAAGTATCTCAACCAAGACAATTTTCTATTATGAAGACAATTCTTTTAGGAAGGCCCCTCTCTTGATAATTCCTTTCTTAATTTTCTAATGAAGAAAGAATTGCCTCATTTTGACAGAAATAGGTGGTTTCTGTTTCTCATTATTGAACAGTTTATGCCTATTAGTGAAATTCTACTAACCTCATCCCATTACTCATGATGAGAATAGATTTCTTTAATCAACATTTTGGTTTTTGATAAGTATCTGTATCACAGAGCAAATGTTTTGATAGATTGATATTTTATAGTAATTTTAATATATTGTATAAAAGAAAGGATAGTGTCTATTATCAAGATTTCTAAAGCTCATAACCAATAATAAGACAGACAGCATTACAAGATTATTTCTGTGGTATTTTTGCCAAAAATGCATAACCCTCATTACAATTATGAGAAAACATCCTATAAACCCAAACTGAGGGACATTCTCCAAAATCACTGATTGGTGCTCTTCAAAAGTGTCAAGAAGAGATAAGACTGAGAAACAGAATGGAGAAGACTAAGAAGAAATAATTAAATGCAATGTGGGATCCCGGATAGGTTCCTAGAACCTATTAGAACAAAATAGGGACATTGGTGAAAACTGATACCTGTAGTTTAGTTAGTAGTATTGTATTAAAGTGACTTTCCTGGTTTTGATAATTATATTATGGTTATGAAAGATGTTAACATTAAGGAAAGCTGGGTGAGAGGCATACTGGAATTCTCTGCACAGGTTTTGTAACTTTCATATGTCTAAAACTAGTTTAAAATAAAAAGTTAAACAATTTTTCTAAAGCTTACTAAGAAAATTTCATCAAAACATGAAAGAACACAATCAAACAATAAGTTAAGCCATTAATCTAACAACCCATTTCTATCCTCAAAAATAAAGCTTTTATATTTCTTCTATTGTGGAATGATTTTCCCAGATTCAGATTTTCAGAGTAAAGCATACAATGATTTATCTGCTCTAACTGAATTACAGATTTTTTAAAAACCACCTACCAATTTTTCCTCTACAGAGATGAGTTTTATTTAAATAGACCCTTCAATTCAACAATGCAAATCTTATTGAACTAATTTAAACACTCAATATATGCAAATATCAAACCCCTTAAAAATTAAAGAAAAAAATGATTTTGAATATTTATTTTTAAATCCATTTGTCAAAAGTTTCACAATTATAAAGTAAGATTACCACGTATCTTCATAGCAGAAAAAAGAACAAAAAAGAGGGTATTTTCTATCTTATTTTTCTAGGTTTTATTTTATAGGACATAGGGAGCAAAGTCCATTAAGAATTTGAGAACTCAGCTTACGTCACAATTATGTCAATAATTATTTGTGTGACCTTGGATTAGTCTGTCGACTACTTTGATCTCAGTTCTTCATATATCAAAATAAACAGATTAGTTAAGATCTGCATGTCCAAATGTTAGCCACTAGCTGTATATGGCCATTTCAATTTAAATTGCTCAAAATTAAATAAGGAAAAAATTCAGCTTCTCAGTCCCATTAGGTACATTGCAGGTAGTCAATACCCACACGTGGCTACTGTCTACCATATTGGGCAGCAAAGATACAGAAGTTTTCATCATATTAGAAAGTTCTCCTGGATAGTGCTATCCTAGGTGATCTCTATATTTCAGACTGGTTTTTCAATTCTATGTGTTATGGGCTAAATTATGGCATCCCCAACCTCTGCCCCCAAAATCAGTATGTTGAATTCCGAACCCCCGGTACCTTAGAATATGACTACATTTGGAGATAAGGTCTTAAAAGAGGCAATTAAGGTTAAATGGGATCATGAATGTGGGCCCTAATCCAATGACTGGTGTCTTTATAAAAGGAGATTAGGACACAGACGTGCACAGAGGGAGATCACGTCAAGATAGTAGAAGAAGATGGCATCTGCAAGCCTAGGAGAGGTCTCAGAAGAAACAACCCTGTCACCTTGATCTCAGACTTCTAGCATCCAAACTGTATGAAAATAAATTTCTATTGTTTAAGTCACCCGGTCTGTGGTATCTGCCAGGGGCTGGGCGTAAGGAGAGAACTTGACCACAAAAAAGCAGGGGAGGGACAGAACTTTTTCCTTTTCCAAGATTACTTACAACTGTGAAAATTTGTCAAAACGCATAAAACTGTACGGAAGGGTGAATTTTATTACATATATTATACTTCAATTAAAACATATTATCACACTACCAAAATAAAAAACAAAAAGGCTTTCTAAGCACTCCTCAATACTCTTTCTGTGACTGTAGGATTACATACAATAAAGAGTTGGAAAGTCAGGTCTTAGGGTAGAATGGTCTCTAAGCTGCTCCATTCATGTCTGGATTTGTTGGCATGGGAAGAGACTGGCACAGGAAACAGAACAGCTGTGATATAAGAGAGTCAAAAATAAAAAGGAAGGAGGTGAGGGCATCTGGAGATGGTGACAAAAAGTAGGTAGGAGAAGTAGGATTCAGGGATGTGCGAAGGAAAGGAATGGAACATAGACAAGGTGTAATTAAAGCTGGTGTGGGGCAGGGGGAAAATGAAATGATGCCCTTGGGACAGGATAGAAAAAGACAAATGTACAAAGTCTTGATATAACTTCTTTAATTCATATCCATGAACATGTCTTGGGCCTTTAATACATTAAATAGTGAGATTTGGCCACAGATAAGCAGCTCAATGAATTCCCATTACCTTTTCTTCCTTGACTGCAGACCCCCAAAGTACTGCTCACTACACTTAAACAAGGACATAAATGTTGAAATTATCATATCAAGTACTTTTACGCATATTGTACAAGAGACAATTTGAGACTTAATAGTCCTGAAATGAGTAATACAGGAGAGCAGTTCAATGCTAAGGTTTTGTGTTTCTGCGTTTTCTTATACTTGGTTCCAAGGTAAATAAATATGTGTTTTTAAGGCTATTTTGCGATATCAACCAAAATTGTATCTTTGGTAAATTTGACTCTTTCAGAACATTCTTATTTCCTCTACTTTAGGAGCAGCTTCTTTAATAATCTGTTTTTCTAGAGCACAGTGTGAAAAACAATTTAGGAAATAAAATGTTTTTGAGTTTTTTCAATCTGCCCTGTTTTTTCTTTATAACTTCCTCATGTATTCCTTTCACTATCTAGTATATTAGAATAACCTACCCAATGTCAACTTAACAATGAATTCCAAAGAGTATCCTGAAGGAAGTTCTACATGTGAGCTATCTGTTATCTCAGATGTGTTCAGCCCTTATGTAATTTTAAATACTTTGCATACTTTTGCAATTTTGAAGAAACAATGTTCCTTTCTTTAATCTACACCTCTAAGATATCACATTCCTCCCCCATTAGACTGATTTTTTTTAACAGTAATTAATACCTTGGGATTAATTCTGATACCAAAATTTTAAGTTAGCATCTTACGTTTCAGGAATACTTGTTAAAAAAATACTGGGGTTCTCTGTCTGCTAATTTAATCCTTTTTTAGAGGTACAGTTTTGATAGTTTCACATTATCTAAACTGCTCATGAAGAAACCACTAAATTAGTTAGCTAGAGACACCAGTTGAGTCAGAAGAGATATTGAAATACCACCATGATCTCATGTCTGAATGCTGGAATAAGGGCAAAATAATTCTTTATTCTTGTGACTGTTTGGTAAAGTTTCCCTTTAAAAAGGAACAGCTGGTTTCCTGTTGGCTTTAGATCTAGAAGTCAGATGAGAGAGTTCAAAACACTCCAAAAACATCTTTGGAAAGGTTCCTTAGCCTGGTATTTTAGTTTTCCTTTACCTAAAGTCAAAATTCTGCAAGTAAGTAGTACACTTCATTAAACTGTGTAAAAACTGAAATAAAAGGTACTTCAAAAATACTATCTAACAAATAGTTAAACTATCTAACAAAATAAGAGTCTAGTGCATGAGCAATGCATTTATGTGTATTTAACCTGCAGAGTGTGAACCCTCTATGCCAGGGGTGTCCAAACTTTTTCAAAGTTTTTTACCAAGAGCCATATGCAGTAAAATACACAAACAGCCAGGCCACTCACTCGAGGTGAAGTACGTATTGCTTCACCTGGTTTATTTAAGTAAACTAAATATATTTTTGGAATTTGCTGCAGGCCAATTAAAAATGGATTGTGGGCCGCAGTTGGCCCACGGGCCGCAGTTTGGACACCCCTGCTCTATGCCCATGGTCAGCTACAGAACTTAAGAAAGCTGCCTCTCTTCCATGCCTCAAGGGACCAGGATCAACTATCAGTCTCTAGAACAGTAGTCCCTCACATATACCTCCTAGGAAGGTTAATTATGTAGAACTGTGAAAAATATCCAGGTAAGCTTTTAAAAGAGGGTTTAAAAATAGGTTGCAATAGGCTCACTTCTCAACATTAATCTCAGTATTGGTGGTGAGGTCATTCCTGAACTATGAAAGTAAGAGTGCCATGTCGAGTAATTCACAATACTGCCTTGTCTCAGGATCTGCCTGTTGGTTTCTCCTCACTCCCCTTCGAAATCTGTGAATGTAGAAGCAGCCAACATGTATTTCAAGCTGCTTGTCTGACACTTTCTGGGCTAGGTGCTCCCACGTTGGCCTGTTGACCTCAAGCTAGTTCCACTTAAAAACTAATGTTTTCTTCAGTAGTTTAGGATCTAAATTGGTATTTCTTAGTACAATTTCAGTTACCTTTTTAAAGGAAAGAAACATCTCCTAAATGAAAACGGAACAGCTTTGCATTGTTTATAAAGAGTATTTATTGTCAAAAGGACTTCAATGAGTACAGGCAAATATCCTTCTATACTAGAGGATTTTTCTACTAGGTATAGCTGAAAGCTTTAATTCACCTAAATGCTTAACAAGCTGTCTCTCAAAGCTTACTGTAATTCTGGCAACTCCTTTAGTTAGCCTCCTAACCCTCGGGTCCTCGTATCAGATGTTCCCATTGTTCTGTTCCTTACACTCCTGTTCCTGTTGGAACAGTCCTAACTGCTGCCTTCTCTGATCCTTGCTTTCAATGTGTGCCTTGATAATACCCCAAGTCTTACTTTCTAGCTCAGATTCCGTCCCTGACTCATAATCCATCACCTTTGCACATAGCCTGATATATCTGGCTTAATATACAATACAGAAACTGATGGATACAGGTAAACAGATAAGGATATGTTTGCTGAAATCGAATACAACAATACATTAAAAAGATTATACATCACAATCAAGTGGGGTTCATTTCAGGGGCACAAGGATGGTTCAACATATGCAAATTGATCAATGCGACACATCCCATAAACAAAATAAAGGATAAAAATCATATGATCCTATCAATAGATGCAGAAAACGCAATTGACAAGCTACAACATCAATTTATGGTTAAACACAATAAAATGGGTATAGAAGTAAAGTACTTGACCATAATAATGGCCATATATGACAACCTCAGCTAATATCATGCTTAAATGGTGGAAAACTGAAAGCTTTTCCTCTAAGATCAGTAACAAGACTAGGATGCCCCCTCTCACCAATGTTACTCAACATACTAAGACCTAGCCAGACCATCAGCTCTAATGCGTCTTTTGGAGCAAAAATTAATGTAAGACCCGGTATTATATTATATTATACCTGGTATTATATTATAGTATAGTATAGTATATAGTATAGTATATAAGACTCTGTCTTATATTAAAATAAGACAAGGTCTTATATTAATTTTTGCTCCAAAAGACACATTAGAGCTGATTGTTGGGCTAGGTCTTATTTTCGGGGAAACACGGGGCAGTATTAGAAGTCCTAGCCAGAGCAATCAGGCAAAAGAAAGCAATAAAAGGAATCTAAATTGGGAATGAAGAAGTCAAATTATCACTTTTTGTAGATGACATAATTCTTTATATATAAAACCCTAAAGACTCCAGCAAAAAAACTATTAGAAACAATAACCAAATACAGTAAAGTTGCAGGATATAAAATCAAATTACAAAAATCCATTGCATTCCTATATATTAGCAATGAAATTTCAGAAAAAGAAATGAAAAAAACAATTCCTTTTGTAATTGCAACAAAACGAATAAAACACCTAGGAATAAACTTAACAAAGGATGTGAAGGACGTGTACACCAAAAACTACAAGACATTCTTAAAAGAAATTGAAAAAGACACAAAAAAGTGGAAAGATTCTGTGTTCATGGATTAGAAGAATCAACATAGCTAAAATGTCCACATTACCCAAAGCAGTATACATACAGATTTAATGCAATCCCCATTAAAATCCCAATGGCATTTTTTAAAGAAACATAATGAAAAATAATCAGCTTTGTATGAAATCATAAAAGACCCTGAGTAGCCAAAGCAATCCTGAGAAAAAAGAACAAGGTCAGAGGTATCACATTTGTGACTTCAAATTATACTACAAAGAGATAATAATCGAAAACAGCATGGTATTGGCAGAAAAACAGACACACAGACCAATGGACAAGAATCAAAAACCCAGAAATAAATCCACATATATATATATGGACAGATAATTTTTGACAAAGGAGCCAAAAAACAACAATGGAAAAATGAAAGCCTCTTCAACAAATGGTGCTGGGAAAATTGGAAAGCCATGTGCAAAAGAATGAAAGTAGACTGTTATCGGTCACTATATACCAAAATTAACTAGGGAATAGACCAAAGACCTAAATATAAGACCTGAAACAATAAACTACACAGAAGAAAACACAGGTATTAAACTTACGGACCTTGGTCTTAGAGAGGATTTTATGAATTTGACCTCAAAGGCAAGGGAAGCAAAAGCTAAAATAAATGAATGGAACTATTATATCAAACTAAAACGCTTCTACATAGCAATAGAAACCATCAACAAAACAAAGATGCAACCAATCAAATGGAAGAAGATATTTGCAAACAACACTTCCGATAAGGGGCTAATAACCAAAATATATAAAGAAATCATACAACTCAACAACAAAAAAACAAACAATCCAATTAAAAAAATGGTTAAAGGACCTGAACAGACCCTTCTACCAAGAAGACAAACAGCCAACATATATATGAAAAAACGCTCAACTTCACTAGCTATTAGGGAAATGCAAATCAAAACCACAATGAGATACCACTTCATACCTGTTAGAATGGCTATTATCAACAAGAAAAGTAATAACATGTGTTGGAGAGTTGTGGAGAAAAAGGAACTCTCATACACTACTGGTGAGAATGCAGATTGGTACAGCCACTATGGAAAGCAATATGAAGTTCCTCAAAAAGTTAAGAATAGAATTACCATATGACCGAGGAATCCCTCTTCTGGGTACCTACCCAAAATATTTGAAAACATTTATGCGTAAAGATATGTGTACCCCTGTGTTCACTGCAGTATTATTCACAGTGGCCAAAACATGGCCAAAACTGAAGTATCCTTTGATAGATGATTTGATAAAGAAGATGTGGTACACATATACAATGGAATATTACTCGGTCGTAAGAAAAGATGAAATACTGCCATTTGTAACAACATGGATGGATCTTGAGATTATCATGCTAAGACAGGAAAGTCACAAACCAGGTGATTTCACCCATATGTAGAATATAAAACTGAAAGCAACAAACAAGCAAAAACTCATAGACACAGAGGGTACCAGAGGGTAAGTTAAGGCAGGAGGGGGGAGACAGAAAGAGGGTACAGGGGTCAAATATATGGCGATGAAAGGAGATTTGACTTTGCGTGTTGAACACACAATGCAACATATAGATGATGTATTTAGAACTGCACATTTGAAGCCTATATAATTCTATTAACCAATGTTACCCCAACACATTTAATTTAAAGAAAAAGATATGTTTGATGATAAGTTTAAACACAGTCCCTGTAGTGGATTGGAAATAATTTAGTTCACACTCTGGAAAACACGGTGTTTAAAACTGAAATGTTAATTTAAGTATTAAAGCCTTAGTAAACAGTGGCTTAGAAAAAAATCTGAGAGATAAGAGTGAGGTCGTTTTTAAAGAAACACTGTGTCGTCAATGTTATTGACAGCCCAAAAAAGATGGATATTGGATTGAAAAATGTGGATACAGATTATAGTCAAATAGTGAATCACATGAGATGGACTCTAAATATTATGAAATTATAGGAACATGTTAAACCATTTATCTTACATTTATTACATATATACAAAAGTGTTATACAGATATATTGACATCCTTGTCTAAATAAGTCTGAAAGAGCTGTTATAGTCAGTTTAAGTGACAACATTTTTTCTTAGTAGTATGTAAAATAATGGTGTGTCTTATTAAAGACATCAGAAATCAGATAAAATACAGGATTTTACTTAGCTCTGGAAAAGAAAATGAAACACCATTGACTTTTCTGAGGAAGTTATAAAATTAATCTGAAACAAATTACTTCAAAAGGTATAATGCTTACCTTTATCAGTCTATAAAAAGAAATTTGAGTTGTGAAGAATATTGTTAAATGTATTAATTAAACAAGAACCAAATGTGAAACAGTGGTTAAAAGTATAGGCTCAGATACACCTAAAACTAATACAATGTTATATGTCAATTATGTCTCAATTTTTAAAAAAAGCATAGGCTCAGAAGTCTGTTGACTTGGTTCAAATTGTGGCTTTAGCCATTTGCTAGTGTGGGACAATGCAGATGTTATCTACTCTCATTAGGTCTTAGTTTCCTCATCTGTAAAATTAGGATTAATACTATCATCATTGGGTGACTCTGAGGAATAAATAGTCCATATAAAAGTACCCTTGAAGAAAGCACATAATAAACACTCAAATGTTAATACCTTCCAAATGCACAAGCAATAAAGCATCTTGAAGGGATGTTCAGTGAGCTATGAAAAAAAAGCTAAAAAGATTTAACGTTAAATATTTTAAGGGAGATGCTTTTGATTAGTGATATAAATAACTTAAATAGATGTAATTTAAATCAAACCCACATCAGGTGTGCACTCAATGAATTATCTTGTCATCCTTAGGTACTATAGGTTATAGATGTATTCTTTATAGTAAGTTTAAGCCTTTGGTGTAGACCTCAGAATAAATTTAGCAAGTTAATGGAGGAGTGAGAAAATAAGTAAACAGAAATGATTCTCATAAAGTGGAACGGTTGATTTCTTATTGTGAGACAAGAAAAGGGAAAGTAAAATCTGAATCTAAACCACATTATGTTTACCTCAGAAAAACATCCCACACTTCAGGCAGTTTCCTATTTGATTTTAGAGAGCACAAAAAGTCTAGCTTTACCCCCCCCCCCACACTGTTTACACTTTTTATTCACTAAAATGGAGGAACCCATAAACCCACTAAAGAGAGGCAATCCTGAAATTCCCCAGCTCCCATAACTGCTCCCAGCAGTAACAGAAGCATTTCTATGTGCTAGAGTATCTCTCACCGGGGATGGCTCCGTACAGTAACATCCCCAAACATCTGTGTACTGCCTGCCTGGCACAGTGCCTTCTGTGGTCTTTGCCACGTGCCTTGAGGTAGCTGTCACCAAGGAATGGAGACACAAGATGAAGAAACCACAGGAGGTCCCAATTTCACTTTTACTTTTCACTTTCACTGTAGTTCCCTATCCACGATGATCTAAAACATCTAATGAGATTCCCTTTGAAAATTTAAAGTAGCCTATATTTTCTAAGGAAGGAGGTAAGGATACCAATTTCTTGCTGAAAGGTATTTATTTATGAAAGGCTCAAACTACAGATATTTTAAATATTTTAATGTTAACCATACTAGCCTCACAACAGTGAATTTGGAAGGTTGGGTGTGAGATCTAAGGGAAGGGAGTAGAAAGCTATTCAATGCTAGTTTGTAAGTGAGAAAATAATTTACTCAAGGTGCTATTGTGAATTATGCACCCACTACCTTCATACAATATTTGTGCTGGTTTCCCTTTTATATAAACTCTTCAGCGACTAAAAACTTTCTTTGGCAATTTATTCAGAGCATGATATTAGATGATCCTATTGGGGAGATGTGTTCAGGGAAATAGCCTTACATACTAAGTGAAGAATTATGTTTCTCTCATCGCTTATGAATATACATCAATCTTTTGCAAAGAGTGAGATCAATTAATTTTAAGCCTGTCCTTTTATTTGTAGGGTAATAGCACTACAACCATACTTTATTCAAGACAGAAACGAATATTTTTATCTGTTCATCCATAATATGACTTAATTTTGGAGGCTGGGTGCCTCTGTTTCCTTGCAAAGTAGCTTACTTAAGGAAATTCCATCCTAAAAATTGTTTAGCACACTATTTAGTATTGTTGGGGAAAAACATTATAAATAATAGAAATCACTCTTAGTAATGACAGAATAGAAAAGATGCTATTAACAGAGATTTTGCCAAAGCTAAAAATTGGGTGGAAATATGTGGATAATTTTGCAATAAAATCTGTTTTCCAATTTCTTGTCTTGAAAACTTTTCATTCTTTTTGAAACCAGTTGTAATCAGTAATTTAAAAGACCATTATTTGATACACAGAATCAGACAACTTTTGCATTTCAGTTTGAATTTGTTTTTAAAGAGAAGGCCAGAGTCAAAGACATACCTTCAAATTACTTAAATGTTTGAGTTATAGTAGGAACAATACTTGCAACTACTATTGTTTGTTAATTGAGGCAGACCATCATTATCAATGTCATTTCCTTAATTCATATATGAGCTTTATAAATAATATGTAAAAGTAAGGGCCCTGATCAAAAGTATTCTGCAAATGAACTTTAAAGAGGGGGGAGATGATAAGTGACTATAGCTCAGAATTAATAATACCTTAGTCCACTACTGATTGATTGGCTATTATCAAGAGAAGCTTTTTTTGGTTTTCCCTCTAAGACCTGCCTCATCAGCATGGATGGAAGCCAAAGTCTATTACAAGTCTGAGGACCAACTTTACTGGCCAGGGTGATGAAAGCTGGCTGTACTCCAACTCCAGATTGTTCAGCAAGAGTCACTTTAGCTCTAGAAGATGATACAACTGAAATCTCTGTCAGCGGACTATTTGCTTTCTGTTGTTTTCTAGCAATGCTGACAGATTTGAACATATCTAGCCCATAAACTTAGTTTCCCTTGACCTAACACTTGCTCTTGTAATCTGTAACTTTGAAAGGGTGTTTCTCTGTGGGAAGCTATCAAAATGATATCAAGACCAGTGATGTGGGCTTCATTTACACCAACTTAAGCAACTGAATGAACTAACTCAGACTATTAAATACAAATGCTGTAACGGATGGGGACTCCCTGTCTTCTACATTACAGCAACAGAGCTAGGACTTGAACTAAGACTCCTCCCTTAAGGTTTTTCCAACTAAACTGTAATGTCTTTTTTCACATGTGCTATTCCTCTGCTCTATTACCTTTTGGATAATCTACAATTGGCTATATGCAGATATATATAAGGATGAATGGGCAACTACTTTTCAATTAGCTTAGAATATGAATTAATAAAATTCAGTGATAATCAGATCATACTAATCAGAAACTGGTGAAGTCTGGTAAAGCATGGATCAAACAGATTTAAATCATTGTTCAAAGGACCTTGACACAGCAAAATTTGCAAAATATGTTTCAAAATATGTTTTTAAAAAGGATATAAATCCTAACTCACTTTATGAGGCCAACATTACCCTGATACCAAAACCTGGTAAGGACAACACAAAAAAAGAAAACTACAGAAACAATATCTCTGATGAATACAGATGCAAAAATCCTAAACAAAATTCTAGCAAATCGAATACAACAATGCATTAAAAAGATTATTCATCACGACCAAGTAGGGTTCATCCCCGGGGCACAAGGATGGTTCAACATCCGCAAATCCATCAATGTGATACATCACATAAACAAAATAAAGGATAATAATCATATGATTATATCAATTGATGCAGAAAAAGCATTTGACAAGATACAACATCCATTTATGATTAAAACACTTAATAAAATAGGTATAGAAGGAAAATACCTTAACATAATAAAGGCCATGTATGACAAGCCCTCAGCTAATCTCATAATTAATGGTGAAAAACTGAAGCCCTTTGCTCTACATTCAGGAACACGACAGGGCTGTCCCCTATCACCTCTGCTTTTCAACATAGTGTTGGAAGTCCTTGGCAGAGCAATCAGGCAAGAGAAAGAAATAAAAGGCATCCAAATTGGGAATGAAGAAGTTAAATTATCACTCTTTGCAGATGACATGATGCTGTATATAGAAAACCCTAAAGACTCCACCAAAAAGCTATTAGAAACAATCAACGAATACAGTAAAGTTGCTGGCTACAAAATCAACGCACAAAAGTCCATTGCCTTCCTATATACTAACAATGAAATCTCAGAAAAAGAAATACAAAAAACAATTCCTTTTGCAACTGCAGCAAAAAGAATAAAATACCTAGGAATAAACTTAACCAAGGATGTGAAGGACCTATATGCTGAAAACCGTAAGACATTTTTGAAAGAAACTGAAGAAGACACAAAGAAATAGAAAGACATTCCATGCTCATGGATTGGAAGAATTAACATAGTTAAAATGGCCATACTACCCAAAGGAATATACAGATATAATGCAATCCCCATCAAAATCCCAATGGCATTTTTTAAAGAAATAGAACAAAAAAAATCATCAGATTGTTTGGAACCACAAAAGACCCAAATAGCCAATGCAATCTTAAGAAAAAAGAACAATACTGGAGGTATCACACTCCCTGACCTTAGCCTGTACTACAGGGCTACAATAATCAAAACAGCATGGTATTGGCAAAAAAACAGACACATAGACCAATGGAATAGAAGTGAGAACCCAGAAATAAAACCACATAAATATGGACAGATAATTTTTGACAAAGAAGCTAAAAACGTACAATGGAGGAAAGACAGCCTCTTCAATAAATGGTGCTGGGAGAATTGGATAGCCACATGCAAAAGAATGAAACTGTACTGCTGTCTGTCACCATGTACCAAAATTAATTCAAAATGGATCAAAGACTTAAGCATAAGACCTGACACAATAAACTGCATAGAAGAAAACATAGGTACTAAACTTATGGACCTTGGGTTCAAAGAGCATTTTATGAATTTGACTCCAAAGGCAATGGAAGTAAAAGCTAAAATAAACGAATGGGACTATATGAAACTTAAAAGCTTCTGCACAGCAAAAGAAACCATCGACAAAATAAAGAGGCCACCAACTGAATGGGAGAAGATTTTTGCAAACAGTGCCTCCGATAAGGGGCTAATATCCAAAATATACAAGGAACTCATGCAACTCAACAACAAAAAAACAAACAACCCAATTGAAAAATGGGCAGAGGACCTGAAGAGACATTTCTCCAAAGAGGACATACAAATGGCAAATAGACATATGAAAAAATGTTCAACATCACTAATCATCAGAGAAATGCAAATCAAAACCACAATGAGATGTCATCTCACTGCAGTCAGAATGGCTATCATCAACAAGACAAATAGTAACAAGTGTTGGAGAGGCTGTGGAGAAAAAGGAACCCTCATACACTGTTGGTGGGAATGCAGACTGGTGCAGCCGTTATGGAAAGCAGTGTGGAGGTTCCTCAAAAAATTACGAATAGAATTACCATATGACCTAGCAATCCCTCTCCTGGGTATCTACCCAAAAAATCTGAAAACATTTATACATAAAGACACGTGTGCTCCAATGTTCATTGCACTTTTGTTTACGGTGGCCAAGACATGGAAACAACCAAAATGTCCTTCGATAGATGAATGGATAAAGAAATTGTGGTATATATACACAATGGAATACTATTCGGTGGTAAGAAAAGATGATATAGGAACATTTGTGACAACATGGATGGATCTTGAGAGTATGACGCTAAGCGAAATAAGTCAGACAGAAAAAGCAGAGAACCATGTGATTTCACTGATATGTGGTATATACACCAAAAACAACAAAAGAACAAGACGAACAAATGAGAAACAAAAACTCATAGACACAGACAATAGTTTAGTGGTTACCAGAGGGTAAAGGGGGTGGGAGATGAGGGTAAGGGGGATCAAATATATGGTGATGGAAGGAGAACTGACTCTGGGTGGTGAACACACAATGGGATTTATAGATGATGTAATACAGAATTGTACACCTGAAATCTATGTAATTTTACTAACAATTGTCACCCAAAAAATTTTTTTTAAAAAGGGTATAAATATGGATGGACTAATCAAGTAGGAGCTCTATACTTCTTTTTGAGAACATGAAAATAATAGACATCCATGTTACTATTTAAAATCGAAAGATATTATGGAGATGGATGACTTCATGTTTTACTCATATTTACATGAAAAGTAAATAATTTTATAACATATAATGTAAATATCTGTGGAACTACTTCAGGCCCTTTTATTAATATTGGCTAGGCTGTTTTCTACAAACGAATGCAGATTCTACTAAAACTAAGGTCTTAGTATTAACATATGCTTCTAGAGGGTTACGTGGTTTACTAACAGCTTTCAGAAAACCATCCCAAACAACCACATATCTCAAGCTTGAAAGGAATTTTATCGTATACGCGTACATTATGTTCACTAAACTCTTTATGTCAATATTTTATGAGCTTGCAATGACTGATGACTTTTCCCCTCACCTTTCAACTAGTTAAATTATCTCTCTGATTATTACTGAATTATAGAAAACAAATTAAAGACTTATGATTCCATGTTCATTGCAGAATTACTCACAATAGTCAATCTATGGAAACAACCTAAGTGTCCATCAGTGGATGAATGGATAAAGATGCAGTATATATGCACAATGGAATATTATGCAGTCATGAGAAAAGAACATCCTGCACTGAGAGCATTATGCTAAGTGGAATAAGACAGAGAAAGACAAATACTGTATGATACCACTTATTTGTGAAATCTAAAAAAGCCAAACACATAGAAACAGAGATTACAATGGTGGTTACCAGAGGCTAGGGGGTTGAGGAAAAGGAATCGAGATGTTGGTCAAAGAATACAAACTTCTAGCTATTAGATGAATAAATATGGGAAGTTCTAATGTACCGCATCATGACTAGAGTTAATAATACTGTATTACATAGCGGAAAGTTGATGAGAGTAAATCTTAAATGTTCTCACCACAGGAAAGAAAGGGTAATTATGTGCCCTGACACAGGTGTTAGCTACCCCTGTGGTGGGAATCATTTTGCATTATATAAGTGTATCAAATCAGCACATTGTACACCTTAAACTTACACCATGTTCTATGCCAATTATATCACAATAAAAAATCGAAGACTTAGGAGAAACTCTATGTAAAGATAAATCTGGAAAGCTAGTTTCCATGCTCAGTTTCTTCAAGAATTATATTAAAATTACATGTCTTATGGCAACTAATTTCATAGGCAACAAATTAAAAGTATTAATCTTTTGAGGTTATAGTTAAATTACGCTTTCAAATGCATTTTGTAAAAGTGAATAAATTCAAGAAGGAAGAAAAACTTAGATTCTATTTACTGATACCACTTAACACTATATTCATAAACAATCTTAACAGACGGTGCTAAATGATATTCTGGATTTATAACACAGTCAGAAATACCTCATCCTTAAAATTTTTAGCAATATGACCAATTCTATAAAATTTGGGCATTTATATACCTTGGCTCTTGGGTTCTATTTAGAGAAGAAAAAATAATCAAAGACATGTAAGTTCATTTTCTATCAATGCATTAATATTTGCATTTCTAAATTATTAGTCATGTGACATTAGCATTTTGATGGTTATTGGATAACTACACAGGCTATCAGTTTTGTGTAATTTTTGAACTTAATTCAAGCAATCAATGACAAACCAACAGTATTTATTGCCTTTTATGTGTCTATTACTTTGGGGCAGATAGATGTATATGATATTTTCCTCATCCTCAAAGGAATTTCTACCCTAACTGTAGAAAAAAAAAATCTGATATAAAAGGAACAATTAACCAGTCACCTGATTCAATAAATATTTATTGCACACCTATTATATGTCAAGGACTCTACCAGACAATGTGATTTCAAGGATGAATAAACATGGCTATTGCTCAAAAGGTTTACAAGGTAGTGGACTAGAAATAGCTCTAATTTTTCTGATTCCCTTGCTCTCAAAGCTACATAGTGAACAATCCTCTCATTTCTTCTGTCTCTGTCTCTATAATTCCTTTCCATCGTCACTACGATCACCTCAGATGAGGGCACTAAACACCTAATTGCTTCAAGGCCAAAGCAGATGCCCCTCCGTCTACCTCGAATCCTCCTTCCCCACTCTCACAGGCCTGCTTCTGTTTTCAGGAAGGATGAGTGATGTGTAACTCCTCAAGGAGGCCTCCTCTTGTGATCCAGCCATACCACAACCTGCCCTCTCCCTCTCCGTTTGATCTTTTCTTTCACGATACTTTTCACAATAGTAATTACACGGTTATTTATTTATTTTTCTTACTCCTCCACTTAAGTTTAAATATCATAAGAACTGAGATGCTTTTCTTGTTCACTGATGTAGCCATCGTGCCAGGCACTTAAATATGTCAAAAAGAGTGTAAAGGGAAGTATGAGATTAGAGCGTGTTGAAGTAGCCAAGGAGAGAGCTGGCCTTTCTGGGTATAACGTTTTATTTCTATAAACTGGTCTAGAATTTATATTAGACTGCAAAGTGTGACTCACAGGTGAGACAGCGACAATATTATTTGAAGTGCTAAATGCCTACGCTACTATTTCCAGGTATAGCAATATATTACTTATTAAGTTCTTATATCTACTTTCCCAAAAAGCAGCCTATCGGACTTCACCATTTTCCATTGACTGATACCATGTTTCAAAGAGAGCCACTACACAGAGCAAGTTTCTTTCAGTTTGCTGTTTTTGATTTCATATTGCTAAACTCCACTCCCAAGTATAGAAGATTTAATTATCATTATGGGTTTCAATCTATAAGTCTAGTTATTAGATAGCAGTATAGTTCGGAAATTTATCCCATTAAAATAATACATTTATGGACATTCTGATGTTATGCTCTCTCCTATGTTAGTGCACTAATTTTAAACAAATCTATCGTTGAAAAGTAATAACTGATGGATCACCTATTTTGAATCCATAGCGCCATCTGGAAGGAATTTAAATAATTTAAACTATATGTGCACACAATATATGTGAAAGCACAGGATACAATACTTCTTTTTCCTAATGTTCTATTTAAAGACAGAAATAGCTAATTTGACTTAGGTAATAGATCATTTTATGTAGCACAGTAACATATCAACGTTTTTAACAATTATTAACTCAGTACTAAATCTCATGCCCAGCCATAAAAGAACACAAGAGGACATATTATTCATTTCCTGGACTAAAGGCAGGATCACTTTAAGATAATCAACTGAAAGGGGCTTACAAATCTTTAATCACTCCCCTATTTTACTTAATAGATGAGGAGACCAGCTCAGAGAGATGAAGTAATTTGCCTAAATGAACACTACTGGTAGCATAGCCAGAAGAACCCAAGTTCACCCCTTTATTTTGAGAGGGATATGATGGTAAGAATGTGTGTTATTTTTAGAGAGCAACAAAATGATCACAAAAACATTATATTATACATATTTCCTCCCAGGAAATTATTCTGTCTAGTTAAATCAGGCTCAGGATACATTCTATAAACTGTTCCCATAATTAAATGGGCACTGATGGAAGATATCCTAAGATTCAAAGATCAGAAAAGTAATACTGTTAAGGTAATGACTAATACTGTTATATTTTCTTCATTATTTTTCTGAGGCATATGTTCACTAATTTTAATATTTGCTTTCTATGATAGATTAGAAAAGCACACATATTAAATTAGGTGCTACCATATTTGGGGGGAAAAGAAAGTATTTTTTCTCTAGTCTTTTTAATCAAAAAAAGTTCTCCATATTAGATTCCATTTTTGGTGTTAAAAATAATTAGTAGGGACAACAGAAACCAGGTACAGAATTAATTTTCAAAGGAGCTTCATGTTTATTAATGCTTACATATAAAATTTATCAATAATTTCAAAACTATCTTCAAACTAGTTCAGTGTGTACATTGTTCTTCTCATTAGGATGAGCTTAGAATTTCCAAAATATTATTCTTGCTGCAGTATTCAGACATATGTACATTAAACTGGATAAAGAATACTACACTACGGACCACTTTATGTAATTCGTATCAGCAGTAGATATCACTGTATGCGTAAAATGCTAAAATGAGGGCAAATTATGAAACTACTGAAAGACAGAGCAATTACAGTGACAAACTGAGTTAGCCAAAGAAATGCCCCTTCTATGTTCCCCACCCCTACACAAGTTAAATAATTTAACAGGGTGAAGAACATAAATGAATGAATCTTGCGTTTTGTGGTATATACGACAGTATGGAGCAGCAGGATCTCAGATGAAGTGAAGCATGCAAGGTTCATCTAATGGTATCACTTGTTTTTTAAGTGAGGCATATAAAAAACATTCTGATTTCCAGTACTTTCTTGATCCCAACACACTTTACCTAGGACTATGTCCACTCCCATTTTTATAGCATATAGAATAAGTTATAAAACAAACATTTATATAATATGGTAATTTAAAAAGGATTTTCTAAATTATGTGTTTACAAACACCAGATTATAAGCCTAAATCTCTAAATTCCCCTTGAATTGATTTGTCTTTTGATACTATGACACAGTGAGAACAAAGGGGTAAAAACAGACATCTGAGAGCAATTTTAAAGTCTCACTGAAGGAGCCGTTATCTGGTAAGTCATGTACTATATCTAAGCTTTGACTTGCAAAAATCAGGATTGGTTGATTGATGTGGAATGGAAAATGTTATACAATTACTTCCCAAAATAGGTTATGAAAATGAAATTGTACAAATGAAACAAAATTCTGCAGGCTATCAAGAATTTTCCATGCATGAATTTTATAATAACTCATAAACATTCTTCATTTAGTATATGCAAATTTTCTTTCTGACTCTTATCAAATCTCTCTCTTCCTACAGTAACACTAATTTTAATGAAAATATGACTAAGATTTCAGTTCTACCTAATAACACAGAGTTCTACTCAGTTTTTATCAATGTCTGAATTCTGAGCACCTCTACATTCTTGAATGTTGTTTCAAGATTTTCATTTTTTCCTTTAAATTTTATCTATTTCATTGTATTTTTCATTTTTCACTCATTAGAATTTGATGAATTACCTTTTATATAAGATAAATGAATAATTAAATCTCTACTAAATAAGAGGGGAAACAAGACACTTTTACTTTAGCTTTTCTTTAATTATAATTGCATAAAAGCTCTTAGTTGAAAAAAAAATCAATGTAACATTTCATGGAGTTAAATTATTTACAAAGATGCTCAGTGATAAATCAAATATAACTTTACTATGTTACTTCCATTTTAATATACCTAATATCCATTACTATAGGAAAGCACTTGCAAATTTTAAAATAAAATCTTTAGATTATAGAAATTATCAACAAAGAGACAGTCAAGAGTTATTACCTCTACACTTTTCTTAGGAACATTAAAAATTTGCCTCACAACATCCCTGTGAGGTGGGGAGTTAAATGTTCTCATAAGACAACAAAAGAAATGGGCCAAGATATGAGGGTCAGATTACACGCAGGAAAATAGCTACATGAAGTCTCAAAAGAAATGGCATCTATGGACCAGTTCTACTTTGAAGTCCAGGTAAATGCTTAAGTTTTCACTATTCTTTATCAGGAATAATAGCTATTTTGATTTTCAAGAAACAGAAATTTTTCTCCATCGAGGGCTTCTAAGTCTTCTGAAACTTAAGTGGAGCACGTATGACACAGTATTTTGCCAAAGCAACAAAACGAAATGCCATGCGAAGTCATTTTTTCTTCTTCTATGTGTAGATATCTTAAATGCCATGTAGGCATTCACAGGAATTCACACAGTATCTTCTTTAAAGGTACTATTTCTTTTGACTCTTCAAAGTTAAAACTCCAATAATTGGGTCTTTTAAAATTGTCACGTTTCCTTCAAGTTAGTTACTCTCTCACAGTCAGAGGCTATTTGCATCTTTCCAATTAGGATAAACTGTTGATCCTCTTTTTCCACGGGATATGGTGATTCCACTAAGTTCCAAAACTAACGGAGGTCACAGAAGTCGTCTACCAAGGAAAATTGGTTGTCTCCGCAGTAGAAAAAAAAATCCAACTTGGAGAAGTGATCTTTTCCGACTTTTCAAAAAAAAAAACCCCAAACTATCCAGTAGGTGTCAGAATGTAAGGAAGTAAGGAGTCCAGCTTTTCCATTATTAAAAAAAAAAAAAAAAAAAATATTTCAAGCAGCTTTTTTTTTTTTTTAAGTGAAAGTGGGGGAAAGGTAAGGAAGTCTAGGTACGTGATTGGTATGTGATTTTTCTTCTTTATTTTATGCCCAAGATATCTCTCTCCCTAAAATCCCCAAAATGTGATAATATGTCTAGTACTAGTTCATGGCTTAACATCTAGTACATCCTGTGGGTTGTGAGAGCTCTAAAATAAAGTACAGCTCCCCTCCTTGCTATGAAAATGAAGACTTTCTAACCAGATGCACCGTGTTTTCCCAAAAATAAGACCTAGCTGGACAATCAGCTCTAATGCATCTTTTGGGGCAAAAATTAATGTAAGTCCCGGTATTATATATTAATATAAATTATATATTATTTGTATTATATTATTATATTATATTACATTATACTGGTATTATATTATATTATATTATATTATATTATATTATATTATATTATATTATATTATATTATATTATATTTTATATCCGGTCTTATATTATAGTAAAACATATTTTACTGTATTAATTTTTTATCCGGTCTTATATTAATTTTTGCTCCACAAGACACATTAGAGCTGATTGCCCGGCTAGGTCTTATTTTAGGGGAAACACGGTATGACAGAATGGCTAAGCTACACTTTTTAAAAGAAGCTGAAAAGGTATGACTACTATACAACAGCAGTATTCTTGGACTCAGATAACACCCACATAATTTAACAAATTACTAATATCCATTCTCTATGTCGCTAGAGGAAAAAATCTGTTATTTCATAGAGACCAAGAGGCCTTAGGTTTTCTCTTTAATAGTAACTAAGCTTGTTAGTAAAGCATACTCTAGAATGATCCAATTACAAAAAAAAACTATTAAACCAAAGGATTGAATATACTTTCTATCTCAAGACACTTTGGGTAACATGCTTTTCCATTAACCTCATCATATTATAGACTCCATAGCATCTATGAAGGAAATCTCTCTCTATGTCTAAGGTTTCATATTCAGTATCACAGAGAACTTTTCTTGTTGAAAAACACAAACAAACAAACAAACAAACAAAAGACTTTGGTGCTTTTTTCAGAGTTGGAGAACTCATATTCCCCATTTCAAAACTTACTACAAAGCTACACTAATGAAGACAGTGTGATACTGACATAGGGATAGATAGATCAAGGGGACAGAACGGAGAGTTCAGGTAAATGAGACTAAAAAACCATGGGCTAATTTAGCTAGTGACTTAATATTCTACTTTGTAAGCACAGGCAGCCTTTAAAATGTCCTAAGACATGGTTACAATATCCTTATATTGCTTCAATGTTAATGTACATGTATGCTGAAAACTCTTTTAGACTGCATGCATACAGAAACACAACCCCTCTATGATAAACTAGGTAAAACATTGTTGACATAAAACAAGTATTGATCACAAAATCGATCATTTAAAATAATCATCAGCTAACATTTCTATAGTGCAATAAGGAAAAACCCATGATGAATCTTTTCTAGAGTAATAATTACATTAGAAATCAGTTCTTTGAAATGAACAACTTAATATGTATATTTCTATTCATATTTAATATGAACTGCTTTATATTTATTGAAATGAATACACTGTCATCTTCTAAAGTATAGTTACAGTTTTCCTCTTTTCAAAAAGGGCATATTTTTATTTTCTTGTAATCAAAAAAATACTGAAGAAAAAATCAACTATATCACTTACAAAAACAGATAAAGAAGTAAGTGTACCCCCATTCCCACCATCTATAAAAGCTGCTTCACATATTTTGGAGAGATACAAAACTAGAAAACTGGAAGGTTTCATATTTTTAGATAGGAAAACTAAGGCCTAGTGATAAGCTTTTAAAATATAGTGACAGTTTTATAAGAAGAATTCTTCCTCTCAATCTAGTTCTTTTATCTTTTAAAATAAACTATAAATTACCTTTTAAGAAGTAAACATAAGGAAAGAATATTGCTATATTTGTCAAAGTATAGATTCCTAAAACTACCAAGTCAAAGGAGTAAATCATCAACCAATCAGAACAAATATTAATGGGAAAAACACTAAAAAGTTAGGAATATAGGAGAACTTCTTCTAGCTGATAAAGAACATTTATGAAAAACCCACAGCTAACATCATATTTAACGGTAAAAAACTGAAAGCTTTCCCTCTAAGATCAGGAACAAGATGGGAATGTCTACTCTTCTCACTTCTATTCAGCATTGTATTATAGTTTCCACAAGGCAACAAGTCAAGATAATGAAGTAAACAAACCAGGAATGGAAAGGGAGAAACAAATTATCTCTATTGGCAGATGACATGATTTTGCATATAGAAAATGCTAAGGAAGCTACTAACAAACTATTAAAACAAATAAATGAGTTTAGCAAGTTTATGGGACACAAGATCACTATACAAAAATCAATTGTATTTCTATATACTAGCAATGAACAATTAGAAAACGCAATTAAGAAAATAACTTCAGGATGATAGCATCATAAAGAAAATACTTAGGAATAAATTTAACAAAAGAAATGCAAAACTTATACTCTGAAAACAAAACAGTTGAAAGAAATTAGAGCTAAATAAATAGGAAATCATCCCATGTTTATGGAAAGACTTAATATTAAGATGGCCATCCAAAAACTGTTCTACAGATTCAATGCAATCCCTACCAGAATCCCAATGGCTTCTTCGCAGAAATTCACAAGCTGATCATAAAATTCACATGGAAATTCTAGGGACTCAGAATAGTCAAAACAATCTTGAAAAGGAAGAATAAAGTTGGAGAACTCATATTCTCCATTTCAAAACTTACTACAAAGCTACAATAATGAAGACAATGTGGTACTGGCATTGGGAGAGATAGATCAAGGGGACAGAACTGAGAGTTCAAAAAATAAACCCTCACATTTATAGTTAACTCATTTTTGACAAGGATGTCAAGAAAACTCAATAGGAGAAGAATGGTCTTTTCAACAAATGGTGCTGGGACAACTGGATAACCCGTGCAAAAGAATGAAGTTGGACCTCTAACAATCATATAGAAAAATTAACTCAATGTGAACCAGATCTAAATGTAAGAGTTGAAACTATGAAATTCTTAGAAGAAAACATAGGTGTAAATCTTTGTGACTTTGGAGTAGGCAATGCTTTCTTAGATATGACACCAAAACCAAAAGCAACAAAGAAAACATAAACAAATGAGACTCAATTAAAATTAAAAGTTTTTGTGTTGCAAGGGACACCATCAAGAAGGTGAAGCGGCAATCCACGGAATTGGAGAAAGTATCTGCCAATCATTTATCTGATAAGGGGTTAATATCCAGAATGTACTCATTTAAAGAATTACAACTCAACAACAAAAAAATAAACAACCCGATTAAAAATGGGCAAAGGATCTGAGTAGCCATTTTTTCAAAAACGATTTACAAGTGGTCAATAAGCACATGGAAAAACTGCTCCACAACATTAGCCATCAGGGAAATACAAATCAAAACCACAGTGAGAAACAACTTCACACCTACTAGGATGACTATAACCAAAAAGCAAATAATAACAAGTGTTGATGATGATGTAGAGAAATTGGAACACTTAGGCCCTGCTGGTGGGAATGTAAAATAATGCAGCTGCTTTGCAAAACCGTCTGGCAGTTCCTACCAAATTTATCACAGAATCACCACATGACCCAGCAATTCCACTTCTAGTTATACACCCAGAGAATTGAAAACCTATATTTACACAAAACTTTCACACAAATATTCACAAAAGCATTATTCATAACAATAATGGAACTTTCAAAAAGTGGAAACAACCTAAATGTCCATCAACTGATGAGTGGATCAATAAAATATGGTATATCCATACAATGGACTATTATTTGGCAATAAAAGGAAATGAAGTATTTATACATGTGACAACATGGATGAAACTTGAAAACATGTTATGTGAAAGAACCTAGTCACAAAAGTCCACATATTGTATGATTCCACTTACACAGAATGTCTAGAACAAGCAAATCTACAGAGACAGAAAGTAGATTACTGGTTGCCTAGGATGGGGGTGGCAGGGAGTGCGTGAAGGAGAAAAGGGGAGTGACTGCTAATGGGTACAAGGTTTTGGGGGAGGTGATGAAAATGTTCTAAAATCTATTGTGATGATGGTCGCACAACTCTTGCGAATATACTAAAAAACCACTGAACTGTACATTTTAAATATGTGAATTGTTCAGTATGTGAATTATACTTCAATAAAACTGTGACTGAAAACATTAATGGGACTATTAATAGCTAAGTGATTCCAATTAGAATTAAAAAGGCAAAGTACCATATTTTGCCATGTATAATACACACCCACATTTTTGGCCCTAATTTTCAGGGGAAAAATATCTTTTGTTTTAATTTTTTAATTCAAATTTTTATTTGTTTACATTTAGATATTTGTATTTTGTATTATATAAGAATTTTAGCGTTTATTTTTAACATATTATGGTACAAATAATTACAATACACAAGAACAGATACAAGGTACAAAAAATTTTATGTACCAGTAACAAATCTGCGATATTTACACATCATAGAAGGCCAAGAACTCTTCGTCATTGCAAGTTCGTCATAAGTTCAACAAAACCGATTATCATATTCCAGGGTATTACTTTGCATATGGATATCATTATAGATTTCTAGAGTTACACTTTTAATTCATAAGCATAAATAAAAGAATTTAAAACATTTACATAATACAGAATTAATACTACCCATGTATAATGTGCATCCTTATTTTTTCCTCACAAATTTGGGCAAAAAAATTGTGCATTATACACGACAAAATACGGTGATTATTCTTCATATTGGTATCTTTGTTAGCCCTGCCTAATATATGAGTATGATCTATTTTTGATACTAGTGATCAAATTGCACTAACTTATATACCCCCTTCTGTCATCTCAGTTACAGTAAAAGCATATACATTTATTCACTCAAGAAATTCATTATCTATTACATACCTAAATGGCTAGAAACTACATGGGATACCAAAAAATGTAAGTCAACGACGCTTAGTCTAGAAGCTAAGAATCTACTAGGGGAGTTTAGCAAGTCATAGCAAGTGAGTTCAGGAGAAGGGGAGCTGTCTCAACCAGGATGGACCATAATGATCAATGACTCTGGAGACCTCTCTGGTCTAATCTAGCCATTAGAAAATAGTGATGCTGAATACCTGTTCCTGGACTTGCTTTCACTTCTATATAATGAAGTGGCTGGACTATGTAATAGCTAAAGATCCTTCTATCTCCAAAGTTCTAATAACAATGTTTAGATTTCAATTTAGGCCAGAGTCATAAAAATTAACCATTTGTCTACATTTGGATATATAGCCAAGCTAAACTGTCAATGGAAAATGGCAAACAATTAGAAAACAAATAAAAGTAAAATGTACATTTATTTCAATGACTTAGTTATATCTACATTTTATACACCCTGCAAGGAGGGTAGTCCATGGAGCATGAAAACTTTCAATACATTTCAGTGAATTAACTGTCAGCTTTTTTCCATGTGAAATGTGAGGTTAATGTGTTATCCCATGAAGTAAGAGTTGGCCCCAATCTGTATACTTCTGCCAAATGTACATAGTACAAGTCTCAATTTTAAAAATACTTATAGTCCTTAAATTCACTTCTTTCAGTCAAATAATATTTGTGCTGACTTTTATAAGAGATGAAATTTTAAAAAACACATTTAGCTATAATTGGTTTAAAAACAAAGAATATGAACGGTCTACTTTCACAGAAAACACATCATGGAGTCACTCTGTACTGCATTTTAAGTAAGGAGAAAAATTGTTCTCAAGAGAAGAATAAAAATTTTTGTATTCCAAAGAAAATGCACATTTTAGTATCTTTCACATTATTTAGGTAGTTAACAACATTGTTTATTTACGCATTATCTTTAACATTTCTTTATACAAACTAGGAAACTTTGAAGAAAGTCAGACTAAGTCACTTAAACTCAAGTCTTGAGTTTGATAACAGTGACTGGTTTTCAAAGAATGTAACTAGTTTTATATTTTAGCTTCAAGGTCTTAGGAACCTGTAGGTGTAACTAGCGGATTGAGGCATTGTACCAAAGGCATTCTGTAAGGGAAATTGTTTCAATCGTATGTTTATTGAATGTTTACTGGGCTAAGCACCAGGAATATAAATGAATAAAACACAATCCTTGCCCCAGAACCGACTGAAACGTTAATGTTAACCTCTATATGTCAGTTTGGAGGCAATAGGGATTTAGCAGAAAAGGAAACATAATTCAGTCGGAGGACATGAAAGAAAGCTGATCGGAGGAGGTAATGCTGGAGCTTGTAGGATATATAGGGGATGACAGGTTGGTGGTAGAGTTAGAGGCAGAGGTGAGGTGGGAGAAACTATGGAGAGAGGGAGGGAGAGAGGGAGGGCGGGGGAGAGAGAGAGAGAGAGAGAGAGAGAGAGAGAGAGAGAGAGAGAGAGAGAGAGAGAGAGAGAGAATCAGATGTTGCAAAGCGATGGGAGAACATTCCAAAAACAAGGGAGCAAAGATTTGCAGAAGAGAATAATAACAAGGTTGCTTGATTGTATGTGGAGTACAATCAATCTGGAGCAACTGCTACAGTAGCACAAAGTGATGTGGCTGGGGACACATCACCGAGTGCCTACGGATTGGTCTACATACACCACGCCACTGAAATATGTTAAGGAGGAAAGTAACATGGTCAGATTTTTGTGTTTGAGAAAATTAATAACACCTGTCACAGTAATATGTCACCAAAGAGAAAATATCCAGTATTCCAAAGCTGAAAATTTTATCCTCCAAAATACCTCCACCAAGAGTTTATAAGAGTATTACAACAATGGATATTACTAGCTGGGAATTTCTCAAAATCCTTACCCTGGGCTAAACCATATGTAAATCAGAAAGATTCCTTTTGAAAGTCTAAACTAGAAACCAGATTGGATCATCTAGTCCCAATCCCTCTGTTTGGACTTATTTTTTAAAAACCTTTAGTATCTTCAAGTGAAACTCATACACTCCACTTTACCACAGACATCACAATTCCGTACTGTCACACACACCACAAATTTCACACATGTATGTGCCTTGCTTGGCCCTGGCCTCTGCCTACATTCACTAGTCCCTTACTACTCTAGTAAGAGGAAAGATGGAAAGCCAAATCCAAAAAAACAACAACATTTTCCCCTAAGTCCCAGAACAGAACTGTCCACATCACAAGCTTCCCTTCCAATGGAATCCCTATTATGGTCTCCTAAGAACAGAAATGGAAGGAAAAAAGGAATTTTTAAAAGCCCTCTTTAGGGATGAGTTCATAATCAATCTAAGGTCAATCTGTCCCGTTGTGAATGTCACACTTTTAACTCCAGCTGGTCATCTTGGAAACAGAAGTTGACAATCACTAGAGATGGACTGGTGAACATTCTTTGCCATGAATTACAATGATAAGGTAGAGGGGGAGAAGGGGGAGGGGCTAATCTCTATGGGGGTTGGGTTAGTAATGCCTTCATATCAAGTGAACAGTATTTTTCTTTATGCAAATAATCTATATTAAGTTACAGTGCCTGAAAAAAAAGTTTCAGCAAATTTTCACATTTTCTTCAAAATCTTTTCAAAGATATTAGAAGAGAATAAAGGTTAGTTCTTAAAAAATTCAAGATAGAAAATTTAAGTATACTTATTTAGAAAGGTAAACCCTCTTGGTCACTAAACTGCATTTTTTATTGCATTTTATTTAAGAATATATGAACTGCTTTTCACTTTCCAGAGAATGCAGAAGGGGACATATTACCAAATTACCATAGCAGTTCTTATAAAATGCTATCTGTTCATAATTATGGTAAAGGAAATTATACATCTCCAAATTGTTATATTGAAATCTCTCACAAACTGTCTTGGCCTTCAAATTAACTTTTGAAAACCTAATCTAACTGATGAGGTTTAATGATGGAAGAATAACAATATTTAAGTCAATTGTAACTGCAACAATGAGGGGAATCCAACAACTTACATTTTTCATCTGCAGTTATATCAGTGACAAAGCACTTCTTGTGTAAACAAGTCCCAGCTTTACAAAGATTTATCAAAACAAAAGTTACCTGCAGAAATTATTTCTATTTTACTTCATAACTATAATTCTTTATTATTCATAAAAAAGAGACAGATGGCATAGCTGTGGAGAGTATAGAAACGTTAACAGTCATTCACTCTTTTCCTGTTTGTATCATCTTTCAAGTAAGTACAAACTGTATTTGATTCAAGGTAAAGCACTATTTTTTTTATTTTAACATGTAACTAAAATGGTGTGCAAAATTCCCAATGAAATTTAGTTTTTGAGGTTGTACAAAAATCCCTAATCACAGTTTTAAAGTAATAGCTTTCTGAAACTCCAATAATGAAGAAATTAATTTACTAATACAAATGGAATGAACCCACCCAGATTTCATAACTTTTGATAAAATTGTCGTCATACTGATTTAAAACAAAAATCAATATACTAAAGAGCAACGTGTCTGCATACATGCTTTAATGAATATCTGTTGGAAACACATGAAGTAATAGAAATATCTCTTTTAACAGAATAAAAGATACATGCAGTACCCCCGAAATGCATAAATTTTAGCAGCACCATAAGAATGCATTATTTAAACATTAGAAGAATTTAAATATAATCAGTGCTTTAAAAAGCCTATTTTCCATTAACAGAATCCAACTGTTACTAAAATTTATCAGTACAAAAATAGCTTCATGAGCTACTAATGTCTATATATCTGTTCTGAACTCTCAAACACATAGCAGCAGTTATTTATCAATATGTTAGGATAATAAATGTGCAATGAACAAAATTAAAAGTTTTAGTTTTAAATATTATATGTATTATATTCTAACAGCATTGGGATAGTATAAAATAAACAATTTCCAGGAGTATTGAAATAGCTTTAAATCTTTTTAAAAAATCCTAGGATCTATTATTATTAAGAAATAACAAGTAAATTTCAGAATTCCATACAGTTGATGCTATGAAGCAAATAATATTCCCTGGAATGAGAGAATAAAATCTTCCCCCGTATATATATGCTAGTCTATTAGTATATAGCTACTTTATTTAGTATATAGTTAATCTAAGACTATGGTCTCAAAGGATACCTGAACACTTCAGTGAGTCAGAGTATATGCCTGCTCCGTCCCAAAAGGATATTTAAGTTAAAAAATAACTTCTTAAGAAAAAATGCCATTTAGATAAAATTTAATACCATTTCCCCAAAGAAATGAGTTAACATTTTCATCTTCACCATCTCCCTCTTTTACATATCCCTAAATTTTAAAAAGTATTTAAATAAATACAATAAAAAAGTGTTAATGTATTGAAACTTATTCAATGAGAATGTTTTTTGCATAGTTTATGACACGGACATAAAACAGTACTATAGTACTGGACTAAGGAGTATTGAGCAGCCCATTTTTTAAATTTAGTTATGCAGTATAATTAAAAATCAAAGAAAGAGTAAATAATTCAAGTAACCCTATACTGCCGCTGAGTTAGATAAGTTGTATTAACCTAGTAAGTAAGTTTTTTAAAAGTTCAAAATAATTTTAGGCTGTCGCTTGCCCAAGGGCAGCCTCTACTCTGCCTGTGGAGTGGATCACCTCACAATAAACTTCTTTTGTTCCTTAAAAAAATTTAAAAAGTTCAAAAGTAATTTTAAAAAAAAAATTTGTGGATGAATTACATGTCTGGAATTTCTTATATGTATTACATATCATATATCATATCATATCATATATTATATTATATCAGACTTGATCTTATATTGTAGTAAAATAAGACCAGGTCTTATATTAATCTTTGCTCCAAAAAATGCATTAGAGCTCATGGTCCAGCTAGGTCTTATTTTCAGGGAAACATAGCATGTTCCTTATTGAGCAGGAAAATGGTATCCACCATAACAGAGAAACATTGGCAAAATATTGTTTTTGCTATTCATTCTTTTCTGTTAAAATAAGTACTAAGTAGGGAATATAGTCAACAACATTATCATAACTATTTATGGTGTCAGGTAGGTACTAGACTTATCGGGATGATCACTTCATAAACTATATAAACATCTAACCACTATGCTGTACACCTGAAACAAATACAGTATTGAATGTCAACTGTAATTGAAAAATAAAAAGTTTTTTTAAAAAAAGTACTAAGGAAGAAAGACAAATGGTCTAAGCCTTAAAACAGATTTCCTCTGTCTTCCTTTGCCACAAGAAAAAGAATGGTGTGTCAAGTTTAAACATTCATGAGTTTCAGATTTAAATAAAAATTATTTTGATATTCTTTCTGTCTCTAATTCATGGCAACCCTTGCCCTTACCTCTACACATGTATCCTAGGATAGGAACAGTTATTAACTTCCTGACACAACAATGTGCTCATGTTGGGGATTTGACTAAAATTTAGCATAGTTAACTAACTGGTACTAGGACACATTCAGGTCAAAAAGGCTGAGCTGTAGTCCTCAAGTTTTTAGAAATGACCTGTGTGACCTAGGACAACTCACCTATCCTCTGGGAGTTAGTCTCATGTGTAAAGGCACATGTTTTCAAACTTTGACAGTTAGCACTATAATCCAGCACACACATAAATAGGTACATTACTGACACAAAGTTTCTACTCTTATTGTGAGTTTTACTCTGATGTTTCCTATTTGGTTTTATTATATTTCACTTTTCAGAATGCCATGAATAACCTAAATTAATTTCAAATTACCACCGTTTGGAAAATCCTGGATTACACCATCTCTCAAGTCTCTTCTAGCTGTGATATTTTGGGATTTTAACATTAGCAGCAAAATACACTATCTTGTATTGCAGGCAGAAATCAAAACAAGGTCAGAGAGTAAGTCTTCTAAAATCCTATAGCTAGACAGTTTTACAATAGAAACCTATAAGATGTAATGCCTTTAACATAATTAAAAGCTTAAATTCACCTGATAGGTCTTATTTTCAGAACTCAAACATCTCCATGGCTAATCTATAGATTCTAGTAGTCAAAGAAGCTCTATCTTCAAATCAAATAACTCCCATTAAACTCCCAGAAATGGAGAAAATCAACAGATGACAACCAATCCCAGTTAGTAACTTCAAATACTAAGGATTAGCAGAGGAATAAACACTTAGAAAACTTTTGGCCCATAAAGTAAACTAGGAATAGTTTTTACAAATATTAAAACACAGAAGTTCTTGTTTCTAAATGCAACACTATTCAAAGCATGTGACTCAAGTGTCAGCCAAATAAATCAATTTTATAATTACGTTCAGTGCAGTTAAGTCTATGTATTAAATGGATATGTTAAATATAATTTCATAGAAGGATATTTTTCCTCCCTCAACATAAATTGCACACTAATCACATAGCTCTTTAATTTTAATTGCTGATTGTAAAAACCCACATGTTTTACAAATCATATAGTCTTCAGATCAGAGGAACTAAAACTTTTCATGTGTTCAGTCATTTTTACAGCTACAGAAAAGAGAATATGCTCATACTGCAATAGTTAAATCATGATCTCCATGATAATTCCAAGATATGCCTACTGTTTATGCAAATATTAGCAGTTTTAGAAACAATTTTGAATAGCTTCACAGTAAAATAGTTTTTACCATTCATTACTAAAAACAAACAAACAAAAAAAACACCTTAACTAATTTCTTCTTTCTCAGCCTGACCATGAGGTCCCTCAATGTTAGTCTCTAATATGCTTAATCCTATGCCCCTAATACTCAATAAATTCAATTAAAATTAGAATTCCAACAAAAAAAAGAGTTTGGAATATCTCACTTCATAATCTTCTGAATATGCTAAAGAATTTGATTTTTTTAAACACTGGTCCCAAAAAGCGGTGCACAACAAAGGGAAACTATTTTCCTAATTTCAACTAAAAGTACCTAGTCAAAAGTTTCCAAAGAAAGATAAAAATTAACTTTAAGACAATGCCTGATTAGTATTTGTTTATATTTGCAATACTGCAGTTTCATAGACCTCCTTATATCCTAAAAATACCACAGTATGGCCAATAATTAATGTAACTGGTTTGGAACACATTTAGGATAAATTGTATCTTTTTAAAGTATCAAATTATTTTAAAATTCAGAAGCATGTGAAGATTTATTTTCTGTTGGTGTACAAAAATAATTTTGATATCATCATTAACTTCATTCTAGAAGTTACCTCAACAACTTGCTTCCTTCTGTGAAATCACACAGTTAGATCACCTCTAATAGAAAGTAGGAAGAAGTCTATTTAAAAAAAAAAATTATAACCCTCAAGAACATACATGAAAATGCAAACCAGGTTAACAAAGGAGGCCTTCTAGGGGCTCTGTTAAAAATCGAAGTACAACACGTGTATTGTTTCACTGAAAAACGATTTGTATTGTAATTAGCTCAGTAGCCCTTTTCCTACATTAATAATGGAAATGTTCACCCCAGTCCAACTAGGCAACTATAAATTATTAAAACCTTTCTGAGGTTGGCAGAAAGAATTAAAAAACAAAACAAAAAAGTCTGACCTGGAATTTTCACTCAAGGTTGTAACTTCACAAGATGTATCTGAAACCCAAATAACTTTTTTACACATTTTACTTAATCATGATGCTTGAATTGAATCTGTACCTATGTGAAAATGGCAATGCATTCTGAGTTGGTTCAGCCCTTGGCTCTGAGTTCTGTGTCACATCAGGTGTTCTTTCATCGTCTGTCCCATTGATACTTTCTGGTGTTAAAGGAGACTGAAGATCCCCGCCTGCTGATTCCTTAAAAACAAGGGTAGGATAAGAAAGTATTATATTTCTGTTAAAATACACAAGATAATCTTAAAGTTAGAACTGACTCTGATATATGCTTACTTATGAACCATATTTCAATTCAAATTTGAGTCAAAGACTTAAAAAAATTAAAATCTGAAGGAGAAATACTTTTTAAAAGCAAAACAACTCATAAGAAAACTATCTGAAACGTAACACAATTTAGAAATGTGGGGGTGGCAGGATGGCTCAGTTGGTTGGAGCGCGGGCTCTCGACAACAAGGTTGCCGGTTCAATTCCCACATGGGATGGTGGGCTGTGCCCGCTGCAACTAAAGATTGAAAACGGCGACTGGACTTGGAGCTGAGCTGCACCTGTCACAACTAAGTTTGAAGGATAACAACTTGGAGCTCAGGGGCGCTGGAGAAACACACTGTTCCCCAATATTCCCCAATAAA
Source organism: Rhinolophus sinicus (assembly GCF_057876585.1). Lineage (NCBI taxonomy): Eukaryota > Metazoa > Chordata > Mammalia > Chiroptera > Rhinolophidae > Rhinolophus > Rhinolophus sinicus. The sequence goes on from NC_142503.1 coordinate 51,144,784, forward strand.
AAATATAAAAAAAAAAAAAAGAAATGTGTTAGGTTGGTGCAAAAGTAATTATGGTTTTTGCAATTATTTTAACTTTTTAAACCGCAATTACTTTTGCTCCAGCCTAGTACTGTGTTTCCCCGAAAATAAGATCTAGCCGGACAATCAGCTCTAATGCATCTTTTGGAGCAAAAATTAATATAAAACCCGGTCTTATTTTACTATAAGACCAGATGTAATATAATGTAATATAATATAATATAATATAATACCCGGTATAATATAATATAATATATAATAGAATATAATAATTCCAGTCTTATATCAGTTTTTGCTCCAAAAGATGCATTAGAGCTGATTGTCTGGCTAGGTCTTATTTTTGGGGAAACAGGGTAGTTTCAAAGAACTGAAAAACTTGTGGGTTTATATAAGCAACTAATTGGTTCTAGAATAAAAGATATCCAAGGAATTACTTGAGAAGAAAAAGAAGACGGCACAAAAATGCAACAAGGTGTGATTTTATTTGGGAGGGTAGCAAGGCGAAAGGGAAATTTTCAACAAGTTTTAATTTTTTTATTTGTCCTACTTTACAATTCCTAGAGTTATTTTTCAAAGCAACCAGAAATACCTCTATTAACATACATAATGATATTAGTGTATTTTGGCTTTTCTTGCCTGCTACTCATAATGGAATTGTTTTTTCACAAAATTTCCTTTTATGTCTACTTTTAATTAAGATTTGCCTATCAAGGCAAATTTAATTTATCCCTCTGGAAAATAAATGGAATTCAAAATGAAGCTAAAGCTGACACTAATTCTTGCAACTGCCATTATCATATCATCCAAATTTGATATTAGAATTCAGAAGGAGGGATCATTTGACAAACCTCTAACCAGGACAAATCTTAGCACCAGATAGTTGAAGAGCCGCTTGGTAGACCCTGTGTTATCACTAGGCAATAAAACTTCCCAACTGAAATATTAGGCTATGTTAGGGAACAAAATGAAAACATCAGTGTCCAACAGGGAGCTGGTTAGGTATGGCCATAGTCTGTCAACATAGTTTGTATTTAGAAGAATACAAGATTTCTTCAAATACAAACAAGAAAAATATGTGTAATACAGGCAAATGCTTATAATGAGAAAATACGTGAGAATATAAGGCTATATCTAGGTTATGAAGAAGTGCTAGAAAGATATATGGTGGAACATGCAAACATGGTGAGACTTTCTTTTGGGGGCTTCTGATTTTATAATGCTGTATATATTTTATTTCACATTTAAATATTTTTACTAATAGTACTATAATGCTATAAATTATGTAAGCTATCAAAGATCAAAAGGCAACTCTCTCAACAATTTTTTTCAATTATTAATGGAATCTTTATTTTGACCTTTAATTTTATTCTTATTAAATCTTTCTCCTAAATCCTCTTTGTTTCCATTAACTAATAGTTAATGCATGAATAAAGTTTATAGTATAATGTGACAACATAAAATTGTTTTACTACAAAGTCAAATCCTGCTAAGTGAATAACGGGAACAATACCCAAAGGGACTACTACCAGGTCAATTATGAACCATATCAATTAAGCAGAAAAAGTTTAAGCAGCCAATTAGAAATCATGTTATCATCTTTGGTTTCAATAAATCAGGACTATTTTCCTCCAAGAAAGGCCAAACCAAACTAAAATAATCAAGGTTGACTATCCCATCACCTAAGCAGTAAGTTGGCCAAGACCTGATTCAGTGGAAATGATAACAGAAACAAATTACTTGGCACCCCTGAAAGGACATAACCAGCATTAGCAATTAAAGATTCACTTAGGAATTTGCTTGAAACAGTTGACAAGAGTGTGAGGAACAAAAGTAGATTAGGATTAAAAGAGAGGGAGGAATCAATAATGTTGTAAAGATTTTGTAGGGTATCCGATGGACACTTGTCTCATTAGGGAGACCACCTCAGGGATGATGTAGATGCCTGATCACTGCACTGTACACCTGAAGCTGAAGAATAATGAATGTCAACTACTATTTTATATATATATACATATATAAATATGTATATATAAATATATATAATATATAAATACATATTATATATAAATATATAAATATATATTATATAAATATATACAATATATAAATATTTATATTTATTTATTTACATATATTTATATATTATATATATATGTATATAGTTACAAGAAGTGGAGTTCAGCATTAGGAATAGAGACAGTGGAAATGAATGGCTGCATGCGATGTCAGAGGCGTAGTAGATGGGGGTAGGAGGGTTATCACTGTGTGAGGGATATAAAGGATAAATGTCTATTACATTGTTTTGCACACCTGAAACTAATTTAAAAAAACACAACAACAACAACAACAAAAAATAAAAAATAAAAAATAAATAAAAGAGAGGGAGAAAGATGAGTAGTAGTTTGATTTCTGGTCCTTACTACCTTCTGGGGGAAAATTAGGAGGGTTTTGAGGCATGTGTCTTGGGGAGGCTAGAAACGTTGAAGTTACTGAAGTAGAAAGACTGTTCTCAGAGGCAAGTTAAGGAAAGGAAGGTGAGGAAACAAGGGATAGAGGCTGACCATTCCAGCATCACAACACAGAAAGCTTTTCTCCAGAAAACTTGAATATTAGCTATATTTAACGAAAGGCATATTTAATCACCTTAGATTATTATATCTAAAATGAAATGGAAAGAAATGCTAGGAAAGAGAGACAGAAGAAGAGCAAAAGGATACATTAAGGAAGATGAGGCCAAGATCAAACGTCTACTGTCATAAATCATTCCCTACACCTGGTCACCATCCAGAGCCACCGTCGCTGAAATCCCATTTCTGATAACCATAGGAAAAATAAAATTAAATACACAACTGAAATAGGTATATATACTATTCTATAACATATAGTATATCATATAATATCAGAAAAATGACATAAAAATCCACTAATATAACACCTAGATTTCTTTGCAAGTGCTAAGGGTTAGCTCTACTTACGGAAAAATACCCAGGAAATTACAGAAAATTAATTACCAGTATGATTTATATAAAACAGATAACATGGAATTTCAATCAACAGATTCATATTCAAAGACTTCAGCTTTAAATCAAAATATTGATGAATAAATAAAACTTAATGCGGTGCTCGCTTCGGCAGCACATATAATAAAACTTAATGTTATTGAATTTTAATTTATAAATTTAAAAGAATCTTTAAAAAAATTCTTCATATTAACTGACATTTGGGATTAACTCATCAACTACTGGTTTTGATTCCAACAGGTAAAGAGGCCTTGTACTGTACAACCTCCTGTCCTCTCAACCTAACCCACTCCCTTTCCACCTGCTCTTCAACCTTGACTTACAATCTCTTCGCCCTCTGATACTACGCTGCTTCATCAGGCTCAACCAGGCTCAACACCAGAAAGCCAGTCACCTTATTTATACTCTCACCAGCATCATCCAATTTCCGGGGTTCTTTTACCCTCTATATTACCTATCTTGTCAATTTCCAATTTCACATTGGCTGAACTGTCATTCCCCATTCTTATGTCCCCAAACTACCAAGAGCTAGGCAAGAAAATACTGTTAAATATGCTATGAAGATAGCTTTGAGCTCTGACTTTAATTATGCTCTTGAAATGCCAAGTAATCTTTAATTTACTTACTCCCACTTGACTTTTTTTTCCCCTTTACCTAACCACTATTCCACACCACTGTTCAAGCCTTCTTTCTCTCTTCAGTTGTCCTTCCTCTCAGGGAATGATCTAATTCTTTCTTCACAGAGAAAACAGAAATAAACTGGCATAGACTTCCTCAATCACTCTCCTATCTTTATCTGAGTCCATTTTTATCCTTCCCTCCTGTCTCAGATAAAGTGGCTAATTTGCTTCCATTCTCCCCCCCCTCACATTACCTCTTGCATAATGCTCCATCAATGATCCCTTCCTTCTATTCTTCTTTTTCCTTCACTGACTCCTTCCTTACATTTAAAAACATATTTAAGTAAGTCACTCCTACACATACGTTCTTGAAAAAAACATTTTGTTAGCTCCACATCCTCCTGAGATTACTCATAAAGGAGAAACAAATATGTGTTACCTTATAGTCTCTCTACCAAACATTTTGGTCACAAATAGCCCAAAGTCAACTGCTTTCATTCTAAAACTGCTTCACGTTGCCCTTCCTTCACCAGCAGTCCACCTATAATTACAGTGAACTCCCTTTTATTCGGTTGAAAGTCCTAAGTCCCATCATTGGTACGCTGACATTGCCACATCATATCCCATCATATCCTAGAATTTAAAATTTGCAGGAAGAAGTCTCTTGACTTCTGCTGGTTCATTTCCTACTTCTATTTAGTGTCTTGCCCTATAGCTCCCTCCAATTTCTTAAATAACAATCTTTAAGTGATAATTTTGATTCTTGTTTCTCCTCCCTTTTCATTCTATTTCTTTCTGGATGTTATTCTCACCTACAGCTTTGACTACAATATATTTGTTGATGACTCATGAGACTTAGCTCCAATTTCAAGTTTCTAACTACCCACAGGACATATCTACCTGGATGCCCCATTAGGATACAACTTCAATATCTGAAGTGGAAATCTTTTTCTGAAGTTCGTGCTACAAACCAAGTATAGAAGTTTCAAAAACATCTAATTCCTCACGTACCACCCTCCTTTATTTACCCTTACCATCCCCTTAATTACCACATTTCCTCCAAATTCAGTCAATTTCACCATTGTTATGTCTATTCCCTTCTCTCTAGTCTCACTGCCAGTACCCAGTAGGTAAACCCAATGGAGAAATGGATAAATACTCCATTGACAAAAGTAACAGGATTAGAGGCATAAATCCACTGTCCTTACTTTGGATAGCGAACAATAATATCCAGGAAATTCTAGTGAAACTTTCCGGAGGTCGTAAAAGATGTTCTTGCTGTATCTTATTCTGTAAAACCACATTAGTTATACGACACTTAAAAAGTATCATATTACTAATAAAAATATGCATATTAATTAATAGGCTTTCACTAATTCTAATGGTATATTTGTGGGCTAGATATATAAGTAACACAGTGCAGGGTAGTAACACTTGGCTAATACACACCATCTTTCAAAAAAAATCCATTTATATCAAGTTACACCCTTGTTAAAGAAAATCGAAAACATTTGAGATTTATTGCACTTATAATGTCCTAAGAGCATATAGTTTAACCCCTGACATGGATTTAAGAACTACCCAGATAAGTCAACTGACTTTCACAGGACCAAAGAGCTAGTCACAAAGATCCTAATAATCAGTTACAATACACTAGTGCCTCATTTGGGGAAATACAATTTATCAGTAAAATGACCATTTAAAAAATTATGGTATTTATAATAGCTAAAGAAACTTTGCTCTTTCTTTATATACACACATATATGTATATTGGACTTTTTCTATAAAATGAATTCTGCGATATATTCAATTCTATACAACTTTACAATTTAATTGGGGGAAAAAACCCACAACTTTTGTTTGGCTACAGATAACTGATGGAGTAAATACTCAATTTAAAAGTCTTAGTCAACTGACAGCTAAAAAATTTTTTTTTCGAAACTCCAATGAAGAAAAATGTGGATACTATTTGATTATATAGCCCTTTTTTCTTCAATGCACATTCTGAGAAAAGTGCATAACAAGTTAACTGAAGTACAGTATTTTTACTGTGAACCACATAAAAAAATTCAGGTTTAAAGCCAACCATCACTCTTAATTTTATATCAAATTGATCATTTAAAAGATTCCGATGGAACATGATAATGTACGATCTCCAATAGAGGAAGTTCTAAATTAATGCCTATTATTTAAAGAGGGACATGAAAGAAACCAACAACTAATATGTGATTCAACTTATTCCTAAAGATCTAACCTTGATCAAGACAACATTAACATTCTCTGACACGATCACACATTTATATTGAGTGTACATCCTTAGCTCACGAGTCTAAGAATGGGGAAGTGGCTAACTTCGCTCTGAATGCCAGACTCCTTTCACCACAAGCCTTCAGGGAGGTGGAATGGCTGCTTCTCAAAATGTGGTCCACAGAGTAACAGCATCAGCATCTCCTGAAAACTTGTTAGGAAAACAAATTCTTGGGCCCCATCTCAGCCCTACCAAATCAGAAATGTTGAGGGTAGGAACAAGCAATTTGTGTTTTAACAAGTCTCCTGCAGGATTCTTATGCAGACTTTATTCAATTAAGGCATCTGTGTTTTTTTTAAATAACTGTTGTGTGCCAAATCCTGTGTCAAGGCTTTATATCATTATCTTCATCATTACAACCACATCACCAACAACAGCTGTTAACATTTATTAGGCATTTACTATAGGCTAAACACTTTGTAATCCTCATTTAATTCTCACGATAACCCTATAAGGAGATATCGTTCTCATTCCCATTTTATAGATTAAAAAAAAAATAGTAACTTGCTTAAGTTCAGACAACTAGCTAGGGTTAGAGCCCCGATTGAAAGCCTGACTCTAGAGCCTACATCATTGCCATTATCATATGACACCGTCATGATGCCATGTTATAATGACCTTGCCATTATGTACTTATTCCTCCCAACAATTCTATAAGGTAAGTAATGAAATACTTAGTTACAGATGTATAAAAACAGACTTCGGTTAAGCAATTTTCCCAAGATCACACAGTGAAAGAAAAAGGATTTATGTCTAAATTTGTCTGACTTGAAAATCCATACCCTTAACCAGTTGGTTAGTCCTCCTTAAATAAAAACAAAAACTATAACTAACTGAATGTCTGCTATTGTCAATTATCCCATTTAACCTCCTGATCCTTTTGCTGAATTCCTGAGTAATATTCTATTCTCAGGCAGAGTGTTAATGTAGCAGATTGGGTTAAGCCAGTGAAATCAAGCTTTGCTTTCTAGCTGAATAGGATTGGAGATGCCAGTGGTCATACATTTCAAACTAAATCAGAAATATTAATGACATCTGTCACCAAAAGGGGACAGGGAGGAAAGAGAAATGAAAAGAAATACTTTTTCTTTTTTCACTATTTCTCTGGTTTCTGTACATTAACAATCAGACCTCAAATGTTTTGAAAAGACAAAGTCAGTACAGTTTGGCTCTCAAATACTGATGAACTAAGGTATTTATTTATTCCTTATATTTCATAGCATTATCCAAATATAAACATCATAGATATATTCCTTTGATAAAAGTAAAAGCTTACAGACATTCCTTCCACCAAAGCGGAGTAGAGAGGAGTAGTAAGTCATGATTAGAGAAACAGAAACTAAGTACAGTAGCAAAGTGTAATTCATTACAATTTTATAGGCGTCCTTTGAGTATTCTCTTACTGAATGTGCTGTAGCGTCCTTTTGTAACACTTTGTAGTGTCCTTTTGAATCATTCACCTGAGGAAATGAAGTTCTCATGTACTGGTTCTAAATTTTAAATAGGCTTTTATACTTAAAAGCATCAATACACCATCACAGCACTTACGGGATACAGATTCAAGGGAACATTCAAAATGATCATTCATGTTGTTCCAGGTCACTGTTAGTACAGAGGAGGTATAATGAAGCTTTGGCTTCAATCCTTTAGTTTATGAGGAAATAAGTATTTTAAACATGCTTAACAGAGCTCTCCTTTCCTATTAAAAAAAGAAATCCCAAAACTCTTTATACCAGTAGAGTTTGCCAAATAGAGTTTGATGCCAGGGTGGCTAGGAAGGTAAAAAGCAAAAAAAGTTTTCTAAAATGTTCCAAGGCAATTCCTATTTCATTCCTCAAGAAAGTCTTATGTAAATCTGCTACTATTGACATTATTCCAGAGAAACACTTGTAACATCTGATCCTTCCTTTTCATAAAGCCCATGATACTTCAAAAATAATTTCTGTAGACAAGAAGTCAGCACAAAGCTGAACTCTACTCTTAAGATAATTGAAATGAAAATTAATTTTAGAGAAGCCTGTTATTAAAAAGTTGAAATAATTACAAAAGAACAAGACAAACAAATGAAGAAACAAAAACTCATAGACACAGACAATAGTGGTTACCAGAGGGTAAGGGGGGCGGGGGGTGGTAGATGAGGGTAAAGGGGATCCAATACATGGTGATGGAAAGAGAACTGACTCTGGGTGGTGAACGCACAATGTGATATAGAGATGATGTATTACAAAATTGTATACCTGAAACCTATGTAATTTTACTAACAATTGTCACCCCAAGAAACTTTAATAATAAAAAAAGTTGAATTGGCATTCTATATGAATCATACTATGTACATTAAACCTGTGTGAAAGTATTGAAATGTAACTATTTAATGAACTTTATTGGAGATATAATTAATTTCCAGCTGAAGAAAGACTATGATGCACAAATAAGAGGCATTAACTCATTTGTCAAAGGAAAAAGTAATATTGCAAAAAACCTTTAACCTTTGGGTCTCAATGCTGAAAATAAAGTTAAGATGTTCCAACTGTCATGTTTAAGTACACTTTAAAATCAAGTACAACAAACTGTGTTGTTAAATTTTTATGTTTTCTGTATATTACGATGTTTTGACATCTTAAAAAACCTTTCCGGCTAGCCAATTTTTAGAGATAGTAAGGGGTAAAGTGGGAGCATGCCTTTGACAGGAAACTAACCAATCCAGAGCCATACCTCCTCTCTCTGGCACATGCATCTTAGGAGGCAATATTCCTCTACTTACCAGGCCACTAGATGTCATCCTTATAGTTTAGAGCCCACAGAAATGATTCAAACTAGCAGTCCTTAAACTGCGTAACCTGTGCTGCCCTACCATTTCTGTAGAAACCTCAATACAGACTCTCCCTTCAGCACCCCTGTGCTCCTGCTTTCTGCCTCCTGACCACCCCGAGCCGTCCCTGTGTGTCCTTCCTGTGTGTAGGACCTGTGAGTATAATAAGCCTTTGTTTTCCTGAGTCTCTCCTCCAGTGGCCACTCTTCAGTGACCATCCCAGAACACAGAACACAAATAACAGGCAAATCTTTGCTCTATAGGTTGTTTGTAAGTTGTATGCACATTAAAGAATCTGAGTTTTAATGACTAAGCTAATCTTCCCCCAGATTCTTGTAGACACTGGCATATAGGAAAAAAGCCTTTCTCCACTAGTACAGGTTAACTGAAGGGTACATTTCTATGTCCACTTTGGAAATTACCTTAATTTTGCCACTGTTTTCTTAAATTGAACCCTGGCATAAAAGATACCATCTAAAATGAACAAGGCTCAGAAATAAGAATAGAAATTAAATACCCACCTGTGAAGGTGTACTGGTAAGTTCCATCTTTTCTTGTGATTTCTCCTTTGCTAGTCGAGCAGCTTCTTTAAATTCCTGAAACTTTTCTGCAAACTGAATATATAAAGACTATATACATTAACCAAATAAAAATAAGCCACAATGCCCACTTTTCACCTTGGTTTTCTTTCATTTCCTCAATAACTGACTCTTATACAAGCAACCTAGCCCTCAAATCAATTACAGGTGTAATATGAAAATGATGGAAAAAGAAACCTAATACCCAAACATTTGTACACTGTAAAGTACTCTGACAAATCTCATTCAAAAACATCACACTAGAATGAAGTTAGAATTTGGTGTCAGCTAGCTTACCTATGTCCCTCCTTGGTTGTTCAGATATACTTTACTAGGACCAAGCTGGGGGGTACAGGTTGGGAGTGGAATCAGTAAAGATTCCATTATGTTTATTTATCATGGAAAAAAATTGAATCTCTTAAGTATCCAACATCTCAGTATTTGGAGCATGCTTTTAACTTTTACTACAATGTAAACTCTTATATTATGTAAGGCATTTTATTTTCAACAATACAAAGAGCAATATTTACCATTATCACTAACTGACATTACTAAAATTTCATTTCTAAAGATTCCTAAACAACCAATGCACAGCAGCAGAAAGGAATAACATTAACTCCACAAAGGTCTTTAATATTGTTAACAATTTTTTTAAATTACTGTACATGAAATGCTAATTCTTAGGAACTCACAGGAATCTATAAACATCATGGCCACAAAACAGTATCTATTTGTTTTGGAAGTGGAAGCTAGTTTACCACTATTCTCAGAAAGAGCAAATTAGAGCTACAAAATAATGAAATTTAGAAGTCTAAAATCTCCATGCAACTGAAAACACCTATTAGAGTTGGTCATAAAAATATAACATTATAGTTCCCTCCTCAAACCCCATAAGCCAACACTAATTTCATTTCCATCCTAGGAAGAAAACCTTTGGTAGGAAAGGCTCATGATACTATGACCTGCTTTGGGTAGATGGAGGCGGGTCAAAATTCAAGTTGTCATTATTACAACTTTTCCTTCTTGTCTTAAACCTTGTCACCCACACCTACAACTTGTGGATGAGGGAACTGAATCTGTATTGCTATACTTTTCTAATTGAACAGAATATCTCCTTACCAAAAAAAAATCTGAATACAAAGCTAAAAAGACTTTATTCATGTTGGTGGAAATGAAATAAAAACAAAACCGTTTTTATTTTTATGTAATCTGTAGTACACAAAGTTTTTCTTACACAGATTTAGCATTCCAAAGTAGTTAATGTTTAAAATTCTTCTCAACTTCATAAAGACTTACACCATGGCTAATTTTTAAAGTCTTAGGTTTCCATGATAACAAAATACATTAAGTAATATCACAGTCTAAGCATAGCTGGAATTTTCCTCATACATCAACCTTAGGAGATCACACATTTCTTCCAATATTGCTACTCTCCCCTATTTCGAGAGGCCTCTGTCTAGAATTGCTTTCAGAGCCTTGTCTAGAATTGCTTTCAGAGCCTTCTCCAAACCCTTATAAGTGCTTTGATTTACTTACACATTTTAATGATAAAACAAGCCAAAATATTTACACGTTTGTTTCATTTAAGTAAAAGATTATAAACTCCTTTGGGTCCCCTACAGTCTACAAAGCATCAACATTAGACTCCAAGGTAGCTTGGAAAATAAATCATGATTTTGTCATCTCTAGACCAAAACACCTGAAAAAACTAACTGTAAAGTCTTGGAGCCAAGTCTACTGAATAAATAAACTAGACTTGGCTCTTGTTTCTTAATAGTCAATCCACACCCAAAATACTAGGATTCACTACCAGAAAGGTTGATCAACAGCAAATTTTTAAGGAAGAAAAAAGCTAACTCTAAGGAAGCTAAATAAAATTCTTGAAATATAAAAGCCATTTCTAGAAAAGAAATCAAATGAAAGGAGATAGTATAATTGGCAGAATTTAATAAACTATTCCTTTATTACATTAGCCAGCTGCCCATTAACCTGAAAGATGCAATAGAAAACTTATTTTATTGTCAGAATTACCTCGGCTCAAAAATCATTTCATGCAAGTTTATTTGAGAAATTATTCCACAATTTAGTTTCTGTGTTGTCAAGAGATTCAGCAGAGGTAGAATATAATTATAGTTCTAAATTTATTTATTTTTTGCTATAGTTTTTAATAGGCAATTCCAAAATAAAAGTTCCAAAAAGGTTCCAGATAATGGCAAAAGTATTAGAATAAACATATAATTTCTGAAGGGAATTTTTTATGGAAGGGCAATGCTCAAGCAGATGGCTGTGTCCTTGTCATGCTGAAATACTTTGAATCTAAAACTTACGACTCTACCATAGTTCAAGAAATGTATTTAGAGATTAGATGGGTGTAAGACAAACCAAATGATAACATTTGTTTCTTTTAATTATCCTACAGAGAATGACTTAAAATTACCAAGGCAAAAATTAAAATAGTCTTAAAATTGAGCTTTACACAACAATTTATATTAAAAAGGAAAAACATTTGGGGCTGCCCGATGGCTGAGTTGGTTAGAGCACGAGCTCTTAAGAATAGGGTTGCCGGTTCAATTCCCACATGGGCCAGTGAGCTGTGTCCTTCACAACTAAACTGATGACAGTGAGCTGCTGCTGAGCTGTCAGTGGGGCGGCCAGATGGCTCAGTTGGTTAGAGCGCGAGCTCTCAACAACAAGGTTGCCGGTTCAATTCCCTCATGGGATGGTGGGCTGCACCCCCTGCAACTAAAGATTAGAAACAGCAACTGGACCTGGAGCTGAGCTGCACCCTACACAATTAGATTGGGGGACAACAACTTGACTTGGAGCTGATGGGTCCTGGAAAAACACACTGTTCCCCAACATTCCCCAATAAAAATTTTTCAAAAAACACTTAAAAAAAAAAGTTAAAAACATTTGAAAGGACAGTGTTAAAGAATGTTTACAACGAAAATAAAAGGAAACAAAATAGCTTATCTCAACTACTGAACTATCTAATAATATCGTCAAGTCAATAAATATTCACGGAAGTATAAGGCTTTTTAAAAGAACTCATTTTTAAGAATCTGAAAGATTTCTATAAAAAATAGCTTTAGGTTTAATGTAAATATGAACAGTGTGTATTTACAGGAGCCTGATTACCTTGCACTTGAACAATTTAAACTTCCAAGCCATCAGATCCTGTGTATTCCAAATTACATATAAAGTGTTTCAAATGTAAGGTTATCCTTTTAATTAAATGCTTCAGAGAAGTTTTAAGTATAAATCCTGGGGTCTGGTGAGCATAAAATTTGAAGAACAAAATGAATAATACTCATCTCCTCGATCATCTTAGTAACCTGAGATTGCTTCCTTTTCCTTACATATCCTTTCCATGTGACATCCATAGAACTCAAGGTGCTGCTGGTATGGACACTGCATGGGCTTTTGCTTATAGGCAGGACAACTTTTATTTCCAGTCTTTAACCTGGGGATGTTCTGTATTCTGTGGGCTTTTCTGGCCACAGTAATTCACTTGGTTAGTATCTTCCCAGAACTCATGGTATCTACTGAATTTCACTTTACTTACTGAATCAGGAAGTTCAAAGTAATTCTCATTCAGATAATGCACAAATTTTCCCTAAACACAGTAATTTATATGTGTCTACTCTCATGTTAAAAAGATGAAGTCTATATCACTATCAGTTTGAGTTTTCACAATTCAGAAGAGCCTGGGTCTTGCAGACCATCTCCAACTAAGGGGGCAAAGCCTTAAGAAAAGTCCATTCTGAAGTGATAATCCCCACCTTTTATTTCCTGTCATACAGTTAACCACACAAATCCTTCTCAATCAATGGTGACAATTTTTAATGTGTGTAATGTATTTTCCAATTGACAGTAGAATCCAATCTCTTACTTCTTGCTCTAAAGTCACTATAGTTGTTTTTAGACTATCAAACATACTTCTCCTATATTTTATACTCCATCTGCCACTATATATTTAACACATCTGACTTCAGATGAAGATTTTCACTTGGATCTTATGATTTAACTTACTTTTGAAAGATGATGCTCAGAGGAGAATCCCAGTCCATAAACAGTGTTTGCCCGGCTATCGGCCCACTGGCCAAACTTCTGAGATGTTTTAGTAAATGTCATGTTTGGGGTGATGGTGCTATTGATTATTGCCTAAAAAATAAAAAAAAGTATGAGTAACTAGCTCAAAATTAGCAAGCAGACATTTAAACACAGGACTATTTAGTTACATAAAAACTTAGGATTCCTAATGAGGCACAACATTAAATATATAAAGACAGTTAATAGAAATGGTTTTATTACAAGTGACAGCACGGAAATATAACTACTAGAACTATAAATATAATGGCATTCAATCAAAAATTTCAAAATAAGTTTTAGTATGATGTAAAAAATTTTAAACAGTTTTTAGTGTGGTCAATTTCTTCCCTTTGAACATTTAGGATCAATATCTATTAATTGTGGATGATAGTCTCTAGAAGCAAGTAAGTTAGTTATGATACTTGTTTATTTAAAAGTAAGATCCCTCCCTCCAAAGAACCTTCCAAAAATGAATACGTCAATAGAAAAAATTTTCTATTTGTACACTAACTTTCTAAAATCCATAATCAAGAATTTTCTTAAAGCTGACTTACCTGAAATATGATACAGAAAAGACTTTCAATCATTTCGTACTTTTTATTTTACTCAAGGGAAAAACAAATCCCAAATATATACTTCACTTTTTTCTCATAAAGCGGTATAAATTCATGATATTGAAAATCAATATCATTTCTGTTTAACACACAGTCTCTTAGAAAACTAGTATTTTAGTATATTATTAAATATTAACTTTGGTTATCACTATACTATAATAGGTTTCAACTATTATTATAACATATTAACTTAAGTTCATTCCCCCTGCTAGTACTGTGAAAGTACAGAACCTTTTAAGCAGTCTAATGCCCCTAAAATTGAGATGCAAAGTGATTCCAATAATAAAAATACACATTATCAAATCTATAAGCAGTTTTTCTGGTGAACTATTAAATGTAGAATGAAAATCAAGCATTTTTAGAACAAAGCTAAATCTGTTTACCATGTAAACAGTACAATATACATATTTATGAGCTATGTAGGTATGGATGAAGTTATAATAATAAATGTTTGACACCTGTCCTGCTAAAGAACACAGGAGAGTGGCCTCTTGCTTTCTCTCAGACAGCAGATATGTTATCTGTTGTTATATGAGAACCCTTATCTTCGATTAAGCTTTTTTTTTTTTAACCTGACAAAATTTATGTACTCATACTCATATACCTCCTTACTCTTCAGTTCAAAAGCTGCTTTTCCTAGCATGTCATTTTAGATCCTACAAAACGTGGCTAATGAATGATGGCTCTAACTTCGGGGTTGTCATCAAATGAAAGACTAAATGGGAAAGAATATACAGTAGTGCCCCTTTATCCGCAGTTTCCCTTTCAACGGTTTCAGTTACCTGTGTTCAACAGCAGAAAATGTTAAATGGAAAATTCCAGAAATGAACAATTTGTAAGTTTTAAATTGCATGCCATTGTGCGTAGCATGATGAAATCTCTCACCATCCTGCCCGGGACGTGAATCATCTCTTTGTTGAGCATTATCCACATTGTACATGCCACCTGCCCATTCGTCACTTAGTAGCCGTCTCGGTTCAGCATCTGACTGCATGTGTTCGCGCCACCCTTATTTTACTTAACAATGGCCCCAAAGCACAAGAGTAATGATGCTGACAATTTGAACATGCCAAAGGGAAGCAGTGAAATGTATGTATGTATAGGAAAAAACATAGTACATATAGTGCTCAGTACTATCTGTGTTTTCAGGCATCCACTGGGGGTCTGAGAAGTATCCCATGTGGATGAAGGGGGACTACCATATGAACAAATGGTAAAGAATCATTTGGTTATTCAACTTTTTTTTATTGAGTACCTAATAATGCCAAGCACAAGTCTATAAACTTGAGATACAATAAGAGGCAACGTAATTGTGGATTACGTTCTAGAGCAAGAAGAGTCAGTCAATGAATAAGTAAATAAATAGCTATAATTACCAATGTAATTTCAGAGAATGGTAAATGCTGCGAAGACCCTAAGACCAGGATGTGATACGGAAAGGCTAGAAGGCAAGGACTGGCATGCACTACTTTAGATCTGGTGGTCCTTGAGTGTTCCCTGAGGAGGGTTCATTTGCGCTGCGCTTTGAGTGTTTTCCATGACAGAAGGGCATTTAACACGTGACCCTAATAACTCAAAAAGTAAGGTAGCAATAGGTTTTATAGGCATCTAAGAAAACTGACCCACATGCTGTTGGTCACTGACCTTCAACCTTAGCTATTTCAAATGGAACTTGTTTCTGCTTAAGAGTTCCATGTTAATCTCCATTCTTAACCTTTCCTTTAAAAACACATTTATTAGAATTCCTTGAGTAGAATGCTACAAAGAATCCATTTAAAAGAAAAATTTTAGTTCTTTAAAATAAATATGTCTCTCAATCCCAAAGTTCTTCTCCTTGCAAGGAAAACAGGTAGAAATGCTGTGTCATTACAGATCATGTAGTGCCCTGATCCTGGCCCTCGGCCATACTGATGTCTCTGCAGCATGATTAGAAAAACTTCAAGCAAACTTTACACTCACAGTCAAAGCACTGAGAACAAATGGACATTTTCTAATCAGGGGCACCTAAGGCCTTTTCAACTCTCATGTAGTGCAGAAACAGAAGTGGGGGTGGGAAGGAGAAAAACACTCATTTAGCCGCATCAAATAAACCACGACTGCTTACCAAAAAAACAATGACTCCTGCAGGGAACTGCAGTCGTTAACAACATCAGTATAGAAAAGTAACTAGAAAATGGAAAATGTGATAGAAAATATAACTGCCACAGAGGGTAGATTTTGTTAAAAGAATCAAAACAAAAACTTTTTCACAAGAGTTATTTAGGAGCCTAATAATTATAAGCGGCAAAATGTATAAAAAATGGAAATGCCAGAAGTAGTATTTCATATTGCTTCAGAAGGAAGAACACATGAGGATTATTTAATTCCATGGGACATGGGACTACTCCACTTCAACTTTATTTTTATGTACTATTTAATTCTCCTTTCTAATAAAACTATATCATCTTACCTATGGTTTGGGCTAAGACAGAAACCCAGGTTATAGAGAAGTGAAGCTTCAAATCAAGGAAAAGAAATAACACTATAGAGTGTAATACCCGTTAATTTCACTAAACAGTTACAAAATATGACAAAATTATTCATTAAAAAAGCTATTAATTAGAAATCAACTATTACTATTTCCCAAGTCCTTTAAATCCTCCAAATGAAAATGAAAAGGGTATCAATTATTCAAATAAATACATTAGTCACTTACGTACAAGACAAAGTGCAAATAGCCCCTGGGGTCCGACAATCTAGTTAAGGAGATTAGAAATGAACACACAGAGAAAAGACTGGAAGTTGAGCATTAAATTATCTTTTATTCCCCCAAATCACTAGGTAATATATAATTAATAGCCTTATAATATTAATAATGATAACACCGTGTTTCCCTGAAAATAAGACCTAGTCGGACCATCAGATCTAATGTGTCTTTTGGAGAAAAAATTAATATAAGACTGAGTATTATATTATATTATACTATACCCAGTCTTATTTTAATATAAGACCGGGTCTTATATTAATTTTTGCTCCAAAAGATGCATTAGAGTTGTCGGTCTGACTAGGTCTTAGTTTCGGGGAAACACGGTACTTAGTAGAGCAAAAATTCAAACCAGACAGTCCAGCTCTAGAGTCAGTGCTCTTAACCCTTACACTGCACTGCTGAAATATCAGAGAATGAAAAGGCCTCATGGCTTCACAAAAGCTTGAAGGAGAAGAATGGAGCCCTCATTCTACACAACTTATGTCTAGAAACTGATGGTTGGTATTTCATTACATGTGTGTTATTCAAAATCACTGATGAAAAATGGAATATTCCTTCTTTCTGAGGGTATATTATCCATCAGGAACTCACCTAAGTGTGCTGCAGATATTAACTCATTTAATCCTTGTAACTACCCATACTGAGGTGAGAACAATTAGGCTCAGAGAAGTAAAGTAACTTGCCAAAAGTCAAAACCTTAGTACGTGTAGAGCTGAGATGTGAACCCAGGCAGTTCATGCTCTTAAACATTAGATTATCTGCCCCTCCTACAAATAAAAACTAACGTCTTGTCCATATGCTTCTCTTCAGAATAAGAGATGTCAGCTTTTAATGTTGATATTGACAGATTTCATATGATTTAGGAATTCAGAACTGCGTACAAGTCTATAGAAGTTTATATGTAAAGAAATCTAGTTCCTCACTTGATCGTATGCTTCAAGAGTAGAAACTGTCAATTCTGTTTACCACTATACTCCCAGCACCTAGCATAGGACCTGACATATAACCGATATACAATGACTATTCATCAAATAAACTAACCTCAAATTTGTAGAATATTTTGGCATGTAACTCAATATAAATAAGGTGGTTAATCCAAGTAATTTAGTGGACAAAAAATGGTGTTATCTTTAAAATGATCAATTTTGGGGTTTTTTGGAAGTTTTAAAAACTCAAAAGGCAATATTTTATTTTAATGAAGATAAAAATCCTCTAAATAAAACTAAAATGCTATCCTGTATAAAACAAAATAGCAAGATTACTTACAGGAAATGTAACTTACCTTTGAGCCATCTAAACTGATTATCCTATACACGTTTCTTGTGCTGTCATAGAAATAAGACACAGTAACTGCGTGCTTGCTGGTGGGTACCCAGTTCTTCTTTGTGTTTGGGTCAATCTGGAAGACATGAGCACGAGTGCTGAAGATGGGTTGTTCCCTGTGGGGGAGAAAATAAAATGACAGACTGAAAGCAGCCAATTTTATTCCACTGTATAACAGAACATGGCACCTATGAGGAGGACTCCACGTAACCAAAAACACCCACATCCCTGAAAAGAACAGAAACTTTGTTTCAAATTTGAATATTCTAAGTATTCAATCATAAGCTTCTTTAAAACAATTACTGTCAATCTTCATTATTTGAAGATTCTGTATTTGTGAATTTCCCTGCTCAATAAAATCTATTTGTAATCCCAAAATGAATATTTGAGGTACGATCTTGGTCTTTTGTAGTGGAAAATGTGAGCCACCTGACGTGTATGTTTCTTTCTGAGGCGATCAAGGTAACACTGACCTCTTGTTACGGCTCTAATACTATGTGCCCTTTTTTAAAAAAAAAATCTATTTAGCACCAGGTATTTTGCATTGTTGTTTTTTTTTTGTTGGTGCTTTCACTGTTTAAAATGGTCCCCAAGCATAGTTGTGAAGTACTGTCTGTTCCTAGGGGCAAGAAGGCTGTGATGTGCCATATGGAGTAAATATATGTATATAAGCTTTGTTCAGGCACGAATTATGTAGTGTTGGCCATGAGTTCAATGGTAATGAATCAACAGTATATATTAAATAAGGTGTCTTTAAACAGAAACACACATAAAACAAGGTTATGTAAAAGACCAGTTGATGAAAAGGTTATGACAAAAGGCACGCAGGAAAATAACTTTATATTCCCCCTAGGAGCAATGGTTCAAAATTTGCTCATTGAGCGTTCATGATTTCTTTATAGAATGTAACTACTGCTAATAATGAGAATCAACTCTACCCTTTTAAAATACAAATCTTGTATTTGACCTTCGCTAGGTTAAAAGTTTTTACCCATTTAAAACTACGTTATTCTGGGGAGCCACTGAGAGCTTGCTCCCTGTCATATGTCATCAGTTTAGCTCAAATAAACTCATCGAAATTCTCTACAGGTTTGGATGTTTCTTACGCCAACAAGACCAACAAAATCCTTATAGATTAGCACAGAGAAGTTCAAAAAAATAAAAAGATGAAAGAGGAACTAACAAAGAGACAAACTTTTTCTTTTCTTTTTTTTTTTTTAAGTAATGGATGAGGGAGGATCACTGAGAACTCAATGTCTTGAAGAGTTAACAGAAATAGCAACCTGCCTGGACTAGAACATGCTATAAATTGAAAGTGTAGTCTACACCACATGTTTTGTAATTTGGAGAAATTTCTAACCAATTGGAGCCTCAGTTTCCTCCTATCTAAAATAAAGAATAAAAAAAGTACATTATTCTGGTAATAGGTAAATAACTTACTGAGGAATTTACGTTCAGTAACATCTCTACTATATTGAAAAGTATGTGGAAAACAAAGTAGCTCACCACCATAGTATCTTTCACTTAGATCAAGCACGGCCTTAGACATACAATAGAGATTTTTAAAATTATAATGTCAAGAACCAAAACTACTGAAAAATACATACTCAAAATATGATCATTATAGATTTTACAGTCTGAAAAACAAGCATGAGATTACCTGTACATAACAGAAGCTTCATAACGCAAAATTTTCCAAGTTCTGAGTAAAATTCTTTTGAAAACAGCATTTACCAGGCTTTTTTGGAGCCCAAATAACACAACACCTTTCTTTCTTAAAGCAGCTTAAGGTCCTAAAGAGAAATTTAACTGGCATTATGTAATATGTAATTAATTAAAATTAATTTTTTAATTTTAAAGAAAAGAGAGTATGGAAAAAAGGGAAATTAGAAAATAGGTAAGGCAAATCAGGGTCCGTGACAAAATGGTCTTTTGGGTCAATAATAATGGGGAGAGTGTCACATGTCTATGACTACTGCAATCTTTGGAAAGGTGGTGTGAAAGGGAGGTACGTTCCTTGTAGGTAACCGAGCTCTTCCCAGTTTTATCTCTGGAAACTTCCATAACAACCTCTCTTACTAAAAAAATCTCTTTTGAAAGGAAGTGATACATTTTATGCCATTCCCTAAAAAGTGACAGAAAGTCATCATTTCTAATTCAACTACTACCATATATGGATTCCTTCAACAAATAATTATTAACAATCTGGCAAGGCATTGTTACAGAATATAGAATTCTTCTGAATTGGAAGATCTTATTTATTCCCTCTTTCCCCATTCTCGATCCTTGTTATTCAGTGAGACTGGTCCTACTCTTGAGTTATCTTCCAAAAATGCTGCAACCTCTAGTTTTCTTTTTTCACCTTTTAATTAAAGTTCTAGGTATAACTGTAGTTGGTCAGACCAACTGTGACTAGTTCCAATTCACAGGGAAATCAAATCATATGAAACTATATTTATTAAGGCATGTACGGAAGGAAAGTGGGACACACAAGTCTTTACTGACTTGATAAATTTTTTTTTTTCACTTGACGGGGTGAATTTTTAAATAGTGCAGATTGGTAATTATAGGAATGTGTTCTAAAAAATGTATTTTCTAAAAAACTAAAATCGTTGATAACACAGTGATATTGTTTTTGCAATCATCAAATTCTTATTCAATGAAAATGCAACGTTTTGAATCCAGTAATAATTCCCACATCACATTAGTTCACTCAATCGAATTAATCTGCACAATCTGTGCAATTTAATTCCCTTCTGAATAAAAATCTTTGGCATAAACTAGCTTTTTTATAAGCAAATTACACTTGATATCAACTAAATATACTGCTTTCTCCAGTTCTCTTCTCAATAGCTGATTTCTGAAAGAAAGTTACAGTTTAAGATTTCTGTGGTCAAAAGCCTATCCCTCAAAGTCTGGATGATAAAGACTGAAAAAATAATAATTTCACTGCTGATACAGGGAACAGAATTGCTAGAAGTAATGAGGATGTTACTACATCTCTCAGAGTATACTAACAACTGATTCAAACTCTGGTTGAATATCTACTACATGCCAAAAACTGGTAGAGAGATGGTGCCCACCCTTGAAAAATCCAATCTGGTGAGGGAAGACAGATACGTTAAAAAATAAAATGCCCTTCACCATGATAGATTCCCTTAAAGTGACTGAGGGCTGCCACGGACAAATTGATGCCTACGTAGAATATGAGACAAAGCATGGTGCAGTGGAAAGATGGCATAGCACATGGCACGTGTAGCAAAAACCTCAGTGAGAATGAGCACCTTGGAGGAATGAGGCTACATATGAAGAGAGAAGCCAGTTCATGAGGGTCCTGGCTGGAAACTAATGAAAGATGTAAATACAGAACAGCCTTGCATTTTAAAAAAGGTGTATTTGGTATCACTGGAGAGGGGAGATTGGAGGGAAATAACATTGGACATAGGGAGGCTAGTCAGAACCTCACAAAAGAATTCCAAGTATTAAAAAATAAAAAGGATAGGTGATAGGGAGCAGGAGGAAGACTCGAGGAGGGATTAAACATCAACTTAGAAAGTAGAATCAATAAAAATAACGACTGGATATAAGGCAATGGTTCTCAAATAGGGGGTGATTTGTCTCCCAGGGGGCATTTCACAAAGTCTGGAGACGTTTTTGGTTGTCACAACTGAGGGAGATTGCTATTGGCATCTAGTGAGAAGAAGCCAGGGATGCTGCTAAACATTCACAAGGCACAGGACAGCCCCCACAAACAAACAATTATCCAGCCAAAATGGCAAGAGTGCTGAGGTTGAGAAACCCTCACACAGGACATGAAGGAAGAACCTGAGTCTCCTGGGTCTCTGGTTTGGGTGACTGAAAAGAGCAGTGCCACTAGCCAGGATGGGAAACAAAAAGTAACGTATACTAGGATTGGAGGGATGGAGAGGGAGAAGATGAGCTCAGTTTTGACCAAATTCAGATGCTTTGCAAGGGCTTGAATATAAACCTGTCAAAACAGGAACTTAAAAATATTAGTTTGGAGCTCAGTAAAGAAAATCAGACTGGCGGGGAAAGTTTGGAAATCATTAAGAGATCTTATCACTAGTCTGTTTAAGATACATTTCATTATAATTACTATGTATAGTGCCAGGTAGGTACTAGACTTATCAGGGGGAATCACTTCGTAAATTATATAAACGTCTAACCACTATGCTGCACACCTGAAACCAATATAAAATAATACTGAATGTCAACTATAATTGAAAATTTTAAAAAGATACATTTCAACAGTAAGTATGTAGATAAATTTCATTTTAGAGGAAAGCTGAAGAAGCAGTAGAGAAGCTATACCTGAAATCTTAAAGCTCTTATCTTTTGAAAGAATCTGGAAAGCATTTGAAACTGTCCCAAGTGTCCAAGTGTTAAAGTTAGTACTTTTTCAAAAGAAACTGGATGGCACTCATAAATAAAGGCTAGACACACTACTTCCTTTACAACAATTCAAATACTAACTGCATCAAACACGAGCATTTCCCAAAGTATGTTCTATGAAACAACAGTCCTGGAAATGAGTGTTCCATGTTTAAATAACTTCTGCAAACCTGCATTATGCCCCATTCTGAAATATTTATAATTAGTATATTAAAGGTTCTGGGAAGTCCTCCTGTAAAGAAACCCATTTAACCCTGAATAACCCAGCACGTGGCAAAATTATTTGACCCCAGAGTTCTTTTACACATTAACACATTAACATCTCATAGGACGTATATTTATAACCACAGAATGAGAATCAAAAGATAAATTTTGAGGTAAATACATCTCACTGAAAGCTAGTCTGCGTATTTTACCATCTTTGTTGACATTACTAATTGTCACTCAAAAATACATATAAAAGACATAATACAAAATTATGGCCTTATTTAACAATGATTACATAATAATTTCTTAAATAGTTAATGTTAACTCAAAGTAATTTCTAAGAAATTAAATATTATTCCAGAATTCAATTTTTAAAGCAAATAAATTTTGGCATGAAATGCTTTAAGCTAGCTTAGAGAAACAAAACTAAACACCCAGATACACACACATTTTAATGCTAGAAAATCATCTACTTTGTAATTTACTATATCAATAATCAGGACAATGAGTAGTTCCAACGATCTTACTGTAAAAGAAAAGCTTAGTGGAGCATTTTCCAGTTGGTTCATAAAATAATTCCAGGAAGCTAGTATAAGATTAATTCTGAAGTTCTTTATCTTGGGCTACAATTCTGTACAAGTTCTATATACAGTGATGGACTCTAAACTTAATATGAATATGGAAAATTGAAAGAAAGGAAGTGTAAGATAACATCTGAGAAAAATGTAGTAAAATCAGAATTTTGTTTTTAAAATAAAGTTTATTCAAACTTTAGAGTTGACAGAAAGAATTGCCATATTTAACTCTTAGGCATCCGTGTAATAAGAAATGAGGATCATAAAAAATGGAGCAAAACAAAAAAACTATTTGCCAAGATCTACATATAATTGTTTTTAGCTCTAGAATATGTATATACATATTCTAGAGCTAAAAAAAAAAAAGCACAAAGTTAACATTCATCATTTGGATAGCTTTGATTTTTAAAAAATCAATGATGATACTTTTAAAAATTACTAGTGAAGTCTATATATTTGCAAACATTGTAATTATTCCATAAATTTTTGTTCCAAGGAAGTGCAAAGGTATGGGTCAAAGCTCAAGGGAAGAAAGAGAAATTACACATTTCCTAGTCTTGTTTTAGTATCTAGCTTACAAATATCCTTTTCAGATATATAAGAACAATTAGATATTGTAGCAAATGGGCTATAAAGAAGATTATGTTTTCAAATAACTCCCTGACTTTTTAATTTTTCAAAAGAAAGTAGCCTGGAAAACGTATAGGAAACAAGGTGCATGATATTTTCCACTGAGACTCTGACACTGTACAGACACTGTTGGCTGACTATCCACCATTTCTCCTCACTCCCTCCTAATATACTTCGGATATTGTGCTGGCACTACACCCTCCTCCACACCGCTGTGAGCTTCACTCAATAATCATGGCAATCCCTTTCTCCTTGCCAGAAGTTGGTTTAGGAATGGACCTCTAAAGCAATTCTAGCCAATGAAATAACAAGGGATGGTGTGCTGGAAGCTTCTGGGTACACCCCCAAAGAGATACACACATAAGAAGGAATGTTCTTTTAAATAATATTGTGCTTGGAGTGACACCTGTGCCTGAAGAAGTCATCTAGCATTGTGAAGGCAGCTAACAGGAGAACAAAGCCAACACTGTTTGCTAAGAATAGCAGATGGAGAGACAAAGAATCTGGTTCCTTGATTACGTCATTAAACCAATGAATCAGCCTCCAGGCTTCTTATGTGATAAAACAAGTTTCCTAATTGCTCCAGGCAGTTGTCATTTTTAAAATTACACAACTAATAACTGAAGAAAGAGGCTTCTACATAATAAACTCTGAAATAATGTGCCCCCAATAAAATATAAGTGGTGGTCTTCCAGAACTTCTGACCAGCTATCTACACACTGGTCATTTATTAATGTCATAACACATCCCCACAGTATATACAATTAAGTTTTGGGGGAACCCATTTAAAATTATAATTGAAAAATGATCAAACTAACTGCATTGAAATAGGTGAGAGGAAGAAATGTGGTATTGAGAGTTTACTATCAATTAACTTTCTGCTATAATGATTTAATATCCAAAGCTTTTAATCAAGAAATAGCAGTATAAAAGCGTATCAGAGCTATGGCGGCAACCACCAAGAGAAATAAAATTTGGAATTTTTGAAAGCAGTTGCCTCTGGCAAAGGGGCTAGATGAAGGAAGGGTTGAGCTAGGGAATTAGTACTTGTCTTTACAAACCTTTAAGTACTATTTAATTTTTTAACCTTGTACAGGCACTTAAAGATTTTTTTTTTTAAATGGTACTGTGGAGGAAACTGCACTTACATCACAATAACACTGAGAACAGAATGTGTTTAGGGGCCGCTTTTGAAGATGGCCAAAGAATCATAGAATAAGTGACCATTTTTAATAGCCTGGAACTCAACTACTAAAGGGTGCAGAAGATGAAAGTGCTCCTATGATTCACACAGAGGAATAAGGGGAAAGTAGGAGAGGAGCAGAAATCCAACCTTGCCTAACTGCAGGACCGGAAGTACTGAGGTCTGTCCACTTCTTTGTGAAAACACCCTCCTTCATCAGAATATACACAAAAGACAGACAACATTCTATCTTGAGCTTGGTGTTTGGAGTTTGGAGAGAAGCTGGATCATACTGGTTATGGCCAAAAGGACATGAGCAAGGGTAAGACAAGGACGGGACAGACACTAGTGACCACGTAATTCAGATGTAATGCCAGGAGAGTTTAGTTTTCAGTGCCATTGAGATGCACTGCATGTCTTCAGACAAGCTGGAGCTCAAGCACTGGAGTTTCTTCAAAAGAAGTGTGCTGTGCAAATTAATAATATGAATTGTAATTCCAAAGGATAATCAAGGAACTGGTTTAACTACCCCCGGCCCTGTCCTCCAACGCATACACATGTAAGAAAAATGGTATTGACTAAAATAGCTGTTTTGATGCTGGTCAAAGATTGTGACTGCATATTACCAACTATGTATTTCTATTAACACGTTATGGTAATAACAGCTGATGCTTATACATTTAGAATGTTTTTTTTAAACACATGTTTACTTTGAGGAAAGCAGAGATTATTCTACTAATGGCTACCCAACACCTAGTTGTACTGCGAGAACTCCATCTAGTGATAAACCGAAAACATAGCAGGCATGTTTTTTAAAATTTCCGGGGGGCGGGCGGCTAGCTCAGTTGGTTAGAGCACGGGTGCTCTGAACAACAAGGTTGCCAGTTAGATCCCCACATGGGCCACTGTGAGCTGCACCCTCCACAACTAGATTGAAATAACTACCTGACTTGGAGCTGATGGGTCCTGGAAAAACACACTTAAATAAAAGTTAAAAAAAAATTTCCAAGTTACTACACATATAGTAAACACAAAATTGTAAAGTGACATTGCTATAACAGAGACATACCACTTAAAACACGATGCCAACAACTACAAAATGTCTTTTCTGAAACGATTTTTTAAAAATGTATGATCTGAATTTCTTGGTCTTTTAATTGGCTAACTACACATTCAAATGAAAGCTTTTTTTAGAAAATCACTGTTACATCACAACAACTGAGCATTAGAAACACCTTCATGACATCAAATATTTAATTGGCATATCTGAAGAAAATATCATCAAATAAATTAAAATTTTCCGTTTGGCATTTAAGATTATTATAGAACTATACTTTAACAGTAACAATATTGTTTACATTCCTTATATATTACCCCTCATTGTAAGAGTAGTTTTTATCAATCTCAGTCCTTTAATTAGGCCACAGCACTAATTATTAAGAGTGACTGTAGGACTTACTTTCCTTAGGCACTTCAACCAGTAGCTAACATTTAAAAGATCAAGGGATATGCCAAAATTCATAGTAAGGAGCAAACAAGTCCACTGAGTGTGTGTGTGTGTGTGTGTGTGTGTGTGTGTGTGTGTGTGTAAGCTCAAAAAACCTGGCTTGCTATTTATTAAATAAATGACAAATGACATTATCTCTGTTCCTCCTCCCCAATTAACACCCTATCCATTTTGGATAAAATACTGGGTGTTTTTAAAGGTATCAAGAATGTCTGATAACTCAAAACATTTAAAAGTATTACTGCTTATGTTTGTTTAGAAAAAGAAAAAAAGTATTACTGCATTTTCAATTATATTAGACTTTAAATATTCTTCTCTTCCCAGATGATTTCAACTAAATAAAGCTAAAGTTTGAGAAATGACTATATACACTAGGGAAATCTAAGGTAAATAACCTCTTGTTAATGAGAATTTAATTCTGATTAATATAGGTGGCACATTCCTAAATCTAAAATAACTGTCTAGTAGACATCCAATTCCTGAAAACTTTTAAAATAAATTAAATGTTAAAAGATTATTTAAGTTCTAATACCAATAATATTTCAAGGAACAATAATACTCTTAGGTACTCTTTTTCCTGTATACCTACTATGAATTAACCAAATGGATATTCAATCTACATAGTATGTGAACAAGTATATATTCTAAAAAATAAACCCAGCATTGAAGAAAAAGCTCTGAAGGTATTTTGGAAACATATTAACATTTCCTACATTTAAATAGTGGTTGCATGAATGTTATATTATTCCCTGTATTACACTGAATGCTCAAAACAAACAATAAAATCTCATACCATTTCTCTAGAATTCTTACTGATGCTTCAAAATTTGAATAATCAGCCACATTTTATTTTATACATATGTAGATGAGTTAACTGCTGTGCAAAATTCTATTCTATGATTAGAACTGCACTATCCAATATGGCAGCTTCTAGCCTTTCAACTGTAAATTTTATGAAATTCAAATTCAGATCAAGTATTTTCAATAAAAATTTTAACATCCAAATTGAGATGTGCTCTAACTACAAAATACATAATGGATTTCAAAGACTTAATATGAAAAAAAGAATGTAAAATGATCACAATGATTTTTTATTAATCATATGTTAAAAAGATAAGATTTGGGATATTTTGCATCAAACTGTATTAAAATTGATTTCATCTTTTCAAAAAATGTAAAAGTAAATTTAAAATTACATATGTTGTTCACATTGTATTTCAAGTAGAAAATACAGAACTGTTTTATGTAGCCATTTCCTTACTGATAGACATGTAGGTTATTCCAGTGTTTTCACTATTACAAACAATGCCCTTATATGATTACCTGTGCACACATGCAAGAGATATACTCTTATAAAAGCAGAATTCCTGGTAATAAGAGTATAAACCATAGCACATTTCCAAATTGCTCTTCACAGTATATGTACCAATTTATACTCTTAACATTTCCTCCCAACAATTAGTAATGTCCAAATAACATCTTTAATTTGTGCCAAATTGATGGGCATGAAATAGCATTTCACTGTTGCTTTAATTTACATATTCCTGATTACTTGTGAGACTGAGGAGCTCTTTGTGTATTTCTGAACCCAGTGGATTTCTACACTTATTCCTAAACTCGTTTAAAACCTTATTTTAGGTCCAGAGAGTGAAAACACCGGAACCCAAAATTCAGCACTCAAACCACATGTACGGGAACATCTCATATATACAATTCTAGCCAAACGTATAAACTTAACTAAGGCTAACAACCACTAGAGAAAGGCAGAGTTGGTTATTTTTCTAAATCTGCTAACATTTAATGTTTAAAAATCAATATAGTATAGATACAGCATATATTTTCTGCTTTTTTTTCCAAAGGTAAATTACGGTTCTTTGGTAGTTTTAGTTTTATATAATAAATTGTTTCTGACATTCCTCAAAATTTTTCCTTTGTGAAGAGGTAAGTGAAGGAGTGATAAATGCTTATCAGTCAAACTTTTAACTTAAGTCATTTAAAATTTTGCTGGCTTGCCATTAAAAAATCATTTAAACAAAACATTTAATGTTAAACTAGAAGTGAAAAGTAACAAAACAGTTCTATTGTCAAATAGCTTAAACTCCTGGGTGTTTTTCAAATAGTAACCACTACCACTCCATTCCCATTCTATTTCTCTATGCAATTTTCATTCCAACATCCCTCATAGTTAGCAGTGATATTTACTTTCATCTGATCAAGTTTTCTCTAGTCATAGCTAGTAAGTACATCTGGCTAACTCCTGAGTCGTCCTCAGGTAGTTTAGTTACAAGTGTACCAATGAACAGCATCTGGTATTTTACATATGGTAGCCACACTTTCTCAATTTTTCAGGATTATCTAGCTTTCATATTATTTTTTCTACTGAAAAAGAGCTGTATTAAATATAACTGAATGTGATTTTTATGTTCCATTTTTGTCAGCTTTTCAGGTAATAAAAATTATACACAAAATTCTGTCAGATGCTGTATCCCAATTTGGGGTTTTGCAAATATAATCTCTGTAATGATACAGTGTTTTTTCTCAAATGCATTAGATCAATTTCACAATAGTGGTGTTTATAATTTAGTCATGGGATCATAGAAGCCCAAAGAAATACATTTTCTGACAGTGGAGATATTTAACATTCTTCACTAACCAAAAATTTGATGCAGGAATACAATAGGCTAAGTTTGGGGCCATTTTCCTATTTAGCTTTTCTGAAAGTGAATTTTAATACAGGTAAAGGGATGTTGACTTCTGAGGCATCTGGAAGAGATAATTAGAATAGCTAAAAGAGCACCTACCAAGATACAGTACTCCACAGTTTAGAGCAGTGTTTTTCAAACACTCGGTCACAACCCAGAGGGTCATGATCAATTTAATAGCTAACAATGGGAATCTAACAAGATGAATGAGAATGTAAAATATCAGTGTATCACACTTGGTTAAGAGTATATGCACTGTTTCGTGAAACTTTTGACTACCTATTCGTATATGTTTGTCACAATGTAAGATGCATTTGTTACTGTGGATCATGGTCAAAAAGTTATAAACCTGGCCATATAACATGCTTTTATTTAATATTCATGAAAACTCTGTGAAGGGGGTATACAATACCCATTTCACAGCACAGAAACATAGGTCCTAAGTGATTTATCCAAAGTCACACAGCTAGCAAATGACATGAACCAGCATATTTTTAATGCAAATTTTAAAATGACATTCAACCTCACTAGACATCAAAGAACTGCAAATTAAAACCACAAGTTATCATTTTTCACCTGCCAAAATAGGAAACCTTTTTTTTTTTTTTAAATGAAAATAACTTCAATGTTAGTGAAAGTTTAAGGAAACCTGACACTTTCAGAGGCAGCTGGTGGGAGTACAAATTAATAAAGTCTTTCTGGGAAACATTTTGACAATGCACATCAAAGCCTTTAAATTTGTGTGCATATCCTTTGACATAACAATTCCATTCGAGGAACTTTCCTTAAGGAAATAATCATGGATCTATGCAGAGATTTAGCGATAAGAATGTATCACCACCTTGTTTATGATAACCAAAGACTGTAAATTAAAATGTGCAATACTGTAAGATCAAATAAATGATGGTACATCCATGTAATAGTATCCTATGTAGCTATTAAAAAATAAAGTTGTAGAATATTCAGTGACATAAAGTGTCCCATATAGTAAATGAAAATAGTTTATAAAAGTGAACATAGCATAATTTGATTTTTTGTTTAAACAATGTATCTATATGCTTACAAAAAAATGATATATTTATATTCAGCCCAAGTCCTGCCTCTCCTTGTCTCAACACAGAAACCAGAGTGATCATTCTAAAAACCCAAGCTAGCATTAGAATATTCCAGGGAAAAAACCACAAAAAAACATGGAGGAGTCTGGATGAAGTAAGTAAGGCAAAATCTAGATGGCTACTGAAATGGGTAGGATGATGGTGGTGCAGGAAAGTTGTAGTTTCTACTTCTTTGTATGACTGCAAATTTTCATAATGTAGAGTTTTAAAGTAACAAAACCTAAATCAGATGATTCATTCCTCAAAACCCTCCAAAGGCTTCCCATTTCATAGTAAAAGCCACAGCCCTTAAAATTAGGTCTGAAGGCTTTGTACCAGTGTTTCTCAACCCCGACTGCATTAGAAACACCCAGCCTCCACCCCCACAATCAGTGGTATGGGTGGGCAGCCCAGCTTCCAAGGTGATTCTCATGTGCACCCAAGAGAAAGAAAGACTACAGATATGGACCCTGCTCCTTCTCCAATTTCCTCTGCCCCTCAGTCTTTTGCTCCAGCCACACTGGCCCTCCTGGTGTTTCTCAAACATGCCAAGCAACCCCCACCTCAGGGTTTCTGCATGAACTATTCTTTCCCCTCAGATCTATCTAGCATCTTCAGGAGTCTCCTCTAGGTGTTTGCTGAAATGTTGCCTTCTCAGTGAGGCTGTTCTGATTGCTCTACATAACAATTGCAGCCCCTTCCTCTCCTCTCCCAGGACGCTGAATTTCCCTTCTTTCACTCTTCCCCATGGCATTTATCACCATCTGACATACAATGTATTTTCTTACTTATTGTCCCTCTCTCCTAGCTAAAGCATTATCTCTTCAAGGGCAAGGATCTTGTCTTTTTAATCATTGTGATGCCCCCAGGAACTCAAATACCTGGCCATATTAGGCACTTGGAAAATAATAAATAAATAAAGGTTTATATACTAAGAAATTTAGAGTTCTTGGTGGTGGGATTATAAGTGACATTTTTTCTTATCTCAATTTTTCAATACGTGAACATGTATATAAGAAAAACATTTTAAAGCAAACAATTTTAATGCAATATATTTGCTTGCTTTAAAAAACACAGCTAGTGGAATGTTATCTTGGTTACTACACAAATAATTATATATGTAAACAGTGACTGAGCTGTAGAATTGTGTACTTTACTGAATATATGCTTTTTTTTTTTTAAGTGAATGACAGTTACATATTACATATTACAGCCCTAATGATAATGGACTCATTTAGCATATATAGATCTGGGGACACTTTTGCCTATAGAACGCGTCCTACAAATCAGCCATAAATCTCCACTGATGCAAGTTTTTCCACCAACTAGATCTGCTCAGAATTCTCTTTATGGTGTTTAACAATAGCTAGAGTTATCATACACAACAAGTAAACCTATAACTACCTGTGTGGCTTTAATTGTGAACCAGCAAGCTTGTTGATCCCATAAAATAATATCTTAAAGAAAAGCCAATTATCTAAAGCTGGAGAAAGTTCCCTAACTGGCTCTCCAGCTAACAGCATAGAAGATGATCATTTAATTGACTAACCAAATACAAACATTAGCTCAACCAATTAATAAATAGAAAAAGCATCAATTCTACTAAAACCTTTGTGTTTGGCAGACATTCCACAATATTTAAGTGGACAATATTATAACTCCAATTAAGGTTGCCTCATCCAACTTTTTGGTGACCATTTGGGACCAGGTCTCGTCAGTTCTATAAAAGCCATATCCTACAGTCTGACAAAGTGGTAGTACCAACTTTTGTACTTCTGTAGTCAAATCTTCTGTAGTCAAAAACAACCTCTCATCATGTGAAAAAGAACTCTGGAGTCTCAACTAAATGGTCTCTTGAGACATTTGAGATAAACCAGTTAGCCTTATTTCTCAAGAGAGAGCAGTGGTGTTAACAACAGAGTACTTCAAACAGCAGCATGAGTACAGTACGTCATCCTACAATTTTACATCATGGTAATAAAAAAGAAAATCATACCCAAAATAGATATGGCTAGGCTATGGCAAAGAATGCCAAGTTTGTATAAATTTATAAGCTAAGCCATAACACTTTTTTAAAAATTGACACCTTCTTATTCCCAGTATCCTACATGCATTTATTCTTTTCTATTACTAAGGTACTTTGTCAGAAGTATCAAAAGTATTAGTGTAAGGAATATGTTGATTATTCAAAATTCACTAAGACTAAACCTCCCCCCTGCCCATATTAGTAATAGGGTCAGAAGGCAAATATCTGCTTTCCCTAGAAGAAAGCCTTCACTGCAAGGTTTAAAGTTCTCCCTTGAATCTTTTAACAGATTGATAAAAGAAATTCCCATTGTATCCCCGTAGTTCTCAGGATCTCATATGACAGTGCTAGGAAAAAAACTTGCCTGCTTGCTATTATACCCAAACAAGACTACAGCTCAACACACTTCTTGCTCATTTGCCAAGAAACGCAGCCATGTTCTGTTTTTCACTGTAGTAATGATCTCATCTCAGGTGTCGGCTACATGTATTCTTCTGTTTCAACAGTGTGTTTTTAACTGTCCTGTTTAACCTTGTTCCTGATTTTACAAATTACTGGAAATTCTCTGTAGAAACTAAAAGATTACAGATCTAATATAGTAAAAACTGAAGTGCTTAAACACTAGTTATTGAATTTTAAAAATAGTGACAGAAAAAGTTGACAGTTTTTAACCTTTTGCAGTTGGAATGATGTGGTATCTCAACCGTTTCCCTTTTATAAATTAATGAGCACACACATTAACAACTTACATTATTTATGCCAAAGGAGGAAAGCAGTAGGTTGGATAATTCAAACTGAGAAATTCAAATATGCCACTCTTAAGCCTGAAAACAAAAGCCTGAACTTATAAAATGGATATGTGATCAATTCTTTAGTCATAATAAACATTTTGGAGAGCTCATCGTATGATCAGACATCGTTATAAGCACTATGCCTGTGCTATTTAATCCTCTCAACCCGGGTGAGGTAGTTACTATTATCCCTCTTTTGAAGATGAGGAACCTGAGGCATGGAGAGTATGTAACGCTTTACATATAATTTGCTTAAGAAGACACATGGTAGAGCTGGCATATACACACAGCCTGGCTCTAGAGCCCACACCTTCATCCTATACTGACTCTTTGGATAAGAAAAGAATTCTTTTGTCACGTAAACCTGAGTTCACTGCTGTAACCAGACTCTCATCTGGCTGTTGCCTGGAATTTTGTTGACAGACGTGGGATACAACAGCTACAAAACTATGATTACTATGCATGTGAAGTACTATTCAGAGTACTTACGTGTTTTCATGGAATGTACGTGTATATATGTGCACTGGTACCACTTACCTTTTACCTGTATTTTGGAAACAATTTGTACTGTAACACTTCATTGAAATGACAGTGTGGCTTGGAAGAATCCAAAAACTTATTTTAGGTCATGCCAATTATAGTTCTTGAGCTTGCCTTCTGTAAGGGAAGATAACTCTGATCTGTATTTGGTAGAATGATTCCACCTCTGTAACAGAATACAGTAATAATGATAATAATAATAATAGCATTAGTCTGTGTGAGGTGAAAGCACTGGTCTTTGAGAGTAGGAGTTATTAATTCCAAAATACCTCATATCTGTTTCATACATTGGCTAGATATCATCACACAAGGCATCTCTGAAAGGATTACATGATAGGAAGGATATGTGTATTTTGATAAAATAGGAGCTGTACATGAAAAAACACCTTCTACTGTTTTCCTACTGTTTTTTCTTACCTTCATTTGGTTTCTTTCTAGCAAAAACATCTAAGAATTTAATTTTTCCAGCATTTTACTGAACACTTCACCTCTGATAAAGGAGTTTGTCCAGGATAATGTTTCCCTTCAGTTTTAAAAATGTAATTCCTCAACTAGCTGTATGTGTGGAAAAGTTGTGTATACTTTCTGTAAAAGCTGTCTGAACCATTACAGAATTTCTACACACACACACACACACACACACACACACACACACACAGATTCCATAAAAACAAGTTTTTGAAATGTGTTGCATGAACCACTGTAGAAAGCACTTATTAATTCTTTTAAAATGATGTGACTTTTAAGACAGTCTTTTTCTTGAGAATCATCACAACTAAATATTTGTGACATAGACATAGTTAGGAGGAAAAACATACTTCACTAGGTGAAATCACAAACAGTTGATGGAAAAGGGGAGAGGAACAGAAAAATTCAGTAAACTGACATTTTTTTAAATGTAGAATTACATAAAAAATATTCTAACATTTGAAAAATAGAATGTGTTGATATCCCCTTCAAATGACTGTGGAAGGTAGAATAATGACCCCCAAAGATATCTGGGTCCTAATACCTAGAATATGTGAATGGTACCTTATTTGGTAAAAGAGATTTTGCAGCAGTGACTAAGTTAAGGCTCTTGAGATGGAGAGATTCTTCTGGATTATCTGGGGAGACCCTAATGTAATCACAAGTGTCTTATAAGAAGGTGGTAGAGGTAGATTTAACTACAGAGAAAGATTATGTGACATAGGGAGAAGAGAAAGTGAAATTAGAAGATGCTACACTGCTGGCTTTAAAGATGGAAGAAGAGGCTATGAACCATGAATGCAAGGAATGCAGCTCAAGAAACTGGATAAGGCAAGGAAATCGTTCTCCCCTAGCCCCTGAATGACTGACTATGGCCCTGCTGACACCCTGATTTTACCCCAGTGAAACTGACTTTGAACTTTTGACATCTAGAACTATAAGAAAATAAATGTGTTGTTTTAAGACACCAACTTTGTGGCAATTTATTACAGAAGACAATTAAAAGATGATACAAATCTTCATCCAATTAAAATCTACTAACCCTCCACAATTTATAGAATTAGTTTACTCTAAACTCTGTTAAAAATAAGATTTTAATCATATATCTCAAATAATGTTTGCTTAATAGAGACAGAATTAGTGAAAACCAACATAAAATTTTAATAGAAGCAACTTTTAATTTATTAAAGCAATTTTAGGCAATTTATTTGCCAACTGGGTATCTTCAACTGCAGTGTAATTTGATAAAAATTAAATCTGAAGAATAACGAACTACTACCATGGGAAGAGCTATAGTAATTGTTCAAGAGTAACAGAGTAGTTGAGTAGTGACTCTATTTTTCTCCTCATTTCTCTAAAGATCAAACCAACATGTGATCCAGAAATAGCATTGTTGAAAAATGAAACAGCAGAAGGGTATGAAAAAACATGGAGGAAGAAATAACTTTTTGTTCAATTCTTATTGAATGTAAATACATATATATACACACACACACACACACATATATATATATATATATATATATATATATATATATATATATGTGTGTGTATGTATATATATATATATATATATGTATATATATATGTATATGTATATACATATACACACAAACACATACACACACGGGGGGGGTGCCAAAAAATGTATACAAATGGACACTTTAGTCAACGTTGCTCAAGCAGTAGTTCGCTGTAATCAGAAGTGTCTGGACGCTGATGGTAACCACTTTGAGCACCTCTTGTAATTGCAGAAGTCAATTTTGTTCACCTTTGTGTCCCCGAGACCCAGCAAGGTGTCATGCAGTATTTATTAAGTAATAAACGCCTTTAGAATTTGTGGAAACTTCTACCCCACATTACTATTCCCAATATGTGAGGTGTCAACAGCTGTTGTTCTTGCTGTTATCTGCACCCCACTTCCAAAAGCCTATACTTTTTCCGCTACCAGTCTCCTGGGGGCTGAGAAACCTGATAACCAATCTTACTAGATCTGTGCCAAAAGTAAAAGAACACTGGTTCTAAGTGAGGGTCTGATTAGCATTACTTGAGTAAAGTCCATCTATTGGGCTGCGCCCTGAGTACTGAATATTTCGTAGGGTATCATGCTTCTTTGTGTGACCAGCTAGAAGCCTCTTGCCCTGAATGGGATACTAGAAAAACAGAAGAATAAAAATGGATTTGTGGTCTGTATTTTAAAATATAGAACGAATACGTAAGATTTTGGTTATTTGAACTGCCTACTCCTCCGACCTCCTCTCTCACACAGAATTGATACGTACGTGCTCCAGCCCATCCTCACCCTAAGCTGAGCAGCAGGACATGAAATATAAGGAGTTAAAGGACTCCTGTGGTTTCTCTATCTCTGTTCCCTTCTTCACACAGAGCTTGGAATATGCTTTCTCTAGTGAAAATGTGATATATAGCATTTATATATGTAAGTTACAAATAATATATTTTAACAACATTTCAACAGGTTTTACATGCAAGGTACTAGGTATACAAAAGGCAGTAGCATTCAGGGACCTTAAGGAGATAATTATAAACTGGGATCAGTGTTGCCAAGGAAAATAAAGAACTAGAGTACACAATGGGAATGGAGGAAGAGGAACCTCATTTAGATTGGATAGTTAGCTAAAGAGAGAGATAATAGTGTTTCAGTCTCAGACAAAGGCATGGGGAGTGGCAAAACGCGTTTTCCAAAGACGGCTACAACAGCATCTCCTGTCACTCTTTTAGAATCCTGCTATTCCCCATATCGGGAAGTGGAGTCTATGTCCATTCCCCTTCAACGTGAATGGAACTTTGTGATGGCCTGGACCAAAATAATGAGGCAAAAGTGATACTGTGTGACTTTTGAGACCATAGTAGGAAATTTAGGTATAGTTTATGAGTAATGGAACACTACTGAAGCATTTTAAGCAGGGTAGCTTTTGATCCAATTTATATTTTAAAGATCACTCTGGCTGCACGTGAAGAACAAACGGAAAAAAGGCATTAATGTTTGACAACTAGGTACTCCTCAAGGATAAAATTAGTAAAATTAGACATAACTAAAATATAATGGTTTCACTATATAAGGGATAACACTAAGCCCCATGTACAACTTGAACATACAAAAAGAGAAATGCCAAGACATTGTTATGTGCCTTCTGGTGTAAGGCAACAGACCGGAAGTACACCACACACCCTGGGGTGGGGGGTGGGAATTCAAACCTGAATCCAATCAAGCCTAAATCTAGCCACCAGAAATAGACCAGAGCAACACATTAAATAACACCAAGAATATATAGCCTGCCAAATCCAGAATGTGGAAAATTCTAGATCACAAATTTGATACACAAGAAAAGAAGGGGAGGTTGTTACACATAAAAAGACTCAAGAAACATATCAACCAAGTGCAATGTGTGGACCCTGTCTGGAAGCTGATTTCAACAATCCAATGAGCAAAAGGACATTGATGAGGAAATTGGGGAGTTTGATCACTGATTAATATTAAAAAATTATTAGGGGTTTGTTTTCGTATAATAATTATATTGTACATATGCTTTAAAAAAAAAGAGTCCTTCCTTCTTAGTGATACATATTTAATATTCATAGTTAAAATCATATGTCTAGAATTTGCTTTAAAAAATCTGGAGGAAGGCAGTCTAGAGGAAACAGTATGTGCCATATGTAAATAACTATCGAAGCTGGGTGATCGTACAGAGAGAGGGTTTAATTACATAATTATCTTTAGGTTTTTGTCTGCTTAAAACTTTTCTTAATACAAAGTTTAAATTTTAAAAATTTAGTTTACCTAAGCTTTCCAAATCCAACCAAAGTGAGACAAACTCAGGGATGAATGACAGACTAATGACTAAATACAAAATCTCCTCAAATGTTTTGCTTTCTCCTTAAAGAGCATACAATACAAAAGCATGTAAGTTAGAACAGGGGATTTATGAGTGGTGGTTAGGCAGTGCCTCTAGCACTGCCTGGGGGAGAAGGGGCCTGACATATGTATGTGAGTACCAGGTAGAGACAATGCATGAGACTTTGCAGCACTGAACATCCAATCAACTATCCTCACTCATCAAGCAACCTTCTGACTACAATCTGGCCTCCACTGTGGCAATTTTTTTATAGGAGAGGATTATTTCTAATGACGTATCAATAAATTGCCATTCCAATTTATATATCAGCCTCTTTTGAGTTTACATAGAGTAAAGCAGTCCATAGAGTCCAAAATCAAACTTCCTAAATAATTAGCAAACTAAAAAGCCCAGACTTTACAATCTGATGAACGTACCAAAATACTGTTAACCTTTCACCATGGACCTTTCTCTGTGTTATTATACGTCTTTCACATAATAATAGAGCTATCCACTGTTACTAAAATATGCACATTTGTAATAGAAAATAAATTTCAAATGTAAGAATAATTACCATTCATTGAGTAGCTACTATTAGTACATCAAGCAAGCACTAAATCCTTTGTATACATTTCACCTAAATCTTAAAACTGGATGGGGGACATGTTATTTCCATTTTACAGATGAGGAAAATGACATAAATGACCTATTCAGGATCACGCAGTGAAGTTGAGGATGGAGCCAGGATTTGAACCTAGATCTGAAGTTAAGCCAAAGAGCGACTTAAATTGTTTAAACTAAATAGATTCTCATGGATTTCCATGGTTAACAAACCCAAAATACAATCTCCTGCAGTACGCATTTGATAATTTGAGTACCTAGTGAATGCTAGGTATTCTGTTAAGAGCTGCGGGGAATATACACAGAGGAACCTTATACACGCATCCTATTCTCAAAGAGATTTCATCTAGGAAAAAAAAAATGTTTTTAATAAAAGACAATTACATAAGAGTAGAAAGTGATAAATGCCATAGTAGAGATAATATAAAATGCAATGAGGATTCAGAAAGGGGAAAGATGAGAATTTCAAAAGAAAAGACACATAAACTTCTCAAACAACCTATTTTTTTAGGTTGGCTTGAACTAATGGATTAGTGTTCTAACTGGTGGATATTTCTCTTTCTAGAGAAAATAACACAAGGCCAAGAAATAGAAAGCTAGGCTCTACCACCAACTAGCACTGGGACCTGGGCAAAGCCCTCAGCTGCCTCACTTAAAAATAACACAGGCACCAATTTACAAGAGGTTATTTCTGTACCTGAACACAAAGGGAGATAAAACATTAATTAAAAAAAAAAAGCAGAATAAATTATCTCTAGGGTTCTTTCCTCCATTTACATAAAAAGTCTACTTGGAAAAGTTAATATGCTACAATTTTTAACTTATATTCAAGTTTGGCCAAATATTCAAAATTACTAAAAGAGAGCCCCTCTGAGGTCAAATTAGTATTTCTACTGCATAGATCAACAT
Organism: Rhinolophus sinicus; assembly: GCF_057876585.1. Classification (NCBI taxonomy): domain Eukaryota; kingdom Metazoa; phylum Chordata; class Mammalia; order Chiroptera; family Rhinolophidae; genus Rhinolophus; species Rhinolophus sinicus. The sequence goes on from NC_142503.1 coordinate 51,184,432, forward strand.
TTTTAAGTGAATTGAAATTTCACTCTGCTGCTTAAGATCCCCCAGGTACTCCCCATGGCCTACAGAGACTGACTTAGAACTTATAGAGAGGACATATGAAGTCCCCTAGCATAACTGGATTTGTAGCCCCCAGCAGTAACTGACTAGGCAAGGGATCTAGTTGCATCTCTACTCAGCCTCTGGGGAAGCTAAAGAGTGTGGAGGAAAATATTCTTGAACACATGTCGTGTACCAAGCAGTCCAGACACAAATTACAATAAAGTATAATCTTATGAGGATAGGGATTTTTGTCTTATTATATTCACTGCCGTACTACCATCACTTGGAAGAAGGCTGGGCGCATAGTGGTTGCTCAGTAAACAGTGGCTAAATGAATAGACAAGTCCCTGCCCTCATAATATTTACAGTCTAAACTAATGCTACCATAAGAATTTATAAACATATTTTTAGGTAATAAATATGAGCATGTTTCATTTTTGTGGGTTCTTTAAATTTTTATATATGAAACTCCAATCTGAGTAATTTAACAATATCTGACCGGAAAGATTCCCATAACTGGTGAACATGATTAATAAAAAAGATCAAATCAGATACTTACATATTATTCTGTAGACTTAATAAGACAATCAATATGATAGCTTAACAATACAGAAGAGTTTTCATAAAAACGGTATACTTATTTAGGTGTATCTTATAAAATTCATAGAATTAGTGATTATTCCTGTCACATATAATATTGAAACATCATCTTCCTTACTGAGAAGTAGTATTTTCCTGGTCTATCCAGGCCCCCCAAATCAGCATGGTATTTCAAGATAATCAATGAAATTAGAACATTAAGCGGATAAGTTCTTTGGACATAAAATAGAGCAAGAAGGGGGATATTAATGGGTATTTGATTAGAAAAGGACAGATAAAATCTACAAACTTATTTCTGGCCTTCAGGAATACTAAAACTTAATTTTTTCATATTCTCTAGGAGTTAAAAAAGTAAAATTCAGCTAAGTACCAGAAATGTAACTGTATAAAAACCATAGTAATAGCTGTGATTTACTGAGTAGTTACTATTAGGTTGGTGCAAAAGTAATTGAGGTTTAAAAGGTTAAAAATCATTGCAAAAACGGCAATTACTTTTGTACCAACTCAATATATGCCACAAAACAGTGTAACAACCTTGTTTGTATTTTACCCTTTAATGTTCACAATTCTATCCCAATTTTACAGATGAGGAAACTGAGACATACAAAAACGTTAGTAACATACCAAAGATCACAGAGTTAAGATCAATAATTTAAATACAGCACCAGCTGGCTCAAGAGACCTACGTCACTTGAGTGCCAACCCACTGTCTGTGCTGTGCTGTGCTAGGCTAGGCTATACACAGCTATTGCTTCTGTGGCCTAAATCCAACTCCCAAGTTTAAAATATTAAAAACAAAACAAACAAAAAAACACACCACTTTAAAAAATGGTACAAGTCCCATCAATTTAGAGCTTGATGATAAACTTATATTTTATAGAACAGAGGATAAAGTAAAAGTTATTTCATTTTGAAACTCGTCTCTTAACTGATTCTCACTACTATAAAAAAGAAAAATACTGCTCAGTTCACTAGCAGAGACATATTCCTTCAGCACAAAAGTGCCATAAAAACTAAAATGCTATCCAAGCTGTCATCATCATAAGATTAGAATTAGCAAAGGGTACAGGTACTTTGAGTGACTAGAAAGAAAACAAAAGCCTACCCTGTCCTGAAAGACTAAAAATATTTACATGTATCAAGAGTAAGAAAGATAACACAACTTAAAGTTGCAAAACTGCTTCCAAAACAGTAATATACTGAGTTCTCGGTAGGAAGCAGAGTAATGTTCAAGTGCTTACACCAATCAATTCTGTGATTTTCCCAGGTATGAAAGAAGAACACACTAAAGAACCCCTCTACACTCTGGTTGCCCCTGAGGGCATGTGTGTTGTGTGTGATGACATACAGGGCACAAGCAGGGATGAGAAGATAAATACTAAATGTAGTCTCAGAGCTCAGGAGAGCTACAAGACTTTCCACTAGGTTTCAGGACATCTTCCACAGAACAGACATCAAATGTTAAAAAAATTGGTGGTATTCTGGCAAACTTAATACTTCAGTTGATTTCCCAGGATAACAGAATGTTCCCTGTTATCTATTTAATGTTCCCTATTTCCTCCCTGTTATAGACGGAAAAGGGCAATTGAGGGGGGGAGTGGTATATTAAAATAACTAAATAGAATGCTACAAAAATTAGACGTACCTCTTGCTGATCAAACTTTTCAAGCTAAGGCTGTTAAAGAACTACTACTTACCCAATCTAGTAAATACTTTCTGCCTCATCTGATCCTGGCCACTCAATTCTTGAAACCCTTTCTTGGCTTTTCTACATTGTTTTCACTGTTTTAGCCAGACAGCTCTCTCAGCTCCTTTGCCGGCCTCTTAAATGACTATTCCTCCAGAGAAGCCTAATCTGCGATTTTCTATAAATACCCCAAATGAGCGCACCCACAATTCATAGTGTCAGCCAATACTTACATATTCTAATGATTTCCCAAACTCTAGCCTCAGCCCAGTTTTCTTTTCTTGAATACCAGACCTGGATATCCAACCATGACATTCCCACGTGGATGGCCATAAATAAATACTTCAACTTTTACTCAATTCGTCTCACCTCACTGCAGACTTGCTTCTCTCCTGCTTCCCTATCTCAACTAATGGCTGACCAAGTCAATCTCCTTACCCCTCTATAGCTACATAGCTCACTGTCAACTCCTATGGATTCTACTACTTATATCTCCTTTGAATCCAGCCTGTTCCACTCTATCTTAATTCAAGCCATTATTCTTGACTAAATTACGGCAATTAACCTATTACAGTTAAATGTGAGGGTCTCCAAGACCTCCCATCCATTTCACACACACACACACACACACACACACACACACACACACACACACACGTCTCCCACAATTCCAAAACTTCCTCCATATTTCAGCCTGAGTAGTTAATCTAAAACACAAGCATGATAATAATTCTACAAGCTTAAAATTGTTCCTTTGCTCAACATTATTTAAAGCAATGGCTTCTAAAGTGGGGTACAGGGAGAAGTTAATTTTCTCCTCTTTCACTTCTATTTTTGTGTAAGTTTTATAATAGATACACACATGTAATTTATAAATATACATATATGAAGGAATATGCCCAAAATCGTTCATTGATATGGATACCACATCAAAAATATGTGGAGCCCACTAACCTAGAGGAAAAGTACAATCATCTAACATGACACATAGTCATCATCTGGCCCTGGACTAGACTAACTTTCTAATCAAATCTACTTTTATACTATAACTGAGTTATGCCAAATGACCTGAACTTTCTAATCAGCATAGGTCACCTCTGAAGCTTTACCTCCCCACTGTCCCACCTTCCCATCAACTCTTGTTTGATCTTTAAGGCTTAAAACAAACATAACTGGCTATGTGAAGCTTTCTCTGCCTTTCCCAGGTGGAGGTGGGCACTTCTTTTTCTGTGCTCTCACACACAAAGGACGTCTCTATCATAGCACTTAGATCATAGTACCGTAATTTCTTGTTTACGTGGCTGTCTACTCATCTTTGTATTGCCAGGGCCTAGCATGACTCATGACACAAATTAAGTGCTTAATGTTTGTTACAAGTGCTCACGAGGCACAGTGTTAGGGGATAAACTGTGGCAACACCTTAGTTACCCAACAGAATCGAGAGAGTAAGTGCTCCTTGTTTTGCTGAGGTTTGGAATGATGATCAATTTTAACTTTTTAATTTTAAGATGTGCTTACATCACGCATCTAGTTTTCAGGTGTTGGTAACAGGGAGAGATTTTTAGAAAGCCAACACTTTATCATCCACTAAATTCTAATCAATTAACTGTCAACAGTGTCAACACATTCCGAAAGATGTCTTATATAAATTCAAATGCTAAGCCTCAGTGATTCTGGTCAAACATGGCAAATTAATTGCACACATTTATCTTCCTTTTCTGAAATTCCACTGAAATGAAAGTGAAGAGAAAAAGAATGTATAAACCCATAACACCAAAGAATGGAAGTGACACCAGTGCGTAAGTTATTTTAACAGTTTTGAAAGAAAGAATAGTACCTGACTTGGCAAAGCCAAGGAAACTATAAAGTACCTGCAAAGAGGGAACGATCTGCTGGCCAGAATTTAGAGGCAAAGGAACTGCAGAAGAAGGTATGAGGTATGGGTCTGAAATTGGAGAGTTGATTGAAAGTTTATCATAACAGAGCAATGAGAAACCCCTCCGCACCCTCCATAGTGAAGCAATTACCTTTTCCAACACCAGAAGACAAGGGTAAGGCCTAAAATGGGAGCACTGAGAAAACGGCTGCAAATCAAACCATGCTGCCTTAAAAATCCTCTCCTTCATGATTTTCAGATTACAGCAGGTACTATGTCTCCCAGGTAAACAATGGAAAAATATACTTACCTTGCTCTCAGAATGCCAAAAGATGTATATATTGGAAGATACCGTGTTTCTCCAAAAATAAGACCGGGTCTTATATATATTTTTACTTCATTAAGGCTTATTTTCAAGGAATGTCTTTTTTTTTATGTAAACAATCTACATTTATTCAATTAGTCATATCATCTTCTTCTGGAACATCGTCATAACGTACTAAATGTGTCCATCTGGCTGACAATCTTAACTGGGGCTAATTTTCTAGAGAACGGTAGTTCTCTAGAGAAATTGAACAGTCTCAGAGAAAAGTCCAATAATGACAGAGAACAGACCTCTACTTACTGACACCAGGGCCCCAACCAAGAAAAAAGACCAGTTCACTGCCTAAATGCCTGATATGAAGCCCACTGGTGACAGGCCTCACTAAATCACAAAAAGCTTCCAATCAGCATTTTAGTATCTCACTCTTATACGTAGCTGAGGCTCACCAGATATTCCAGGAAAGTTTCCCACATGAAAGAAGAAACTAAACAAACAAAAAAGTAACATTTTTGGGAATTTAGGGAATAGAAAACAAAACTTCAAAACACTCCAAATTTCCTCCAATAAATGAGATGTTGAGAAAAAGAACTTGGAAATTAAAAATTACGTGGAAGTGAGGGATATAAACGATAAACGTCTAAGTACTGCTTTGTCTTGTGCACCTGAAACTAATAAAATAATAAAAAAATTACGTGGAAATTAAAAATCCAATAGAAGTATTAGAAGATGAAGTCAAAGAAATTTCCTTAGAAGGTAGAATAATAATAATAATAATAATAATAATAAAGTAGGTAAGACAAAAAGGTCTACGATCCAACTAGTAGACAGTTCATAAGAGAAAAATACATATAAGATACTTTTGAAAAATATAAGAAAATCTCCCAAACTTAGGGGAGTTGACAGATTGAAAGGACCCAACAGTGACCAAAAGAACATACAATAAAAAAATAAAAAGCAAAACAAACAAAAAAACCCACATCCTATCATCATAAAATTTTTGAACAGCAAGGAAAAAAAAAAACTCCTAAAACCTTCCAAAGTGGGGGAAAGTCATACATGAAGGAATCAGAAAAAAGCAGGCTTCAACAGGAACAGTGCAAACTAGAAGACAACAGATCAGTACCTTCAAAATAATGAGAGGAAATTACTTCCTGTCTAGAGATTTACAGTCAGTTAAAGAAGAGTGAGGCAGGGAAGACACTTTCATATATTATGTCTCAAAAATGTTACCTCTTATTTAGCCACTTTCAGATAACTACAGGAAAATGAGCTTCAGTACAACAAACGGGTAAACCAAAAAAGAAAACATTGTCCAGGAAACAGGAGCTAAAATGCCACCCCCCAAAAAATAAATAAATAAATAAATAAATAAGTGAAGGTCTAGTATGAGGAGTACAATGTATGCCTAAAGAGTAACTGATCCATACTTAAGCTGGAGAGCAGAGGGCTATAGAGTTTTAAAAGTTAAAAAAAAAAAAAATGAAATGGATATACTGATATTTGAGCATTTGGAAAACATCCATAGGTACTCAATGTGGTGTAGCAGGCAGAATTCTAACATGGCTCCCAAATTACTGTCCCCTGGTGGACACTTTCTGCACGGAACTCTCCCCTGGAGCGTGCGTTGTGCGTAGAAGGGTTGAATACGGTAGTAGGATGGGATTAGGTCACTAATCTGTTAACCATCAGTTCATCAAAAAGGAGGTTGTCCTGAATGGCCCTGACTTATTTAGGCGAATCCTTTAAAAGAAGATGAAGCACCAGAGAGGGACTCCTCCAGCTGGCCTTAAAGACACCCTCTTTGAGTCCTATTGCTGCAAGAAACTAAATTAAGGAACAACCACAGGAGCTTTGAAGAAGACCTTGATCCAGAGTTGAGACTAGTCCCAGCTGCCACCCTGACTGTTGCCTCATGACAGAAGATCCAGTTAAGGTACCCAGATTTCTGACTCCCAGAAACTATGATAAATGGGTGTTGTTTTAAGCCACTCAACTTGTGGTAATTTGTCACACAGCAATAGAGAACTAATACGATAGCATGTGAACAAAATAAGCAGAATAAATAACTTAGAAGGAAAACATACTTCCTCCAAAAGCATAAAAGTCGGGAGTCAAAGCAATGTTGGGTAGTTTTAAAAATAAGAGATTTAGAAATGCCTGAAAGCAGAAGTCACTCTGAATAAGAACTGGTAAGACGGCTGAAAGTAATCAGGTTTAAAGAGAGAGAGAGATCAGTTTCAAGTTGTCCTGGATCTTATAGCTTATAAAAAATAGATACGAGGCTCAATCAGGGTTTTTCTCCTCAGTTCAAAATTCTCATTATTACAGGCAGGAGGAAAAATACTTCAAATATCATTGAAGCTTTTAACAAAGAAGTTTCCCACATGTGTAAGCTTCATTTATCAAATGCAATGACTCTTAAAGTAAGGTCCTTGAACGAGCAGCATCAGCATCCCCTGGGAAATTGTTAGAACAGCAAATTCGTGGGCCCTACTCCCAGAAGCAATGCATCAAAAATTCAGGGTGAAGCCCAGCAAACTGTGTTTTTAACAAGCCCTCTGGGTAATTCTGATGCAGGTTCAAAATTGAGAACCACTAATCTAATGTTAATTTCTGCCACTGCCCTGCTGTGCTCTGATCTTCCTTCTGTAGTCAAGAGTCTAAGCATTTCTAAACTTACTGTATCTGACCTAGATTAAAGTATCACAGTCACTAGCACATGGTAGGAGCTCAAAAAATGTTTGCTAAATAAGTAAGAGATTAGGCTTCAGCTGTGTTTCTTTCACCAGAAGGTTCGTAGAACACAATGGATACAAATGTCTTCAGGCAAGACATGTTCTCTTCACTTTCCCACAGTCCCCACCAGTCCCTACAGCCTTCTATCTTGTGTGTTCACACATGTGCTGCCCAGCCAATGATAGCACCGGAGTTTGGGACCTCTGGGGAAAATAAGTCAGGAAGAATAACAATTTTAAACTTGGATACAATATGGCCCAAACTTCTCTCACTAATTCTAGGGAATCAAGTAACTTACAGCTACCTCATGATTAAGAAATTGTATACAATGGGTCCTTCCACTTGTGGGTCTCCTGATCCAGCATTAAGACCTAGGAAATGTGTTCCAAGGTAACATCGCAAGCTTTCTTTTTCTGGTCGAAGTCTTCAGAGAAGTAGACCCTGCCTACTTAAGTCTTCCAGAGGCTCACGTGCCCAATAACTACAAGAGCAATTAACAGAACTTTGACTAATGGAATTTACAATTCAATATCAATTCTATACCAAGCACATGTAATAACATCAAATAATTTATGAAAAAGACTTCAATGTATTCAAAATATAATACACTGAGCAGAGATTTAACTACAGTAAAATTAGAATGCAGTTTCTTTCAGAACCATTTAAAAGGAAAACAAGATATATTTAATGAACTCACCACAAAGATACTAAGCTTGCACTAAATTAAAATTTTTGTTTTCACTACGAGGGGTTAGATACCCCTCTTTAAATGAGTCTCTCTATATATGTGAGCATCCATTTAGAATCCCTGAATTAACAGTTAAGAGTCCTAAGGATCTAGCATATCTTCTGCCATTGCAGAGCTGCATAACTTCCCATGAGCGACATTTTCATCCGTAAGAAAGCGATTACTACTAACACTCTGATACCTGACAGCAGAACCACTTCTTACACTTAAATAAGAAACCACTTTTGCTATTATTAGAGTAACTGCTTCTTTAGCCAATTTTGAAAAGAAAAATGAAATAAAATGATATAAGCAAGTTACAACTGATACAAGTACATCAGTATCTATTTGCAGGAAGAGTGAACCTGATAGCTTTGCACTGTAATATCAGCATATTTTAAATACCCCAACCCTCAGAACCGAAGAGTAGTTCTAAAACTTAACATATGCATCGTAGAGAAACGAAAAGATTCAAAGACTCAAAAAAAAAATAAAAATAAAAATTCACTTACCTTCGAGAAATAAAACATAGTAGCACTTTAAAGAATTTCCTTCAAATCCTTGTGTGCATACACAGACATATTTTATATAGTTGAGGTCATAGAGAAGATACAATTTTGCATCCTAATTTCTAATTGATCACTGCACCATCTTTGAAAACTTTCTTCAGGCTAACTCCCCACCATATGAATAGGCTATAGTTTACCCACAGATCACACACTAATTACTAAGAATATACTAAAACACCAGCAAACAAAACTAAATAGCAATATTGTCATTAATGTGCTATTATTTCCCTCATACTAACATAGGTATAGCAATAAATATCAACTTAACATTAATAAAATACTAAATGAAAGCAACAATGAAAATAGACAACTGAAATTAGTGGAGTAGCGGGGGAAAGCAGCCTGCAAGACTTAGAACTATTTTTTTTCTAATCAGCAGAACCTCAGCACAGAGTTTAAGGGTGACTTGGGAGATTTCCCATTCAGCTCAATGTATACAAATCCCTGGCAATACTGAGTAAACAAGAGTAGGTGGAATCCTCATTCTGTAAACATCTCAGGAGCTGGCAGGGTGATTAAGCATAGCACATGAATTTTAATGTTAAAAGCCATGTGATAGAGATTCATAACAACAGAGTAAGGCAGAAAACAGCAGTTTTACAAAATAAGCAAAAAGGAAGTATAGAAAGGTAAAGGGATAGGCTGCACACACTCAAATGTTGTACTAGGTTCAAAATAATTGTCCTATCTAAGTTTAGTATGTACAGACTTACTTCGCTTCTATGAAGGAAGACCGACTGACAGAAATGTTCTAATCTGAGTACTTTGAGCTCTTTGATAATCAAATCCACTTAAGATAATTTCCTAGATACCATTATTAAGAGCCTAATGGGGGAAACTGAAAGTAACCAGAGTAGAAAATTCTAACTTACAAAAAAACACATTATTCAGAATAACCCTCTGAAACTTCTTACTTACAAATACTTAAATGAAACAGAAGATAGTAACTGCTTAAATAAGATCAAGGTGTACTTAAATGTAAAGGAGAAAGGATCCAACGATTTACCTAGAAAAATTACCAGGAAAATAATTGGTACATCTCACTGAATACTCAATTGCTAGGAATCAGGATATCCTGCATACTAAAAATGGGGTCTAATTCCCCAGAGCCTTTCAACTTATACTGCACATGTGTACTGTACTATGAACTAGGTGGTTAGGTACATTTAGAGGACCCCTAGAGGTCTGTACCAGAGCTGTGGCTCTCAGTTCATTTCTATTAAGGCTCTCCTACTCAAGATAAGGACAAGTTAGGAGCCAGCTGTTCTGTGGAGTGGGGTGGGCTGGCGGAAAGTCAAAGACACTCTCTTTCACAGCTCTCTGGACTCTGAGGCATGTGAACACATGGATCCAGATGTACCAATAGACATGACAAAATAAACATGACTTCAAATGACCTTATAAAGTAGTGCAAGCTGCTTTGGTTATCTGTGGTTTTTCAGTACAGTTTTTTGTTTGAGTTTACTTTCTATCTAACTCTTGTTTGGTAAGTTTACAAAAACTCTCACTTCTTACAACTGCTCTGCCTTGAGGAATTTGTGCCAACCCTTTTCTAAGGCAGCATGGAAATGCTTCACATTTTATGGAAGAGCATTAAAAGAAAATGTCCGTAAGCAAAGCTGTTTTTTTAAGCTAATATTAGGTGTTAAGGGGTTAAGGCGATTTTTTTAAAAGACAGAAAGTGCAAAGGTAAATTGTTCTAGGAAGAGAAAGAAAATATTGACTAGGTTGCTAAGTTTTTTTTATAAGTAATTTTATTTTCTGATACAAGAAGGAAAATATTGACTTTTTGCCTTCCTCCAGCAGCCTACATTAAAAGAGAAGATATTTAAGTGTAAATGAAATTCCGTTCTTAATTGAGTCAAATATTAGTTTAACAAATTTAAAATTCTTTTAGCTGTACAAGAGCCATACTGGGTTCACAATCCAATATTGTTAAAAAAAAACCTCATGAGAACAAATAGTTTCATTTTTTCCTTTGCAAGGTCACTAAAGAGACGCCCCTGCAAAAGTAATTCTAAATTATACTTACCAGCGAAGTGAGATTTTTAAAAACTTTTTCAAACAAGATGAGAAATAAATAAAATACAAGTGGAGGGAAAAGGCAAAGCACAAAAAAGACAATATACGCATGTCAATAATTTTAACCTTTTCCCTCAAAAATGTTGCTTAAAACAAGCAGCGCTGACTCTTACCAATTTCAACTTTTTCTCAGATATTTTAGTAGGGAGCATAGAAGTGACCAATGTGTTAGACTTATGCTGAACGGAGAAAGAAGAATCAAACTCCAATTAAGAGCATAAGTTCACTAATAAATCTGTCTCTTTTAACAGAGTGATAAGGGGTATCCTAATTTTATAGTATATGGAGAGGTATACTATAAAAATTAAGGGGTTTTTTTTTTGCCTAAAATTAAGATTCTAACTATACAATTTTATTCACCTGTTAAAAACCACTGTATGATTAGCTTTTAAAAAGTTTTACCTATTCCTGCAATGCCCAGTCAGTAATTTTATCTCAATCCTTGTTGATAGGCTAACATCTATATAATTTTATCACATGGAGATATATTTATATTTTGAAATAAAGATATTTAGTCAGCCTAAAACCTTACAATGCCTCAAAACCACTAAATTTTTCAAAACTTAACAGACAACTCTTTCTGATCTCTAGGGAAATCTCAGTTTTTTCTATGAACAATCAATCTCATAAACTACAGGGTCATTTTACTGTGTAAGCCGCAAGTCATAAGGCATTACAAATATGCAACACAAACAAGAAACTACACACTTCATTCAAGTACACAGATCCTAATTGAGAAATAAAGCTATTTGAAGTGTCTTACATTCAATCATTTAAAAATGGTATCAGGAAACACTAAATATTTGGAACTCATTTGCCCTACTCTCCTGACAACTTAGTTGGACTAATCCTAAATAACATTTCACCTAAACACCAAAGGTCTAAAAAAAGTAAAAATCACATGGCAGTAGGGAGGTTGAGAATTTTGAGAATTAAGCACCTTTTTTCATCTGAGACATTCACTTAAAACTAAACTGAGTTTACAAACTATGTATGAAGACAGTTTCTTTTGTCATTCCCTTAACTGCCATGAATAACATTTCAGGCAGGAAATTCACCTAAATCAATTTCCAGGATTGTCTAATCCCCAAAAAGAAAAGTCACCTAGTCAGATTCATATTGTGACTTCATTTCAAAATTAAATCAATAAATTATTGTACTGAACCAAAATTAAGCGAGTCCCTTAAACATACCCTTTACATATTTACATTTTGCAAAGGATGTTTTTTTTTTGGATATACACTGTTTTCTCATGATAGGTTTACAAGTGTGTTGTGAAAGTTTAGTAATTCTGTTTGAGAGCCAGTAAATCAAAATAAAGAAATAAAATTACAAGTGAAAGAAATAAAAATAGGAGCAATAGGATTTTTTTAAAAAGACTAATGTCTACATAATGTGACCAATCAAAACACCATAATATATCTTGTTTTTAAGAATTACATAATGATATCCTAATTTGCTACTCATAACCACTATTTCATTCTTATAAAAACCTCAGGCCTGAGCCAAAATCATCGTGTATATGATATCCATTCGGTCTCCCAAATGATCCCAGCTCTAATGCTTTCTCCGCCCAAAAGTTAATTTACATACTTAGTGTAACCAACATTGACTAGTTTATTGTCTTACTAAGAACTCTGCACAAATACTCAAGTACCATAATCTTGATTCTCCTCCTCTGATTCAACTTGTATCCTGCTGAATACGTAACAATTCAAAAAAATTTTCTTTTCTTTTTTTTTTTAAGTGTGCTTTTCCAGGACCCACCAGCTCCAAGTCAAATAGTTGTTTCAATCTAGTTGTGGAGGGTGCAGCTCACAGTGGCCCATGTGGGGATCAAACCGGCAACCTTGGTGTTGTGAGCACCGCACTCTAACCAACTGAAGCTAACCGGCTGCCCCCATTTTCATTGTTGAAACTCTAGAATAGGATCTAGTTTTTTAAAAAAGACATTATAAAATATCTTTAAATAATAATATTCCTACATCTCAGCATGATAAGACAACTTGCTATCCCATATAGAGATCCTATTACCTGTTAGTTGAGAGTGGATGACCTACCCATCCCATCACTACTACATTTGGAAAAGACAATTTCTCCTCCTCCAACCTTTTTGGGGGGAGAAGGGGGACTTCAGATGAACATGGCCAATCCCAACATGGCAGCAAACAGAAGTTGGGAGGTAAGGAGGAAATTGCAGAAGCAAAGTTAGGGCGATGGCAGTTTGGGGGTGAGAGTGGGCTTATATTTTTTCCACTACTTTTAAGTGGGTAAATGCATTATAGCCAGGGAAAAGCCCTGAGAGTCCATTGCAATTATCCCTTCCTGTATCAGTAGGACAAAGGAAAAGTGGATGAAGTCACAAGGATGAAAAGAAGAGCAAAAAGGAACCAGTTAAAAAGGAACTCAGTATAGGGAACAATAGGTTATAGACTGGGGGCAAGCACAGTTGGAAAGCGAAAGGGTGACCTTGCCCATGTATAGTAATATGTTACCTCGAGAAAACCCTAAAAAAAAAAATGAGTTCTTTCAAAATTTCAATAAGAGTGAGGTGGGCTCAATTATTCCATTAACATATACAAAAACAACCTATTCTCATGAAAGTTCTCATCACAAAAAAAGAAAAAAGAAAAATTGTAACTATGTGAGGTGACAGATGTTAATTACACTTGTGGTAATTATTTCACAATGTATACATGTGTCAAATCATTACATTGTATACCTTAAACAAATACAATGTTATATATCACTTATATGTCAATAAAACGGGGGGGGGGGGGGGGTGTTACCTAGTCTCAAAACATGCAAACTCTTCTTCTACTCTTCTTATGGTTGAGAGCCTCCTAATATATGTTGATAGATATAAAATTATAATTCTGTTAGTTACGGGAGAAATAACTTTTCAGCTTATAAGACAAATGTTATTGGCAACTCCTAGTACCCTTTGATTACTTGCTTGGTATAATTTTTAAAATGTTCTCACTCTTACTTTCCACATAATTTGTATGACAGCTAGAAAGTCCTTTTTAAACCCAAACTCACTGTTTCATGGCCCATCTGAGTGAGCAGCTCTGCTAGGAACATACCATGCCATTTCCTACATTTTTACCTCTGCACATGAAATGCCCTAATCCTGAAAACGTTGTGCTTAGACAACCTCACACAACTCAACAACATCCCTCCCCTCCCTCCGCCCTGGAATTTTCCAAGGACTGCCCAGCTATCCACTTCCCCTACATAACCAAGGTTCATTGCTCTGGCTTGGTGCTTCCACAGGACACAACATACAAAACCAGATTTTCGGTGATTTATAAAACTGTTTTCTCACCCTACTTCCCTGACCCTTCATAGCCTGGTAGCTACTCTGCTTAAAGCCCTTTAGTGGTTCCCACAGCCAAGAGCAGTGCTTTTCAAATTACCAGTTGCTACCACTGGATTGTTAAATCAATTTATTGAGTTCCAACCATCATTCCTTCTTAAAAATAGAATAGAAAATACCAGAATGCATCACACAAAGTGTATTATTTTGTGACATTTTATCATTTATATACGTATTCACTAGGTGGTGAGGTAAAAACATGTATCTTACTATAATGGACCATTGCCAAAACAAGCTTGAAATACACCAGCTTTTGTTTGGTCTACAAGGCCCTCTAACCTGGCCCCTGCATAAGACTCGAGGCCTATCTCTTGCTATACCTCCAAAGAGGCAAGTTCATCATGCCAAACATCTTTGCAGTTCCTTGTCTTAATACAGTCAGTCACACTGTTCCCCTTGAATGCCCTCTCATTTGTCTAGAAGTCCCACCTATACTCATCTTTCATTATTTAATACTTATTACCTCCTCTACGAAAGCTTTTTTATCCTTTCCTCAGCAGCTAATGCCACACAGAGACACACTACGTACCTCTACGAGGAATTATAACCTACATTACAGCCCTTAGACATTTCACTGTACTTCTTAATGTTAGCTTTGACGGTCTTCCAAACTTCCAAACTACAAACTCTCTGAGGAAAGGAGCACATCTTAGCAGTCTCTGTATCAGCCGCACTGAACTGACGTACATGCCATATGACAGGGGTTCAAAACTGGTAAAATGAGCAAATAAAGAATTAAGGAGTTGCAGCTAATTTCTCTGATGTTAGAAATGATTGCCTTGGCAACAAGGCCCATTCATATTGCAGTGCTAGATCAAGATTTCCTCATTTTTGCTACAGTAGCTCCCAGAAAGCAGCACACAGTAGCCTAAGGCAGAGGTGTCCGCTTCCTCTCTCAGCAAAGAGGGGACTCAGTTAAGTTTGCAATGAATGCAGCACCCACTTTCATGCTTCAGAATGTTATCTAGGGAATGCAGAGAAGAGAGTTTCCAAAGGTTCCCACAGGCAGGTGAGATAAATCAGAGACAGCATTATCAGACCTCATCAGCAGGGAGAGTCACATTTTATAAATAACTCTTAAGGGGGGCGGGGAAAGGGTTTCTCTGTTCCCTTGTGGATGGCACTAAGTTGCCAATATGAGCTAAACAAAACAAAAGGTAGCATGAAATAACTCACTGAAGTTACTTGGTTTCTGTTGCCTACTCTAATAGTTCCAAAATAGCTACTGACTCACTGCTCTCTTTAAGAAATACTACTTGAAGGGCTGGGGGTCATACTGACGGGGGCTCCTCACTTTGAAGCTTTCCAAAGACTTTCTCTTACACACATAAATGCTCTAATTCTTGGGGGTCTGATGCACCTCCTTCACAAACCGATGATACTTCAACTGCCTTCACTGTAATTAAAAACAGTGCAGGCAGCATCCAAGATACTTTGACAGACTCTGCCAACTGTCAGTTTCAGCTGTTCTTTTCCGTTTCCACCATAGTTCATAAACCATTACAGGAGCCACAGATTTGTTTCTGCCTAATCACTCATTTTCTTTAAAAAGATTCCTTTTGCTTAAACTTTGCCCCTAGACTTGCAAATATATATATATATATATATATATATATATATATATATATATATATATATATGGCAAAGATAAATTCTTATTCTAACAGTCAAAAATATGTGAAAGTCTTCACTCACAATATTAAATTGTAGACACCTGTCAGAGTAAGGTAATTTAGGATTGCCTGGGTAAAACATTTCCTAACCTGTTTCCCTTTGTTTTAAATAGGTGCAAGAGGCTATGCTTATTCCACACTTGTTAGGTATAAACACCTACCAAGTGTAGAAAACTTCCATAAATGCCTTCTCCGTATGCTCTTCTCTTCTTCCACCTATCCATCCTCTCTTGACAACTCAGCCGAAACAAGTCACTGTCAATGAGAGCCATACCTCAAATATAGGCTTCCAGAAAAATAATGCCATAAACACTCCTTTTCCTCTCCAGTCCACCTTTGAGACTTTATTAAGAAAAGGGCAAATAAAATGGTTTATAAAGAAATTTAATTACACCAATGTATCTAAAATATGTGCTATGTGTGGGGGCTATTTGCATATATTAAATACGGTCACCTTAGTATTAAGTTCATCCCAAATTTCCCTTGGTAAAATGATGAGGATTCATGCAACTTAAAGGCTGTGGAAAACCAATTTTCTTCCACGATACTACCACTCCACAGCCTGGAAAATGCAGCCTTCCACATGAAAAACTGCCAGTTGATTATTTTTTCCTCTGAAATGTTTTAAACAGAAGAGCTGCAGATTCTCAAGAGAAGCCATATTTCAATTGTTTTGAATAATAGCATTTTTCACTATTTTCTCTTACTAAAATTGGTGCAATTCATCCAAAACATTTTCCAAATGTCATTGTTTTCCAGCTTGCGCGCTTAAAAGCTGCTTAGAGAAAACAATCTCTCCATCTGAAAGATTTACTTCAAGAAACCAATTAGTAATCGCTAAAAAGGAAAGGAGAAAAAGAAAACAATTCACTTTTATAGACTGGAAAAAAAAAAACTTTTAACTCATCCAAGTCCTTCATTTTACAGATAAGAAAACAAGTCCGTGGAGGTTAAGTAATTTGCCTCAGACCACAAAGCTACTAATAACAGCACTAGAAATAGAATGAGGTATTTTAATTGCTCTTAATAGTACCCTAAATCATCCAAGTTATATATGTTCTCATCAGTTGTCATTTAAATTGTAAAATTACTGCTTTTTTTTATTAATTCCTGATGAAGGACTCCTACAACGTATGTTCTACATTTTCAAACTTGTTTCATTTAATAAACTTCAAATTCTAACTCCAACAAATAAAGGTACTACTGTCTAAGAACTTTCCTCTGAAAGTTTCAAGAAAATAAGTTTAGAGGTGCACACCCCTAAAGTGTCATAATTTTAAAAGCACATACTTTCAATCACCATCCCTTAACTATACTTTAGATATGTTTGTCCAACCACCACAAAAATAGGGAAGGTGGGTGAGGAAATTCTGGAAGTTCCTCTTTGACAAAAAGCATCAATAATCTGTAAGTGAAATGACTAGATCATTACTCCATTAATAAATTATGGGTTTCTGACTTAAATTAAGAAGTCACTAACATTTTATCAAGTTACTGTGTGAAGAGTTAATAAAAGGTTGGAAAATGCACTCTTGGTTGACTTTGGATCTGAAAGAAGGTGAAGAGCTGACCCTGATAACACAAATTGAAGACCTGAGCTTAAAAGCAAAAAATAGAGGTGAACATGTTCCTTCAATAAAAAGCCCTTTCCTGTTCAAGCTCTGATCTATCAAGTGCACCCGCCCTGTGGAGGCCACATCAGTAAGACTTTCAGATTTTCGTTTTAATGCCCCAATAAATCAATTCTGCACTTTTTAGCTTTGGCTACTCAAGGGCAAAGCAGAGGGCAAAGAGGGCAACAATTTACATTGGATCATTTTCAAGTACTGTAGTCTAACCACTCATTAGTTTACAATTGTTTCTTTGTGCAACTGATTGATTATTCTCAAAGCACTAAGAGAATGCAGTACTGTATGTACTTCTCTGAAAGACACCGGCAACAAAACCGAAGACAACATGATTTTGATTACAAACTGATGCGGCAGTTTGAACAGTAAAACATAAGCGTGTTGTCTTCTTAAACATTGCTTCTAAAATATTCTTATGTTTGTTTCTTAACTATGACCTCCGGTATCACTCTACCAAAAAAAAAAAAAATTGTTAAAAGGTTAACACACCTATACTTTTAAAGTATGGCCAGCTTAGCAAGGTGGCAAATTTGAAAACATAAAACACAATTCCGATACACCACTGATCAATAACACACACACACACACACACAAACACACACACACACACACACACACACACACACACACAGATTCGGAGCTGTGTTAAGCACAAAAATCCTTACCCCATTTTGCCCAGTGAAAACTTGCTCTGAAGTTTCTGCTCTTATGCTACGGAATAGAACTTCCAAAGGAATTTCTCCGTCTGCTATTTCGCAGTTGCTTTTCCACCCCCCGAGGTCCTTTTCTGGAGGTATGTGGCAATTCAATTAGTTCTCTTAGGTAAAATGATTTCTCTCTCGTAAATACCAAAACGTTCAAACAAAGGTGGCATTTGCTTATGAGTTAAAATGCTGCGCGGAGAAGACAGCGGTCAACCCTATTCCACAAAATGAGTCTATGAGTCGGAAAACGCAGAATCCAGCTTCACCGAATCCTACAAAAAGAGTTCCGTGGTCATTTCGCTCACGTCCTCCTCCACAGTCAGAGAGCCAGGTAACTCGGTCTTTTCGGTGCTAAGGCTGCAGGTTCAAATTTCTCTACCACACCAGGTCCCTGGGGGTGGAGCGTGCAACCCAATGCGACGTGCACTTGAGATCCCTACGAGAAAATAAAAATCCTAAAAGCAGTAATGCCACTGCTTCCCTGCGCTCACATTAGAAAAAGCTATATAGAAAAATCTCCTCCAAGTGCAAACCCGGCAGCTCGCGACGTGCACGGCACTCCACATTGGAATCTGTCTTAAATTTCTCCTCTCTTAAGACTCGCAGCAGAGAGGAGGTGGGGAGGAGGAAGAGAAGGCTGGGCAGGATCGATTCATTCTCCCGAGAATAAACGGAGCCATTTCCAGGCTGGCAGCAGGCTGGGGGCGCAGCGCACACAAGAGAGCAGAGGGAGGGGGCCCGATCCCACCTCCCTCAGCCCCTTCCCGCCCCCCGCCGCCGAGCACAATGGAGCCCGGATCGCGCCTGGCCCTTCATTCGCGGCTGCCCCCTCTTCCCTCCTCTCTTCCGAGCACCGCAGGTCGGCGGAGAATGAATGAATCAGAGAGCCAAGCTCCACGCCGCCCCCGGCTCCCTGCGCCCTGCTCCGGGGCGGGCCGAGCAGCGGAGGACTGGGCTGCAGGATCGACGGGCGCTAATTCCACGTCGGGAGCAGGGGAGCCGGCCTCGAAGCCGCCGGAGAGCGGCTGCTCCGGTGCCCCCACCCCTGCTCCTCGCCTCTCACGCTCCGCGCCGCCGCCACGCGCCGCCTCCTCACACTTCCATCACCGCCCGCCTCCGCCGGTCTCCAGCTCCCGCTCAGCAGAGCAGCGCCGACCCGGGTGGCCCTGAAGCCCGCTGCTGCCTCCGCCTCCACCGGCCGCTCGCAGAGCGGAGGGCGCCCGTTCCCGGGTCAGCGCCGCCCGCGTGAGCCGATCGCGGCGGCAGAGCTGGCTGCGGGGGGGTGGGGGTGGGGGACGGGGCGGGGAGAACGGGGGGCGAGAGCTGTCCCTCCCCCTGCTCGCGGGAGGGGCGGGAGGCAGCCGATGCCGCGGAGACGCGGCCGGGCGCCGGGGGCTGGGTCGCTGACAGTCCCGAGAGGCCGGTGGGGCCCTGCGCGCAGCAGGAGGAGGCAGCAGCCGCGAGGACGGCGGGAAGGCTGGTGGTCAGCAGCCGAGCCGGCCCGCGTGGGGAGCTAGTCGGGCCGGCAGGTCCGTCAGTCCGTCCTTCCTTCCCCCCTCCCCTAGTGGCTGGCGGCGGGAGCACTGTGCGCTGTGCTGCTCCGCTGGCTCCTGGCCCCGCTCCCGGCCGCCACAGCCTCCTCCGCACCCCACACCAGGTGCTCGCGCTGTGTCTCCATCCTCCCCGCAGGAGGACCTTTAAATAGCAACGTCAGCGCGCTCTTCTCCGCACACTCGTCACCCGCCGCTCACGTCACCGGGGTGCGGGGGATGATGTCACGCGGCCGGAAGTACTGCTAAATTAGGGAAGGAGCAGGGGGAGGAGGACTCGGCGAGCTCCTCTGTACCCACCTGCTCTCGCTTATCCTTAAAGGCCAAAGCACAGGAGACAGCCTGAAAGGAGCTTGGAGAAGGAAGCGGCGGCGGCGATTTCCTCGCAACAAATGTGCCAAACGCGAGTGAATCATTCATAGCAACGGTACCGAAGTGTCAAGCGGGTGATATCCTATCTCCCACTCCCACCTCTGTTGCAGAAGCATCCCCAGGCTTTTCAAGTCCCAACTAGCACGGAAATGTGGGAGGAAAGCCTGATCACCAGTGCTAGATATATTCCCAACAAAACTTGGGAAAAATCACCATAATTTTCTAAATTTATTAAATGCCCTTCTGGGCATAGTTGACTTTAAAACATTCCCGCCCCCCCCCCCCCAGCTTAGTGATACTTAAATCACGAAAAGAGTAAAGAGGGGAATCATGAGCAAATGTTATAATGTTACAAAAGATAGTAACCCAAGGGAAAGGGGGAGAAGGCCATCAAATGATCCCAATGCTTACATTTGCACAACAGCAAACTTCTGGTATAGGATAATAAGTCAGTCCTAACTTAGAAAGTTCACTCATCGTTATAGATGCCAGTACATCCTTTAAATTCTGGTTTATCAAGAATATAAGTTCCAGTTTATGGAAATTAAAACTAAGAAAGATCACCAAATTCTTTCAACAGTAACACAAGCACATTTAGATTATTTTTGTCTCCTTAGTTTTGGCCATAGAATATATCATTAAAGTACCTCTTAAGTATGTTGTTTTTCATTTCCTATATTCCATTTCTTATAAGTCACTTATAAGTTTACTAGTTGTGTGTGTATAATAAATAATATAACGAATGCTTCTCAAGTTACAAATTACTACAAAATCTTAAATTGTCATTACTTTGATAGTTTGTTAGGTAGACTTAACTAATCAACTTTGATTTGATTTAATTTGATAGTCATGACCCAGAAATAGAATTACTACATAATGCCAAAGGCCATTGCTATTTCAGAGTTAGTCTATAAATTCAGTGACCACGTTGTCCAAACCCAAATCCAGACACATCATTTGACAATAGACAAAATATTTGAAATCTGAAGTAACCTGGAAAATCCGGGGCATTGGATTACCAACATATAAACTAACTGTTAGAAGAGCTATAAATGGATACCAATGCAGTTTAAATAAAAGAAATTAAAACGCTACAGAATTTATACCCTGTGTGGCTTTTTAAAAAAATGATTTTTAATATTAAACTACTGACATGATTCCCAATTAAGAAATATTGGTTTTATAGCTTTCTGCATCTACATTTTCTTGGTCAAGTTAGGAGCCCAATATTAAAGGACACCAGCCAAAATAGGACCAATTTGTAACTAAATCAGGCTTTCTGGTTATCTTCACATTATAAAATCATGATCTCGCTTATAATTTGAAATAGTGAAAGTCGTTTTGGGATGGCTGGATGGCTCAGTTGTTTAGAGCACGAGCTCTGAACAACAGGGTTGCTGGTTGGATTCCCACAGGACCAGTGAGCTGTGCCCTCCACAACTAGATAGATTAAAGACAACAAGCTGCCACTGAGCTTCTGGAGGGGCGGCCAGATGGCTCAGTTGGTTAAGAGCACAAAGCTCTCAACAACAAGATTGACAGTTCAATTCCTGCATGGGATGGTGGGCTGCACCCCCTGCAACTAGATTGAAAATAGGATGGTGGGTTGCGCCCCATGCAACTAGATTGAAAATGGTGACCGGTCTTGGAGCTGAGCTGCGCCCTCCACAACTAGATTGAAGGACAACGACTTGGAGCTGATGGGCCCTGGAGAAACACACTGTCCCCCAATATTCCCCAATAAAAAAAAAAAATTAAAGTCTTAAAAAAAAGTGGTTTTGTTTTTTTGTTTTTGTTTTTTAGTGTTATAACAAAGGTTATTCAAAAGCAAACTCCTGCTTGACAATTTATTTAATATATATTATCATGTTAGTAGAAACTTGTACTAATTTATATTTCAGATAAATGGAGCTTCTTATGTATAAAATATTAAAGCAATAAAACTGTCATTTTTCAAATAATGTCATCCCTTGGCCCTTGCAAATTAAAATAAAAATTAAGTTATTACTCTACTAAAATTTCTCTACAAACTATTTCCTATCTGAACTAAATTACTTTTCTCTTTCCTGCTCTTTCTGTCCATGTTAAGTCAAGCTCTCACTTTGTCATTATCAAACACTTCATTCTACCCTTTTATCATGACTCCTCCTGGTTTACAATCTTATTTCCCCTCATCTTTACCCAACTGTCAAAACAGCATATCAACTGCCTCCGTGCTTGCAGAATGCTGACCCTTCGTTAGGGTTTCTACCTTTCAAAGCTACATGATCTCTTCTTAACTGCTGTTTTGTCAACTGAAAATTGAGAGCAATCTTTTTCTATATAAATCTAATGGTGCATTGTGATAGAATTACTCAAAGTTTATGTGATTATTTAACTTCAGCTCCTGCTTTTAATCTAGAAAATTCTGCCAATAATTGGTCAATGTTTCTTTCTAGCTTATGTGAGTTTAGTATATCAGGGAATACATATGAACCCAAAGGAATAAGACATTTTATGTTTCATTGACTATCTTCTCATAAAAAAGAATAATAAAGTAAATGCCCCTTTCTCCTCCTTAAACAATTCTAATACAATTTTGAGAGGAGTCAGAGAACCATTCTATGGCTTTCCATGAAAATTAAATATGTTTTCTCCTAAAACTGAGCTAATGTAACCCAAATGCTAGCCATGAATTTCTAACCCTAATTGTATGTGTTTTAAAGTAGTGAACTTTCTAGAAAGTGATGTATTTTCTTTTTCCGGAAGAGGAAGAAAGTACTTCAGTAGAGTTTCAAATTTTTCACAGTTCCTGTTTCCCACTACACTCTGAAAATTTGTGGAGAGGTTCATGAATACCCTCTGATTTTAGAATCTGTGGGCTGGAGGCATCTGTTTTAGTTACAGCGTTTACTTCCAAGCCCTTAATAGGAGATAGCAGTATTCAATGGATGTTCATAGATTGGTCATGAGATATGTCTTTTTCAATGAAAAGACATTTAGGAGATAGAAAAACTTTGCAAGGAAGAGGGTTAAAGCCACGTTTTATTTTTAATTGCTTAGCATTAGATGATAGCAACTCTCTTCCAAGTTCCCTCTTTTTAATGACCAAAATTCCACTATTGCTTCAAGTAAAGGTAGAAATAAAAGATATCTCTACATACAATAGAAATCTTAAGATTCCTAGTTATGAAGTTTTAGTCTTTCGTAGCAAAGACTGAAAGTAATGATTAAAAAAAAAAAAAAAAAAAAAAGCAAGAGTGGTAGGGAAATACAATTTACCCAGTTGATTCTCCAAAGTCATCCCACCTCCTCCACAATATAGCAGATATTTGGGTGCCAGTAAAATGTGTTTGGCCTGTTCAAAACCAACTTTTATTATTATCTTTAATGTTCTGAACAGAAACAGAGTAGTTAATAGTCTTAAGGGTGGGAGTGTAAGTGTTTGGCATCTCCAAGACAATGACTTGAGGACAAATTTTACTCTTCTGAATGTGTGCACTGTTTCATCAAAGGGTTTGGGAGTGATGGAGGGAGGGAAGTTAGAAAATATCCTCAGGAACGATATGATGTAGAGAGCATGGGAAATAATCTCATAGAACTATCTCTTGCTCTGATTTTTACTGTAAATTCATTGTTTTCTAAATATGGTCATTAAAGAGATACAAATATAATCTCAGACTTATGAAAGAACATACCAGAAAGTTTTCAGTTGGTGTTGTGAGAAAATTATTGTACAGCTATATATGTAAGTTTGTTAAATATTCAGAAAAGATGGGGATATGGTTCCTTTGAAATAATTATCTGGCTTAACTGCAGGCTGTTTGGTTGGTTGGTTGATTGTTCTAAACAGCAGTTACAGAGGACAGGCTGGAAAAGATGCAGATCTGCAGAGAGCTACAGTAAAGAATATGGAGTAAAGCTTGGGTTATACCTGTGCGGTTACTTAGAATGGAATGCTGTGGAAGCTGATTGCCATGGTAACCAGTAATCTTTTTCCTGAATGGAGGAACAGAACAGCCATGAGGAAAATATTTTAAATTAGCTACCTTATTTTGTCTTTCCTTTGGTGCCAGCTAGGAAGAAAACAACACCCAAGGTATTTAGGACAGCCATGCTTATGAAAGGAAGTTGCCTTCTTATCAAAGAGATAAAGCCCGGGGCAAAAAAAATTAGACTATTTCCAAAGAGAGATGGGGGTTTAAGATGGCAATTGGAAACTCTCTGAAGCAGAACGTAATTGGTAAAGACTCTGAAATAGCTAACGTGAGCAGATGCAATATCTAGAAACTGTATTAAAGGTTCTCCCAAACATAAGATGTCAGAATAAATAAAAATTACTAACATTTGGGAGTTTCGGTCAAGATATTTTATGAGTTATTCGTGAGGTTTTTTTATTTTTTTAATCTGATTCTAAATAATAATTTATCTAAAACTTAAAATAGCAATGGTAAATATATCTGTAGTTAATATCTATTCTATTATTTTAATGATGGATTGTATTTTATCATATACATAATAAATACGTATATAGACATACATGTAAATAGAGACAGATAGGTCTGTATTATATACCTGTATTGACTGGATCATCTGCTAAAATGCCTTATCCTTAGAATAAAATCCAAACTCCACGCCTTGGCCTAAGAGGCACAGCATGATGGGCACCTGCCAACCTTCCTTACCTTGATTATCACCCCCCAACCTCCCATTACTAGTGTGTAAGTTCGTGTATCAACTGCAAGGAACAGAAACCCCACCTAATGGTGACTTAAGCTATAAGATTGATTTTTATTTGCTTATTTACTTAACCAGAGTCTGAAGGAAGGTGGTCCTTCACTTGTTTTGGATGGTCCAATGTGTCATTAGGGGCCAGGCTCTTTCTAGCCTTTCACATTGCCATCTGGCTTGTTGTCTTGTGGTTGTTAAAAGACGATTGTATGTCTGGGCATCACATTCTCACAAAGAGCATCCAAAGCAGGAAGGGAGGGAAAGACACTGAGGAATTTTCTCTTTTATGCCTGTTTCTTACCAGGGAGGAAACATCTCAAGAGCCTCCTCAAAAATTCCCTCTCGTGTCCCGTTGGCCAGAACTGTGTTACATGCCCATTCCTAAATCAATCAAGGACAGTTTGGAACAGGATTTTCATGATTCACTTAGACAAATGGTACTTCATCCCTTGAGTCTGCATATTGTGTCTGAACAAAATTAGAGCTCTCTCAGCAAGGAAGAAGAGGCAATGGCTATGGGGTAAGCAAACCACTTATTTGCTACGTGGCCCGTAGCCAATCTGCTATTCCTGCTGCTCTTCAGCTATGATAAGACTGTTCCAAATGCAAAGCCTTTGCCACCTGGAACACATATGCCCAGGGTAGCCACCTTCCACGTTATTCAGTTCTGTGCTCAAATTGCATCTCTTGAGAGAGAACTCCTGAACATTCTTTATAAAATACCTGGATATTCATAGCCACTTACTCTTTACTCAAATTATTTTATTGTCTTCAGAGTATATGCAACACTATCTGGAATAATTTTATATATTTATTAATTTGCTTATAAACTATGAGCCCCACTAAGAGGAATTTGGTTTCTTATTCACTTTCCCATCTACAAGAGCAAGACAATGTCTAGCATATAGTGGGTCCTCAATAGATAGTTACTGAGTGAATGAATGGCTGGACTGTTAGTTATCCTTAGGTAGAAATTACTTGATTAGTTGGGGTTCTTAACCAGTTAGCTGGAATGAACCACAGAATCTTCTCTAACTAGAACAAAAGGACTTAAAGAGTGGTATACAGACCTCACAGAATCACTGAGAGGGCGGGCTGGGGAATCTTTCTAGGCTGAGCTCCCAGAAACAAGAACTGGCAGGTAACAGAGAAAACATTCAAATTAGGTACTTTGAGGAGTGCTTAATAATGATACTACTCTTTACAACGGTGGGGCAGGGTATAGGAAAACCATAAGTGAGAGGGCAATATCTGGTTTAGTCGGGCAGACTACCCTTTTATGACTGAAAAGGCAAGAGGAGGGAGCAGTGGCTGAAACCTGCAGACAGAGAAACTGTGAAGAGGAGCTGGGTCCTTTGCTTAAAGGTCCCAGCCAGTCCACAGAGACTCCACAAGGAGGGAGCTGAGGAAATACATGCCTCAATATCACTCTCCTCCCCACCCCCACCTCCTGCTGGTATTCCTTCCAAACCTGACACACAGGAAGCTAGAGAGCACTGTAGCCTAGTGATGAGTAGTCCATACAGATTGTCTTCCTGGGGCAAAGTGCAGGGAAAACAAGGGTGCAGGGTGGGTCTGGAAGGTCAAACAAAAATATCCCGCCCAAATCACACTTTATTTATCAGCTATTAGATCAGCAATTACAGGCATAACACGTTTTATTGCACTTCACTTTATTGTGCTTCACAGATGTTGCAGTTTTTACATATTAAAGGCAAGTCCCCTCCACGGGCAAAAAGATTACAACTCAATTTATTACAATATTTACTTTATTGTGGTGGTGTGGAACCAAATCCACAATATCTCCAAGCTATACCTGAATTTTAAAGTTTGGCATGTGGAAAAACAAGCACTACCACACACTTAGTAGATGTGTAAGTTAGTGTATCTTTGGAGACATAGATAAATTTTGACACAGCAGTTATACTTTAAGGGAATTATCTACAGATATACTTTCTCAAGTATTCAAAGAAATACATACAAAGATATTCTTTATTACTATAAAATAAAAAATGGAGAGGAAACAACCTCTATATCCATCAGTAGGGGACTGGTAAATAAATGAAGGTACAACCATATAATAAAATACTAGGCAGCTATTAAAAAGAATGAGATAGATTCATAGTGCTGATACGGAAAGATGCCGGGTATAGATAAAAATTCTGAATGAGCACATTGTAGTTACCTTAAAGGAGTAGGATTATAAATTTGAGAGTTAAGGAAATTTTTAAAAAAACTTTCTCCTTATACCATTTGTGTTAAAAAAATTCTTTTTTTACTGTAAACATATATTATTTTCATAATATAAAATCAAACCATATTATTTTAAAATATTATTTAAAATATACAAGTATATTTAAAATACAATAAATAATTAATATATTAAAATTCAACTTAATGTCTTATTCTGGTGGACAGAATAAGACATTAATATAACCAGAATAAGACATTAAAATGCATTTCATTTTCCTAGCTCCCTCATATCCTTTTTAAAAGAAGATTGTAAGTTTAAAAAATATTTATAAAAAAGAGAAGAAATTAAAATAAGTATTTTATTGGAAATAGTAATTCTGCTATACTATTCACTGAGGCAATCATATCTGGATATTCTATTCTAAAGAAAATGCTGATGAGATAGCAAAATAACCAAGATGGTGAAAACCAAGACAAAGCCATGTGAGGGATGGGTGATGGTAGATGTTTAATTTGCTGACGACAAAACCAAGAGGAGGCATGTTGGCTGACTTCATAGCACATCTATTAAAAAAGACTAATAGCTATGTGAATGCGTGTTCTATGAGGTAATAAAGAATCAATGGTAAAAATCATTAGATGACAGGTTTTAGCTCAATATAAGGAAGAGTGCACGAACGATCAGATCTATGTCGATAGAATTGGTTGCCCTCACAATCATTGGCCTAGCTCTTCCTTGCTATGTCTACCGAAGCAGAAATTAGCTGTGTGACCAATTGTTGAAATGATGTAGAAAAGATGATTGTATCAGGTAAAAGGTTGGATGTAAGACCCCTAAAGTCCTTTTTTATTCAGAGATTTTATGACTACTCAAATCTGAGCTCACATCAGAGTGGTCCTTCACCAGTGGCTTCTCTACATTGTCTTCTTCAGAGCATCTCCTCTCTTCTGATGTTAGTTATTGCCCCTGCACAACTTGCTTTCTCCTCTTTCCTCCATGCTCCAATCTCACATCTAGCCTACTGAATAATTCCATTTGAGAATTTTTATAAGTCAAATGGCTAAAACAAATTAAACACCTTAACTCCCCATAAATGTCCTCTTGGGATTTCCTTATTTCTGTAAATGTTATCAAGCGAGGCTAATGGATTTAGCTAGTAACACACAATAAGCTTTTTAAAATTTCAGACAGCTTATTGCCTACCTAACTAGCAAAAGCAAGAACAGCAAAGGTGCCAGCTCACCCTGTCCCTTGTCCCACAGGAGAACAAAGAGACAAAAGAAGCTCAATGCCAGTGCAACATGAGTAGTTTAATTGCCTGTTGCTGAGGAGCTGACCCAGGCTGCAGCTACTAGTTTTATAGCCTGAAGTTGTATGCTACGGGGAGGGGAGTCTTGTTAAGAATGTGGCTGGTCTTTGTTCCTGGTTCCTGGGAGTTGACTTCTAAACCTTGAAAATTCCCAAGAGATAGAATTATCTTTGTTATTCATGGTGGGCCCTTTGGATCATTACCTGAGTTTATGCTAATGATACAACTTATGAGCATAATGAGTTGGGGGCTGGTCATGCCAGATAGATTAATCATGTGATTAGAGGGTTGGAGTTTTGAGCCAAGTGATATCAGCCCAACTTCTCTGGAGGAGAGGAGGGATTAATGATTATGATCATTTGGACAATGCTTTATGTGTAATCAATCATGCCATCGTAAAGAAACCCCAATAAACATTCTGAACATAGAGGCTCAGGTTAGCTGCCCTGGTTGGTAATCATACATGGTTTTGTAGAAGGACATGGAAGCTTCGTATGGGAAGGACATGGTACCTACACTTGCCCTACATGTCTCTTTTGTTGGCTAGTCCTGATTTGTATCCTTTATAATAAAACTATAATCATAACTATAGTGCGTTCTTGAGTTCTGTGAGTTGTTCTAGCAAATTATCAAACTTGAGGGGATAGTGGGAACTCCTGAATTTGTAGCTAGTTGGTTAGAAGTGTGAGTGTCCTGGGAAACCTTTAGCTAGTGGCTGGTGTCTGAAGTTAAGGCTGTCTGGTGAAGGACTATGCCCTTAACGTATGAAATTTGACCTAACTCCGGTAGTTAGCATCATAATTGTATTACAGAAGGGAAGGCAGAAAACCTCATTATCTCCTCAGAACCCAGGAGATGATGCAAAATTGTCATAATATCTTTCTGGAAAGATACGAAGACATTGAGAAAAGGCCTTAAAGTAGTTCTTTATAAGCTTCCCATGGTTTCATGGGAATCACAGGACATTTTGCTAAAACTTAGATCAGCTGCAGTTAAGCTTCACATCAAAAAGGGTCTGGAAATATGTTTATCAAAATGATGGCAGTTGTCTCTGAGTCATGGGATCAGAGAACTTTCATCTTTCTTCCTGATGTTTTTCTTTATCCTTTATAGGGTCATTTTAAGGAGTTGTTAAATGTGAGCGCTTGGGACATCCTGCCTGGGTTTGAATCTCAACTTTCTCATTTAGTAGCTACATGTCCTTGGTAGTGATGCATTAACCTGTCCACCTAATCCATGGGTTCAGTCAGCTCCAGGTCCTCCTTGGTGGGCCTTCCCTCTCCCTTTACCTTCTTTATTTACAAGAATATCATGTAGAACTATCGTTTCCTTTCGTGAAATGAAGATATAATATGTCCATGGTAAGGCCCTAATTCATCATCTTTGTTTTTGCATTAAAACAACACATTGAACAAATAAAAACCATGCTAGTTTGGCATGACTGTTTTCTTGGTAAGCCAAGACTTCAGGCAAATTACTTAGCCTCTTTATGCCTAAGTTTTCTCATTTTTAAAATGAAAATAATAAATAATAGCCCTTACTTCATAGAGTTCTTGTGAGGATTAAATGAGTTAATGTAAACAATACCCTTAGAACAGTGCCTGGCACATAGGAAGCATTCAACAAATGTTAGCTATTTTTAATACTTGTATATGTTATTTGATTTGTATGTAGTAACCATATATTATCTTCATAAACAGAAAAAGAATTAAAACACAAAAATTCAAATTTTCTTATATGTAAATCACATTAACTTATTTTTCGATTATCAACTAGACAAATTGACCAATTTTTTGCTTATAATTATACCTCATAGTGACTATATAGAGAAAGGAGATAACTTTCAAGAAAGTATTTGAAAACTTCAATGTATATCTTAGATAAATATAAATAAATAAATAAATAAATATATATATATATATATATATATATATATATATATATATAACTTGAAGTTCTTCAGTCACCCTCCAAAATAAGCCATGGTTAATATTTTGATCCCATATAATATTTAAAGGAAATACATTAGAATATTCATCATGTTTTATCTGTGGATAAGCAAGTTTTGGATCTTTTATTTTTATTTATACCTTTATACATATTATAAAAGCTTTCAAGTCATCATGCATTACTTTTTGTAATTAGAAATGAATGTTATATTTAAAGATAAAATTATTTTTACTGAATCCTTTTTACACTGTACAAAGAAGGAAGTAGAAACAGAAAACCTTGGAGACTCCAGTGACATGAGAGATTGCTTCTGAAACATTTTGAAATTATATTTTTATTGGTTTTAACAAGATTTACAACCTACTCAGAAATGCAATAGAGTGGGCACCACAAAACAAATTTGTTTGAAAGCTCTGGAACCAGCACATGAATATCATGACATTCAGCAACATGTCCCTGTTGAAAAATAGTTTTTATAATCTATAATGGTGGATGTTCTATGAACAGGGTAAGCTGCACGTGGAATAAAATGAAAAGGTTTTAAAAGTAGAGATTAAAGATGATTAAAGATTAAAGACGACAAGGTATTTTAATGAAACATCCTTTGGTTATGTTAATACAACTTACAATCAAATACAAACATGAACTTGAAGACTATCAGTGTGTGTGTGTGTGTGTGTGTGTGTGTGTGTGTGTGTCTGTGTGTGTGTCTGTGTTAAGAACATGGACTGTGGAATCAGATATACTTTGAATTCAAGTCGTCTATGCCCAACTAGGTAGCACTGGATAAGTTATTTAATATCTCTGAGCCTCAGTTTCCCAGTCTCTAAAATGTGAATAATAATAGTACCCGAAGGGTTTGCTGTAATAATTAAATAAGTCCAAAATACTGGTACATTGCAAATGCTTAGTAAATGTACTCTTTACATGTGAAAAGCAATAGTCAGTTTTTTGTTTCTTTTGCTGATGTGAAAATTAATGGTGTTCTTCCTACTTTTTTTATAATTAGCAGTTTAAGAGGAATTATGTAAATGGAAAAGAAACATTAAACTATATAAGAATTAGGGACACTGACTTCAAAGTTGTTCCCAAAATGTATTTTTTTCCTTTAAAGCATCCAAATCTTTGGAGTTTTACATGGAAACATACCATACCAACTCTATGATCCTACCAAGTGTAAAAAGAAAGCAAAAACAGAGACCCTAGCAGACAAATACAACATTCTCCCCCCACTTCATACCCATTGATCTCTGAATCTTTCAGAAATACAACATTTTGGTCTCCTCCATCTATGAACTAGAGTGCAGGTTATCATTGACTCTGGGTTTATCACATAGACGCTAGAGTAAACTCCTGGCCTTCTAAGAATACCTTTCCTTGCACAAAGGCTCATGTCACTCTTGAAAGACCTTTGGAGAGCTCAGCCAAAATTTGCCTCAAGTGACTTAACTGTGCCCTTAAGAGCGTAAGGTACCTAATTACAATTTGTAGCTAAACCTCCACAAAACATTTTTCCTTAAGTAGAAATCCTCTCTTCTTCTGCCCATCATCCCACTCCTAGGGAAGACTTCTCTGGAATGACAGAACATCCCATGGTTTGGACCCAGGTGGGCCACCTCTATCCTTCACCCAGAACCTACTTCAGAGTGAATACTGAGGCTTTAGCTACAGAGAGCCTTCTTCTCATCCATGACACTCCCTTAACTACCGGCATCTCTCTGTGATCCCCTCATCTAAAAAGGGGGTTAACACTCCTGGGCATTAAGTCTAAAAGAATGAGAGCTGCTACCTTTCTGTCTACTTACTCAAACTCTCCAATTTTTCCTGTCATTTCCTCCATTGCTATTGTTGGCATTTTCTACTTGGAAGAACTCAGTATTATCTATGAACCTACTATTCTGTCTTCCAAATTACTTACTCAAATTTTAAATGTATTTGTTCCAGTACAGAGGGATCCCTGAAACTCTGCTATTTAGGCTTCTCCAAATTAAGACATGTTTATTGATTCATATATTCTGTTTCTTCATTTTAAGCTAGCTTCCCATCCTTATTTAAAAAAAAAAAAAGTACTGCCAATCCAATAATAATCCAATCAAAATTTCTTATTAAATAGTAGGAAATGTCTTTCCTACTAAATCGCATGTAAAGATTTTAGAGGAATCTTATATTTATAAATTTTATGCACTAGTTCCCTTTGGTACAATAGTCATTATTTCTCTAAAGACCTTGTAATATTCCTATATAAATTTCCCTTACAAGCTATGGTACCTTTTCCCCAGTAGGTTGTTTATACACTTTTCAGTGATCCTACCCTTTAATTGAAGATTCAACTAGTTTGTCTAGTATAGTGTGATACTATCTGTAAGCTTCCACAGTTATCGCTGCAATTTTTCTTTTAGATAGAGTTCAGATAGGCAATCTATCAGTCCCCTGGAAAGTTTGCCATCAAAGGGTACCCAACTTTGCTAGTGGTTGCATAATTTTACTCTTGAAGTTCTTTGAAAACCTAGGTTGATCAAGTTCTGTTGATTCATCTCTTTCTGGTGTGTTAACTAGGTCCCTAACTAAGGCACTTCTCATTATTCATAAGAATAATACTACTTCCTATTAATATAGTACTTTATGTTTATCAAGTATTTTCAATGAGTCCAATACTGTTATTCTCTGTAAATCAAAAATAATTTATTTTGGGGTGGACAGGTGTTGGTTAGAGCGTGAGCTCTGGGCAACAGGGTTACCGGTTCAATTCCCACATGGGCTAGTGGGCCGTACCCTCCACAACTAGAATGAAAACAACAAGCTGCCGCTGAGCAGCCACTGAGCTCCTGGGCAGCCGGATGGCTCAGTTGGTTGGAGCAGAAGCTCTCAACCATAAGGTTGCCCATCAACGGCAACTGGACTTGGAGCTGAGCTGCACCCTCTATAACTAAGATTGAAAGGACAACAACTTGACTTGCAGCTGATGGATCCTGGGAAAAACACACTGTTCCCCAATAAAGTCCTGTTCCCTTTCCCCAGTGAAATCTTTTTTTTTTTTAAATGTATTTTTTAGTAAACTGAAAACTACTCAAAAAATCTATTAATTAAAAAAATCCATAGTTTAAAAGTGAGGCTGTTGGTAATGGTTCCTTAGTAAAGATGGAAGAAAAATAATAAAACCAATTCATTTTCTCTGTTAGGACTGTTGCATTCCTTTCCACCCCAATTAAGTAGTTTCCCTTATTCTATACTTTATCTCTTCTGACTGATTTAAATGCTCTTTTCTTGGTTTCAAGTTCTCTGTATAATGCTTGTTCAATTCTTATAGACCATCATCTATAATTAAATTATCAGTTGATTTTTTTTTTCTTTAAATATCAAAAAAAAACGTCATAACTAGCATATAATAGCTTTTATTTATTGGGCATCTACTACATGCCAAGCATTGTACTGAACTTTTATATATGTTTTCTCGGTCAACCCATAACAACTCTAATGGGATGGGTATTTACCCAGCTTTATAGAGGAGGAAATAGAAGCTCAGGAGGAATTTGTTGTTTGACAAAAGTCCGGCTAGATCTGCCTAATTCCAAACATTTGCCCTTCATCCCTATGCCATTTACTTGGACCTAAATCAAGCAGGCATTTCTAGAAATGTGGATGACTAATTAGGATATAGACTAGCTATATTCTGGGTTCGCTCTGCCACAACCAACGATTTAATCGAGGGCAGATGACTTAATTTGTGGGAGCCTGTTTCTTTATCTGTTAAATGCAATGCTAGATTATAAGACTTTTAATGTCTACTAGTTCTGTGATTCTATTTATCTAAATATTTACTAATCCTTATGTGGTCATGAATAGGTACGAAGCTAAAGTAAACAATGTTAAAATACGCCTGTCTTTTAAATTTAAAGAGAACAGTTTGATATTATTCTTAACAATTTCTTCACACAAGAGGAACATATTTGTCCTATTATTTTACTTTATAGCCAAAACAACAACAACAAGAACAACAACAAACAGACATGCTCATTAAGCAGTATAGCCCCCTCTTTTGAGTGTGATGGCAGTTATGTCTGTAAATGAATTTTATTCATTGCCATGAATGATGGATATACATATTTATTTCTTGACTTGCAACTGCAATAATTGAAAGCTTGAATGTAACAGAGTGTTTATTCTCTTTATTCAGATTATATTCAGAGTGACCTAGTGAAGAAAATTAACAGTGTCAGGTCTAAACTTGGCTAAGTCAGACTTCATTTTTCCCAGATAATTTTTGGATTTCTGGTTTTTCTTATTCTGCACATAATAATTCATAATAATATTTCTTGTTTCCATTTACAATGGAAAGCTTCTATGCTGGTTATTTTTCATGCCCTCTACCTGCTTCCTGCCATCCTGCCCAAATCTCTCTACCCCCATCTTTCTCCACCCTTCTCTGCCCTGCTATGTGTCTCAGAAGACTGAAATTTGCTGACTATATCTCCTTGTGAGCTAGAACACATGGGGATCTGAGGGTAGAAAGTGGGGTATTTTTTTCACTGCCCCCCTCCTTTTTCACCCCAGCTCTTGCTCATCCGTCCCCAACCACATTTTCTACCAGGTCAGTCTTCTTTCCCAGCTCCAGCTCTTACTGGGTCAGCTAACTCTATTTCCTTTCTTCGTTTCTTCAGTCCTAGGGGGAAAATAGCTGTAACTGGTCACTGGCTGCCTCACCATAATTTGTCTCTTTTCTTAACTTTGCCTATATATCTTTGAGTAATGGAGTCATGTTTTTATTAAAGTCTCTTCATTTGAACCATCTATAGTGAATCTTGTTTCTTCCCTAGGACCCTGAATTATTCACCATCTCTTACCTAAGACCCATTGAATTGGAATTTAAGCATCTCATTTTAATGATATTGACTTCAATCAATAAGTATATATTGAGCATCTTGACATGCTCAGGATTATACTAAGTGCTATGAGAGGTAGAAGAGTCATTTGTGGCATGATTCTGACTTTGCGAAGTTTATAATCTAGTTAGAAAGCCCATGATTAGCATATTAAACAATTAACATACAACACAGGGCTTTAAATCTTAAATTAGGTAGTTTATAGGATTAGTCAGGCAACATGAGATAAAATTATCATAGGAAATGCTCACCCTCCAGACATGCCACACTTCTTATATATTTTTATTTCCTGAATTAGAAACATTTTCATTTATCAAACTTATAAAATATATTATTTGAACTAAAAAGTATTAGAGAAATTTTAACTAGCTATGGAATACTCATGCTTGAAATATCCAAAGGTACCTGCTGTGTAAACATTATGAGAGCCAAGAGGTCATTTGTGTAGGTAAGAGGAATTTGTTAGTCAAACAAGAAGAATGTTAGGGCATTTGCCTATGACCAGTCTGGAACGATTTACCTTTCCCATATACTATGTGAATAAAAAACTGATCAACTGTGCTGACTCTTAGCTTCTGTGGGACTCTTCTGATAGGCCCAGAGTTACGCACTGTAATGCAATCTTGCTCTTTACTTGGTCCAGAGAGAAGCCCCCAGGTACAGGGAATGGGAAAAGCATACACTTCACTCTATGCCTAATATGATTGTTGCAATCCAATAAACAGATTATTGTTTTAAGAGTTCAGATGCCAAGAGTACAAATTTGATGTTTCACCCGTAGGTTAGGAAGAAAAAAACAGAATGTGCAGAAAAGTGTTACATTTCTCTGCCTGTGTACAAACATTGGTGGGGTTCTCTGTCAAAGCAGGAAAGGCTCTATGCAGGACTTGGGGGCTTGCTTTCAAATTTGATTAGAATTCAGATAGACAAGAGAGTAAAAGGACATATAGGAAAGAGAAACAAAAATACATGAGGCAGAGAGATAGGAAGGAGTAGGTATTACATACAGGACAATGAAGAAAGCTGCTTGCTTGACAGCCAAGTACACTTTGTGCAGTACAAAATAATATTGGACAGATGGAATGGGGCCGATCAACTTCTTTAATTGTACTAACTAAACAGGACAGAGCACCAGAATTTCAAAGTGTTATCAGCAATGTGAATTCTCTTTAAGAAACGTAATTTGCTTTTAAGTATTGGTGTAGCTAACCACTCCGTAGAATCATGGTTGGTTAAAAATTGCCGTCATATCCAACAAGCAGGGCTTGAATCAAACAGGATCTTATAAGACTTGAGATCTGGAAACTGATTTTGAGGTCCTGTGTTTGTTACAGTAAATGTAGGAAGAGAGGAAGTTCAGGAGAGCATTCTCAGCTAAATTGAGGGTGGGGACAGATGTACTAATGAGGCAACATAAATTTGCAGCTATGGCAACAATAGTGTCATTCAAGATTGTTTCCTTTCTCAAAGCAGGAGGCAACATAATAATGATTTCCCCTCTCTGCATAGGAGCCTGCTTCTACAGGAGTGTAGGAAATGAGAGAAGCTTCACCACTTATTGCC
This sequence comes from Rhinolophus sinicus, assembly GCF_057876585.1. Lineage (NCBI taxonomy): Eukaryota > Metazoa > Chordata > Mammalia > Chiroptera > Rhinolophidae > Rhinolophus > Rhinolophus sinicus. The sequence continues at coordinate 51,220,985 of NC_142503.1, forward strand.
AGCCCCACCATGAAAGCCACTGGGTAAAGGAAGGCTCATAGGAATACAGAAATGATAAGGAGCGGGGAGAGGAGTTTCCAAGGTCTTATCAAGCACGGTCTTGTCAGTGCTACATTCTATGGACTTTTCTTTTCTGCCTTTACCCTCTGTTCTCCCAATTCCAAATGAGGAAAAGTGGCACTGAAACTCACCCACCATTAACAACTTCTGCATAAATGTCTTTTAAACACTTGATTCTGGAGTAGCAATTATTAGAGCACTTAGCTAATAAATGCCTGGTGAGTCTAATCTCTGGATATCAGAGAACTAAATAAAAATGCCTGAAAACTGGATAGTAAATCAGCAATACCAGTTATTAAAATGACACCTATGGGTGTTTTTGTTTTTTTTCTCTCACATTAAGGTACTAGTATGAGATAACACTGCTGTCATGACAGTGGCCTTGACTTCTCGAGTTAGCAGAACAAAGGACTTACACTCCCTCTGTATATTTCAGGCAGTAAAATTTCCCAAGTCAACACCATTTTTCCCTATAAACCTGTCTGCATACATCACATTGATGTGAAGTCAGATGAGATGATTATGTGAAGGCACTTTGTAAACTGAAGAGCTATATAATGGTCAAGGAATCATTATTACTACCATTCAGTGACTCATAGGAGAACATGTTGGAAGGTCACTTGTAGGTCAATCTTCAAATTTTGAAAATTTAGAAAAACGCATTTATTCTTAAGAATTAAATGTATGGAATTTAATTTTTTAAATATTATTTATTACGAGTTTGGAATGCTGGTAACAATAATATGAAGTGATAACAAGAATGAAATACATTAAAACAGCATTAACTACTACTTCTTTTTAATGCTTTAAAGTACTGTGTTCCAAGTGTATATAATGTATTCAAAAGGATATTCACTGCAACATTGGTATGGCAAAAAAACAAAACAAAACAAAACAAAAAACAAAACCAACCTGGAAACAACTCGTGTCCACCCTCATGAATCTACAGTTATCCTTTGGTATCAGCAAGGGATTGGTTCCAGGACCCCCCGCCCTCCATTAGGTTACCAAAATCTAAGGATGCTCAAGTCTGTTATATAAAATGACATAGTAGTTGCATATAACCTATACACATCTTACCATATGCTTTAAATCATGGCTACATTACTTATAATACCTAATACAATGAAAGTGCTATGTAAATAGCTGTTATACTGTACGTGTTCAGTAGCCCTAACTATATAGTACACATCAGTAACAATGTAACATTTTATTTTGAATATTTTTTATTCAAGGTTGGTTGAATCTGCAGATGCAGAACCCAGATATGGAAGGCCGACTGTATTTAAGTAAATTATGGTACATTTATGTGATGGAATGCTATATAGCCAAAGAAATGAATGAAGTAGGCACTATAAGCACTAACATGAAAAGACATCCAAGAGATAGTAAATAATAAACAATGTACAAAACAGTATATATTGTATAATTAGTGTGTTTCTAAGAGCTATATAATTGTCAAAGAATTATTTTATAAAGTCTTTCTATATAATAATATGTACTAGTAAACCAGAAAACATTCTTGAGGAATGTTAACAATGGCTCTCTATTAACAATGACTCTCCAAATCATGAGTTTAACTTTCTACAATAATTTTATAATGTTTGAATTTTTTTATAATTGGGCTTATACTCTTTTCATGAGCATAAAAAGTCAAGGCTTTTACAAATGAATAAAACACCTGTGCTTCAGACAACATCGAAACACATTGATGAGCAGATAGGATCAACTTTCAATCACATATATTGAAAGAAATATTATTGCAGCTTTGAAATGCTAACGCCCAAAAGAGTTTAGTTAAACTTGCTGATTTGGAATTGTGGGGCTTGGAAAAAATGCCTCACAATATTGATCCCATGACTTTAAGGCACCAGGCAGTATGTTCAAAATAAGGTTCAGAGTCTCCATGGGGCTAAAACAACTCTTCCTGCTAACATAAGCTCAAACAAAGAAGAGTTTTATCCTTTGGTAAGATTTTTAGCTTTTGTTTGTGACCAGTAAATCAAAAGTCCACATGTCTGTTGAATGCGCTCTAAGTCCCAGAGAAAAATCAACTAGAAGGGCTTCAGCAGAGGTTGAACAAGGTCAACTTTGACTTGTACGAAAGAAAATAAGGATAATGACAGAGTTAGCTTTGTTATTTTCCATCAGGAGCAAAGCACGAAGAGTGTGGACTGTTTGCAAAGGGAGATATTTAAAAGAGTCAGCCATTTCAGAAATATAATAATTACTTTTCCTTTACTTACTTTCTTTCATTTATGTCCATCCCCATACTAGTTAAACTACCTAGTTGATGGCTGAATGTATAGGAAATTATGATGTTACTAAAATTATAATGCTACAGGCTATTTGGCAATACGAAAAACAAATCTCATGCAGACATATAAAATAATAAAATGTCAATTTGTGAGAACGGTGAAGTTGTAGATGATTTGAAAAATTTCCCCCCCCATTATTATTGTTTTAAAATTGGTCAAGCCACACATTTAAAAACAAAATATATTTTTAAAAAAACAACATAATTTCACAAAAATTATGGCTCCCTTTTACAGCTCACAGAATGCACATGAAGGAATAAACCATTCAGTACTATATTTGCAAAAGTAGTTTGGTTCTAGATTGACACTTAGAAATCTTCAAAACTGGTTATAAATGTAGCATAAGAAAGGAAATTTTTCTCTTGGTATCCTGTGACCAATTGTTTCAGCTTGTTCAACAGACTCCCATTATAGGCACACATTCACAATATAAAAAGACTTTTGGAATTTGGAAGTTAGGTTTCACAAGTTAACTCTGTCCTCTGTGGCATTATCTTATGAGAATATAGAGTAAATATAGACTAATTAAATAGTACCGCCTTTCGGAAAAATAAACATTAAAATAAAAAAAGAAAGCTCATATCCTCTATTAAATATTTACCACAAGTTCCTAAAGCCCCTTAGGGAATCTGAGGTCCAGGATCCGTAATGCTCAAAATATGTTTATAACTTAAACACATGAAATCATATTTAATCATCTCAGAATAGCATAAACTCCAAAACCTTGATTTAAAAATATTTTAAGTGAAAAGACCTCTTAAAATAAACTCAGAAGGTAGCATAAGTGTAAATTTTGCTTTAGTTCAAGCTAAATAAATATGTTTAATAAAAGAAATTACACAAATTTAGGAGTTTAAAAATTGATAATATTGAGTCAACAAAACATGTTAGAGCTATATTGATTTTCAACTAATTTTAATCAAAGATTATGCAACATAATTACTTTGCTCTTATTAAAAAAAGGTGAAAATTTAAGCTGTTATATAAATGTATTTGCTTCTACATATATAATTGAGCTGCAGCACTGTGCTTTTTGTTTCTTCAGCTAAAATCTGGTGTTTGTATATTTGCAAATATTTTTATACTATGTGCAATGAAATTCTCTTCATAGAATCATAATGAGAAATGACAGCTTGTAGAAAACAAAATAAAAAAGCAAGGATACATTTTCTAATTATAAAGTTAAGATACAATAGTGAAATAGTAAGAAAAACATCAAATTACAGTGATTTCATATAGCTCTTAAACACTTTGACTCAAAAAAATTAACTTTTATAATCGTCCTCATTCTTTATCACCAAAATAAAGTATATTATAATTCTATAATCATTTTTGCAAGGAAGTAATAATAATTGTAAAGTTCTGAAAGAGTGCAAAATGTCTTAGTATCAAAATCAATTCCTGCGAATAATTTTGCTTAAACAAAATAGATGTCTAAATCTACACATTTGAAGTTCCAGTGAAAAAAATTGCTCAAAAATAGAAAGGCACCTCTTAACTTGTAAATGGGGGGGGGGGGGGGCAGAACAGAAATAAAGGTACAGACTCTGGTGCCAGACTGCCTAGGTTTAATCTCAGGCTCTGCTTGCTCTCTGTGTGATCTTGGGGCAGTTACTCAACCTCACTGCCCTTCAAGTTTCTTTTTCTATAAAACAGGAATGATAATAACAGTAGAACTTGCTTCGTAGGATTGCTGTTAAGATTAAATGAGTTGATAAAAGTAAAGCATGCAGAACTGTGGCACCTAGAAAGGGCTACATAAATGTTAGATGTTTTTATTATAGTACATTTCTTTTAAATACCCTTAATGACAAAGTAAACGGTAGTTTCCTGGTTCAACTGTAGTTGATTGTTGGTTTGAAACCAACATGCTCTTCTATCTAAGGGGCTGAGTTTTCCTTGAGAAATGTCCCAGGAAGGAACCCCCAGGGCTGTCTCCTTGGTCTCTGGCCAATGATTCCAAATATGCTGAGTTGAACCCACTCCACAGGAAATGTGGCGAATGAGTCAGCTGGGAGTGAACCCACCCCTTATCTGCTGGCTGAACAAATGCTGAAGGATTGTTTTATAAAGTCACTTGGTACTTGAAAGTTTTCCAGCACAGGATGTAAACGCTAAGCTACTTAAACTCTCATGTCGTTTTTTTTCTAGAAAGAGGAAAGATTAACAAAACCAGTCTAAAGTCAGTTAGCAATGCACAAGCTTATCAAAATGAAGCAACTGCCACAAAGAAGTACAACTTTAGATTCTGAAGAATCTACCTATCAAATAAATAATAAAAGCAAAATGCCTAGTGGAATTCCCTGGAGGATTCCTCACCATCACGTCCAGCTGTCCAGACACTCATCTTGAGGCATTAGTAACAGAGGATTTGGTGGCACAGAGTCCCTGTGAAATGTTACAGACTGGCACTAATTTACACATATCCAATTTACTGTATACCACCAATATTTCCATAAACATGGTGGACCAGTTGTGAGTCACCTATAGCTGGTTGCAGGTACAGGAGCCTAGTAGTTCCTCCCCTGCTTTATGAATCCTATTTGCAGAATAAGAATAATAGTTAAGATTAGTTAAGAACTTAATATACGATGCTCCCTGTGCTAGAACTTTCCTTATTTTGCCACATTGAATCTTCAATCCCATGTGGTATTATTATTACGCAAATTTTGTGGAGGTAGGAAACTAAGGCCCAAACTCTGCCAAGGCCATATCATCTTTAAAAGGAGGATCTGGGGCTCATACCAAGGTCTGTGTAACTCCAGAGCCCATACCTTTTGCCTGTCCCTGGAAGGAAGAAATGTTTCTCTGTTGTAATGGAGGGGTAAGATGCGAATGGGTTTGAAAGTGAACACAAGTAGTCTTAGGCAAACTTTGTAAAAAGCACATCTGTCTTTGGTGCCTGCCCGCTTCCATTTCTGTACCTTTCTCCTACATTCTTATGCTTCTCCTGTGACTTGGAATGTAAATTTAATAAAACTGATGACTCCATTATAAAACTTGCTATTATAAAATAAAATTTTATATCAAATCATGGTCACAGTTCCCTATCCCCTAATTTCCCACAGGTATTAGGCCAGCTCCACCTTCTCTTACCATTCTATGCTCTTGTCACCTGTTACAGACCCTTGTGCTGGTTAGCAGAGGGAGGAGGCCATTCTGCTGCCCCGGATGCTCCCCACGACAAGTCCCTTTTTTGCTCTTTTACCACTCAGCAGTGGCCTTCTCAGATCATCTCCAAAATCTCTTGAGAACACAACATCGATATCCCGAAAGGTTCTGTGCCAAATGCATTATTAGGCTTTAGGTCCTGATTACTAAAATTTAGATTTGAATGGATGAACTATCTGAAATTCTGGCCTCCAAAAGCTTTTTAAAAGTTATGGTGACAACCAACATGGTCTTGAATTCATATTTACACACAGCTTCTTAGGAACAGAATTCTTAAGCAAAATGACGACAGTGTATTCTCGTTTGCAAATCAACATGTTTGGTTATCATATAATGTTAGATCTTCAAGATCATGCAATCCAACGTTTTTACTTTACAGATGAGGAAATGGAAATCCCGAGATGCTAAGAAATATCCCAAAGTCACACAACATATTAATGCTTGTAACAGAATTAGAAACCAGGTCTTCTTATCATCTCTTCCAGTGAACAAACAACAGACTGAAGGGAGTATAATGTGACATAAGAAGCATTTGGCTAGGAATAAAGAGAGCAAGGTCCAGTGTTTTCACTAATTAACCATGCTTCCACTAACAAACAATGTGACTTTGGATTAAAATCTTAACCTCTTTGGACAAATTTCTTCAAATATAAACAGATGGATTTGGTCTAGAATTGTTCAATAAGATAGCTGCTAGCCACGCATATGGCAGTTGATCACTTGAAACCAGGCTAGTCCAAATTAAGATGTTCTGTAAGTGCAAATTCCTTTACATAAAAACAAACATGATTTTAAAGACTTAGTCTTATTTTACAATAAGAATGTAAAATATTTCATTACACAACAATTTTTATATTAATTACATGTTGAAATGGTAACATTTTGGATATATTGGGTTAAATAAAACGTATTACTGATATTATTTTTATCTGTTTCTTTTCCTTTTTTCCTACTAGCATATTTAAAATTGCCTGTATGGTTTGCATTATCTTTCTACTGGATACACTACAATAAAAGATCTCTCAGGTTTCTTTCAGGTCAGGGGCCAGCAAACTTTTTCCACAAAAGGCTAAATAGTAAATATTTTAGGCTTTGGGGACCATATTGTAACTACTCAAGTCTGCCTTTACATCACTAAAGCAACAACAAGACAATATGTATGGGTGTGACTATGTTTCAGTGAAACTTCGTACATACATACAAATAGGTGTGGCTGTATTTCAATAAAACTACAGTTACCAAAACAGGCAATGGACCAGTTGTGGTCCACAAGCTAGCTGTGGACCTATTATTGTGGGTCTATTCATTCTTTCTTCCACTTAACTGAGAAGCTATTATGTATTTTAAAATATGTAAAATAAGGACCCAGCCTCTGCATTGAATCTAGAGGGAGAGTCAGGGTATAACACATAAGCCATCATGATATATGATATATCACGAACAACACAGCAATGAAGGAGGTTAGAGAAGGCTTCTTAGGGGAGCAACAATTGAGTTGGAGACCTGAGGAATGAGTAAGGAAGTTTCCAGATTTGTTTTAAGAAAAGGTACAGCTAGGGAAATATGATAACATACATAAGGAGATGTGCGTGTGTGTGAATGGAGTAGGGGAAAACTGCGGTAGTGATAGTGGTAAATGAGGTTGAAGAGAGGAAAGGGGCCAGATGATGAAGTGCCTTATATGCCACACTAAGCGCATACTCAGGTGCTATGATAGCATATAGTCAGCGGGAATTCTGAGGGCCAAAGCATGCCTCCTTGGGGACTGGCCCTGAGTGTAGCACCAGCTGTGGAGGACAGCCAGGCTGGCAGGGTGTGGAAAGGCCCTAGGGAACCACAGAAGCAGCTGCAGAAGTGATGAGCAGGCAGTCTCCAGGTAACTAGATCTGTGTGTTTTGCATCAGAAGGCTGAAAGCTTAGCCCAACGCTGGCCACCCATAGGCCAAACAACCTTAGCAGGTACCGTTGGCAGGCTTCAGGCAGAAGCAGACAAGGATACCAGAAGGAAAGGAAAGTGAGGAAAAGAGGTGAAAGAAAAAGAGAGTGAAGTCAAAGCCGAGGTCTCTATGAGGAAATAAACCACTAATTACCATAGGAGACCCTCAGAGGTACTTAGTAGGAGACTTCTAGGGGTTGATAGACTAAGTTCAGAGGTTCTTGGCTATGCATTAAAATATCTGTGTAATTGGAATTTTTTTAAAAGAAATACTGATGCCTGAGCCCTCCCCACTCTGAGATTCTGATTTAACTGGAATTAGAGGCCAATACATTAGTAATTTTAAAAGATGATTCCAATGAACAGTCAGGGTTAAGAACCACTGGTTTGGCTGATGGGAAGGTGAAGTAATGCCCTTTGACGAGCTATTTGGTTGATAAGCAGATGCTCAAGAGAAGCCAGGCAAAGCAAAACAGAGAATCTAAATCTGTTTTCACAGGTGGGAAAACAATGAAAATTGCATATTATACTAATCCATAAATATTTGTATTTGGTCAGTACTGTTATTCCATGTGTATGAAATGTAGCCGCACACAAGACTTCTACATTAGTCTGAAATTTGGTCCAAGATATTCCAGAGCACTCTTTTCTTGGGACCGTTAACGCTTAGGGACATGTCTTCTGATGCCCAAGATTACGAGTCACTTCAGGAAGTAGGATGTGGCTGTCACGTGACCAGTGAGAGCAGCTGCAGGCAACAGCAAACTGTAAGCTCTGGTTTAGGGGGAAAAACTTTTTTTCTGGAAGGAGCTGGAGCCGCACAAAATTACCTCATCAAGGATATCTATAAATTCAAAATCAATTAAAAATAATATTTCACCTTATTGTAGTGAGAGGATTATAAATTGACATTGCTCTGCTTTTTAAGTCAAGAATAGAAAATATGAAACAATTTTAAAAACTCAGGCTACCGGACCACATTATTTAATATTACAATCTCCACTCCCTATCGGCCTGCCTCCCTTTACTTCTTTTTCCCCTACAGCATGTTACTTTTCTCCATACTACATAATTGTTAGTTACTTTGTTTGTCTCCTTCATCCCCAGTAGAATCTAAACACCATGAGGACAAGGATGGTTGTCTGTTTTATTCCACTGTATTCCCAGTACCTAGCCCTAGTAGGGGCTCAATAAATGTTTGTGGAAAAAATCAAATGAATTGTTTAAAAACTCTTGTTATTTTAACGTTGCAAAAATAAGAGCAAGAGAAAGAATTCTGACATTAGTTTAAGAGGGAGTTTCTTTAAGAAGCAATTGTTTTTAAAAGATGGAATTCTACTAAAGCTGTTTGAAATGAGTCAATAATACATAGACGGCAAGTGTAGATATAAAATCAATTGCAAGGCTGGACAAAATTGGATGAAATTAGTCTACAGTTGTAGAATTGGCTGTTGACTGAGAGAGGATCATTTTCGGATTTTTCATTCAGGTCTAGGTCATGCTGAAATTTTTTTTTTTTTTCTCTTTTGCCATGAGGCCAAAAAGATGAGTTCAGAGACAGGGAGAATTAGAGAAAGTGACTGAATACTTTCTTTCTATAAGTGTAAGCAAACAGTTATAGAACCACTTACGGTTTATAAGCAGAGTGGAAACTCTTTGTAAAAATTTTTGTATGAGAAGTAGCTCTAAAGTCTCCTAGTTCTGGAGCCCGGGCCTTCCTACAAACTTCTGATTCTAAGAGATTTATGACAAATTTAATCTGGATGTGACAAAGTAAACCTGGGTTAGTTTAAGCAGAGGATTATTGAGTAGGGCACTTAACTATACTTATGTTAAAGGCTAATAGGAAAGGTTCTTGACTCTAGAAGGATATTAGATTTTCTTGTGTTGTTATATATAGTGATCACTTTCTAAAGAAAAACACACATCCATCATCACTCAATTTTGCACAATGCACTATACATTGCAGTAGCTAAGTTTTATCTGAAAAGGCATCACTTAGTTGCAGTTATTCACTCCTGTAAGTAGCTCTCTAATCTGGGACCATGGTTGAGTCATTACTTCTCAACTGTTGACCGCTAACTAAATTTTAGGCCTCCTACCAAATGGCAGTACAGTCCAAACAGGGGTGGGCACCAGTAACACAACTTTGACTTCAGTTCTGTGTCCTGGTTCAGGGAGACAAACAGACTCGAGGGGCTATTTGAAGAGAAGGGAGAACAAGATGGAGAGGCAGGAGAGAGAGAAAGATTAGCAGCTAAGAAATAGAGATGGAACCATCAAAGGACGGCAAGAATAATATGCTACATAGACTTGTGCACACACACACACACACTTGTGCACATGTACACAGTGATTCCCAAAAGACAGGTAGACTCACACAGAAAGATGGACTTTAATGGAGTTGAGGGTTTGTTACTAAAGGTTTCTAAAGTATTTCTTTTTTTCCACAACTATAGATAGGTATATACGGCAATAATGATAGCTAGCACTTGCAAAGTGAGCTGATACATTGGAATTAAGAGTAAAAGGTTGTCCATCCTGCCTTGGGATATACTTTTAAGTCATTAAAAAACATCACAAACTCTAGATTTTCTTTAAAGCAAAATTTTTCAAATGACTTTCAAGATTACACATGCTTAGATGTAAGAATACATTGAAATACCATGGTGGCCTTGAATAGACCAAAGAAGGTAAAATAATATTTTTAAAACCATATATAAGACATGTAGGAAGTAAAGGCGAATAAAGTAGGGAATCTGAGTAATAAAGAGAAGACAAAGCAAAATTGCCCTGAACTCCCTCTATGCCTGCCCACATCTCCTTCTGGGGAATCTTCCCTGCTCATTTTTTTGCTGACCAGGTGGCCAGGTTTTGGACCACATGATGATGGTGCTGAAAGGTGATATCTGGCTGAGGGATTGCCCAATCAGTGACTTGTCTGTGGCTAATAGAATGTAAACTCCATGACGCAGATATTTTTATTTGTCTCTCCCACTGCTTTCACCCAGCATCTAGGAAAATGTCTGCATCTATCAGGCATTCTATAAATATTTCATAAATGAATGCATGAATGTGGCTTGGCCCAAGTAGGTGAGCCATGTCTATTCAAGTCCCCTCTTGTGGATCTGAAATTTGAGAAAAGAGAAGAAGGAGTGGAAGCAAAGGGTGAAAGACTGATGGGGACTTGAACGGTAGCCAAAGTTCATGGGCAAGTTATCAGGAAATTGAAACTAGGAGGAGCTGGGAGAGAAGGAGAAGAGCAAATGTAGAAACAAATGTGAAGACCTGACAGCAGACCAAGAAGCTGCTCTGTGCCCGCATCATTTCCCATGAGGCTGCCTGTGCTTGGATGCCCATAATATCAACTCCGCGTTTTGGAAACAACCCCTGCCCCCAACACTCCCCTTGAGTTACCTTGAGTAATTCTTTGTTCCTTCTATTTTTAAAAGCCCTAACTTAAGCAATAAGGTATTGGATACAGTAATGATGTCCCAAGGTAAGGTTGTTGTAACTACTTACACGACACTAAAAAAAGGATGCTAAACTGTATACATAAATGATGAACATGTGTAAAAATAGATACGTAAAATTTGTAAAATGAAATCAGTCCAGGGGCTAAGAATACTGGAAAATATTCATCCATACAACAAAAATTGTTAAGTGTGTACGAGGTGCAGGCATTGTGCTAGCCACTGGAGATAGCAACATGAAAAGACACAATCAACCCTCTTTAGGAATCAACAGTCTGAAAGAGGCACAGCAAGTACAGTGAAAATAATAAAGAAGATTCAAACAAAGTGGAAAGGGAGCATGTGAAAGGGAGACATTTTGAACTAAGACATAAAGAGTAAGTAGGCTTTTGCCAGCAATAAATGAGAAGATTCTGCAGAAAGAAAAAAAAAATGTGCTGGATTTGCTGAGTGGGAGGAGGAGAACATTTTAGGCAGGAGGAATAAATGTGCAAATGCCTCAAGGCAGGAAGGAAACACAATCATGGAATTAATGTGTCTGTGAAGTGTAAGAAAGGACCAGCAGAAGATGAAGCTGAACAGGTAGGCAGGGCTGGATGGTGAAGGAATTGAGATTTTATTCTGTAGGTGGTTAGGAGCCGTAAAGAATACTGAGCATTAGAAGGACACGATCGATTACATTTACACATAAGAAATTTCACCCTGGTGGTGGAGTAGTTTTGATTGGAGCCGGATGATACTCAGGGGTAGGGTTTAGGGGGGTGATGAAGTGGTGAATGAAAATGTCCTTGTGGAACGTTTGGCAAAGCTGTGGGAATATAGAGGAAGCTGGATATGAGCATTTTGGGGTAAAATTATCAAGAGTTGGTAATTGATGAAGACATGATTGATAGATTTGTATAGACAAAAAAAAAAGGTATAAAAAATAATCATCAACATTTAGACATAATTTTCCAGTCTCTAAAGAGAATTTACACATTCTTACTTAATCATTACACTTACTTACTTACTTAATCAGAGCAGCACTGTCAGAGAGGTATTGCTGTTATCAAAACCCCCATTTTATAGAAAAGAATAAGTCTCAGAGAGCTGAGTGGCTTGCCTAAAGTCACTTATAGTTTAAGAGGCAAAGCAAAGCCAGAGCTAAAATTTAGTTTCTCTGATTTGAAGTTCATTTTCCCCCCTCAGTTGGGCTTGTCTTTATGAAAAATCAAGTGAATAGATAAGAGAGCATAGGAAAAGATTTCTCAAGGTAGCTCTACTGTTCAAAAGGCAACAATAATAGAAAAAAAGAGTCAAACCTTGTCAAAAGATTTATATATAATTAAACTTATTTTTAATTTATTCAATAAATTCTTAAAGAACTAAAACATTCAGGACTCAGAACTTGATTCTTTTCTTTTATATATTGATTTTGTTTTTAAATTCAAAGGTAGAAGTCTTCATTTTTCTTATTTTCCTTTCTTTGAAGAAAAATGACATTTTATAGTTTGGTAAGAAGGGTTATTTTTCTTGTTGCAATTTTATACTCTATTTCAAAAATGGCATGAAGTGCATTTCATTGTGGCCTTGTAGCCAGTTTCTGATAATATTGAACTGAGTCTTTACATAACACTCCTCTTCTAAAGAACATGATATTTTTTTAACACCATTCAACTCTCTAATCTTTATGATGTCCTCTGCCATTTAAACAGGCATCAAGAATTTTATTCCCTCTTTGCAAATAGAGAAACTCAGTCTTAAAGTGGTTAAGTCTGTTTCCAAGAGTCTTAAGGTGGATCAATGCCATTCTCTTTTGCTTTCAATCCACTAGACAATTCAGGCTCCAGTTGAAAAAAAAGCATTGTTTTTTTTCAGATTCAGATTCATAGTCATTTAACCTGTATTGAATGGCTACTATGGGCTGAGTACTATATAACTTATTTTATTTAATCCTCAGTTATTTTCCAGTCTTATATCTACTTGGATAAAGATTAATGGCATTAATTTAGTAGAAGGGTGATGCATTAATTAATTGTTTTCCATCTTGGAGGAAGGAAATAGAACCTTTTATTTCTCATTTTGTATTTAAAGTGAGTTGCATTTACAGAAAATAACTGCAAAACTTACGAGTGTACAGCTCAAAAACATGATTGTTAAAACCAGATATAAATTTTTGTCAGTGAGAAAAAATAACTTTTTATTTAAGTACATGTTTTCAAAAATTTCAGTAACCTCACAAAAATCTTCCTTTAAATGTTCATACCTTTTATTTATAACACCTCAAATAAATTGTGCAGGGACGTTTTTCAGAGGCAATACCACCATTTTAAGCTGGTTTCTCTAGTTGCAAGACCAGCCGACACCACTAAGGGGCGAGCAAAGCTGTCATTTCCAAAAGTATTTTGCAATCACTGAATCAGAATTTTACAGCTGCAAGTAACCCAAAGGTCATTGAATCCAAACTTCATATTTTATGAACATGAAACCTGAGACCCAGTGAGATTTACCTGATTTGTCAAAGATCACACAGCCTTCTATAAATAGAGACAGTTAAGAAGTCAAGCTGTCTTGCTCCTGTGCTGCCCGTATTCGTGTTGATGCAGTAGTCAGACTTCAGTTCTTTATAGATTACTTAAACATTAGCCATCACTTGGTAAAACACTTCATTGAGTCTTCCATCCTCTTAGCTCTTGTCTCATATCTGGAAAATTCTGGAGACTTGTGTTAGGTTTCTTGGAGTTTCTTCCTGTGAGTTTGGTGATATTAAGTAATGTTTTGAAGCCAGAACTACTGAACAAAGCGTGAACTCTCCCTGTTGTCCCATAATACATAAAGGATATCATCATCATCATCAAATGTATGTTCTGTGACTACTGTGGTTTAGCATTGCTTTGATTTTTTAACCTAACTATTTTCATGAATACTAAAACTCTCCACTTCTAGGTTTATATTCTAGAGAAACTTGTACACATGTACACCAGGAGATGTGAATAAAAATGTTCACAGCAGCCTTGTTCATAAAGAGACAAAAAAAAAACAAAACAGCAAACTGCCCAAATATCCATCAGTACTAGAATGGAAAATGACTCGTGGTCTACTCATATAATGGAATGCTAAAGAGTAGCAAAACAATGAATTACAGCTTCGTATGTCAATGGACGATAAATCTCAAAAACATATTGAACAAAAAAGCAAATCACACAAGCCTATTATATATCACTCCATTTACATAAATTGGAAACACAGGCAAAATTACACATATTGTTTAAGGACACACATGTGTGATAAAGCAACTAATAGAAGCAAGAAATAATTAACAAGTTTCAACATACGGGGTGGTCAGAATGGGGGATACTATGAGGGAGAGATACAAAGGAACCTTCTAAAGTACAGGTAATACTCTATTTCTGAAGATGGATGGTAGGTACATAGCTATTCTTTTATTATTCTTTTTTAAACAGCTCATACACATATATATATTTTTATGAAGGTATGCCATATTTCACAATAAGAAAATTTAAACAACAAAAACCTAATACTTTCTGAATTAACTTGCAAATTCTATATTGCAGTTGCAGAGATATATCTTAAAACTGTTTTTTTTTTCATTTAGAATTAAAGCTTGGTTATAACTTATATCTCAGAACATATTGAGAATTAAACATAGTACAAAATATTGCAATAAGGACCATGTTTTAAGAAATGCATTTATACTAAGGATGGATAGGCTAAATATGGCTAAGTTTGATGTTGTTGAATATAGCTGTGTTTGTATTGAGCCAACACATCTGAAAACCCAAACACCCTCTTTTCATTGATGTTTCAGGAAATATGACCTCATATCTGGTGAGTCTGACTTCGAAAACCAAATCAACTTTGTTTTTCTCCTTTTGTTTTAGGCGTGATATTATAAAAGCTGAAATTGTCAAAAAGAAGAGCAGATATATTCTATTATCCAATTTAATACCTCCTCAGTCATATGGCTAACTGAAATTTTTGCTGAAATTAACATGGCCTTAAAATAAACCACTACATGTGTGTGTGTTTTAGAAACTTTATAAGGAAATTATTCCTTATTGCCACATGTGTATTTATTGTTTAGATGCTTGTATTATATGACTATCTAGTTATATTGTTAAGCTCTGCAAAAGTGAAGTCAAGACCCTCTTGGCTGAAGGGCAGAGCAATTCTCTCTGTCAATTTCTAGGGAAAGAGGTAGGATCTGGGGGTTTTGAAAAGGCAAATACAGGGACAGCGTTCAGATACTTCAGATTTTATAATAGGTAGTAATAGCTAACACTGAGCACTAATTATGAACTGTGTTAAAATGTTTTACATGCTTATATATTTTAATCTTTGCAACTATCATATGAAGTGGGTCTATTAATATAGAAAATAGAGGCTTAGAGAATTTAAGTAACTCCCCAAAATAGACAGTAAGTATCTGGTAGAGGCTAACTCGAATATATGTCTGTCGGATTGTGGAGCCCAAATTTACTATTATACAAACTAGAGAGGTTCTTAAGGGTCTAATACTTTCGGAAATGGATTGAGTCTTGAGACAAATGTGGATGAAGCCAGTGAAATTTCAGCTTAAGGGCCCCTCACTTGCACGAGTCCTGGAACGGCCTTGGTAACGTGCTTACATGGTGTCATGATTATTGTCAAGTATAAAGGCATAATTTATGGTATTTATTTTCTTAAAGTCAGCTCCCAAATTGTGCAAGTTTATAGCTTCACAAAACCTGATCAATCCCTGGCCGCTCCAGTTTCATGGGAATAAGCAGTCTGTCAATTAAGACCATCCTAATTGATCCAGTTTAAGGGTTTTTGCAGAGTAATCCTGGCTCTTTGGAACTTACATCTATTGAGTATTTGCAGCATGGTCATCTGTAACCCACCAGAATATGACTCCTTGAAAGCAGATAATAGTTTCCTATCCTGTATTTCTCCAGCATTGAACACATTAAGTGCTTAATAAATATTTGTTCACTGAATGAATATGAGATTCATGAAGAACAAAAATACATTTGCTTCTCATAGTACTAACGACTAAAAATCCACATGTGGAGAGTTAGATTTTATTTAGAGCAGTAGGATTTGGGAGCTGTTTTCATTCTAGCCAGATCAATGACTCAGACTTGAAGTTAAGGGAGCCTATTCCTGATGGCAGGATTGGAGGGTGAAGAGGAGTAGGAGGGATTCTGGGGGAAACCTGAGTCATACCTGGACCTGAAAACATTGAAGAGATTGGGTTGACTCCCGGCTACTGTGGGCATGCTGGTTACTCTACCATAGTGTGGGGGCAGAGCCCCAGAAAGTAGTTTACAGGCTCTCGGCCTCACGTGGAGGGGTGCTGGCTCGGGTAGTAGATGGCCATCAGCTGTGGCTGATTGGCCGTCAGCTGTAGCCATTGAGCCATTGGTCACTAATATAACTGCTGCGGCTACGGAGGAGAGCAGAGGAGAGTCGAGGAGAGTGGAGGAGAGTCGTCGGGTCGGTTGCAGAAAACGGACAGCAGGTCGCACGTCCAGTGAACCCAGCCTCCAGTGAGACCGTAGTGGTATGACTCCCCTACCTATGGCTCCGTGGGTGTTCCTTTTTGGCCTCACCATGTCCTGCGTTCTTGTATGGGGAGCAGGAGCAGAGACCCCGCAGGCCTCCCCGCACGACACATGGATTTGAGGTTTCACGTCAACCTGGGGCTAAACTAAACTCTCCATGGAGTTATCTTATACCTGTGCTGTCAGGTGGGAGAGGGGGATAGTGTTTCGTGTAGCAACCCCCTGCAGAGGACGGGGCACTTCACACCCACATCTAAGGGTAGATGAGGGAGGCTCCAGAGCCTGAAATGTGATTGGGAGGAAATAGGAATTAATACCTGTCCCACATCTAAAAACATCTAAATGGGAAGAGGCTTGGAACTATGTTGACATGGTGAATAGAGTTGGTGTGATGGTTAATTTTATGTGTCAATTTTACTGGGCCACGGATGGCCAGATATTTGGTCCAACATTATTCTGGGCATGTCTGTGAGGGTGTTTCTGGATAAGATTAATATTTGAATAGGAGACTGAGTAAAACAGATTGCCCTCCCTAATGTGGTTGGGCCCCATCCAGTCAGTTGAAAGTCTGAAAAGAGCAAAAAGGCTGACTCTCCCAGGAGTAAGGGAGAATTTCTCCTGCCTGACTGCCTTTGAACTGGCAGTCACTTTGAATTGAAATATCGATTCTTCCTGGGTCTCTAGCCTACCACCTTCAGAATAGAACTGCTCTGTCAGCTGTCCTGGGTCTCCAGCTTGTTGACTGCAGATGTTGGGACTTCCCAGCCTCCATAATTATGTGAGCCAATTCCTTATAATAAAATTCTATAGTTATCTCTATCCATATCCATATCTATATAGATATCTCTGTATCCTATTTGTTCTGTTTCTCTGGAGAATCTTGATTAATACAGTTGGAAATAAGGGTGTGAGGACGCAAACATAGATTTCCTGTGGGCTGCCTATGGATTACATAAAAAAAAGCTGGATTTTGGTCATCTTTAAAGGGACCCCACCAAAACCGTCTTTCTAAAGGTTGGTGATGGGACATTTAAAGCTTCAAGCTGAGATGTGGTAGTTGGAGTGGGAAGTGGTGGAGAAAGCAGTAGTCAGCCTGAAATCATTTTCTATGAAAGGAAACGAAAAGTGGGAACTCAGAAAGTCCACTGCACCAGCCAGAGAACACTGCCTTTGTCCTCTAATCCACTTCCTCCACTGACAGAACCATAGAATAGTCACGAGCAGTTGCAAAGTGTAGGAGTGGCATCTAGGAAGAAGGAACATCCCCACTTTAGCCCCTCCAGGCCACACAAACCTACCCTGGCCTTTCCCATTTGGGGCTCACAAGCTTGATTCAGGTCTGAGGATGGAGGGAGGAGGATGGAGGCATGAAAGAACTCTGAATCAAATGAGAGCATAATATTTTAATATTAGATGATACTGAGCTTTTTTAAAACATGAACATGACCAGAAAAGCTAGGGTCTCTGCCTAAGATTTCATCCAAGAATTGAGAATAAATTGACAGAGGTTTGAAAGAATAGTAGAGAAAAAGAGTCAAGTTATTTTCTTTTGCCCCTGACTGAGTCCAGCTTATTCAATTGACCAGTTACATGCAGTTAGCCAAAAAAGAAATGTTTGTCATGCAATTTGTAAAATTTCCTTATGACTACCATTACTATTTTATTCTTAAAAGCATAGTGGATTGCTGAGAGTTCCCTTGAGACTTAAGCCCCAGGGGATTGGCCCTCTCTTTTTCTTTCCTCCAATGACTCTGCAAAAGGTCAATGAACTCATTTCCTGAATCAATTGGATGATTCAGTTTCTCATCTCCAAAGCATGGCCTTAAAATCCTATAAGCAGAGATTGAGTATTGCAGCTTTGTATGTATCATTACCATAATATATGCATCAAAATGACGCCAAGACTTAATGAGCCAACAAGAGCTGTGATTAATTCATGGTGGTAGGAGTCTGTTGAAGAGGAGCGGTGGTTCCTGGCAGGAATCTAAATGCTTTTCATCAAGGAAAGATACCTCCTCAGGAGCTGCCGATCCTGAAAGTGGTAAGGCTATAGTTTTAAACCACTGCCCCTATTTCTGGGAAACAATACCTTCTCCCTTGTAACAATCTCTCAGTGTTTAGCAACTCATTGCTTTTTGCCAGTCAGCAAAGTTCTGTGCTAAAATGTTGTCAGATCATCAGCCCACAGTCTATAAACCACCTACCCACTAGCTCTGTTCTTCAACACTAATTTTCTTTTAATGCCTGTTTGTTTGTCTGGGAGATGGGGGATCAGGGAGCCATTTTGATGATTTATAGCATCTGCTTGATTTCCAAGATTTGGTTTGTTTAAACATGGAGTCTAGTATTCAGAAAGCACTTGAAAACTTTTGCAAAGAAACGAATACCTTTTTCTTGAAAGTGAACTGAGAGAATGATTTATCCTCTTGGTTTCTTCTTGTTTGCCTGAATGTGGAGAACCAGAAAGCGTCAAAATGAAGGGCACCTGTTGTGCCAGCTTTGATTTAAACACTTAGAGTATCACATTTCCTGGATTAATAATCTAGTTTTGGTTTTCCAAAGCAGCCTCGGGATTCTCTGGATCTAATGAATGGCAGAATTTTACGACCACCAGTGTCATCTTGAATTTTTCACGTGATGTGCTACTTTTAGATTTCCACATCCTAAATCTCTGTCCTTTAAAGGCTTCTTTCTTTTGCTTCTATTCTTACTTTCCAGGTCTCAGGGAAATCTCCCTCTACCACTTCTCACATGCTGATAAAATGCTAATGTCTTCTGGTTACAGGTTCTTTCTTTCTTTCTTTCTTCCTATTTTTTTCAAAATGGAAACATGAGTATTATCAGGCATGATTAAGAACCTCACAAAGAGCTCAGTGGGCAATTTCCCCCTGCATATTAGAAGTTGAATCCTTGGCTAGAGTGTATGACTTTATCTCTTTGGGTCACATATTGTTATTGCAACATCATTGTTTCTGTTGTAATTCTAGCCCAGGAATTTAAAAAAGCCTTCCTTCCTGTGCGCTTTCACTTGGGCTTAGACAAGTAGTCAGTAACCTTGCTGGTCTAAAAGGCAACAACGAAGCTGTTGATGGGCTTAAGAGATAGGCAGAGAGAGAAATGGAAAAAAAAAAGAGAAAGCAATGGAATTAAGTGAGAGCAAGCAAAAAAGGAGCAAGTCAAGAGGAAGAGAAGGACAAGAGAGAAGGAAGAGAGAAATAGAGATGGGAGAGGACTTTATGTGGAAGATTGGCACTTAGCAGTATCACGCAGGTCAGAGATGACCCGTGACCTAATATGACTAAAAGCATATATATTGTACAATCCTTTTGCACTTTCTTGTAATGTGGAAATCACCAGAACATTTCATTTTCCTTGATGTAGTGGATATTTTTGGCCTTGGTCATTTTATTTTTGAAAGGGAGGTGATACATATTCTGGGTTTTGAAGAAAATGACATTAAATAGGATAAAGTAAATAAAGAATGTAGCCTGATGTCTGCCATATGGTAAGTGCTCCATGAAATGTTAGATTTCCTTCCCTTTGGAACAATAGGTAAAAGTTTTCTGGTGAAAGAAAATGAGCACGAGGAAAACAACAACAGGATGAAATTTAGAAATACGTAACTGTATAGCCCATTTTATCTATGGATTCTAAACTCATCCTCTACGATTTCTTTTACCAGGGCTGCCAGCTATTAATAATATTAGCTGATTTGAGTTTTCCTCTTCTGCTTCCTTTGTTAGAAGTTGTGGTTTTTGTCTTGCGTTGGGGGGAGGGGCGAGCAGTTTTCACAGAACCATTTTATGCTGTGCTAAGTAGAGTGAACTTTACTCCATCTTGAAAAATCAACAGTGTTTTTTAAGCTGGGGTGGGCTGTGACTGGCTTTTCATTTCTAAATAGCCATCTGGTGTAGGAGTGTTGAGTAGAAGAGTGGGGCTGAAGTCATGTATTTTCTAAACCAGTATGCTCGGAGTGCCTCATCGCTCTTTTAGGTGTTGGGGAGACAAGGTCCCTGACTTCTTGGAGATGACTGCAGAGTAGGGGAGAGAGACCCACAAATAAGAATATAAAGAAAAACTTGATCAGTGCCCTGAAGGAAAAGGATAGGCAGTGTGCATGAAAGGAAATGCTTCTCTGAGGACGTGATATTTGAGGATAAGTAAAAGTCAGAGAGGAACAAGGAATGGAGGAAGACCTTATTCAGGAAGGGAAGCCGCGAGTGTGCCTGAGAGGTTTAGGATGAGGTGGCCGGGAGGTGTTAAAGAGAGAGGAAAACAGGGATTCATTTATGAAGCATGAGCCCTCCAAGGATGGGAGGGGACAGACCTCAGCCCTGGGGTGGAAAAATTAGCCTTGGGCAGGAAGAAGGTTACCACTTGCTCTGGGATAGGCTAAAAGTAGAGGTCATGGAAGAAGGTATTGGTAAGTTTATAGATGAAAGATAAGCTTGAGCAGAGTGTTTCTGTGATGGCCTCGTGTTCTCTGTGCAGCAGGAGAAGTTGTTGCTGAATATCAGGGAGGCCTTGGAGAATAGAGGGCTGGGGGGAAGTGGTGATGGGGACGTGGCTTCCTTGGAAACGGAGCGAGCCATGGCACATGGGTCTGGCTCTGTTACAGAGGCTCCTGTGATTTCTCCGAGGGATGCCTCCGTAGTGCTTCCTTTCTCCCTTCAGTTACTACGTTTTCCAACGGACTCAGTAATGACACACCGCAGCCACGAGGACAAGCTTAGGAGAATCCTCCCATTACACTTGTGCCACCCAAACAAAAACAAAATAATTCATGCAGGTCTGCTTTCATCCAATCCTTAAGTAAGACCCAATAATGAGACTGGCAAAAATGAAAAATGTGACAATATTGAATGTGGCTGTCAATGTAGGCGAAAGGAACTCTCTTACGCCGCTGGGAGGAGTGCAAAGTGGTACAACTACTATGAAAAGCAGATTAGCAGTAACTTGTAGAGTTCAAACTGCCATAAACTGCACATACCATAACAGCTAGATGTAGACCTAGAAGATTGCAAACTGCAGATGGAGACCCAATAGTGGCTCCAGAAATCAATTTTGTGGCTTTCAGCTATCAATTTAAACGAACATAGGTTTAAAATAGGTGATATCAGGTCATTATTTATAGAAAGGATAATACTGTTTCATGAAACTTTGGTTTTAGTTACACATATATATAAATGGTCACAATGAGATATAGTTTAGTCATGATAACAAACTTCTCATTGTGGCTTGGGGTCAAAATATGTGGAAACACTGCTCTAGAGAGATTCTCGCATGTATGCACGAGGAAACATGAATAAAGCTATTTCGTGCAGCACTGATTATAATAGTGATTTACAATTTAGGAAAAAACCTCCACCAATAGATGAATTGAAAGTGGTTTATTTATACAGTGTAATATTAAACTAGGTCTAAATATGTCAGCATACATAAATCTCAAAAACAACATGGAATAAAAAGTGCAAGCTGAAGAATATGTAAGTAGGATACCATCTATGAATAAATTTAAAACTCACAAAACATTGCTAGACATTGTTTTCACTATATTTAAATGTATATAAAAGAATGAAAAAGACAGGAAAGATATGCCATACAATCCTATACTTGTTGCCTCTGGAGAATAGGAAAGGGATTGAAACAAAGATGTTATTTCTAATTCTTTTGAATTGAAAGTGTTCATGAGAAAAATAAGGTAAGGTAATAATTGCCACTTTGGGGCAATGAGTACACTACTCTTAGTTATATTCTTCTTTGTTCTTATTGTGGTTTTAAAAATATGTTCATGTATTCTTTGATAGGCCTCCCCTCAGTAGATGGAGCTTAATTTCCCTCCCCTTGAGTTTCGGCTACACTTGGTGACTTGCTTCTAACAAACAGAATATGGCAGAAGTGATAGAATGTCACCTCTAAGATTAGGAGAGGAGCTAGGACAGACTTGAGCTTCTGTCTTGCGTCCTTTCTCTCTCTCTCTCTCTCTCTCTCTCTCTCTCTCTCTCTCTCTCTCTCTCTCTCTCTCTCTCTCTCTCTCTCTTCTCATTTTCTCATTCTGGGAGACCAGCTGCTCAGTTATATGAACAGCCTTATGGAGAGGTTCATGTGGTAAGGATCGCAAATCTCCTACCAACAGCCGTATGCGTGAGCTCAGAAGCAGATTCTCAGCCTCTTCAGATGCAGCTCTGGCCAACAGACCTGCCTGTAAGTTCAAGGAGAGGCCGTGACCCAGAACCACACAGCTAAGCCACTCTCAAATTTCTGACCCGTAAAAATTATGAGACATAATAAATGTGTACTGTTTAAAGTTGCTAAGTTTTGGGGCAATTTGTTACTCAGCAGTAGATAATTAAAATGAATTCTTCTCTGTATTTAAATATTTTATCAGAAAAGGATAAAGCACCTCTAAATAAGTGTATGTCAGTAAACATGTAAGATAAAATAAAGCAGAAACTACCAGAAAAGAAATTTCCTACAAATATCAACACAAAGCAAAGAACTCAAGTGTTTGAATATATCAGAGAGTCACAGAATGAAGGTTAAATGCATGAACTCTGGAGCCAGACAACCTAGACCCAATGCCCTGCCTCTATTCCCCACTAGCTTGGTGATCTTGGGCAAGTTTCCCAATCTTTCTGTCCCTCACTTTCCTCATCTATAAAATGGGAATGATAATAGTAGTACCAGCCTCATGGGTTTGCTGTGAAGACTAAAGGAATAAATAAATATAAGGCAGTAAGAAGAGTGTCTGATATACAGTAAGCATTGTATACACGTAAGTTAAATTTTTATTATTGTCTGAAGGAAAGGGGCCTTAAAAATGATCTAATTCAACCCTTCATTTTGCAGGTGAGGAAAATGGAGGTTCCTGGTTCAAGGACTCAGAGCTATTTCTTCCTTGAAGTGTCGTTTCCATGAGAATTTTCTTTTTCTTCCTTTTACGTCAATTATATCTACTGAATGTCCCTATTTGTAAGGATCTCTGCTGGACTTATTCATGTATGGTACTTCATATAATTTTTTAAAATTGTGTAGGTATTTTTGTTATCTCCATTTTTCAAAAACAAAATAGAACAAAAACCTCTGACAGCTTATCACTTGCTCATAGACCAGTTAGGTAGTAAAGCCAAATCCAAGCTCAGGTCTTTTTATAACTAGATTAGTGGCACAAGTACTTTTTTAGCCAGTTAAAGGTCTTTAATAATTGACTGTTTTGATTATAAAAGTCTTTTAGACTTTTCCGCCTATGACTTTATAGGATTCTAGAGCAGACGTCTTTGTATTTGTTTTTGGAGGTTATTATGGGTCACTCTCATACTTTTCTAAGGATGAACAACTCCGGGATCCTAAATTTATCTTTCTGAAGAACAAGACCTATTTCCACAGAAAGCATTGATTGGTCTACTTCATTTCCATAATATTCTTCTACTTGGTTCCCTATTCTATATTTAAAAGAGGAACATTTCACCCGATTACTGAAAATTGGCAGGTCATCTAATGATATTCAGCAGATTATGAAGAGGCTCAGGAAATGCTCCTAGTCTACAGAAAACTAAACTGAAACCTAATATTAATCAACCATTAAGCTTTACTTTTGTCACATGATTTTCCCAACAATCCTATAAAACATACTGAAAACTTTCCTTCTCTTACAGATGAAATAGAATCTCAGGGAGTTGAAGTGACGTGCTCAGAGTAACAGATTAGAAGTGACAAAGTCAAGCCTAGAATTCAGGCCTTACTAACAGAGCGTCCTTTTCAAAACATCACTGTAACTTTCCCCGGTAATTCCACATTTGGGTCCATAGCCCACAAAAATACTCCCAAGGTGTGCAAGAATATATGTACAAGATGTTCATTGTAGCATTATTCATAATAGTGAAAAATTGGAGGTTACCTAAATATTCAACCATAGAAAGTTATTTTAAAAAATTATCATATATCCATACCATAGGAGGGAAACTAAGCAGCCATCTAAAACAATAAGGTACACACACACACACACACACACACACACACACACACACACACACACACGAAGAATAGACATGTTTAATTTTAAAAAGCAAGTTGCAGAACAACATGTGATTCCATTTTTATGTAAGGGAAAAAAACCTCACAAATTAATATGTCTGTACATAGAAAAATGTCTGAGAAAACACATAACAAACTGTTAATAATGATAATCCTTGGGTAGAGATAGTTGAGAGTAGGAGAGGAGAAAAAGCACATGAATTCCAACTTATGTTGTGTACATTTTATATGTTACTTTATATGTAAATGTTTTAGGTTGAATTATTAACATTTTTTTAAAAAGTTATCCAACCTCTCAAATATTTATTGAATTCTTGTTTTGTGTATGTTTAGCCCTTTGCAAGGGGTTACAGAACTCACAAGGACATTCTCTTGAGGAAGTTAGCATCTGGTTGGAGAGGAAAGCAGAACTTAGAAAATGATACAAGGCAGCTTTTACGTAACTGTGGGAGAAATGACCGATTAGTGCACCAGTCAATTATCTTTAAGGAAGAGTCACACAAATTTTCTTCTCTGTTTGAGGCTTTGTACAAGAAAATTTGCCTCAGGTCCCAAATTTCCCTACATTGGGAACTTTGAGCATTCTAGTGCAACTTTGAGCATTACTAAAAATCATAAATTGCTCAGTATCACTTGGACTAATTAAACTGGAGTAATCTGTCCTTTCTTTATTCATCTATCATTTATAGTTCTCAAAGACAGAATTTAATTGGCTTGTCTGGTGTCACTTGATAGAGACAGAAATTGGGCTACTGGACAGAAATTGGATGAAGCCACCTCAGTGGTACCTGGTGTCTCTTATGCCTAGCCCACAGAAGGGCATTTCTGGCTTGTAGTGAGAAAAACAGATAAAATCTTCGAGCTTATATAATGAATTAAAGTAAGATACCGAACAATATGTACTGTATAATGCCATTTACACAAAGGGTAATAAAATAAAATGGAGTTGTGAAAATTCTATTACTCTGCAATTCCAGTCCTAGGTATATACCCTAGAGAAATCTGTGCAAATTTTATACCAGAAGACTTGTACAAGACTATTAATAGCACATGTTTTTAATAATAAAAACAGAAAATATAAACAAATCAAAACAACCCTTCCCACCCCCACCCAATTGGCAATAACCCAAGTGCCCACTAACTTGTGAATGGATACCTTGCAGTATAACATACAATGTAATTCCACACAATGGTGAAAATGAATTATGTATAACTATACAGTAATTCCGGAATGATAGATACCATGCCTAAAGCTATGGAAGCTATCTTGACATCATGAGGGAAAATCTTTACATCACTGAAATACTGAACCAACGCTTACAGCTTCCTGTCAAATCAATTTAAATTAGTTTAGGTCATTGATAGTCAGGTTTTCTTGTTATTTGTTCATGTAAACAATACTAATACGTAATAGTTAACTGAGAGGAAGGTTCAAGAATTATTAAGGCTTATAAATCAGAGGGACTTTTCAGTTTGTATCGTTGAAATTGTTTACATTAAGAATATTGTCATATATAATTTAGGTAACGTAAATTTTTAAAAAATTAAGTACAAGAAGGTCAAGAAATAGCATGATGTACAATGGATTGCATGGGCCAGCTTCTCAATGTTTCTCAACAAAACTTGTATAATATTTACTTAACTTGCCTTCCACCATATTTCCCCCAACAATCCACCTGTTCTTTTCTTTTTTTTAAATTAAAATTTATTGAGGTGACACTTGTTTGTAAAGTTACATAGATTTCAGGTGTACAGTTCTGTAGTACATCATCTATATCTCACATTGTGTGTTCACCACCCAGAGTCAGTTCTCTTTCCATCACCATATAGTTGATCCCAATCCACCCTTTCTTTACTTAGGGTAAAAATCAAGCTCCTTAATGTGACCCATACTGCTCTGCTAACTCTGATTCCCAGTCTCTAGCACACAAACCATTCTCTTTCTTGTTAGCAAAGCTCCTGTTACACTGGCCTTATATTAGTTTCACAAATGTTCTAGCTTCCTAGCTTTTGGGCCTTCCATATGCTGTTTCCGTTTCTGAAATGCTCTCCCTCTTTTTCTTCTCCTCCCTGAACAAGACTCGATTATTTCCTCATCTTCCCTACCCTCTCAGCATTCAGCCCTTCTCCCCCTCCACCCATTCTTTCCCTTTTCACACAGGGTGAGAAGGTCTTTTAGAAAATAATCTACCCAAGTTGTACTATGAATGCAGAGCCATATTTGCAGAAAATCAGTCTTGTTTTCAAAATGTGTTTCTTTTGTAGGTCCTTCACTCTAAAGACTCTGAAAGGTCTAAATCAATTAAATTAAAGAATTGGGAGGTTTCACCATTGCCCTCATAGGACTGTGATAGGGACAGGAATCTCCATGAACTTGACCACATTGGATGGAGAGGATCCTGGGGATAAGGCAGAAGAGAAGAAAAGGAAAGAGAGAAGCAAATGAGAGCAAAAAGGGATCGTGGCACCCATCTGATGCTGTCTCATATGGAGTTCATCTCACGGAAAAAGTACAGAAATGTTTTGCATTATTCTCTGTACACTGCTCATGATCGGTCAGTTAGAGGGCTTTTTTTGTTGTTGTTGTTGTTTTTCCCTGGGGATAGACTGTATACAATTACTCTTCCAGATATTCTGGGAGCAAAAACAGGGTCGCAAGGTCAGACTTTCTGGCCTGAAGAAGTGACAGGAAGGAGCAAGGACTGGAACCCAGAGACAGAGAGGGCTATATGAAAAAGGCTGAGACCTTCAGTCATGGACACAGCCAGCCTACAATAACCACAGGGAGAAGCCTGTGGAATAAATAGCCCAACCTCTTCTCTCCCTCCCTCTGATTTTTTTCCCTGAGACTCTGTTGGCCCAACTCAACAGGAAGCCCAATGGGCAAGAGAATCAGGTGATAGAGTCCATGTAGGTCAGCCTGTGGAGCAGAAAGCAGAGTGGGTGGGTGGAATGAATATGCTGAGCAAGTGGAAAATATCCAGCACAGATCTGGTAGGTCTGTCCATCCTCTGGATAGGGAAGCAACACCGGAAGTTGAATTATAATCCCAGGTTGCTCAGAGAGTATGGAATCACAGCAAGGAAAATTAGTTGGCTAAAATAATTCAGTCTGATGTCCTAATATATGTATTTCTGAGATTGGGATCTTGCTGAGGTATTGGAAATGTGAGCTGGTATATCAAGAGAATTACTGCTTCTTAGCACGATCCTGCAATAATCTCCTTTCTGTAATTTAGTCACTCTTCATTCTTAGGGTACATATCTTGTCACCTTTAGAAATCTTCAAATTGCAATAGAAGGTCAGACAATCAAGTCTGTGAACTCATCCTAGAAAAAGTGTTAATACCTCATTGCTGAATATTACTATGGTTGCCTTCGAAGTACTCCCTTTGGGAAGCTACGCACCAACCCCATTGCCTAGTCCACCCTTCAAAGCAATTTTGAAACTCTTTTTCTGGAATGGCCATCGGAACTGTTGTCATGTTACCCCTGATATCCTAAATGTCATCAAAATGTCTTCCTTTCAATATTTCCTTTATCTTCAGGCAAAGAAGGAAGTCATTGGGGGGGCCAGATCAGGTGAGTAGGGAGGGTGTTTCAATACAGTTATTTGTTTACTGGCTAAAACATCCCTAAGAGACAGTGTGAGCTGGTGCATTGTCACGATGCAAGAGCCATGAATTGTTGGCAAAAAGTTCAGGTCATCTAACTTTTTCACGCAGCCTTTTCAGCACTTCCAAATAGTAAACTTGGTTAACTGTTTGTCAAGTTGGTACAAATTCATAATGAATCATCTCTTTGATATCAAAAAAGGTTAGCAACATGGTTGCAACAAGTTCGCAAACTTAATTGTCTGACCTTGTATTGTTTTTGTATAAAACTTCTAGTTAAGAACCACTTCTTAACTTGGCCGTTTCTCTTTTTCTACAGTTCTAACACCAACACTAAAAATTGGCTTTCTTGTGGAGACCATTTCCATAAAGAAATAATAATCTAAAAAAATTAATTCACGTGTCCTCATGAATATAAAGATAAGAATAAAGTAAAATTTTTAGGTGCATTCCAAGCAGTCAGGTAGGCTCATTTTGTAGCCAGAAATTCTGTAAAACTAGAATTTATATATACAGAATTAAAGTGCTTACCACAGAAGGATTATAAATCATTCCAAGACTGAGGTTCTACTGAACAACTGATTATATTGATAATATTTTATTCCTATAAGGCTTCACTGAGGTTATGTTCAGATTCCTTGGCTGAATTTTGGATGTTTACAAAACTTTTAAATCTGACATTAATTGAAAATCTCTAACACTGCATAATTTCTGATTTTTAAAAATTTACCATTATACATAAAATATAATAAATAACAATAATAATAAGTGAACACGTACCCACCACTCAGTTTAAGAAATAGACTGCTACAAATCTATGTCCACTCTCTGCCCTTCCACTCTCTTATCCCTCTCTTTTCCTCCCTTTCCCCATGGGTATCTGTTACCCTAAATTTTGCATTAATTATTCTCTTGCTTTCTTTATAGTTTTACCACATATGAATGTATCCCTAAATAATAAATTGTTTAGTTTTGAGTGTTTTAGAACTTTATATAAATGGAGTCATGTAGTTCTTTTCTCTTGCAACTTGCTTTTTAAACATTTTCCTTAACATACAGGTATATAAAGTTCGTCCATGTTGATCTATGTAGCTGTAATTTACTTTCACAGCTGTGTTGCATTCCATTTATTAATAAAATACAATTTAATTATTCAGTTGCTTGTCCATGGATATTTGAGTTACCAGTTTTTTTCTGTTTGAAACAATGCTGGTATTAACACAACTGTACATATCTCCTGGGTAAGAATTTCTTTAGGGGATATGCTTAGGAGCAGAATTGCTGGGTTGCAAGATATATACATATTTAACTTTATTCAAAATGCCATAGTGTTTTCCAAATTGGTTGTAAACAAAGTGGTTTTAAATACCTGAAGTATTTAAGGTTTCTCACTGTTCCACATCCTTATCAAAAGGTGGTGTTGAAGTATATTTAAATTTTTCCAGGGATGTCATTCTACAGATGGCTGAACATATCTTTGTATTTTTATCTTTATATGTTTCATTTTTTAATTCAACTATAACCTCAATTCAAAGATATCTTTTCATCATTTTCTTGCATCAGTAAAACTTCTTAGCTCTCATTTTAAATACATAAATCTACTTTCCAGATGTTGAATAAAGGATTGGATGATATTCAGATTGATTTGAGGAGTGATATTGATTATATATCAGAGTGGCACCATCTGGCTAGTACACTGGCACAATTTGATGTATTCAGGACCCCTTCTAGCTCCTTTCCCTCAGTTCCATTTACCCACCTCCCCAAAACATAAAGCTGTTGCCTGGGGGATCAAACTCATATGATTTCCATGCTGTCATACCTAAAAGAAGCTGGCCTCTAAAGTTTTTAAGTGTAATTTTAATATCAAGATATATATCTCTGTTATGTGTTTAGAATTTGGAGCTACCCACTTAATTCGGTGAGTGCTAAACTAAGATCTAAAAATTCAATTGAGTAAATATTTCTTATAGACCCACTTTATTATTATTGATGCTGAACCTCAATTTAGAGTTCTATCTTTATGTAATGAGGTGGCCAGGTATACAATGCAGGGTGAATCAGAAACTGTATCTTACTCAGTGGTCATGCATATTCTCAATTTCACCTAAAAACAAAGGTTCTGGTAACGTTGGGGGCAGGTGGTGGTGGGAGGAAAGGAGTCCTGACTATTAATAGCTGTTAAGGCTAAACATATTAATAACACTCAGAAAGAGATAAAATGGACCGGTATGTGAATTGAAGTTTAACATTCTTAATAAATGCTAAGAATTTAATTTTCACAACAAAGATGTAGATGCTATTATAATATCTCCATGCAGGTAAGGAAACTGAGGTGTAGAGATATTAAAGTAACTTGGCCAAGGATTTCATATGACTGGAAAGATGTAGCTAATATAGAGACAAAATACATAGGCAAATAGACTTTTGGTTTTGAAGGATGCCAAGACTTGGAAGTTATTTTTCTTTTCTTATTTTATTTTAATCACATTTCTATTTCCTGTAAACCAGAAGCCCCACTCCAAAGCCTTATTCTTAGATTTCTGGCAGCTTGGACATCTACCCAGATGATTGGAATTTTAGTCTTTTTTTTTTTTTTTTTCCCAAAGTACTTACTTGTAGGTGGCAGTGTTACTTTCAAACTCTACTTTGCATTTTTTCTGGGGAAGATTAGAAAAAGCCATCTGGTTAACATTACCCTGAAAAATTATTCTCTGAGTGGAACTTCCTAAGAAGACATTGAGAGAAGAGTATTATAAAGCTAGGCAGAATTACAAATAGAAAAATTTAGAAACTGAAGCATTACCTTCTGATACTAATGAGAATTACCTTTCTGTACAATAAGTTCACTTTTCTTCCAAGTCTTTTTTTCACTTTTTCTTTTGAGGAAAGATTATTTTTGAATGAACCCGTATTTCTTGATAACACTTTTCTAGCTGTTGTTGAGGTTCACTCTTGTTCACGTACTGCTTGCTTAGTTTTGAACTTTGGGCTCCCTTTCTAATTAGTTGTCTCTTCGATTCAAGTTGACATTACTGTCATCTGCACCTCCCAAGTAGTGACGTCCTTGTAACTATTGCCCTAGAAAAGTCTCCAGCAAATAATGGGTACTCAGTAAACATTTGTTGATTGACTCAATGACTGATTAAATTAATGAACAAATGAATTAGTGAGTGAAAACCTCAGGAAGAAAAGAAACAAGGAAAGTAAATGTGAAACAAATCCTTACTGATGAACTTTGTAAAGAAGTTGTTTGTGATACTGATTTTATTCTTTTACATTTCCCTAGAATTTGTTAACCTTCACATAGCCTTGAAAAGTCTATATAGCCACCTAACTTGAGAACTCAGCTTAGAAATATCAAATGGCATTTTAAAAATGATTATTGGGTCAATGAGAAAAAACAGTTTTTTTGTGTGTAATCGATTCACTTAATTGCAGTTATTCTATCCGTGTATTTGGTACCTACCACTAAGAAAGATTTTTAGATCCTCATTACCTAGTAAATTACTTTTCCATGCACCAAATTTATGTATTACTTTGAATCTCATAGAATATTATCTCATACTGTGTGTCTTTAGTTTTCAAAGTAACAAAGTTAAAGACTGTGATACTAATCTGGGCCATATTGAATCATACTTGTTAAACAATCATTCATGATGACGAAAATTGAAATATTGATTGACAATTATCTTATTTTTGTCTTTATAAAATTAACCATTTGAAAGGCAACTTTTAGGCTCAGAGACTTTAGTTATACTATATCTTATAAATTTTATTTTTATTTTTCCTTCTTAATACCTTTCTGTATTTTCCAAAATTTCTCCCATAAGCTTTCATTACTTTTATAATCATAGCAAGCAATAAATTCCATTAACCACCCTCCACTAACCAAATCAGTCATTTTGTCACTGTGACCAAATTGCTACTCACATTTATATTTTCTAATAGTAATTTCTGAAGGCATGAGAGCCAGTGGCAGTAACTTCAACTTCAAATTTCTAAGCATTCCATCCAGGTGAATGAATAAAGAACTACATTCACAATGTATTTATGTAGAATTTGCAATCGTGTGTTTATTAGAATTTGTGCTGTCTTCTCAGGCCATATCTAAGTTGAAATGACATGACAATCTATTTAAAATGACTTGTTATTTTATTTCCTTTTCTAGCTTTAATAGATCCATTGTTTTCTTACATGTAAAATGAGGAGCAGGGATAATTGCAAAACTGTGTTTTAGTTCTAGCACTCTATAATCATTCACTGAGATTGTTCTCCAATAAATTAATTAGAGATAGAATTATGGAGTAGTGTATTTTGAATTCTCGAGAACACTGTTCAACTCAATAGCCAGTATATGCTCTCAAATTGCATACAGAAATATGATTTTCAAAGTGTACTTATGTCATGTAAAGGATCACATTGGATAATGAGCCGTTGGTAAGTTTGAAGAGTTTTAATACTATACTAATCATCTAACTCTATTCTATATGTCTGGCTTCATTCACCCCTTCCTAATTAAAAACACATCTGTGTATCTCCATATGATATTACTGAAAGAAGAGGAACTTCCTAGAATTTCTTTGAACCTTCTGTTTCTCTAACTATAGAACCCTGCTTACAACACAGACTCCATTAATGAAACCCTATCCAGTGATCTCACGACTTTCATACACATCACTGGGGTAACTCAGGATGTCTCTGCCCTGTTTTTTAGAAGAAGCAGTAGCCTTTAGATGGATCATGAATATTTAAAAATGTGTATTACAGGCATTTTTCTTTTCAAATTACAGGCATTTTTTCTTTTGTTTTCCATTCCTCTGACGGGAGCCACTTATAATTTGGTAGTTAAGCAGTTAAAAATAACAGGCTTGGAAACAAACAAATCTAAATTTGTATCCTAGCTGTACTTTTCAACTACTCCCTGAGCTTGGATAAGCTACTTTTCAGCTCTGATCCTCAATTTTGTCATTTGTAAAATAGGGATAATAGAACTCCTTTCGCAAAACTGTTTATGAAGAATAATTATATGCCATGCATAAAGCACTTTGCATTCCATTTAGTCAAACAATATTTATTGAGCACTAATCATGTGCTGAGCACTATGCCAAACTCATGTCTAACTCAGGATCGTTCTTTTTCTTCCCTCAAATTTTCATCTAACTTCTGCTTCTCTACGTCTCAGCTTAAATGGCACTTTCTTAGGGAAACTTCTGTGTTAGCTCAGGTCCTCCAAGAAGTGAATGCTAAGATAGGATTAGACACGCAAGAAATTTATTAGAAGAGATTCCTGTGGAAGATAAAAGGGAGGAAGCAAGAGTAACCAGGAAAAGCCTCACACTCCAATGAAAGTCTGAAGGAGAGGAAGAAGGAAAGAGAATTTGGTTGGAAAAGACTGCAGCACTATTCTAAGGCAGTTTTGGCTAGGCCAATGGGGCATTCCCAAGGCAGATTTGCTCATTAGGAGTCCTGTGTCCTGCAGGCATGGACTGGTACTAGGATCCTTACTGTCCTTAGTCATTGGACTGTTGCAGCTCAGGAGAATCATAGCCTGAGCTCCAAATGTGGTAACAGATCCAGCGAGGTAGTACCCGGGGTTGTCAGTCAGCTATGCTCCCCACACAGGAAACCTGGACAATGGACAATGCATATCCATAGCCACCACGCGCTCCATAATAGGTTAGATTCCGTCCCCCATCCCCCCACACACTTATTTGCTCTTATAGAAACATGTATTTTCCGTTTCTCAGTTATCAGTATTAAAATTAAATTTTTGTTTTCTAAATCTGTAAAGGTTACTCCCTCTGAACTGTAAGCTGCTTGAGGGTAAGGTCTGGGTCAGTCTTGTTTACCATTGCATCCCCAAGGAATACACAATGCACTGGGTGAGATGGCATATAACAGGTTAAAAATACAATAGTAGTCACTGTTTTTATCCACTCTCTCTGTCCTATTCCACACATTACCACACCCCAAAACAAACCATTGCAGCCCCACGCTGCAGTATAGATTGCAGATTGCCGCTTAGTGGTATTTTCTCTGGAAAATAACATTATTATTTAATTTTATTTGTCTTAAGGAGAGGTTCCATCTTTATTTTTAAGATATCAAAGCTTAATCAAAAGTAGTGAAGCCTTGAAGATGGAGTTTTGAAACTGCTGACGTACACTCATGCACAAAGAGAGTAGAGCTCCCAGCACCTGGCTGTAAATTCTGCCAGTTTCTTCAGTAGCAGATGCCGAAGGATCTCTCTTTTGTATTAGAAAGGCCATGTAGACTGGTGATTGTCAGCTTCCCTCTAAATGACCTGTCTCCCCACGCCTATCTCTTTTCCAGAAAGCAAAATTTTCATCAGGTGCAGCAGAAAGTGTTAGGGGGAGTAGAATAGGGATGTAAGTGAATAGATCAAGAATGAAGGAACCTAGAAGTTGTAAATTACTCCACGTCACAGAAAAGCTCAAGACATCAATCGTATGCCAGATAGAAAATTAATAATCACAAAAACCATCCTTACTGCTGCCCCAAAGCTGGGGGTGGAGTGAAGGAAGGGCCTGCACTATGCTAGGGGAGGGGGCATAGCATACTGGACTCCAGCTCTCTAGATTCAAAGCTTTTCTTTGGAATTATTTGTGGGACATTGAGGAAGTTGCTTGACTTCACTGATCCTCAGTTTTCTTACCTGTACTGTGAGTCTAAAGAAAGTAACAACCTTAGAGGACTGTTAATTAGATTGTAAGAGACGATTTTCGATTTTCGGAAAGTGCTTGGCAAGGTGCCTGGCGCATAGTAAACTCCCAAGAAATCTCTCTGCTATCACTTCCTGTTATGTATTCCATAATACCCTGCTGCAGCCATTTTCAAAATGGGATCCACAGACATTTTCAGGAGTCATAAGGTCGATTTATTTTCATAATACTAAAAATTTATTTACTTTTTTCAATGTTTTAACATTTGCTTTGATGGTTCCAAAGCAAATCATTGCAGACCACAAGAAACCACTTCACACAACCACTAAGTCGGCAATAGTGAAAAAGACAGGCAATAACACATTTTGGTGAGTATGTGGAGAAACTGTAACACTCGTACACTGCTGATAGAAAAGAGTTGGCAGTTCCTCAGAAAATTAAGCACAGGGTTACAATATGACCTAGCAATTTCACTCCTAGGTATATACCCAAGATAACTGAAGACATATATTTAACAGAAACATATACACAAATGTTCATAGCAACATTATTCATAACATCCCAAAAGCGTAAACAGCCCAAATGTCCACCACCTGACGAATAACCAAAATGTGATATATCCATATAGTGGAATATTGGGTTGGATAATACTCTTTTTTTTAAAATTCAAGTTTATTGGGGTGACAATGGTTAATAAAGTTACATAGGTTTCAGGTGTACAATTCTGTATTACATCATCTATATATCACATTGTGTGTTCACCCCAGAGTCAGTTCTCCTTCCATCACCATATATTTGATCCCGTTGTGAGGCTGTCCTGTGCATTATTAGGATGTTTAGCAGCATCCCTGGCTTCTGCTCCTGAGATACCAGTAGAAACCATGCCCACTAGCAAGTGGTGACAATCCAAAAAGTCTCTAGACATTGCTAAATGTCCCCTGGGGGCAAAATTGCTTCCAGTTGAAGACCACTGACACAAATCCAAAGTCCTTGTATCCTTCACTACCATTCTCTTGCAGTTTAAAAGAAAATGACAATTTTACTTAAGAATGTTCTTAATAAAACAGTAATAATTAGTAATTCTATTAAATATTGACCCTTAAATTCATATCTATTTAAAATATTCTGTATGAAAAAATAGGAAGGATTCATAAGGCACTTCTGTTAATTTCAAAGAACTATAATTGTCTCAAGGAAAAGCACTTGTGGGATTGAGGTGCAAACTGAACTAGCTGCTTTTCTTATGGAACTTCATTTTTATTAAAATATTTACTAATGACAAACTGTTTATTTAGACTTTGGAATTTGGTGAATATTTTCTCAAAAATAAAGGAAGTGTAACTATTAGTTCAGGGAAAACAACTGATAGTATTTGTTGTCTTTGATATAATTGAGCTTTCAAGAAAAAAGAATAAGAATTTTGTAAAAGTTGCATCATCGCTGTGATCTTGACAGTTTTCAAACACTTAAAGATTATTTTGATGAGATTGGAAGTGTATTAACAAATGTGGTTGCTTGATAGCATAGGATCAAATATGTCAATATTTGGAAGATCTGCACAACTCAGTGAATCAAAATTTCCAATTGACCACTGTTGGATGTTAAAATCATGCATACTTTTAAAAGATTCTTTCAAAATGCAACATGAACCAACACACTTTTTCTTTAAAATTTTTTAATAAAGTTTTGAGCTATAATTGACACATAAATTGCACATTTTTACATATGATACACACATGAAACTATCACAGCAATCAAGATAATACACATGAGTATTATTCCCCAGTTTCCTGTATTCCTCTGCAGTCTCTCCCTTCTGCCCTTCTTAGCTCTCCACCCCTACTCTCCCATTTTCCAGGCTACCAATGACTTCTTTTTACTCACTAAATATTAGTTTGCATTTTCTGGAATTTTATATAAATGGGATCATATAGTATGTATTATTTTTTTCCGATTTCTTTCACTAAGTATTTTGTGATTGATCCATGTTGCATGTATATCAATAGTTATTTTTTTTTATTCTGAGTAGTATTCCATTATACAAACATATCATGAATTGTTTATTCATTTATCTGTCGATGAACATTTGTGTTGTTTCCAGTTTTTGCTTATTATGACCACAGTTGCTATGAATATTTGTGTACATGTCTTTGTGTGGGCATATGCTTCATTTCTTTTGGATAAATTCCTGGGGGTGGAATGCCTGGGTCACACGTAAATACATGTTTAGCTTTTAAAGAAACTGCCAAAGCATTTTCCGAAGAAGTTGTACCATTTTACACTCCCATTAGTGGTATATGACAGTTCTAGTTACCCCATATTCTCACCAACACTTGGTATGGCTAGTCTTTTAAATATTAACATTAACTGGTAGAGAGTGATATTTCATTGTGATTTTAATTTGTATTTTCTCAATGAATAATAATATTGAATATCTTTCCACGTGCTTATTTGCCATTCATATGGCTCCTTTGTGTCTGTTCAAACTTTATGTCCATTTGTTTATTGGGTTGCTTATTTTCTTATTATTGAGGTATGAGAGTTTTAAAAAATAACATTCTGGAGAGAAGTTCTCAAATATGTGTAGATATGTGATTTGCAAACATCCTCTTCAATTTTCGCTAGTCTTTTCATTCTCTTAACAGTGTCTTTTGAAAATAAGTATTTAATTTGACCAAATTCAATTTACCACTTTTTTTCTTTAAGTTCTTTAGGTATTATACCCAAGAAATCTTTGCTTAGCCTCAAGTCACAAATATTTCTTTCTTTTTTTTTTATTCCAGAAGTTTTAAGTTTTAGATTTAGATCTATGATACATTTTGTGTTTTCACATATAGGTAGTGTGAGATTTTGTTTATTTTTGCCTATGGATATCCAAATGTTTCAGTATTATTAGCTGAAAAATCTTTTTCTCCACTGAATTGCCTTTGTCCTTGGTTGAAGATCAATTGACCATATAGACATATGGAACTTTTTTGGAACTCTCTATTCAGGTTCTCTCTCTTTACATCAATTCTATACTATCTGGATTAAGGTAGCTTTATAATAAATATTGAGATCAGGTAGTGTGGTGTAAGTTCTCCAACTTTGTTCTTTTCTTTCAAAGTTGTTTTGGTTATTCTAGGTCTTTTGCATTTCCATATGAATTTTAAAATCATTTTGTTAATTACTAAAGAAAAGCCTGCTGAGATTTTGATTGGGGAGTGTGAAATCTATAGATCAATGTAGGCAAGAATTGACATTTTTACAGTATTGAGTCTTTGGACCCATGAACATGGCATATCTTTCAGTGTATGTGTGTCTTCTTAAATTTCAGTAAACATATTTTATATTTTCTGTGTACAACTTGTATGTGTTTTATTAAACATATCCTTAAGTATTTCATATATTTTATGGCATTTTAAATGGTATTTTTTATTTCAATTTCAGATTGTTTATCAGTATAATACAAATACAATTGACTTTTTTATGTTGATTTTTATATCCTGTAGTCTTGCTGATTTCATTTATTAGTTTTAGTAGCTTTTTATAGATTCTACAGGATTTTCATCATAGCTCATGTCATCTGCAAATAAAGCCAGTTTTACTTCTTGCTTTCTAATTTGGATGCCTTTTAGTTACTTTTCCTGCCTCAGAGCACAGGCTAAAACCTCCAGTACAATATTGAACAAGTGGTGAGTGCAGAAATCCTTGCATTGTTCCTGATCTTAGGGTAAGAGCATTCAGTTCTTTACTATTAAGGATGTTGTTTATTACAGATGCTTTCTGTCAAGTTGAGGAAGTTTCCTTGTAATCTTAGGAATCGATATTAGATTTTGTCCAGGATTTAGTTGCATCCTTTGAAACAATCATACAGTTTTTCTTAGTTAATATGGTGAATTATATTGTTTGATTTTCCAATTTAATTCAACCTAGCATCCCTGGGATAAGCCCACATTTTGTCATGATGTATTATCTTTTTTAATATATTGTGGAATAAGCATAGTTAGAATTTTGTTAGGAATTTTTGCACCTATATTTATGAGGATATTGGTTTATGGTTTTCTTGTAACATATTGGGTTTGGATATCAGAGTAATGCTGGCCTTACAGAATGAAATGGAAACTATGTCGTCTTCTTCCATTTTCTGGAGGAGTTTTGCAGAATTGAAATGACCTTTTCCCTTAAAAATATACCATATTAACACTATTAAAAAGAAAGCTGGAGTGGCTGTGTTACCATAAGATAAACTACACTTTAGAGCAAAAAATGTTACCAGGAAAAAAGAGGATCACTTATAAAGTGGATCCTTTCATAATGGTACAGTAATTTTCATAATAAATTTCATTAAGGATAAATTCTTCGAAATAATGGAATAATTCTAAACGTTTATGGAATAGCAGAGCATCAAAATACATGAAGCAAAAACTGATAAAAACAGCAAGGAGAACTAGAATAATCCATAATTATTGTCAGAGGTTTCACTACTTTTCTCTTAATAATTAATAGAATAAGTAGACAGAAAATCAGCAAGTATGTTCTAAATTCCCCAGGCTATAGAAGATTTGCCATATCAACTAACTTGATGTGATTGACATTTGTAGAACATTTCACCTAGCAACTGCAGAATACACATTAGTTTAAAATGCACACTGAACATTTACCAAGACAGACCATATTCTGAGCCATAGAGAGGTCTCAATAAATTTAAAATGAATCAAATTATTTAAAGTTATGTTATCTGCTCTTAATGGAATTAAATTAGAAATCAATAACGATATCTGGAAAATCCCTCAATATTTAGACTACACAACATACAAATAGCCCATAGGTCAAAGAAAAAAAAATCTATAGGGAAATTACTATTTTGAAATGAAGGAAAATGAAAACATGATATACCAAAATGTGTGGGATGCAGCTAACGCAGTACTTCGGGGTACATATGACACCAAATGCCTATATTACGAAAGAAGAACTATCACAAATCAAAGATCTGTTTTCAAGTTAAGAAACTATAAAATTAACAAAACATAAAAATTTATTTAAAGCATAAGAACGGAAATAATAAACATAAGAGCAGAAATCAATGACATTGCCTCAGTTCTTCACTTTACAGGAAGGCGCACAGGTTAGGACTCACTGTATATCCTTCTTTTCCTGTTCGGCCTTCGTAGGTGGGCTCTTCATCTCTTTCTAGGCCAGAATATGAGAGGTTTATGTGTCTCACAACTTCGGGATTACCTAAGTAACCTGTTTTGTTTCAGCTCTCTCAGCTTTTTGTCTAAAATAGCAGTTGTTTATTTAGATTGCTATGCCAACAGAGTGAACAAAAAAGAAACAGAAAACTGTAAAACTCAAGCTAAATTGGCAACCCTTTAACAGATGTGTGGTACATGATTTTGTGAGGAAAGAGATCCTAACTGAACACTGTGTGTTTGTATTACAGGTAACATACTATTTTTGTAAACGCTATATTGTATCGTTTATTACCACCAGGCTGTAACGTACTGATTAACAGGCAAAAGGCTCTTAATTTGTACTGATTAATAGCCAATAACAGTAACATTAGCTTGTTACTAATAGAAAACAATACAGAAAAATCTATGAAAACACAAGATGGCTTTGAGATTTGTAAGGTTACATCTGTGAGATTTGTAATAGTCTCCCCAGATGATCAGGAAAAAAAAAAAAGATGACACAAATCACCAACTTCAGGAAAGAGAGGGGTAAGATTTTAGATATTAAAGGGAGAAAAAGGAATATTGTTAACAGATTTACATCAATAAATTCAACAACCTAGGATATCTTCAGAACTATTCATGCTTACTCAGTAAGAAATACTATTTGTCGAATTAAGGAATGTTAGCTGTTACTATGGGTAAGGCGCCGAGTTCGGGCTTTAGCGATAAAGAAGGGTTTTCATGTCCGAGCAGCTCTCAGTGGAGGGGAAAAACAACAAATAAAGCTTTATATCGAACAGTGCAGAGTGAGGGAAAACTGAGTCAGGAAAAGCTTCTCTGGGGAGGATTCACCAGGCTGAGACAAGAAAGACCAGTAAAAAATGTTTATCAGAACAAGAACTGTTGTGCGTGAGCTTGGGCAGCGGTATCTGAGCAGCCCTTTGCGCTCCGCCGACAGCCTAGTTCTCCTAGTCGCCGGGGAGTCCCAGCCCTTTCCCCACTCGCGCTCTCAACTGCGGAGCGACCATGGCCGCCCCCAGCAGTCGTGCGCCTGCGTACTGG
The DNA here is from genome assembly GCF_057876585.1 of Rhinolophus sinicus. Lineage (NCBI taxonomy): Eukaryota > Metazoa > Chordata > Mammalia > Chiroptera > Rhinolophidae > Rhinolophus > Rhinolophus sinicus. The sequence goes on from NC_142503.1 coordinate 51,262,043, forward strand.
AGCACAGCGCTCGCAGGAGGGGCGAGGCTGATGCCGGAAGTGTGACTTCTCCCTCCTTCGCTATTTCCTTCCGGGGTCACGTCGGTCTTCCGGGTGTTTCTGACAGGGCTTTCTACGCCGCTTTTTCGGCGACTTGTTGGTCTTCCGCCTCTTGCCACCGCCCCCAACCTCCTACACCTTTGCTGGCCCTGCCTTTTCTCGTAGCGTTCCTCCCTAACCGCTGAGTCCGAGGTTTAAATCGCAATTCGGATCCGGAGCTGGGCCTAGTGGTTCCGCGCGCCACTACCTCCCGAGCGCGCGTGGCCGTCGCTGCTCCGGCCTTGGAGCTCCCCGGCGGGCAGTGCGGGTAGGCCCTGCTTAGCCCTTCCCCAAGGACACCTGTGAGTTAGGGGCTTTCGGAGAGGGACGCACCCTGTGGGCCCAGGTCGGGGGCGGGGCGTGGGGAACTTTTTTGAAACTGTACTGTTGTGTTTTGCGTGGGAGGTTCCGGCAGTCTCTCTTAGATATCCTAGACTTTGGGGCGGCCCCCCAGGCTGCTGTACTTTTTGAAGAATCAGGACTGTTTACTTTTTTCACTCGTGCCCCGCCCTCCAAAAGAGGAAGATTGTCTTGGGACCCCTGCATGGTGTTTCGAAGGATAGTGAAGAACTAAGGTAAATATCAGGATTCATAATTAAAAATTTAAGACTTTTAATTAAATGGGCATGACATTGCCTCAGTTCTTCACTTTACAGGAAAGCGCACAGGTTAGGACTCATTGTATATCCTTCTTTTCCTGTTCGGCCTTCGTAGGTGGGCTCTTCATCTCTTTCTAGGCCAGAATATGAGAGGTTTATGTGTCTCACAACTTCGGGATTACCTAAGTAACCTGTTTTGTTTCAGCTCTCTCAGCTTTTTGTCTAAAATAGCAGTTGTTTATTTAGATTGCTATGCCAACAGAGTGAACAAAAAAGAAACAGAAAACTGTAAAACTCAAGCTAAATTGGCAACCCTTTAACAGATGTGTGGTACATGATTTTGTGAGGAAAGAGATCCTAACTGAACAGTGTGTGTTTGTATTACAGGTAACATACTATTTTTGTAAACGCTATATTGTATCGTTTATTACCACCAGGCTGTAACGTACTGATTAACAGCTAAAAGGCTCTTAATTTGTACTGATTAATAGCCAATAATAGTAACATTAGTTTGTTGCTGTGATAGCCCCAATTATATCTATTCTGGAAATGTGTAACAGATAGGCTCCATGTGAAACAGGCCATTTATCAGTCATTTAAGAAATGTCCATTTCTAACCATGTGACTAGATTATTTTTCAACACGTGAGTGGAATCTAATTCTTAATAAAAGGAATGTCCTTTTCAAAAACTGCAGGTGATGAGCTAGATTTAGGAATTGGACTTTTTTGCATTGTGAAAATAAGTGAGTTTAAGGGATCAAAGGCATTTGAACAAAGTGGACAGATAACTTGATTTAGCCACTAAATCTTTTCTAATAGAGTCTGTTTTCCAGGGAATCCTGAGGGAATTATGTAACCTTGAGTGTTCTCTAATTCCTTTGAGGAGAGGTCAAGTTTAGGACAGAAATTCCAGGTTGTAAGTTACAGGACCAAGTACTACATCGTTAGGAATTACTTTGTAAACTAATCCATCACAGCTTGTCTCGTGTGATTATTTACAAGTAAACCTGTATAGTTTCCCATTGGGTCAACCTTAATCTAGAAGCAATCCTTACGATTCTTCTTAAGGCTAGAACCAATGTAGTGGTTTTAAAATACTTCAAAAATTGCCTAGATTATTGTCTTTTATAGTCAAGTACAGATTGAGAAATTGTTAACTTTCAAGCTAAGAAAAATAGGATACCACCAATATCTGGATTTTATTTATCATTACATTTCTTACACCTCCTACCACAGTTGTGAAGTAGTTAGCTGTTTTATATAGATCATTCGTTACTTAGTGAAGAAGCCTTTCATTCAGAATATGAAGAAAAAGATTTAAAATTTTGTGGTGGTTCTCTTAATTCTGGTGTGGTAATAGTTTTGCTGAAACTTTATATTCTGTTTTAAAAATGATCCCTTATGTTGTTTATGATAGATTATTGTTTTGATGACGTTTTTATCTTCATCGAAATCAGAGTGGAAATATATTAGAAAAAATATAAGAAAGAGGAATTGACATTCATGGGCTTTTGGTTTACCTCCTTATCTCTAGATGGTTATGCAGGATACCTATGTTGGGGAGCATTGAATGCCATTGGTAAAATTCTCTAGGAATGCTCCTCCTTACTTTGAGGGTTAGCCTACTAAGAGCCAGACTTGAAAGCCAAGATTCATACTGAGGAGGACCTGACAGATATTTTGTTTTGAAGGGTCTCCAAAAGCTTCAGTGCTTATCTGGGAATTTGGGATATGTTAAACTTGATAACCTGCCCTAAAGTAAACTTTTGGCTGTGGAATCATTCGAAGCTTTTAAGCCTTGGATAATTTGGTCATTAGTTTTGTAGAATATTTTGTAGAGTACTTGACTTATTTTTAGTTTGGATCTGACCATGTAATGGGCAGAAATAAGGTGAGGTCTGGGCTATTCATTTTGGGTCTTAAAATCTGAATGCACATGCATAGGACTTTATTTGATACAGAAGAAAAACACAGGCATGTTATTTGTAGATATAAACAAAGTGTGTAGAATTTTAACTATGAACTAATTTAAATGAATCTGAAAACAACATTGTAATTCTTGTTTTGCTGAATACAAATTAAGTTCCTTGTTTGATCAGATCTATATATCTGTATCAAACAATGAAATATCAAGTGAAATTCATTACTATAGTGAATTATATTTATGGAGTTTTGGATGAGAGAAGCAGAGTAAAGGAGGTCAAGAAAGAGTGTGAACCCAGGCAAAGGGTAGAACAAAGCATTAGTTGCCAGTCTTGAATCTGGCATTCTGTGTTTATTGAGTAGACTTTTAATAAAGGATTCTCTGGAATCCTGCTTGGTTCAAGATTATTTTCCATTAGAGCTGACTCTGGGTGGTGAACACACAATGAGATATATAGATGATGTATTACAGAATTGTACATTTGAAACCTATGTAACTTTACTAACCATTGTCACCCCAATAAACTTTAATTTAAAAAAAAAAAGATTATTTTTCATTTCCTCTGAGCAGCAAATATCAGGAGTACAGTTTAGCAGATATGATAGAATTGCTTTTAAAAAAAATCTCCTGTAACAAGAGATAAAGGCCTGCTGAAGAAAGTTGACAAACTCTTGTTCTCTGGAACAAAATACCTTGTGTTTGGTCCAAATTAGAGAGTCGGGCACTGAGATGAGATGTGACGGTGGCCTGAGACTCTTGTCCAATATCTGTTATGAACCCTGGACCGGTGAATCTCACTATCTGTGGCCAGCCTAGGGAATTTTAATCTTACAGAACTGAAAAAAAAGAAGAAAGTTTGTATGAGTGATTTATTTATTTATTTCCAGATCTTTTTCTTTTTCTCTCCTGTTGTCTCCTGCTCCAGTTTTTGCAGCCATCTGGTCTCAATACCCAGAGGCAACTAACTTTTTAAAAATTTAGCTGCTTAAGTGTTATTTTCCTCTTAAAAAAAAAAAAAGTTTATATCTCATTCTTTGGATTAACGTACTGAAAAATGAAGATTTAGTACCTTTATGTACTCTCTCTCATCATAAATTGTGATATATTTAAACATGTATAACATAATATAATAATATATGTAACCTTTAAATACAATATGCAGTAAATGAGATATAATAAATATATTACAATTTCTTATTTAAATCAGTATTTTCAATGTCGGTGTTATTTTCAATGCCTGTGTTATTTTAGGAACCAAGCAGGTAACTGATTTTATGTCCTTTTTTATATGACCATTTGAGTCATAAATTTTTCTGTAGTTTAGTAATTTATTTTATTATTTTAAAAAATTAGTTTTTTCAGTTGACATTCAATATTACTTTATATTAGTTTCAGGTGTACACCATAGTGGTTAGACATTCATATAATTTATGCAGTTATCCCCTCATTAAGCTTGGTACTCACTTGGTACTATACTAGTGGTTGCAACATAGAATAAAAACTATATTCATTTTTATTATATTCTCTATGCTGTACTTTACATTTCCCTGTAATTTCTTTTGTTTTAAACTTGCTATTTTTCTGTTCCTATAATTATTTCTGCTCTGTCAGCAGAACTGCTCTCTGTGGTCAAATACATCAGGTGATCTACCAGTTAACTTTTTTTTTCTCCTTGCATATCTTCTTGAAGTCCTCTGTCTTTCTGCTATAATTTAAGCTGTTAGCTTCCCTTCACCATCATCCTGGGGAATTTACTTTGTCTCTGCCCTGTGTCAGATCTTCCTTTTTCTAGATCCCAGGTTTTCTTTTTCCTTTTTGATACCTTACGTGTTTAAAAATATTTTTTATTTTCCCTTACATTGATAGTATAGCTGGGTATAGAATTATACCTTGAGAGCATTTCCTTCAGAGACTTGAAGGCATTGATTTCATTGTCTTGTGGTTTCTGCTGTTGCTTTTGAGAAGTTCAAAGCTGTTTTGATTACGAGTCCTTTGTTTATAACATTTTCCTCCTCTAATATTTTATAAGCTTCTATTTTCTGATAGTCTGAAATTCTGAAATTTCACTGTCATATGCCTTGATTTGCCTTATTTTTTAAAAAATTGCTTTGTACTCATTGGGTCCTTTAAATCTAAGAATGGGTATTCTTTAGTTCTGGAAATTTTCTTGTTTTGTGAATTCTGTAATTTCTTTCTCTGTATTCTCTGTTCTTCCTGGAGCTTCTATTATGTTGGATGTTGGACCCCATAATTCAATTCCCTTATATTTTCTCTCCTATTGTCCTGCCTCCTTTCCCTCACCTGTTTTTTGGTTTTGTTCCTTCTGAGAGATTTCCTCAATGTTTCCTTTTAACTTTCTGCTGGATATTTCTGCTTTCAATTTTGTAACTTCCAAGAGCTCTTTCTGCTTTTCAAACATTCTTGTTTTATATATGCAATGTTTTCATTTGTTAGGGAGTGTTTTTTTGTGTGTGTGTGTTTTTTTTGAAAGATTTTATTGGGGAGGGGGAACAGGACTTTATTGGGGAACAGTGTGCACTTCCAGGACTTTTTTCTCCAAGTCAGGTTGTTGTCCTTTCAATCTTAGTTGTGGAGGGTTCTGTTCAGCTTCAGGTTGTTCTTTCAGTCTTAGTTGTGGAGGGCGCAGCTCAGCTCCAGGTCCAGTTGCCATTCCTAGTTGCAAGGGGCGCTGCCCACCATCCCTTGCGGGAGTCAGGGAATTGAACTGGCAATCTTGTGGTTGAGAGCCCACGCTCCAACCAACTGAGCCATCTGGGAGGCAGCTCAGCTCGAGGTGCCGGTGTTCAATCTAAGTTGCAGGGGGCGGAGCCCACCATCCCTTGCGGGACTCGAGGAATTGAACTGGCAACCTTGCGGTTGAGAGCCCACTGGCCCATGTGGGAATCGAACCGGCAGCCTTCGGAGTTAGGAGCACGGAGCTCTAACCGCCTGAGCCACCGGGCCGGCCCCTGTTAGGGAGTTTTTTGTTTTATGAGTTTTCATTTGTTCTTGGCATTATTTCAGTTTATTCCCAGATATTTTTTTGTTCTGGTGATCCATGATGTCTATTTTAAGTGAATGCTATTAGAAATCTAATTGGAAGCTCTGTGTGCATGGGCGATTCAGTAGTAAGCTTCATGTACTTGCTAGCAGGTTAACTTTTCCTTGGTGGAAAACTGGTACTATGTTATGTAAGTTATCAGATCACTATATTATATGGTTTTTTTTCTCAGCTATTCCATAGATGAGTTTTCTAATTGCCTGCTTGGAAAGGCTGAGTGGGGATTCTGTTTTCACTTTGTAGAGTTAATAATTTGTTTTCTGTTTGTTACCTTACCCTACTCTTTGTAAATTTATAGCCTTTTGGGATCAGTCACTGCAAGAGAATAAATATCTAGTCTCTTGCCTAGGTCTGTGAATGGTTTTGATTGCTTTGTATACAAGTTTTCCCCATTCTTGTGGAATAAGCTCTCTTTTATTAGAAGTCCTATATATGTTATTTAAACTTTGAGGGGAATATCACAATTTTATAAATAGCTATTAGGCAATACAAATTCCTTCCCTTGTTGATCAGATCTATAAGATCTAAATAATAAAAATCAGGTTGTCATATTATGGCATATATAAATATATTGGAAATAAATGTAAGAATCTGTAGGGTTTCATTAAATGTCTCTCTTGGGTAATTTCTTTTTTATTATAAGTATGTGGTGATAACTTGATTTCTAAATGATTTATTGATATTAGGGTAAATTCATCAGAAAATTAGAAACAACATATATTGTACTATCATTTGAATAATACTATGGTTAATCTAGATTTAAAATTCATTATTACGTTTTTTGTTACCTTTAGTATGACTTAAGAGACTTATTTAAACTTTTAAAAATTACTTTGCAAATGAAATCCATAACTTGGTAACTAATTGTTTTAAATATCAGATACTGGTTATCAAAGGGTTCAATATCTTTAAGCTATAATAATTTGTCTTCTAAAACTATTCTAGGTGGAAGAATACATGTTCACTTTTAGTGAACAAGAGCATGTTCCCAAACTCAATTTTGGGTCGCCCGCCTTTTACGCCAAACCATCAACAACATAATAATTTCTTCGCACTGTCACCAACTCTTTATTCACACCAGCAGCTTATAGATGCGCAGTTCAACTTTCAGAATGCAGAGTAAGTATGGTGATATTTTGGCCCATATCATATATAAATTGCTCTTTCGACTCAATGCAAACCATTTTTATATGAAACATTTGAAGTTAGAGAAAATGTCTTCATGTGTTAATCTCTTTTGATCAGTGAAATATTTAGTTTTTCTGAAGTTAATTTATTTGTTTTCAAGGGATCAAATGTTTATTACTGCTATTCTTTGTGTTTGGTAGCTTGTCTAGAGCTGTGTCATTACAGCAGTTGACATATGGAAATGTCAGTCCAATACAGACCTCAACTTCCCCATTATTTCGAGGAAGGAAGTAAGTACTTCTTAATTATTTTAAAAGAAAATTTTGCATTTCTTAGAACTATATAACAATGTATCTTAGTATTAAAATTGTATGGACACTATGCCCTAAATTTTCTTTTTTTGGGACTTGTGCGATTAGTCCTGTCACAGAATTTTAAAACTTCTATGTGGTATTTAAAGAATTTTAGGGCTACTTTGTTGATTTGTTTTGCCATTATAAGTTTTAGATGTAATAAAACTATATTTCTTCAGAAAACTACTTTTAATTAAAATTTTTAGTTAAAAATTAGATGGCTTTCTGTATTTGTTTGCTTGGGTTACTATAACAAAGTACAATAGACTGGGTGGCTTAAACCACAGAAATTTATTTTTTCAGCATTCTGGAGACTAGGAGTGCAAAATCAAGGTGTTGACAGGTTTGGTTTATTCTGAGGTCTCCCTCCTTGGCTTGTAGATGGCTGCCTTGTCTCTGTGTCCTCACATGGTCATCCCTCTGGCTGTGTTTTTTTCTGTACTCTAATCTCTTCTTCTAAGGACATTAGTCATTGGATTAGGGCCCACTCTAATGACCTGCTCTTTCAAAGAGAAGTCAGGAGCCAGTTAATTTGAACAAATTTGATTAAAAGAAATTGATGTATCACAAAGTAATTATAATAGAACTTTAGAGGTGATTATTACAAAAAGATTGGGCAACATTTGAAAGATATACCTAGTTAAAGCCTATATGAACATTTTGTAACTTTTGTGTCCGATTAAAAGTAACACTAGCTAAGAATTATTGATCACTCTCTATGTACTAGACATTATTCTAAGGACTTCACAAATAATGATTTAAGTTTCACAACACTTTGTGAGGTAGGTACTATGACCCCTCTTCTGTTGAGAAAGCTGAAGCCCACAGAGGTTAAGCAGTTATTCAGGTAGATGTGGAATAGCTGGGTTATGATCCCAGGCGGTCTGGCTCTAGAGCCCATGCTTAGAAGCACTGTGAATTCTTCAAAGTTGTCATGGTGGAAAGCTATATAATGATGCTGAACGTATTAACTTTATTCAGATTTTTACTTTTTGCAAATTGCCTTGATAACCAATTTGTGAATCACAAATGAAAATAATTTCCATTATTCACAGTTATACATAGTTTTAAAAAAACTGAAATTGACATTCTCAGTAGAAGATATTCAGCATATAAAGCTCTAAATTACTTTTATGTTTAAAAAACATTAAATATACTCTTATTTTTTAGCACTATTTATTTTTACCTGTTAGTAGGAGTTCCAGTTGTTTGTGGGTCTGTCAAGGAGAGAGAAATTGGCATAATCTCAAAGGAGTATTGTGAGATGAAACGATGGGGTAATTCAAATGCAGGAGACTAACCCTAATGTGTGTGTGTATATACACACATATATATGCAGGGTTTTTTCTTTTATATGCATTACTATTTATTTTTCCTAAAGTGTTTTTCTAAGGCATCTTTTGTGCTGAAAATGAGTATTTTAAGACTCATATAGAGTTCATGTGGCCTTACTGAAAGAGTCAGTATTGTCTTCTGTTATTTATATACTTTTTAATTATTTTCTGTTTGTTATTAGGAAATTATATCTTTAATCACTAAGGTTTATTGCTTGTTTTCAGGAGATTAAGCGATGAAAAAAACCTTCCTCTTGATGGTAAACGGCAACGTTTCCATTCACCCCACCAAGAGCCAACTATAGTTAACCACATAGTGCCTTTATCAGGTGAAAGAAGATACTCAATGCCACCATTGTTTCATACACACTATGTACCAGATATAGTCAGATGTGTTCCACCTTTTCGAGAAATACCAATTTTAGAACCTAGAGAAATCACACTGCCTGAGGCCAAAGATAAGGTAATAATAATGTGGAGTTTAGTTTTACCTTTTGGGATGTTAATATAAATAATGCATTGCAAGTATCAAAAATATCTAATGTCTTAGATTGAGTAGAACGTCTATTTCTGTCTAAAATTGAGTTTTTGATTTTTGTAAATGTTCTTTAATAGTGCATCTTTTATTATCAGGAAATCAGTTATTTTCTGATTCACAAAAATCTGGAATTAGAGCCCAAAATATTTAATTTTTAAGTTTACAGAACTATGTTGTTACTTATTACAGAAAAACAAGTTTTCATATGGATATTGTGATAAAGTGTTAAAAAGCATTTTTTATGGAATATTTGTGTTTATCATGAGGTTTTTGAATGTCAAAAGTAGAGAATCTAGCAGTCACTGAGGAAGTAATACATTCCAAATATGATCAAGAAAGGTTTTTTAAAAAACATTATTTATAAAACACATTTGAACTGAAATGAAGCTATTTAATAGTTCTTGGAAAAGAACTATCAGCATTGGGGAACAATGAGTTATTTAACACCAGTATCAGAAACACATCTCTTCCCTCTCCCCGATATTTAGTGAAACCAAAAAAAGAAAAAAAATCTAAGGTAATTTAGAAGAGTTTATAATATAAATATATGCATTCTCTGGGATTATCTATGGCTTATATTTGCTGTTTTTGCATTTTCAAAGCTGCTTCACTCTTGAAAAATATGACATTTGTAGGCTAAGAGGAAAGAGCCTAAAGAGAGAGTAGTGACTTTTGATTAATCTTGGGTGCCTAGCAACCGGCATAGTTCCGGAACATAGTAAGTGTACAGAAAATGTTGGGTCAATAAAGGAACATTTGCTTCATTCCTTAGTTGCACTACTTTTTATTCCTCTATCATGCTTTTTTTCTTTGAGACAAAATTGTATCATGAAATTCACTCTTTTAAGATTCATTGATTTTTAGTATATTCAAAAGGTTGTGAAACCATCACCACTATCTAATTCTAGTACATTTTCATCACCCCCAAAAGAAATGTACCCAATAGCAGTCCTTCCCTGTTAGCCTCTGGCAACTACCAATCGATTTTTTCTCTCTGTGGATTTGTCTGTTCTGGACATTTCATATAAATGGAAACATACCATATATGTTCTTGCTTCTTTCACTTAGCATGTCTTCAAGGTTCATCCATGTCATAACATGTATCAGTTCTTTATCCCTTTTTATAGCTGAATATTCCGTTGAATAGATAGACCATATTTTGTTTATGTACTCCTCAGTTGATGGACTTTTGGGCTATTTCCACATTTAGCTATTCCACATCTTATCAATAATGTTGGTATGAAAATCTGTGTACAGGTTTTTGTGTGAACATGTTTTCATCTCTCGGATATATACCTAGGAGAGAAATTGCTGGGCTATGTGTATAACTTTTTGAGGAATTGTCGATGTATTTTTAAAGTGGCTTACCATTTTACATTCCTGCAAGCAGTGGATGAGCATTCCAATGTCTCCAGTTTCTTGTCAACACTGTTATTGTCTGTCTTTTTTATTATAGTCATCCTAGTGGGTGTAAAATGGTATCTCATTGGGATTTCGATTTGCATTTCCCTGATGAATAATGATGTTGAACATTTTTCATTTGCATGTTGCCATTTGTGTATCTCTGGAGAACCACCTATTCAGATCCCTTGTCCATTTTTTAATTGGATGGTTGTTATTTTTAATTGTTGAGTCGTAAGAGTTCTTTATGTATTCTGAACAGTAGATCCATATAAGATATATGGTTTGCAGATATGTTCTCCTATTCTGTGGTTTATCTTTTTACTTTCTTGATGGTGTCCTTTCAAGTCAAGAGCTTTTAGATGAAGGCCAATTTATCTATTCTTCTTTGCTTGCTTGAGCTTTTGGGATTTATCTGAGAAACCATTGCCTAATCCAAGGTCACAAAGGTTAATGCATGTGGGTTATTCTAAGAATTTTATAGTTTAGCTCTTAGATTTAAGTCTTTAATCCATTTTGAGTTAATTTTTATATCTGATATGAAATAAGGATCCAACTTCATTCTTTTGCTGTTTGTCTACTTGTCCCAGCTCTATTTATTGAAAAGACTGTCATTCTTACTGTGAAGTAGGCAAAATTAATGGGAAGGAGGAAAAAGCAACGTAAAATAGGAAAAGACTAACTTGGGATGTTTTGGTACCATTTCTCCTCCCACCCCATCCCTTTCTCTTTTCTTTGCTTTCTCATTTTAAAGAAACTCTTGTAATGCTATAATGTGAAAGCCTGTGGTATAAATGAAATCAGACTAATTTTTTGAATGAATAAACTTTTTATTGTATGTGGAATTTTAATGTTTGTAGATAGGCCCATTTTTTATAGAATTTGTTATACATAAATATTGAAGCTCTATATATTTTTACATGCATTTATATGTTTGTAGTAGTGAACTATTAGAACCAATTAAGTAACTACTAGTTCTATATGTTGAGGCTCAGGAAATGTAATAACATATTCACATTAGCCAGTTAATATCATCAAGTAAAGTATGGTTCCATATCAATAACTTTTTCTTTGCTTAGTAGCATAGAAAAAGGTTCTCCTGAATCTTATGTTTTTGGAATAAGCATTTATCTCAAGGGATAAAGATATAGTTTGTTGTTAAACCCATTTCTTTAAGTGCTACTCTCTACCTGCCTATTTGTGGGAGAAAGAAGGCGAGCAATTACTCCTGTGTTCATTCTTTAAGTGAACACTTTTTAAGAAAACTAACATTTACTGATGTCTCTTTTTTCCTAGGCATTCTACATATGCTATGTCATTTAGTCTTTTTCAACAACCCCATGACATGGATATTATCCTAATTTTACTGAGGCTCAGAAAGCTAAATAACTTGCTCAAGGTCACAGCTAGTAAGTGACACAACCAAGATTTGACACTTGTCTCTACTAATACAAAACAGGAGGAACTTATGATGCTTAAAATGAAGGCTAGGGAGTTAACATTCTTAGAACTGACTCTAATACCAGGTAATCTGTCACAGTAATAGCTAGTGTTTATTGAATGTCTTTCTTTGCCAGTGGTATGTTCAGCGGTTTGTGTGGTTTACCTCTGTTTACCTGTGCTACAGCATAAAGTGAATGGGAGTTCAGTGTGTAATGAAAGTGGAGCAGTGGTTTGGGGCATTCCTTGAATTCACAGTAGAATGCCATTGAATGTTTTTGAGTAGAGGAATAGTACAATCAGATTTGCATTTTTAGGAAGACAGTTCTTGCAGTATAGTGGAGTTTGGTTTGGTATAAGGAGGGACTAGAAGATGGATGATTACCTTGAAGGCTGTTAAATTCATTCAGATGAGAGATACTGAAACTTTCTACTACTGTGGCACATAGTAGTAGAAAAGATGTGAGAGACCATGCATAAAAGGAAAATTGTGGAATGACTGATTATGGGGGTAGGGGGGAGAGACATCAGTGACTCCAATTGATATGATTCTGGACTACTGACAGACAAGGAACCTAGATTGTGGGTGTGTGAGCTAATTGAAGAACTAGTCAGGAGCTATTTGGAACTCTGGTAAAATCTATAACATTTGTGCTCTAGAGAAACTTCATGTTCTGCAAATTGTACACTAAGAATACAGGGCTACATAAAAATAGGGCTGGAGCAGGAAACTAGCAACAATAGTAACTGATACCTTGGGAAATACATTGGACAGACCAGGTAGGCAGCTTAGCATGGCTGGATGCTGCTGCAGGGTGTATTAAAAATGTGCAAAGTAGAATTGAGATGCTGGCTTGTGTGTGGTGGGCACTGAGGCAAGGCAGTGAAAAGGGGATTCTGAGTCAGGTGCTCAGGTGAGGCTGGGGGTGTGCGTTGTTGGGTGGGACCCTGATTACAGGTGCTCCTGTTAGTGGTCTTAGATCTGTAAGGATCTAAGGCAGCAGTCAGCCTGAGGGCTTTTTTTCCTCCCTCCTGAAGGTTTTAATTCTACAAATTTAGCTCCATGTACAGATCAACCCAACTAACACATTAAGTTGATACCATTTTCCTATTTACCAATTGTGTATAAGCTAATTGGTATTGCATAAAAATGTATTGTAGCTGAACTGGCAGTACCTATTTCAGAAGCAAAGCCAGGGCCAGAGAGATGAATCCTGAAGTCATTTGCAATAAAAGTGACAATTGAAACTCTTGGTGTAGAGTCTATGTTTATTTAGTATTCAACAAATATTTCTGAGTGCTAGGTATGTACTACAGTGTTGTGCTAAATATGCATGGTCTCTTTACCGTGTGCATACAGTATAGTGACAGGGGAGCCGTTAAAAAATCATGAAATTCACAGGTTTTTAAAACTACATGTGTAAGTGCTGTGAAGGACCATTACAGCGTGCAGAGAGGATGCATTTGAGGTGTCAGGTGTGGTCTAGAGGAGGTAATGTTTCAACTGAGATTTGAAGTATAGAAGTTAACTAGTGAAAGAGTGGGGAGGGTGGAGAGAATGCTTTTGAGAGAAGAACAGCATGTTTGAAGGTCCTTGTGTAGAAAGGCGCATGGGGGATGCAAAGAACTGAAAGTACGCCAAGGTGGCTGCAGTTTGGTTGATTAGGACGAGAATGGCTGAGGTGTGATAGGTAAGTGGGAAGAAGGGCAGACGGTGCAGAGACTTGGGTGTCAGTTCGCTCTTCAGCCAAAGAATGGCAGTAAACAGTTGAGGGCTTTTTTTAAAAAACAGGAAAGAGAAATGAGTTCAAACTATTCTGACTTCACTGTATGAAGTTGAACAAATGTGGATTAAGGAAGTTACTGTATTACAGGTGAAAAGTAATGGTGCCTCGGATTAGGAAGTGCTGGTAGTTATGATGAAGAGAAATTAATGGATTTAAGCTATGTTTGGAAGGTAGAATTGATAGGATTTGATGCTGGATTAAATTAATCTAAGTTTATGCACTGCTGACGTTTTGGACCAACTTTTTTTGCTGTGGAGGGGCTATCCTGAACATCCTAGAATGTCTAGCCACATTCCTGGCTTCAGCCCCCAGATGCAACTAACCCCTAGTTATGATAATCAAAAATGTCTAGAGACATTGCCAAATGTCCCCTGGGGGACAGAATTGCCCCTGTTTGAGAACCACCGGATTATTTAGAGAAGAAGACATTGAGGATTACTCCCCCTAGTTTCTGGTTTCTACAGCTGGATGCATGGTGGCATCATTCACTGAGACAATGAAATGAAAGAGGAGCAAGATTTCTGTGGGGTGTGTGTGTGTGAAATAGGGATTGCAGGAAGAGCAGGGGCCTCATAAGTTCTGTGGGCATGTTGCCTTAATGTGCATTTGAAACATCAAATTAGATATTTAGAGATGGTAGTTTAATATATATAGATGTGCAATTTAGGGGCAAGGTATTGAACTGAAGTGTACATTTGGTAATAATCATTGGCATATAGGTGGTAATTGAAGCCAAGTGTATGAGTATAGATATGTTTGTCCAGGGAGAGAAGAGAACTTGGATCCAAGACTGAAATAGGTTGAGGAAAGAATGGGAAAACACATGGAAACTGAGAGTATATACAAGTGTTAGAGAACATTGGCTGCGAAGGAGAGGATCTAAAGGAGGGAAATTAGAACAAAGGAGGTTTTTTTTTAAGGTGGGAGAAACTTTAGCCACATGTAAATGTTCATGGGAAAGATTCAGTAGAGAGAGGAGATTGAACTCTGGAAAGAAAACAATCATGAATAAGATTATTTAGAAGGTTGAAAGGACATATCCTACCTATAGGAGTGATTTGCTTTAGGTTAAGAGAAAAGCTTTTTGGGAACTGGAAGATAGGAGAATATAGGTACCAGGAAGTTTATAGATACGGTAAAAGAAGTTAATGGAATTTTCATAATTGAGTGTCTTTCCTGTTTACTATCTGCATTACTATGCAAGATCATCTGTCGAGAGTGGAGAGGATCAAGTGGGATGTCTAAGGTTGGAGGACAGTGGAGAAGGTTTGGAATAGCATTTACTGAGCATAGGAAATCAAGCTGACCAGAGAAACGGTGGATCAAGTTTGAAGCAGTATTTGCTGGTAGTGTAGATACCTCACTCAGGATTGGTAATAATGAATTTACTATTTGTAATAATAAATAAGTCAGCTGATTCAGTCATATCCAGGGAAAGATTTTGTTAGAAATTTTAATTACTCTGAAAATTCATACTCTGTTTTGAAACCTAAAGAATTAAATTTTTGAAAATAGGTACCCTCTGAGTTTAATTTTTTTCCTCCATTTAAAGATCTTTTGTCTGTTTTTCAAGTAGCTACATTAACAAACAGAACTCAAATAAAAAGTCTTGGTTTTCTGGATTTTAACTTTTATTTCACTCTAGCTTTTAGGTGAATATCTGGTTGCTTAGACAAAAAAGAGGCTGTAGAGGAATCAGAATTAACTGAGCTCCTGAATTCCATCTATTATAACTGTTCTTTGGAAATTCTGGTTAGTTTGGAGGTACTATGTGAATTAAACTAATTGATTTTGAATTTTGAGTTGAGATGAAGTTAGGTGAGGTTTTCTTGGTACTTATCGTGAAGTTAAAAAGATGATTGTGAATGAATTCTTCCAGATTTCTTGTGTAATGTTTAATTTTGGACAGGAACAAATTTTATGGAGCCTTTTGGCACCCTTGGAGGAATAGTTTGGGGACAGTTACCTTACAGATATCTCAGAAGCCCTAGCTTTAAAAAAAATTTTTTTTAAATTTCAATATTCCACTGTTTTTAGAAACAAAGAACAAATTGAAAAAGGGGATAAAATATTTATAAAACATTAGCTCACTGAATTTCAAATACTTAAAATATGTGTGCACTCACATCTACCAATCTTTTTTCCTCAGCTTTATTAAGATATGAGTAATAAATAAAAATTATATATATTTAAGATATACAGTGTGATATTTTGATATACGTGTACATTGTGTGATTACCATAATCGAGCTCATTAACATATGTGTCACTCACATAGTTACCATATTTTTTTTGTGGTGAGAACACTTGAGATCTACTGTCAGCAAATTTTAAATATACAACATGTTAACTATAGTCACTGTACTGTATATTACAGCTACAGAACTTACTCATCTTATAACTGAAAGTTTGTACCCTTTGACCAACATCTCCCCAACCACCACCATCCTACTCTCTGCTACTGTGAATTTGACTTTTTTTAGATTGTACATATAAGTGAGATCATGCTGTATTTGTCTTTCTGTGTCTAGCTTATTTCATTTAGCATAATGTCATTCAGGTTCATCCATGCTGCAAATAGCAGAGTTTCCTTCTTTTTTAAGGTCAAATAATATTTCATAATGTATATACAGACACCGCATTTTCGTTATCCATCAACAGACATTTGGGTTGTTTCTGTATCTTGGCTACTGTGAATAATGCAGGGAGTGCAGATACCTCTGAGATAGTGATTTTATTTCCTTTTCTATAAAGGGCCAAATAGGAACTGTTTTAGACATAAGGGCTGCATGGGTCCTCCATCACATATTCTTTTTTCTTTTCTTTAAACAATGCTTAAAAAAACGTAAAAATCGTTTTAGCTTGCTGTCTCTACAAAACAAGCCAGAAGCAGTTTTTGGCCTACAGGCCATAGTTTTCCAACCCTGATCTGGGAGAATAAAATTCAATCCTTCAACTGTCATTTAAAATTTTATATGAATCTCTTTTACTGGAAACCTTTTTCAAATCTTTTATAAATGTGGATGCCTTTTTTTTAAAGCTTTTTATTATGGAAAACATTGAGTACAGGTAAAAATAGAATATAATATCATAGATCCTCATATCCCCAAGCTTTAACAATTACCAACATACCTCCAATATTATTTCATCTATACCTCCCTTCCTCATTAGTTTGCAGCAAATTTAAATGTATCATTTCATTTATAATTATTTCAGTATTCTGTGTCGTTATCTTTATCTCTCCTTTTACCGATGCCATACTATCTTGATTACTGTAGTTATAAATCCTCCAACTTTTTTTCTTTTTTTTCTTGGCTATTCTTCGTCTTTTCCCTTTCCAAATGAAAATTTAAATTATTCTCTCAGTTTATAGAAACAAGTCTGCTGGGCTTTTAATTTAAACAAACTTTTAAAAAATATTTTGATTGCTTTGACTCTATAGATCAATTTCAGGAGAGTTGATATCTTAACAATAGTCATCTGATCCCTAAACATGGTGTATATCTTCATTTATTTAGGTCTTTAATTTCTCTCATCAGTATTTAGTAATTTTTACTGTACAGGTCCTATATATCTTTTGGTAAATGTATAAAAATTTCACAGTTTTTACTGCTGTTGGTAATTTTTTAAATGTAAATTTCCTTTTTTTTTTTTTTTTTGCTAGTACTAGTATATATGCTTTATAGTTAATTACCTTTTTAGAAAATTAGAATATGAGAGAAAAAGCCTTGATTTGATGTTAAAATTTTCACTTGTTTTATGGACATGTCTTTCTGGTATACTTTATTATCTGTAGGAATGTTACTCTCTTTATTCTCGTTTTTCTTATAAAAAACTTTGTATAAGAATGACTAGAATCCTTTTTAGGCATTTTTTACAAATAATTTTTTCTGCTCTTCTCCCATTCTCACTCTTTCTGAGATTCCAGTTCTTTTCTATTATTTGTGTTTAAGTGAGATGACTTTTTCCATACTACTTTTAGATGAGGAGGGTTGGGCAGGCTGGTTTTCCTAGGTTTGTGTCTCTAGGAATCCTCTTCTGTTGTTATGCAGTAAATTAGAAATACTAGGGGTGCCAAAAAAAAAAAAGAAATGTGTACAAGTGGACACTTTGGTCAACGTTGCTCAAACAGTGGTTCGCCGTAATCAGAAGTATCTGGACGCTGATGGTAACCACTTTGAGCACCTCTTGTAATTGCAGAAGTCAAACGTGACTTGTATTCATCTTTTGTTATCGGTATATATTGAAGTATTACAATTTTAATACAGTTTTCCTTTCTTAAAAATGTGTATACATTTTTTTTGGCACTCTGTATATTTTCTGAGACCTTGTCTCTTCTCCTTTCCTTCTTTTTTCTAGGCCAGGGTTTTTTACCCTCTGCAATATCGGCATTTTGGGTCAGATAACCTTTGCTGTGGGTGATTGTCCTGTGCATTGTAAGATATTTAGTGGTATCTTGGCTTCTACCTACTAGATGCCAGTAGGTGCTACTCCTCCCCAATTATGATAACCAAAAATGTTTCCAGACATTCTCAAATACCACCTGGGAGTCAGAATCATTCTTGTTTTAGACATGGTTCCTTTGCCCCTAATGACTTTGTACTACTTAGTTTAGATTTCTCCTCCCAACAGTGTCTGCTTTGTGTATTGCTTTGTCTTAGAAGGAAGCTTCAACTAGTAGTTTTGAAATTTCTGATCTTTCTGTGATCTTTTTGCATTTATCTGTGGGTTGTAGCCTGTAAAACGCCCTCTCAGTTTTGGTTGGTATTCCACACTGAATTGGATCCCTCAATTTGAAGATGGGGATGGGAAGTGGTACCTACAGGCAATTTGATTTCTCAACTTTAGGGATGTCCAAAAATCCCTTTCCTCTTTTTCCTCTTAATGTTTCTGATACCACGTGAATCTTGCTGCTATTGATCTTTGGTCCCAACTGCTCATATTTTGGGGTTCATGAATGATACATAGTCAGTTAATCGTGTTGTGTTTGTTGGTCATGTTTTATTTTATTTTGGTTTTATCTGTTTGCTTTATTCTTCTAGTTGCTCTGTGTTTTTTTGGGGTGGTGGTGGTGGTGGTGGTGGTGGTGGTGGTGGTATTTATGGATATTTAAAAATTATGTCTTTTATTGCCAAGTTGACCTGACTGCCTCTACCTTCTTAAAATGAGTATTCTAAATGTGATAAAAGAAAATATTTTGAATAATGGGTGAGGCTTGTGCCTTGTCATGGACTCTGGGGAAGGCATAGAGAGGGAGAGGTTGAAAATGCAATAGATGGAGGTATTTGTGTCCTGTAGGTGACCAGGAGGCTTGGATACAAAAGTATTGGTAGAAGGATTAGCTTTGAACAGGGGAAGAGGACACTTTGTCTAACAGGAGAGGTATAGAGATGAGGTTTCATTCAGATACGCTAGTTTACAAGTTTGGCTGAGGAATGTCACATCTGGTATCCTCAATTTCCTTAGTAAACTATAGTATGTAGTTATCTGCTAAAGAAAGCAAAATAAGTATGTCTTAAGGAGACTTGAGGAAAAGAGTAAAGATTTTGAAATGATGAAAAATAAGAGCAATCTCTAACAAGAAACATGGAAGTCATTGCTGAGTGGGGCCAAGCCAACCTTAGGCTAGTCCTTAAACTGTAAATTTGAAAGACACCAATTTTGTGATTTTAATTTTTTTTTTCAGTTTCATATCTAAACAACTCAGATGTAAGAGCAGAGAAAGTGGTTGTTTATACTGACCTAAGATTAGGATTTTACAGGACAGGTGTTTGAGTATGACAAGGGGATAATGTTGTTAAGGCACGATAAAAGAGAGTAGCTCAAGGATGCACTGCGGACATCGATTGGATAAGGAAGGAAATCATGCTATTCAGATGCTGATGGGTTAGGGAGAAAAGGGAGGATTCAAGGGAATCCAGGTCTGTGTGGTTCTAGAGCAGGTGCGAGGGGAGTAAGAAAGAATTAGATAAGAGATTGAAGCCAAGACAGTATATTGGAATTCAACATTTCAGAGCTAGAGAAGTTCTATTTTATTGCAAAGACCATGTTATAGCTATGAGAGTGTAATACTGAAAAATATATTGGAGTAAAAGATGTTCGAAAATGGTGGGAGTATATTGTGATATGTAGCTCATTATAGATAAGGAATCACCTATGGTGATGGCAAGAGTTGAGTTGAAGAGGATAGGGTGAACCAGATAGGTAGATAAACAGGGAAGAAATCAGGGTTCAGGGCATTATTGTAGGAATGAGGAAAAGGGTGGATGCATGAGCTTAAAGGATCAGGGACTTCTCTTGTAAAGCCTGTTATATTTGGTGTTTGTGGTATGAATACCAGGGGTTGAACAAACTTCTTTAAAGAGACAGTAAATATTTTAGACTTTACCACTTCCATATTGTTTCTTCACATACATTTATTTGCTTATTTGTTTTTATAGCCCTTTAAAAATACAAAACCATTCTTAGCTCATGTACCATCCCCAAACAGGCAGCAACCCAAGGTTGTCATTTGCTGACCCATGGATTATACTCATTATGAATTATCTGTGACTGTACTTTTCTATGACTTTTCAGTGATACTTTGCTTTGTAAAAGTAGCTGTTTCAGTTACTAAGTAACTGTTGTTACTTGAGTGACAGTAGTTTTGATTGGAAAATGTTAAGGAGATAATATGTATTTATTTTTTACTGCTGTTGGTAGTATTGTTTTACGCTGCTCATTGTGTTAATTTTTACATTTCTGAACAAAACTTTTGCTTTTTTTGTGGTGGATTCAAGTTGAGTCAGCAGATACTGGAGTTATTTGAAGCATGTCAGCAGCAAGTAAGTGATTTAAAGAAGAAAGAACTCTGTCGAACACAGCTGCAGAGAGAAATTCAGCTGTTATTTCCACGTATGTTTCCCTGTTTTTCATGCCTGAAATTTAAATGTATAGGTGTATGCATTCCTGTTTTAAATTTTAAATAATACCTTATAATTCTCTTCTCTTTTTGTAGAAAGCAGACTTTTTTTGGTTGGGTCCTCTTTAAATGGATTTGGTACCCGGAGCAGTGATGGTGATTTATGCCTAGTTGTTAAAGAAGAACCAGTAAGTAATGAAACATTTATTCCAAGTATGTTTCTAGTATTCAGTCACTTAAGAAATTTCATATAAAAGTCATTGAGGAAAAGAACTTGTAATTACTTATTTGGATTTTTTGTTTACAGTAATTCAAGAAAGCTGGGAAGCACTTTTTTTTTTCTTTTAAGGCAAATGCATAATAAGCATAACAGAAATTTTAATATTGATTTATTTCTGAGTTGTTAAAGTGAGATGGCTTCACTGTGTTTTTAAAGAGCTCTGCCTCTATTTTGAACCATCATTGGGTTGGATATGTTACCAGGTTGAAGCAAAGAAGAGCGTGTGTCAGTATTATCTTCTTGACATATTTCCTTTCCATCTGAATTTTCAGTGATTCTATTTTTAATTTTTTTTCCCCTTGAAAATGCTATGGGGTTTGGAGTTTTTATTTTGAGAATACAAAAAGAGAGGTTTCACTGAAATTTAAAAGACTACTGTGATATTTTGACTTTGTTTTACTTTTTATTTAGCAATCAAATTTTGTTTTTTAGTATTATGTTTATTTGAATTTCCTGTTAACTGAACTCTTATATATTCTTAATGTTACAGTAATTGGTGTTCATTAAGCTGACCTGAAGCAGCCTCTTTAATATGCTGAGGTCTCTTCTGAATTACCAAAGATTAAATTAATTTCAGTATAATTTTAATATGCCTTATTATAGTCCACACCTTTAAAAATACAACAAAAATCTATTGAATAGTAATATATATTTTTAATCTTCCTGTTTTTCCACTAACAAAATTGGCTTCTAGTTACTGCAAATCAGAAGGAGATTTATTCCAGGGAAGAAACTCTGATATTTTTCTAGACTTTGAAATCATGTAAAGGAAAAGTAATGAAAAAACAAAACTAAAAAAAAAATAAACCCTCAGAAATAATAAACATAGTGGAGAATACTAGAGTTTTAAATTAAAACTTTCTCTCGTGCAATTAGACCATACTTAGGCCCATCCTTCTAATCTTCCATCCTTATTCCCATGTATAAATTATGTTGTCACAACTTAAACTGAGATACCATAGACTTGAACTTTATTCTTAAGTAGCTCACACTCTAGATGGGGAAATAAAACATGTTACAGAAAGTTGTAAGTTCTGTTTATTTTTCTTGGAGAACATTGCTTTTTGTACATTTATACTAAAGGAGAAAAATGACATATGTGGCTGTTTCAATATTTCTTTTAAAATTGTGCTTTACGTTTAAAATTGATTTAGAAATGTCGATGTGAAAGAGAGCATAAAGGTTGACTTTTCCTATAATGTAATTTAGTGTATGTTGAAAAAATAACTCCAAAGGGAAGTATACTTTGAATGTTTTCTCTTTGTTGAGATACATTAAGAAAATAAAGGACTAAGTTTAGAAAGATAATGAAAAAACACTTTATTTTTAACTTTTCAGTGTTTTTTTCAGGTAAATCAGAAGACTGAAGCACGGCATATACTCACCTTAGTCCATAAACACTTCTGTACTAGACTTTGTAAGTCTGATATGCCTCAAGTTCATATGTCATTTGACATAACTATTTATTTAAAATGTCTCTGTTTTCTGGTAAGAATTGTTTATTTTCTGGTCAGAATAGGTGTAATGTGGATCCCCCCCCCTTTTTTTAAATGAATTCCTTTAAGTTTTGATTAAAAAGAATAACCATTTATTCAATAATTCTTTATTGAGTTTACTTGCAAGATATCACATTGAATTCAGTGGAGAATTTAAAGATACATAAGCTTCAGTTCCTTTTCTCAAAAGATTATATGGACTGTTAGGGAAGCAAAGGTATGAATATAAATAGCAGTAATGGAAAGTATCTGTGGAAAGCCAAAAGATCGATACAGATAAAATCTTATTCAGGTGAAAAGAAAATTTCATCTGTTTTGTAATGACATGCAATATATGACATCGGATTTTTAAAATATGATCACTGAACATGAAATGCAACTGAATTACTCCAACAGAAAGCAAAATTGTTGACTTAGGCGATTTTATTGTAAAACTTTATTCTTCGAATAAGCTAACTAAGCAGATTTTAATCCACATGTTAAGCCATCTCAAATAATCCACATGTTAAGCCATCTCAAATAATTTATGTGGACCGTTAAAGTCACACTAACTGTGTGATACTGGAAAGACATTTTTGCCTTTAAGTAACAGATATTTGTTACGTGTCAGACTAAGCTGGAAAATCCAAAGTGAAGTACAAAATTACTACCCTTGAACAATTTATATTTAATTGTAGGAGAGAACTAAATCAAACGATTTATTTCAGTGTATTTAAGTTTTCACATCTGTAAAATAAAGGAGTAATTCATACCTTAAGTGGATTTTTAATAGCTATTATTAGATTTATAAAATATTAAAAATGGAAGGGACCTTAGAGATTATCTAATTCAAATGAAAGGGTTTTGTTTGTTTGTTTTTAATAGTTAAGGAGACTGGTGATCCATGATTTCAGTAACTTGCTGGAGTATAGTTTGTTGGTGTCAGAACTTGTACTTGGAACTTGAAACTTTCAGCTCCTAATCTTATTTTTCACTAAACCTCACTGAATTCTTGCACATAAGTTCTGTTTGACGCTTGGTATATCTTATGATTTTGGTGATAAAGCATTATATCAGAAAATTTTTGGTTTCTAAATCTGGTATTATGTTTTTCTTTAGTTAAAACATTAGCAATTGCTCACTTAAGAGTTTTCAGAGTTTCTTTTTTATACATTTCTGTATTTTCCTAATTTTCTACAATGAACATGTATTACTTTCAACTCAGAAAAGAAATTTTTCTTGAAGTTTGATGGAATAAAAAATATGTAGATGTGTTCTTCGTCTTAGAGATCATACTTATTTGGATGTATCACTGACCCATGTAACATATTGCAGGCATTTTCACATTTAAGACTTTGTAAATATTTCTATGGCTGCCATAATATTTTGCTATGTGCTGTACCAGAATTTAGCTATCCCCCTGCTGCTAGCCAGATGTATTTCATGTTTATAAGGCTCTGATCAACTTATTTATAAATGTTAGATATTAGACCACATTTCTGAAAGTAACTTTAATATAAAGCCCTCTAAATGGTATTTAGAAGTTCCAGTCTTAGAAGTATTTGATAATGTCCTTTCTTGGCTTTCTTTCTGAAATACTATGTTTTCTTAAATTATGTTAGCTAAGGAAAATATTTTTTTAAAATGCATTGGTACGCTATGAATTTGAGAAACATTTACAGATATTCACGTTATCTTTTATTCTTCAGCTGGCTACATTGAGAGACCTCAGCTGATTCGAGCGAAAGTGCCAATTGTGAAGTTCAGGGATAAAGTCAGGTAATTATTGAATTCCCTTTTTTCAGTTTCTTTAGATAATTTTCAGATACTCTTTTGATGTAGATAATTAAGAAATGTATGCTATGATATAATAGCTTATTTTCATGAATTTGTAAAAATCACTTGATTTGATCTTTGAAATACGTGTAATTTTTTTCAGTTATCTGAGCAATTCTTCATGTTTAACTGTACTTAGTTATTCTGCTTGACATTTTGAGTATTTGAAACTATCCAATTTAAATAATATGTACATATTTGTATTACAGAGTTTTAAATGGTCTCTTGCCTTTTGGAAATACAATAAATGCATTATTAAGAAAATAGCTTAATTGATGAAATTTCATGTATCAAAGGGATTGTTATAAATCTATCTTTTCTACCAGCCTGGGTTCTGAATTTCTTAGGCATTTGAATTAGAATCTTTTATATAGTATCTGAATATAAAATACAAATATTTAGGTGTTGAGAATTTCCTTGGTTAAATAAATTTAAATAAATAAATAAAAAGATTTGTTGTTTTCTAAAAAATAGGATCGTGATAAATCAGGTTTTTCTAGCCCAGTTTTATAAAAGTAAGACTGAAACATAAATATAAGTATATGCTCAGCTGATCATCATTATTCATGGATTCCATATTTGCGAATTCGCCTACTTGATTAAATTTATTTTGTAATTCCCCCAAATTAATACTTGTAGTACTTCGATGGTGGTTCATAGATATCAGCTCTCATACTATAAATAATTGTCCTTTTTACAGTCTAGTTAGTGTCATGATTTTTACATTTTTGTGATTTTTGTGGGTGATTTTGCTGTTTAAAATGGTCCCCAAACGTAGCGCTGAGGTACTGTCTAGTGTTTCTATGTACAAAGCTGTGATGTGCCTTAATGAGGAAAATACATGTGTTAGATATGCTTTGTTCAGGCATGAGTTACAGTGCTCTTGGCTATTAGTTCACTGTTAATGAATCAACACTATATTAAATGAGATGTCTTTAAACAGAAATGCACATAAAACAAAGTTACATATGGAGGTTGATGAAAATGTTGTGACTAGATGCTTATAGAAACCTAATTCTTGTTGTCTTTGGAAGTAATGGTTTAATATTCACTAAGTGTTTGCAGTGACTTATACAACTACTGTGAATAATCAGAATTCACTGAATATATGTATTTTAAACAAAACTTTAGATATTCGTGGGTCAAACCTTCCCCTCCATTTATCCAGACATCTATCCAACCTATAAATATTTACTGAATTTTCACCAAATAAATAAAGGTAGAGTTTTCTGAAGCGTAAAAATATAGGGAGATAAAACATAAATTAAGCATAAATAAAACTGTTAGCTAATTATAGTTATTTTTTAAATGTGTTTGTAGTTATAATTATACCAGCGGTGCCAAAAAATGTATATACATGACTTGTATTCACCTTTTGTTATCGGTATACATTATTACAATTTTAATACAGTTTTTTCCTTTCTTAAAATGTGTGTACATTTTTTTTGGCACCCTCTATATAAACAGTTTTATTCTTTTCTATTTAAGATATTATACAAGCTTTTGTATTAAATATTCTTTATAAATTCCATTTTATAATTCTTCTCTATATAAAACATTAAAAAAAAAAACTACCCTTTTAACACCCTAAGGTAACTGATGTTAACGTTTTGGTGTAAACCTTTTAGTGCCTTTTCTATGCACAGGAATGCATAAGACTTTTTAAAATTAAAATTGAAATCATACTTTTTCACTTAACTATATATCATGAACACTTGCTTATATCATTTCATATTTTCTGGCTTCATTTTAATGGCTTTATAGTATTTCATTGAGCGAATATATAATCAACTTACCCTCTCCCATGTTAGAATAAGCATTTTATGCATAAAATTCTTTCTGTGTGTAGGATTACTTTAGTTATTTCCAGAAGTAGAATTTGAAGCAAGTACTATGGATATTTTTAAAGCTCTGAATTCATATTTTTGGAAAAGGTTTTAATTGCAGACTAGTTTTCATGTTTCTTTCCTTTGTATTGAGTTATATAGAGGAGGTGAAATTTGGTTTCAGTGTTAGACTTACACAAACACAATTGAAGAATGTAACTCCATTCTTAACCATATGTTTTCCAAAGCCAAATATATATGGTATCTGAAGTGTTAATACCACTGTCCATTTTTATCAGTGTGCATGGATAGTTGAAGGATTACAGGATTTCTTTCCCAAAACAAGTAAACCTGAAACGGTAAATTTCAAATATTATGATTAAAAGCCGTAGAAAGGAAATTGTTAAGTTTTTATTTTAGGCAGTATTTTCATAGAAAAATTCATTGTTCAGGAAAAGTGGAACCTGAGAGCATATGGGTCCATTACTTATACATTAAGTAATCTTTGCTTTTATTTTGAGTTTAACCATTCTTTGTAGATCTCATCATTATTGCCCTATTTTTTAAATTATGAATTGCATGATATCTTTTACTTTCAGAGAAGTATCTCTTCTGTATGTGTTTGACTGTTACAGTTTTCCCAGACATCAGTTTCTAAATTTGGCATGATATTATAATTTACCAGTCTTTTTAGAGGGAATATAATGTATAGACAGAGCTTTTATTTTTTGCACCTGTACTTTATTTGCCTTTTTATTCCTGTTGTTTTAAAGCAAATGATGCTGTAATTCCAAATTAGTTGAAAATATATAACTTAGTGGGATAACTTGCCCAGAGATGTTTTTTGTCACATAATTTTGTTTATCTGGGAAGGATTACAAAATTTTTAAATTTCTTTTATTAAGGATAGTAGGAGCCTTACCTGTATATTATGGATCTTTTGACAGTAATCCTATTTTATATTTTTAATATACACTAAATCATTAAAGTGATATACTGAATATGTATTCATTCTTCTTTAATGCTTAATTTTAAGGTTTTTGGCCTTTGGGCCCATGCTATTTTTATATCATTGGATGGATGGATATTATTTTATTTGCTAGGGATTTAGTTTAATTTGTACTTGAACTAAAGCTTTTTTTTTTTCTTTTTTTAATAGTTGTGTGGAATTCGACTTGAATGTAAATAATATTGTTGGAATAAGAAACACATTCCTTCTCAGAACTTATGCATACCGTAAGTTTGTTATTTCCAAATAACTATCAACTTTTTTGTTTATCCCTCATTCTTTTAAAAAAAAAATGTTTGTAGTAAATACTGACATCTCTTTAATTGTGTTTATGTATAATGTCTTATTTTACTATATGCATAATATGTTGCTACACTAACGTCATATACTACCAGAGTTATAGGTAAATAAAGTAAATTTTAATAATTAGTAATTTTTAAAATGGTAATTAAGGTATACTTTAGAAGTAAAACACATTTATGGTACACAGTGTTTAATACATGGGAGGTTGTACTCTTTTTATTGGCATGGAATTGGGAAATGATGTAAACTTTCAAAGAAACTGTAATATCTTCTTACTGTTTTAAGTTTTAATTTTACTTTCAGTTGAAAATCGAGTTCGTCCGTTAGTACTGGTGATTAAGAAGTGGGCAAGTCACCATGAGATAAATGATGCCAGTCGTGGTACTTTAAGCAGCTATAGTCTTGTATTGATGGTTTTGCACTATTTACAAAGTAAGTATTACAGGTTTTCCTCAATTTTTAAAATAGAAATGCAGTTAAACTTCATTATAGTGTTTTCTTTATTGACCCTACCTTCAAATAGCATTTTTAAAAAGTTCTTTGAAAAGGCTCATAAAACCGTATTTTCTATTTTGTTGCTTTTAACAAATGTTTTAGAAATGTTTTGTCCTGGAAAATATTAAAAAGAAGTTTCAGTGTTTTTATTTTTTGACAGTTTTCTATATTCACTTTTATATTCAAGTAACTTTCACCATTGAATTGTGGACCCATTACCTTGAGGCAGATGAATGTTCAGAAGGCCTATAAAAATAAGCTCAAGCACCATTCATCATGTTTGTTATTTTCCACTTAAGACAGGAATTAAATGATTTTCTTGTTGGTCAAAGAAGCTTTTATTTCCTGTGAGCTGGCATGGAGATTGGGTAAAAGACTTGATGTTAATGTAATAGAAGACTGTCTACCAGTATGTGTAGGGTCTGAGAACACTGGGTTAATGATATTTCCACAGTTAAGAAAGCAATGTTGTAATATTTATGTTCATATCCTTTGACTCAGTGATTCCGTTTCTAGAAATTTATCGTAAGGTAATAATCAGGGATGCATATATGGGTTTATTTATAAGGCTGTTTTTCTTGGTGATTGTTGAAATAGTAAAAGATTAGAAATAATTAAGTTTTTCAACTTAATGGGGGATGATTAAATTAATTACAATAAAACGAATATGAAATTTACACAGCAACTAAAAATCATGGTTTTAGGATATTTAATGATGTAAGAAAATATTCATGATACACTAATATAAAACATGATACCAATTTTATTTTTAAAATAATAACTGTATTTGTGTTTATGTATATATTCATATGTATAACAAATATTGACAAGGTATGTGCCCAAAATTTATCAGGTTATTTATGGACAGTAGGATTTTTTCCTGTATACATTACTAAACTTGGAGATACTTTATAATATATATATATATATATTAAATAAGAGACTTTTTATTTGAATGATGGAATCAGACGATTTTTTTTTGAGTTACAGAGGCTTAAAATAGTTAAATGGGTCAAGGTTTTATGAATCAGTCATCAGAAAGGTTACTCTTGCTCTTTGTTAAAAAATTTCAAACTAATTATAATACATGAATTTTTGTTCCTGACCAGTCTTAAATATATGCTAATTTGATGATGATTTGCCCCTCTAAAAGGATTTGAAACATGATGTTGGCTGTTTTAGACACTACTTTATATATCACTAATCATTTTTTGTCCAGTTTCGCAGTTCAGTGTGAAACATATATCACTTGTGATGTTTTTTTAGTGATGTCTGTCCTCTTGTGGATTGCAGTTCTTTTATTAAAATTTGAGTAGATTAGAAATG
The DNA here is from genome assembly GCF_057876585.1 of Rhinolophus sinicus. NCBI lineage: Eukaryota > Metazoa > Chordata > Mammalia > Chiroptera > Rhinolophidae > Rhinolophus > Rhinolophus sinicus. The sequence goes on from NC_142503.1 coordinate 51,291,137, forward strand.
TTTCCTGTAAAATATAAAGAATAATGTGACAAACACTCATGTACCATCACCTACTATCTATTTGGTGTTTAGTGTTAATTGTGATTTAAAAATTAGATATGAGTAAAGCATTTAACATGCATGAACATCCATATGTGCCCTATTTCTCCATTCTTATGTGTTACATTATAAATTTTAATTTGATTGCCCTCTTTAGGAAAATGTACTTTGATTACAGATAACCCCAAGGTGGTTTTGCAAGCAAGTTGAACATTCAAACATCAGTATTTTATTAGTGTAGTGAAATCATGTTAAAATTTGGTTTAAATTTTGTTAAACATATTTTATCATGACAAAATGGTCCCATTTACTGAGGTGGTTTGTAATTAATGGCACTCTCATCAACCATTTCTAGGTCTTTGTTAAAGGACATTGGCTACCCAGAGTTAATGTGCAGTTCTGTACTTTGACAAATTTAAGCTACTACTCCCTGGAAGAAATTAGAGAGATTGAAATAAGTAGTTGCTATTTCTTTTTTTTTGTTTTTGTTTTTTTTGTCATACAAGAGTCTACAAGGTGTATTGAGCAGTTTCAGCTCTGCCAAGTTATTCTAACTCTGGCCTTAATGTTCTTATCGGTAACAGGAAATAGTTGGATTAGATGACCTTTAAGTTTTGTTTAATTTCTTAAGTGCTTTAATATTTTTTTCTGCCATGAACACAAAAAGGAAGCAGGTCCTCTGTATGTAAAAGGTTGAAAAGATTAAAGCATTTCCTAGAACGAATTTCAAGTCAATAATAGAATACATATGCTTCAAAAGGTGACTGATGAAAGCATGAGGGGAAAAACCTGTTGATTAGAGACTTTAATGGCAAAAAGCAAAAGTAAAAATTGGTTAGAAATAATATGAATTAATGTTCATGGAATGTTCATGTTACCAGGTACAAAACTACCTGTTAGGCATTTTAAAATTGTTCTTGCATTTTCAAAATTAATATTTGCTTAGTGTTGTTGAAAATCTGCTATTTTTTAGTTGAATTTTTGATGGATCAGTACGGAATGTGTATAAATTTGTGGGGGTTGACAGTAAAGCTCTCATATAAACTGCAGGCAAAGTAAAATCTTACAGGTTAGCTATACTCAAGGTGTTAATCTATCAATCACATACTGCAATAATAAGCTTTTGTCTTAGTTTGCTTTCGAGAGAAATTTAAAAGATCAAAGTACAAAATTTTGAAGTCAAAATAAATGTTACAGCCAGATTCTTCCAGAATGTATGTTGCTTTGGAGTAAAACAAATAAATACATATTTGAAAAACTACTAAACTCTTTGAGGTTACTATCAGGATAGTGTTAGTAAATAATGCTATAGTACACTAATTGCTTTTGTCAGGACTAGTGTTGCTAAATCTTTAACGTTGTTAGGGATTTACGGAATGATATTCCTGCCCCCAAAAGCTTCCAAATTGCTTAGTTCTAAAGGATCTTTGTCTATTGAAAGACCCCCAAACCAGTGGTTAGTATTTGTTTTCCTCTCCTAGCATTCTAATTATAATTCTAGAATGAGATGAACTTTTTGTAAATTCTTTAAAACCTTTTCTTCATCCTCTTTTAAATTATGAGTTTAATTTATTAGGAGTAGGAAAGGAATTCAGGTTTTTAATTAGGTAAACTAACTTCTAATAAGATTTTCTAATTTAACTTCTGTATTATAACAAAAATTATTAGACAGCCATTAAAATGTTATACAGATATAGAGACTTTTAGAATTAAAGTAAATGGGGCTTGAGTTTATTTGTAGGGTATTCTAGAATTTTGAGCATTTGAATGCCTATGGAAAAACAAAAAATGTATTCTTATTTACCAAGAGTCATTCTGGTAAGTAATGGGTGAGTTTTTTTCCCGTAACGTTCTCAGTCATACATTGAACATTCCCGACTATCATGGAGTTTTATTTTATTCCTATGTTCAACTTGGGAATGAAGCATGATGCAGGAGGGAAATTTAAATACTCTGTGCTAGAAATTTATACATTTATAATCATAGTTGGAGATCATGAAAGTTGTTCATAATAATTGATTATATGTACATTAATGTACTCCAGAATTCATTTAAAAATATTTTGGCTAAATAGCCAGTTAAAAGTGAATTAAAAATTATTACAGAGTTCATTTAATTATATATAATGTATTTTTAATTCTTTAATACACAAATGCAGTTTATCATATCGTACTATATTGGTCTTTAATAGTAAAGAAATCTTGAAAATGTATTACTTGTATCTTAACATACTCAAGACATTATTTATTAGTTTTTTATTATATTGTGATTAGGCACTTTGCCTTTAACGTTATTCCATTTACATTATAATATAAAATTACTGTTAATGCATTTCGTGAGGTTGGATCTGGGTAAAGCTATGGAAGAGTAAAGAATGACAATTTAAAAATATGGTAACATGGAGATAATGATTCTTTGTATGAAATTTTATTTATTTTATAGCAGATTTGTGCAAATCTCCTGATTTAGATTTCTAAACTTTGCTGAGGCCTTTTTAAAAATTAATTAAGTTGAGGATTTTTTTCAGTTTTTTCTTCAATAGATCAGTTTCCAAAACTATCTCAATTTTGGTTGTTAGAAGAAATTTAATGATAAAGGGACAATTGTGATAGAACTGTTGCTGGACTGTATCATTGGCTTGTACTTAAAATTTTTTTTCTTTGCTAGCTATGTCCATTCAGTATTTGTAAAACAGTCCTTGTCTTGCTTATTTTGTGTGTGTGTCTGATGTTGTACCAAATGATGTGTGTCTATTTATTGATGGCCTGTTATTCTAAAACCATGTAAGGAACACTGATTTACATAGAAATATACATAGTTTATTAACAAACCTAAATTGTCATTTAGATATATTATGAATTAAAATTTTTAGGAATAAGAATTAATTTCACAAAATATATGGGAACTGTTGACTTTTAGCAGAAACCCTTATAGTCTCATACCTGGGGGTCTTAGCTGACAAATTATTGCTTTGTAAAATGAATTATGTGAATCACAGAAGCTTTAAACTTTTTCTTTTTATAGCCCTACCTGAACCCATCCTTCCATCCATCCAAAAAATTTACCCAGTAAGTGTTTCTTATAAATTATTATAAATACATATTATGACAAGTATATGTGGGACTATTATATGTAGTATTAATGTGAATATAAAAGTAGTAATCGTTACCTTTTAAGTATTGATAACATTTTCTATATAGGCTGAGGCATTGGCCACTAGAACATTAAAAATGTTTTATATACTTTCTCAGAAGTTACTGGCAAGATAATCTGGTCGTTTTTGTTAATGGTGGAAGTTTTTGCATGATGCTCATGATTATCAACAAAGTTGGTCAAAGTCCATTTGGACTCATTCCAGTTTTCTTTATGCTATTTTTAAATATAATTTTATAGCATTTCTTACGTAGTTAACTCAGAAGTTTTTCAGCCCAATGTATTTATACTTTGAAAGCAGGGGGAAAAATTAAGAAATTGAACAATTGGATAATCATTGTATCTTTCATTTGATCTTACTAAGTAATACACCAAAAGGTAACATTAATACTCTATTCTTGTATACATAATATTAAGAATCCTGATGAAGTTCATTGGAAACACTCAAGAAATGAAGTACCTACTAGATAAAGTTTAATATGTATTCAGTTTGAGTTTAGAGAGGTAATGTACATATTTACAATCAATATGAATATTTTTGTTTCTTCTCCAGTTTTTTGTGTTCTTTCCTGAATTGTTTCCTTGTTTTCTGTTTTCCTCCATAGTCACCCTTGTTCCTGGTTTTATTTGGAAATAATATTTAAGCTATTTGTTTAGAATGTTTGACCAACCTTCTGAAAACATAATTTTTATCTGTTACTTTCATAAATTTACTAAATGTTCATATTACAAAGGAAAACAGTATCTCACCTAAGTGATCAGTAGTCAAAGAACTTACTTATTCTGTGTGTATCGCATAAAATACAGTAAATATACTTGATAGGGAACCTAAATTAAATATAATTTACTCCTTGATAATGGAGAAGAACTGATGTTCTTGTTTTTGAGCATCAGTTATTGTAATACATACATGCAAGTTTCTGGATAATAATACAGCGTTTTGCTGTAGTGGGGACCTCCCAGTTTGTAGTGGGTCATCTACTAGAAGATACCATTTATAACAAGAACCTTTTGGTCAATCTGGATAGCTTATCTTCCTCATTTAAAAAACTAATTTCTGTTATTATGAAGAACTATTATAATGAGTTAGTATAGCTAGAGATCAATATTTATGTTTTAAACATCACAAAAAATGGAAGCATTAGAAAGTATAGAAAGAACAGTAACTGGAACTGTTTCGATCTTGTTCTTGAATGGTTTCCTTCCTCCATAAAGTATTGATTCATTAGCTCATATTGAAAGGTCAAATATAATGACTGGGTGTTCACTATTTCAGTTTATTGTCCCAACTTTATTTTTCTTTAAGACCTGGATTTCAGTATAGAAAGAACTGCATATATTTTTTAGCATACAAAGGACCTAATAGTTAAGCTTGACTCTTTAAACAATCTATTATTGTGTATTGAATAGATGCTTCTACAGAAATCTCACTTAAAACTCTGTACTAAATGAAACACTTTTTACCAATATAAAATATGGATGAAATCTCAGTTTAATGCACTAAGTTCAGAAACAGAGGCATTACTTTTTATAAGATATCCAGGCGCCTACTAGTATATTCTAATTTGAGAGCCTCATTTTTCCTTCTGTTTTATTTTCTAATTATCTAACTTTCCCCCAGGACAGAGTCATGACTTCTTTTGCCTTACACTTACCTCTTACCCTACACTCTCAAATCTGTTTTATCAATAATCTTATTTCTATACCTGTAACAGGCTTTAATTCTAGCCCAGCCCCAAGGCCTTAAAAAATACTAATAGCAAGACCTGCTATATTTAAGAATAAAGTCTTAATTTGCTTTCAGATTTGGTTACATTGTCATAAATACCTAAAGCATGTTATCTTTACTAGAAGACTGATGCCTAAGTGAATACGGACTTTCTACCCACTCTTAACAGGAGTTTTTGTTTTATCTGAAACCTGCAAGCTAATCAGCAGAGTGCTTTTTTCAGCATTCCATCTGATGGAACCAATAAATTGGCTGTTTCTTATTACTAATAACTACCATTTATTTAGTATCTGTTTTATGTCAGCACACTGTAAGTGTTATACATAATATCTTTAATTCTAAACAAATAAACTTGTAAGGTATTATCCTTGTTTCACCGATGAAGAAACTAAGTCTTACAAAGGTTACATGATTGATCCAAGCTATGTGGTCACAAATTAATGGATCCAGAAACTGGTATTTTTTCCTTTACACTTTGCTGAGGAAAGGCAAAATGATAGTAGTATTCACTAATATATTTAATCCAATTTCTGTTGCTTGGGTTTATCTGATTATTCCTATACAGATACCCCTTTCTTTAAAAAAAGTAGATATGACAAAATTTTAGCTTGTATAAGTAAGTTTGAGGATGATTTTAACAGAAAAAAACTTTGTTACTTTACAAGAGAACAAAGTTCTTTTAAATTTTAGCTTCTCTAATATAGTTAAAATGTAATTTAAAAAATAAGATAATTTTAGAATAGAATAAAATTGGTTGTTCAATATTATATGCTCTCTTTAGTAATTTTATATTTTCTTATAATTTATGATAAAATATTTTAAAAATTGCTATAGTTTTTAAATTCAGTTATATTATGAAAGAAAAGGATGAAAGATTAAAATATATTTATCTTCAAAAGCTGTATCGTAGTATAGCGTTATTGATTATTGCTACTTAATTTTGATTGAATTAAAAAAGCAACATAAGTGATAGAGGGAAGAGTATTTGCTATCATGTTAAAGAAATGAAGTTGAGAAAGTTTATATAAATTCAGATTAAGCTTATGAATGGATCTTTATTTTAATGGGAGCATATTATTATGAGATTTACCCAGATTTGTGCTAGGTAGATTTATCAAGACAACTTATATTTGTTTTCTTCCCTAATGGTATCTTCATATTCCAGGAAGTTACTTATATTAACAGGATAGAGATGTAAGAAAATAACCTTCTTTTATATAGTTGTGAAATAAAGAATTCTGAGAATGTAGCGTTTCTCCATGCAGTTATATATTGAACATACATTTTACATATATACACATATACATATAGCAACTTATTTTTGGTTTTAAAATGTGTGTAATATGATGAAGAGTTTGATTTAATTAGTTATGTGAAACAAGCTTTAAATGAATTCCTTTGAAAAGACAAATTTAAAAACTTTGGTGAAGGTTTATTTTTTTTAAATGACAAAGCAACATTGTTTTAAAGTTGACATTACTTAAATTTAAAAAATCATAAGAAAGCTAATTTTGAATAATAAATTAAAAGTTTTAGGACATAACTATACTGCATTATTGTATAAAAGTACAGTTATAATAATGATGCCTGGCATATACTAAATAATTAATATTTAGATAATACTGTTGCTGCTATGTGTTACATACATTGTATCATTTAATCCTTATAGCAACTCTATGAGTACTATTGTTTTCCTTATAGATGAACAAGCTGAACCTTTGGGAAAAGCTTTAACAAATAGATGTTACATTATATCAATTAAATTTTTATTCCATGGATTTAGGTTGTAATTTTAAGGCTGCTTTTTTTCCTTTGGCTCTTTTTGTGCTTTTTAATATGATAGCTTAAATTCTACCTACCCTCATCCTATTCAAAGTAGCATATGTTATTCTTAAATACATAAGTGCAGTGGGGGAGCTCTCTTTTAAAAAAAAACTGATGAAATTTTTGTTTTACCAGAGACTCCTGTAATGTGAACAATTACCAAAATGGGGATTTCTTAAGGTTAAATGGAATTCCTATTTACTTGTAGCCTATTTTGGACTGTTGTTGTTGTTATTATTATTATTATTATTATTATTATTATTATTATTGATTTCTCCTTCAGTTCTTCCTCAGTGGGTATGATACAGCCCTTTTTGTACCGTGTTTCTCCAAAAATAAGACCTAACCGGAAAATAAGCCGTAGCATGATTTTTCATGATGACATCCCCTGAACATAAGCCCTAATGTGTCTTTTGGAGCAAAAAATAATAATAGATCTGGTCTTATTTTCAGGGAAACATGGTATATGACTATGAAAAAGAATAGCAGGGCTAAAAGAAGACTGGCCAAATTGATCCAAGGGCATTCAGCTTTTTAGTGGAGTAGGTCTCAGATTAAGTTTTAATCTCACAATTGCTAATCTTCTTTTTAAATTATTGAATAAAAATTTTAAAGGAGATTCAAACAGTTTTAAATCTCAGGTAAGAAAATGACTGTTCTATTTCAGCGTCAGTTCATAAATTGAATGCTTACTAGGTATGCTAGGTACTAGAAATCAAAATTAGTAAGAAGCTTTCAGAGCAGAAGCTATTAAACAGTGACCTACTTTTCCTAACCATTTGAACTTACAACTTTTTGTTTAATTTGCCAGAAATAGTATTTAAATTTTTAATTTTAAATAATGTCCTAATTCCAATTTTACACATTACAAGTAAGAGACAAAAGGTAGGAGAGGCAGTATACCTGCTCTTCCTTCTGCTTTTACTTTTTATTATAAATTGAGGCTTCTTTCCTACTTCTCCTAGTCTTAGAGACAATTAAGATCTCTGTAATACTAAACCTGTTAGAAGTGTAAAGGGAAGTAGTCAGAGACAATTAAGATCTCTGTAATACTAAACCTGTTTGAATTTAAAGGGAAGTGCCAAGTTTCGGAGTATAAATTTTCAGAATTGTGGTTGGAGTAGAATTTTTCTTTTGAGAGAATCACTTCTTGGTAGTTAAAAATTATTGATAGAATTACAGGTAATGGGGTAGAAGGGGGGGATTTTTTGTTTTTCTTGCTACTTTATTTTCACTGATGATTTTTGAGGGCTACCATTAAGTAGATATACCAACCTAGTTCGCTGTATCACAAGTTAGTTATTTGGAGAGCCTCTATTTTTTTTTCTAACATTGGAGTTATTTAGATATTACTAATTGAGTTGATATCAGTAAACCCAAGGCTGATCTTTTATAGTTGGGAAGCTTAAGTGTAGTTGTCATTCTGCTGCCTTCAACAATTGCTTTCTTTAAAAAAATCTGTTTCTACTTTGATAGCAAAGGGGAACATAGAAAACCCTTCTTTAGGAAATTCTGCAAATTACCTTAGAAAGGTTATTTTCTAACATATATATGTGTATTAAGAATATCTGTAGTTCCTTTAAAATATTTTAGAGCCAGAACTTACTGCTAATGGAGGAAAGAGTTAGATACGAAATGAATGGCATACCGTAGGCAAAAAGAACAAGTATTCTTCAGTGTTACTCCATTAGTATTCTTTCTAAGAAGTGTGTTGTTTGCTCCTGGATTGCAAGCAAATGATAATCCTCTTTTGTGAACAGTGTGGTAAAAGTTTGCTGAAAATTGCTTGTTGGTATGTTTCCTATCTTCATTTTCCTGCCCTCTTTGCGTTTTCATTTTCAATTTATGTTGAACGTCCATCTTCTCTTCCAAGATACAAAATACAAAAACAAAACAACATTTTAAAAAATCTTCAAATTGGTACAAGTACTATTTATATAGTAAAGTTACTTTTATGGCCTTTGAGAGAAATATTAAGTGGCACTTAGGAAGAGTTCTTACCTTGTGCATCATAGAGCCTTCAGAAAACACAACTGCTCCTCGTAAAAGTAATTAAGGAGGTACATCTATAGAGAAATCTATATTATTGGATGGAATTTTGTTGTGTAGAGTAAGGTTTTATTTATGAGTTAGGAAATCTTTTGCTACCAGAGGGATACCAAAGGATTTGGTTAACTGAGTGATATATCTCAGCCAAGAATTAGAATAGCTTCGTTTTTCAGATGCTTTTTGACCTGCTGCAAACTGCTAAAATCTTTAGTGGAAGAAAATCTTCAAATTTTCAAATTGCCAATATAAAGAAAATTTCTTCTTCCTCAGAGAGCCTTAGATCAGGATTTATAAAGTTTTAAGTGTGTGTTTCAAATGGCTTTACATTTTCCCCTTTTCCTTTCTGACAGGAATCTTTTAGTCCTGCCATACAGCTGCACCTTGTGCATCAAGCTCCATGTAATGTTCCTCCTTACCTCTCAAAGAATGAATCAAATCTTGGGGACCTCTTACTGGGCTTTCTTAAATATTATGCTACAGAATTTGAGTAAGTGAAACTTCAAATTGTGTTTATTTATTTATATATGAGTGCTCCAAGTCAATTTCAATGCTGTAAACTTGCCCAGAAATATGTAGTTTATAAAATGTAATATCAAACAAGTAATTTTGAGAAGCTAGATAGATTTCATATTCCTAGCTAATAGAAAATTATGGTTCAGTAAGCCCCGTTATAGTTGATTTCAATAGTGATCCCGTTATGTTTAGCTGCCTGTTCATAATAGGGCCTGAATAAATATTTGTGTTGACCTTATGTAGGTGCTATATAGTTTGGAGTATCTCTTTTTTAGGAACTTGTAAACAGGAGCTTACCTTGTAGTAAAAAAAGACACAGCTAAGACAAACTTGGTAAAAGATCTACTTAATACCTGATACCTTAATTAAGTAGTTGTGTTAGTGTGATATACAAATCAAGGAATACTCCTGTTCCTTTTTTTAAATTTTTTTGAGGGTGGTATATAAACATGAAATATTAAAGTGTATAATCAGAGTGGATGTAACTGGAAGTTCTTACTGGAGTTCTTAGTTCATAGAGTGGGATGAGGGGTTGCTTGCAGCTCTTCTGATCAGTTTTCAAAAGCTTGAAGGAGGAAGAGAGAGGACTTAGGAGTTGCATAAAGTTAGAGTGGATGGGTACAGTGACCATACGGTACCACTTCGAAGAGGTTTGGAGAGGGAATAACAACAGTAATAGTAATAAATTGCTATTACTAAGTGGGAAAAACTGTCCTAAACAGATTATATGTATTATCTCACTCAGTTTACATAATAACCTACCTTCTGAGATATATTGTGCCCATTTTACCAGTGAGGCATGTGAAGAGAGGAAGAAACTTGCCCCAAGATCACACAGCTAGTAAGGGGAGTATTTCAGGTAATTTTGACTACAAAATTCACACTCTAAACTATGATTCTTTACTGCAATGTTGGTAGTGTCTTATCTGCCATGAACAACAGCTCTAAAGAAAACTGACTCACAAGATGATTTGAATCATAGGGTATGAAGATGAAATGTTATTTAAATTCCTCAAGGTAAAGCTTATACCAGACTGAGGTACTTGTTTAGTTTACAGTTGTGTCTCCAGTACCTAGCCCAGTGCCAGATAGTAGGTACTTGACAAATACTTGTTATAAATAAATAATTTTGAAGCAGAAAGTAAGATTGTGGACATGATTCAAAGAACCTTAAGATGATTTAAAAATTACTGAATTAGGTTAAGAAAAGTTATAGGGAAAGAGCTGGAGGACAGTAGTTCAGTAAGAATGAAGTTATACATAATCCAGGTTAAAAATGACATAAATATTAGTCCAGGCAACATGGATAAAAAGGAAGGAGCCTTTATTTATATAAACATGTGGAAAGGTTTAAGACTATGAAACATGGGATATAAGAAACTGTGAAGATTACTCTTTACAGTTAAGATGTTGCGGTAACAATAGCTCATGTTTTGTGGTTATTTATTTACCTAGTGTCCTTAGAATATGCTGAGTGATTCCCGTATATTATTTTATTTAATCCTCAAAATAGCCTCCCCCCGTTCCAGCTTAGGGAATCTGTGTACTTGAAACTTGCCCATGGCATAGAGCTAGATAGTGAGAGAACTGAGATTGAAATTCAAGTCTGACTATAAAACCACAATCTTAATTGTTAAAGACTATTGGCATCTGTTGTGTCATCTAAATTAGGGATTGGGAGAAGTTTGTGCAGAGGGAAAGGATTCATAGGAGAAAGATATATTTCTGCCATGTATAGTTAAAGATTAGAGCATCTACATACAGATATCTTGAAAATCACCTGCTTTGTTGGAGTGAAACAAGATGGTAGATGTGCAGGTTTGTGTGTTAGTTTAGTATTAACAGAAACTAGCTTGCTGTGCTAAATGATACTGGCTAGGATGCTGATGGCTTGGAAAAAGGTTTTGCACATTTGTATGCATTTGTTTATCATTATGATACATGATTGGGGAGCCATCTTCCCCTACTCTTTCATCATACAGTGCATCGGTCAAGTACATTATTGTTTCATACCAAATAGTTTCAGAAATTTGACTAGGGAGCATAGCCAAGAATGTAATCATGGTAATGAACTAGGTGCTGTGCAAAAGCATTCTGGCAACTGTTAGAAATGTTTGTAAGGATTTCTTCTGAACTTTGAGATGTCCAATTAAAAAATTCTCTGTATTTGAAGAGAGACTTAAGTGCCTTTTAAGAGGTGCTTGAGTACCTGGTATAAATGTTGCATAAATTTTATATGGCCATTTAAAAATTACTCAAATTTTCTTACCTACTTCACTCATGGCTTTCTTTTGACCCTGCTGCTGAAAATTCTCAAAAGGAAGAAGCTTCTAGAACTATGCCTGGGAACAGAGAACTTACAAAATAGGTGAAGAGGATCTCAAAATACTTTGTCACAAAAAGAATGGCTAAGAGAAAGTTAATAGATGAGTACCAGTCCATTATCAATACTGAAGAAAAGAAGCAGGGGTCTTACTAATGTAGTCAGTAATCTCAATTTTATATTCAAAAGATTATTGTGTATTATCAGATCTATTTTAGATTAAAGTAAGCCTCATATCTGTTCTTTTATTCTTTTGTGAGACATTCCTTTTCTATAGACAGTATCTTATTTTACACTTTAATTAATGAGTGACAATAACAGATTTGTACACGGCAAGCAAATTTTATGGTAGAGAAATATGGTATAATAAAAGGCTTAGTTTAGGGCCTATTTTAAAGAATGAAATATTTAGGGAAAAAATATGTCTAAATTACCTTTTGAATTCTACATTAAATTTACCTCTAGGAGTTAAAATAGTATGTAAGTTATGTATCATGTTTCATGATTTGAAATATTTAATAATTTAGAAATATTTAAAAGTTCTTTGAAAATGCAATAGATTGAATCAGTCTAAATGGTAGTGATTCAAAATATTCTGTTGCTTTTTTTCCTCTATGAAGTACTTCAGATTGTATAGTCATTTACGTAAGTGCATTGTTTGGGTTGATTATAGGTTGAAGCTTAAGTGGCAACCTGGTTAGGGATAATAAAGTGAATATAGGTATGTCACATATGTTTCTGTGACCCAGTTTAGAACCAAGTACTGGCATGTAATAAAATTTCAGGATTGCTTTGATGTAAGTGTAGTGGTGAGAGTTTCTTTGGTTTAAGGAAGTAAAAAATGTAACTTAATAGCAGGATACAGTATTTTAATAGTCTAAGCTTATCTGAGAGAAAAAAATCAATCTACCCCGTTTTAACATACTGCTTCCAATTTTAATTGTACTGTAAATTAAATTGTCCTATAAATTGACATTAGAAACAAATAGTCTCAGGGAAAAAGTTCATTTAGTGAAATTTGTCATAAGTGGTATAAAGTGAAGCAGCGCAAAGCGTAATTCTACTGTAATCTTGTTTGGTTCAGGCATGTGGTTATATAGCTCTCCCTTTACATTATTATTTTTAGGAAAATTTTGGAAATTCACATGAACTAATAGCAGTGTAGTACTTTTCTGTTTCGAGTCCATACTGATGTACGTGAAGGATCTAAAGCCTCTTACTGTAACCATTACTAAGTATTTCTCTTTGATAATGCACATATTTTTACAAAGCATAAATTCTGGTATATATTTTTGAGGAATTTAAAGTTGTCTTTACAAAGTATTTCTAAACTGTGCTCTTGATAAGAAAAACTAGAAAAATCATACTTTGGGGATCATTTTCAATTATCAAACTTCACAAGATACAATATTTTCTTGAATATTTAACATAGAAATTAATCAGTTTTCCAGAAACAAATGCCACGCTGGACCCACGATTATATTCTTATGGATTCTCTAGCTAATAAATAGAGGAGGAGTAGAAACATGTTGGAGTTGGAAGGTTTCAAATCATGGTCTTTCCCTTCTTACTTAAAATGGTGAAGAAAGCTAAATACAGCTGAAAAAAAGATAGCAGCTATTCCCTAAGCCCATTTTTCTCTTGTATACAAGCTGAGTAGTCATATGCTTTTGAATATTTCTTGAAAAAATGAAAATAGTATTTGTACAAAACTATTATAAGTATAAAGACATTTTTTTTAAATGTAATGTTAATATATACTAAAGAGTGGACAATTTACCTTCCGACATGCTGATAAAATTATTTTACTTGAATAAAACTTCACTATTGACAGCCACATCTGATAGTAATGTGTGTTTTCATAGGATATTAATGTTTTCATAGAGTATTGATTTGTTTTCCTAAAACAGCATGTGCTTCTATTGGAAAATTTCCAGTAATTTTTTCCAAATCGCATAAGTAGATATACACCCAAACAAAAATTATTTAATAATGTTAAAAAAGAACACAAGAAGATTACCTCTCTCTTAAATAAAAAATTCTTACTGGAGCATTAAACAGTGAACATAGTTTTTTGTATTTCTTGCCTACTCACGCTTTATTTTTTATATCACTTCCATTTGGTCAGTAAATAAGTATCAAGTGCCTAGTTTGTACTAGACAACTAGTTGAACAGTGAAAAATAATTCATCCTGCTTGAGGGAGACACATCATAAACAACACTAGGCAAATTGTTAGAATATACGTGCGCTGGAGAAAAAAGTAGAGAAGGGGGAATGGGGATTGTGATGCTCAAACTTGAGGCAAATTTCAGTATTCTTTGACAAAATCAGAATAGGCCTTACTACTGATATAATAAAGCTAATAAAGGGGAAATTAAGAAAATAGTTAACATGATTAATGTTTTTCTTCTTACAGCTGGAACAGTCAAATGATTTCAGTTCGTGAAGCCAAAGCCATTCCCAGGCCTGATGGTATTGAATGGAGAAATAAATACATCTGTGTAGAAGGTAGCTTTCCCACAGCCACTCCCTATTTCCCGTTCTTTATCATCATGGCACTGAGAGAACTACTTGAATAATTTCACCTAACATTGCTATAAAGTAATAAATTTATGTTCTGAAGTGGTTTATAATTCTTTTAGTTACAAAATTTAAATTTTTCTAAAATAATTTTAAATTCTGTAGTGAGAAATAATAAACATGGATATAGGTGTTTAATCTTTCCACTTGGTAATATTTGAGCAGTTTTTATGCATTGCTCATGTTTGTCGTTGATTGAAACTTAATTTCATGACTTACAGGTGGAAGAAAATACTATTCATGAGATGATTCTTATATTGAAATAAAATGAGTTCTTTTATATATGTTTAAAGTATTGATACTTAATGCAAGCCAGATTTTTATAAATAGAAATTGATTTTACTTTAAAAATTAAATGCTCCAAGATATTCTGTTCTCTAAAATTAATTGATATGTAGTTGAATATTTCTTTGGGCTGGTGGGAAACTGACATTAAGAGGCAAAATTGTTCTCACAGGTGCCAAGTTGGTGACTTTGGTAAATCTTATGGTAAAAAAGAATAAAGCATTGAGATTCAGCATTTGAAGGAAAATGTCAAATGTAGAATATTTTATTCTTGGATTGTATGTAATATCTTAAGAGTTTGTGAATATGAAATTATATCTCCTGCTTTGGTGTTTGGTTTGCTAAATTGCACAGTAGATGTATATTATTTTAGGTACTTTAGGTCTTTTGAGTATTAAAGCTGACTTTTGTGAAGTTATATATGCGTGATCTGATCTGATATTTTGGCATATGGCATTATTCTATTTAGAAAACCAGTACTGTGACAATAAACTCCTTTTAAAGATAGGCTTATTAAGCAATTAAAAAAATAAACAAAAGGAGTTTTTTAAATTCTAGGCCTGCTTAGATTATATGAGCAATCTAAAATTAACCTCTCCATCAAGTTTTCTATTCTTTCGTTCTTTTTCCAGGTTTTTAGCCTCAGTTACCTTTCCTCTTTATCATAGCAACTTTGTTCTCTTTCTCTCTAGTCCTTCTCTTTCATTGTTAAGGCATATAACGCATGTAGATCCCATCGTTGAAAAATACTCTTGAGTTGATCCTACTGGCTCTTCTAAGTACTTTTTGTTCTCTCTTTTTTTTTCAGTGCCAAAGTTCTTCAACTCTAGTAATTTTTACCTACTGCTGGTATATTTCAGCTATCTCATCTCACTCCTAATATCTTTATTTAGCTTCCCTTTCTCACTATTATCTTCAGTTTCCTTGTCTTCTCCATATAAGACATTTTTTGGTCTCTATGTGTGGACTCTTCCTTTTTATCTTGTGGGAGAAGGATGAATGGGGTGGGGGTGATGATGTGGAAGGTAATGTTCTGTTCTCTGAAACTCTTTGGTCTCTTCCTGTCTTCTCTACTTGCTGTCTTGTGTTCCTCTCTCCTTTCACTGCCAAATTTCTCATACAAGTTACTGTCCTCACTGTATCTTTTTCTAAACCATCCACTCACGCCTTAAGTCTCTGCACTGTCTTCCCTCCTCACCAGGATTAAGCCTCTGCTTTCACGGGTATTGACCTTTCTCCTGCTAGACAAATCAGAGGTTTTTAAAATTAAAATTAAATTTAAAATGACCTTTCTATGATATTTGACACTGACCACCTCTCTTGGATATAGTGCTTTATTCTTTTTGATAACTCTTTAATTCTTTAACTTATTTTTATTCCCTTTAAGGATAGGTCCTTGACCCTCTGTAATCCTTCAGAACTCTAACCTACTTTTATGATACAGATTATGCATACTTATGCTGATGACTTCATTTTTAGTTCCCCTCTCACTTGAATTCTTTCTGCCTTACTAGACAGTTCATAGCGATATAAAACTATTTTCTATGTGCATAAATGTAATAAGATATTAGGCTGAACTATATGCAGTTGCTATTTTCTAGGTCCCAAACTGTCAAATGTAGACAATAGCTTATAGTTCAACCAAATAAAAAAACTGAAGTTCTCATTTTAATAATTTCTTGTTTATGTGTGCATTTAACATTGCAGAACCTTTTGATGGAACAAATACTGCCAGAGCTGTGCATGAAAAACAAAAGTTTGACATGATCAAGGATCAATTTTTAAAGGTAAACAGTGCATTAGACTAATCCTTAAAAACATTAGTGGACTAGTGTGCTTTGGAAATGAAAAATTACATATGTAGTAGGACAGAATAGCCCTGGTTTCTATGTTGTAAAGCCATTAATGTGGCACAGTAAGGAGTTTATGACTTGAATTTAGATACACTTTCCCGTCAGAGAGATCTAGCTTTGTTTTCATTCATATGGCTTTCACTTTCATGGAAATAAGCATCGCCACAGTGACATTTTAAGCTCTCAGAATGAGTGATTAAAACCTGATGGACTCCTTTGCCTCCCAAAATATTGGAGAACTTATTGTGGCTTTTAAAGAAAGCTAATGTCAGTTCCATGATTTTTCTTACACGTACCCCACTGTACCAAGGAACTTGAGTACCATTTTATCTTTATTTACTGAATTTTAAAAAATGTGTGTTTGTGTATACACACATACATGTTATACATATAAACTTCAGTCGTATATATATAAACTAATTTATTCCTTAGCTCATTATTCCACAGTATGAACTTATTCATCAGTAATTTTGCTAGGTGTGGTTCCTATCTTCAAGGAATGCCACAGTACATTGTAGAAACACATTGATAGAAATATGTACTGTGAGACATACAGGAGAAATAAATGTCTTATAGAAGAAAAAGATCAGCGAACTGTGAAGATCATTTTAGAGACTTTATTTGGATGATAATTAAAAATGCTAGTATATTATATTACAAGCTGTCTTTCAAATTAGGCCCTCTCAGTTTGACAACCAGAGTAGAAAATTTTAAATGAATGGAGTTCTGCAGGACAAAACAAATATTCAAGAGGGAATATTTTTGTCTGTCAGATTTAATAGAGAATTCAAAAATAGCATTGCCTACATTGCTGTTATTGGCGAGTGAGCTTTCATTTAGAATTGTTTAGTTATAAAACTAATAGTTTTAGTCAATTGAGCAACTGAAGTAGAACAAACTATAAAGATCTGTAGTCACCAGGCAGTGAGCCACATTTCCAGCTTGTGAATAAGAATTTCAGTTTTTCTTTTTTTTCTTACCAGTTCTATTTACTCTTCTTTTCTAGAGGCACATATGAAGTGCTTTATTATGGATTTACTTTCTCCCTCATAACTACTATTAATTGAAAAAGCTTACTAGATGCAAAATAGTCAATCAGATAATTGAAATAACCTTCCCATACCCTCTCAAATTTAAAGGTTTTGTTTTAATTACCTTGTAGCTTGCTATTTTAGATAAAATTATTTAAATCTGTGAATAAATAAATGTTAATATTGTCAGTTGTATCTTTTTGTACCACATGTGCCTATTTCTTTATTAAGGAATTGAAGCCACACAGGTATAGAATTTTTAAATAACATTTTCTTCTCTCATGACAGAAACAATACTTGTACTGTGTTAAAAACTTAGGAGATAAAAACTTGAAGAAAAAAGTCACCCAAAATTGTATCACCCAGACTAGTAACTTTCTTTTCAGTCTTTTGTTCTTCAGATATTTTAGGTTTTAAGAATGATTTTTCTTTCTTTCCCAGTCATGGCACAGATTGAAAAACAAAAGAGATTTGAACAGTATACTACCTTTAAGAGCTGCTATCCTGCAAAGATGACTGGCCTCTATTTCTTAATAAATTCTTCTGAGAAATAAAGAACAATAGTAACATCATAATGCATTTTGTTTATCTCCATTATGGTTTCTTTTTAATTGTTCTTCTTCTTTTCATGTTTTATTTTTAAGAGGACATACTTATATAAAGATTGCATATTTTATTACATTTCCTAATAAAACCCTTTGATTTAAAGATGTATTTTTGAAAATGTTTACATTGATGACTAGTAATATTATGGCATGAATTTTCAGACGATTAGATAAAATATATTTTGGGGAATTATCTGAACAAATAAAAGTTTTTTTATATAACTTCAATTAATTATACCACCTGCTAATACGGAAGAGATGTGTGGAGTTTTGGAAAGGATCTGATTCATACATACTTAAAGTATAACCTACAGAAGATAGTTTGTCGCTTGTCTATTCTAGTAAAATGAAGATTCAAGTCAGTTTCTCAGTTACTTGAAACAAAATGAAATCTTTTATTTCAATGGAATTACTGCAGAGGCATGAAATACTGGACAATTAATTGCCTTACGTCTTCACGTGACTCACCAGGATAGACTAAGGCTTTGGGTAGATGGGTCTATATTAGCATTTCATTAGCACCTCACATGCTTTTGATGTACTCTTGAAATTGCTTTAAATTTTTTGTTGGAACAGCAGTACATTTTGCACTGTAGTAATAGCACTAACTGTATTGTACAGCAGTTAGTGAATTGTTTTAATGAATAATTTCAATGTAGAAATTTTGAAAAGATTAGGTCCCCTGTGCTTTATGATAGCTTGGTGCAATATGCACTTTAGCTTTACTTTCCGTTTTCATGCTTTTATTTTCCCTGTGACGTGAAGCAACAGAAACTGAAAGATCAAAGTTGAAATTATAACCCATTGATAGTATCAGATTTTTTTCCTGTGTACAAGTACAGGATTGTATTCTAAACTGGAATTTTTAGGCAGTAAGCCACTATAAAATGTTTTAGGGTAAGACATAAAATTATTATAAATAAAAGCTGTTTGGAAAGATACCTTTTTTAGCGTTTTTTTTCCACATGAAGAAGTAGTGGTGGCTGCTGAAAAATCTACAGTGTTTATTAAGATTGTTTGGGGGTTATGTAAATATTTGTAAATTGGTCAGTGTCTGTACATTTAAATATGAAAAGTAATCTTGGAAACCGTTTTAACTTTTTCAAAAGGACTGTGTACAATTTCTTTTAGACCTGCTGCAGCACAGTTTGTACCTCTAATGTATTTGGGTTTTTTTTGCAGATCAATTCAAATGCTAAGACTTTTGCTTATCTTTGACTTATAAAAGGTGCATATTTTCATTTTCTTTTAAGTTTAAATTTTTGTATGATGTCAAATGGAATAAAGTTTATATATGGAAATTGTTGATGTGGTGTTTTTTTGTTTTTTTTCTGTGAAAGTCTTTTGAGATGAGATTGAGGCTGTAGTTATCTAGAACCGAACTGAATCCAGTTATTATGCTTGATTATTTAGATTATACAGAGAATCTGGGAATCATGTTTATTCGTCATTAGGCCAATTAACAACATCAGCAACAACATCTCTGGCAGTATATTAGGAATGAAGCTTTCCACGTAGATGAATTTTTTAGATTACTGATGTGCAACACTTTTGAAGCAATTAAGCTTTATATGTTCCTTTCCTTGGAAATTTCCAGAAATGTATTATATACTGTGCGACTCTTCTTTATCAGAATGTATTAAGTACAATTAGTATTTTAGTGATGAATCCAGGTAATCATTATAAACAATAAATGATAGTCATAGTACTCTGTAGTAATGCTGTGCAGCTCTGAGGGATGGCTGAGCTGTGTGTGACATTTCCTAACAAAGCGCCAGAATTTACCATGGTGTGGACTCCTTCACTGCCACTGTTTTCTCAGCCTTCAATCACCACCTCCCCCCCCCCCCCACACACACACACTGGTCTTACTACTGCTGCTTTTCAGCTGTTTTACTGTAACAAGTAGATCAATCAACAAGTTAATAAAGTTACACCCAATTCAAAATCAATAGACTGAGGCTTAAGATTATGTACCTGGTGACAGCCAAATGTCAGAAAATTGGGCCATTGATATATGAGAGAGCTTTTTAGACTTTTAAATTATTTTCAGTATGAATTACTTAGTCCTGTGAATAATACATTTTTTAATTTTCTATTTGTATTGATTTGGCCATTTCTATATATTTGCATGTCTTGAGAGTAGTATCAGAAAGTTAAAAATGTGCAAAGTTCTAAATTTTGAATTGGTTTGAACTAGGATCTTTGCAAGTAAATCTTGGTTACTTTAGAGTTTCCAAGAAATTTTGAGTTAAATGGAAGGAATATACAATGGCTACCTCTAGTTTTGATTAGTGTTTAACAGATTCCCTTAGCTACTGTTGAATTCTTTTTGTCCTGGGTGAGCAGTCATTTGGGATTAATGGAAAAGCTTCGCTTGTGTTAAGAGAAAAAATACTGCTGATATTAAGGCTGGTTAAGTGAATCCTGGAAGGCTAGACTCCTCTATCTTCCCTTGTCATGCACACTAGCTAATGCTTCTGTCCTGTAGCTGCAGTGCCTGCAGTTCTTTGCCCACGCACCTAATGCATGCATACAAGCTAGTGTAACATGAACTTGCTAACTTAACTTACATTCATCATACGCGTATTTAATAACTCTGAATAGAGTTTGCTGTATAATTAAAAATAAATGTTAGCTAGCCATAAAATCCTCATGAAAAAAAGATTAATTTTATGCATTGTAAAGGTATCGCTACCTGTTATACATACTCAACAGGTCTGGTCCTGTAAGTTTGCCAAATACTGATTAAGCACCTACTATGTGCTAAGTACTTTGCTAGCTTCTGGGCTTGTAAGAGATGGGGATGGTGGAACTGAGAAGAGTAAGAACTACAAAGTCTACTGAGAGAAAGACAAACAATTTGAATATATGATAATGTAGGAACCTGGAAGAGGGGTATTGAGCTTAAGCTGGGATTTCAGAAAAAGGTGATGATCCTGAATGTTGAGTAACCGGTAAATAAAGGTGGGAGAAGCTTTGCAGGCAAGAGGAACTGAGTAAATAAAGGTACAGTGGTGTGACATTATAAATGTTGGGAACCCCTGACTTCTACTCAGTATTTATCGTTCTGAGGTGAGGCTTTAGTCCTTGAGCAGGGGGAAGCCATTGAGGGGTTTTAAGTATGGTCATGACATCATCCAACCAAAGGTCTGGGGATCTTTGGGCTGAGTTTCGGACAAAATTTAGCCTTTGGCCAATGTGGGGATAAATTATTCCTCTTCAATTTTTAAGATTAGTGGATATAAAAATTTCCTGACTGTAACAATCCAGGGGCCACTGAGGAAGAGAATACACAATTTATTGATTTGCAAATGTAAAGGGAGCCAATGCTCAACAGTGGTTCAGAACCGGGCTTTTGAAATGGCAGACCCAGCCTTGTTTCCCACTGGGTCACTTGATTAGCCACCAGACCTTGAGCAAACTAGCTACCCAAGCTCTTTTGAGCCTCAGTTTTCTCATCCATAAAACCAGTATTGCAGTTAACTTACCACAGCAGATTTGGGGGGAAGGATAATGAAATTGAGACCGTTAGCTGAGTGCCTGAACTAGTAAATTCTGTGCTCACTTAGGAGTAATTTGGGATAAAGGGTCCATCAAGTAGCGTGGCTGGAAAAAAGCCTACCAAACCCACTCTAGAGGAAAGAGGCAGGGCTGGGTGCCTGTCTTCCTTTCAATTCCCCGGGGCAGCCGGACGGAGCCTGCGGCCCTAGGAGTGGTGGGTGATCTCCAGTTGCCCCAAAGGCCCGCCAGAGATCTGTCTAAACGGGCGGGGATGGCTCGGGGGGAGTTGGCAGGCGCGCAGGGAAGAGTTGAAGCTGAGCCCGGGCGAAACTTTTTGACGCCTTCTATTTAAAGTCGCGGGGCTCGTCCCCGGGCCGGGAACTCGAGCCGCCCCGCCGAGGCCGGAGGCGCAGTCAGAGGGAGAACACCAGGCGCGGCGCGGGCGGCTCCGGCTCAGCTCCGGCCCCGGAAAGACGCGATGGCGAGCAGCGACAGCAACTACGCCGCGGAGAGCTTTCTCGGCTCGGACGGGGACGAGGAGGCGACCCACGGGCTGGAGACGGAGGAGGAGTCAGAGGGCGAGGACGATGAGACGGCCACGGAGTCGGAGGAGGAGCCGGACGCCAGGTAGCGGGTCCCCTCTCAGGCCCGCAGCCCGAGCGCGCGCCCTGGGGCCTGGAAATGCGGCAGGTGCTTCGCAGGGCAACTGCGCTGTCTTCCTTTGTCTCATCTTTGTAGGCGCTAGAGTTCATTTCCCTCGAGCTAGGCACTTTCTCTCGTGGGGCGCTGCCTTGGAATGAACTTGAAGGGGAAGGTGCCTCGAGTTAGCTGGAGTGACAGCCCCACCTGCAGCAGCCAAGTTCACCCCCCTCCCCACGTCCTCCTGCACGGCCTCCTCCCTGCCCTCCCAGCCCCTAGTGACTTGCTGCTTTTGTTTATTCCGGGGAATTTACTTCGAGTCTTGCCTAACTGCAAAAATGTGCTGAAACGCTGGCTTTTGGTCCAAGACATCGGAACAATCTCAAAAGCCTGAGCTAGAGGAGAAGGGTTGGGGGTGGAGGTGATGGAGGCTGCCCTGGAATCTTCCAATGACTGGAGGAGGTCTCTTCGATGGCTCGATGGCTCCTACGGGGCTAGGTTGCTATAAGGGGACTTCATTTTGGCGCAAAGGACCATAAATTCTTTGGAGAAAAGCATGAGTTTCAGTAACCCCTGTTCTAAAAATCCTGCTGCTTTTTTTTTTTTTCATGACCCCAAATATCAACATTTCAATGAATGTGAACGCAGTTAGGAAATACTATATGAAGTGGGTCTCCCTCCAGTTGGCTGTCCCTCCCTCCCTTTCTTCATGGAGGCCCTAAAATGAGAATAGTAGCCTCTTCTCCTCTCTGTTTGGCTTTGTTTCTACTTTTCACTTGTTCCTTTTGAGTATGGGTTTTGTTTTGTTGTTATTTATTTGTTTTTAGGGGTTTTTTTAGTATAGATTTTTGTTGTTGTGTCATTGGTTATTGATGTCCCTTCCTAAGTCTATTAATATGAGTAGAAAGGTTTTGTAGGTGACACATGGCTGTGCAGCATTGCAGAATGCCCATCTTACCCAACGTTAAAAGTGCTACCCAACCAAAGCCAGCAGAGCTGAAATTGAAATAGGCCACAAAGTGGCAGTGATTAGGGTGAATGGTCAGTCAGATGAGAAGTCTGGAATATCCATCACATATTTACCAAGCAGCTACCAGGTGGGAAGCAATCCCAGTCGCTGTTCTCAAGGACTTGATGGAACAAGTTAGATAACCATGTGTGGAGTATGAGACTATGTACTAAATAAGTGAGAGGGCCGGGAGGACAGACCCTGCCTACAGTGGAAGGTCAGCAGAGAGTATGTAGATTTGTGAGTGCTTTGAGAAGAAGTGGGCATGACCTGGGCCTTACAGAATGGAAAAGCAGAAGAGAAGGCACCTGTGGGAAATGGAACAAGGGGGAGGGATCTGGGATTCCTGGGCAGTATTGAGAAGGGGAAATTTGTCAATTCCAGACTTCATAACCTTTTTCCCTGAATGGTGTCTGACATCCTCATATCCTTGCCCAACCAAAATCGACCCCTTAGAGAATCTGAAAACTCATTGACTCTAACATGTGAACAGCTGACAGTGCAGTGCCCTTTGACAAAGATCAAGATCTTCAGGTAAAGATAGAATTTATCTCCATAAACTTTAGCCTGCTCTGACTACAGATGGTGAGGTGGACCCCAGAATGAACAGAGTGGAACGAAACAGGGAATAGGTAGGTGGTGATGGTCGAGGCCTTGAAAACCATCACAAGTTTTAAGAAATTGAATTTGATGACATTGGTAACAAGAAATCAGTAAACTGAACAGGATTTAGAAGAACAGAGTGATGTTATTGAAAAATTAGACTGACGGGCAGATTGGAAAGTTGGGTTTGGGGCGGGCTCAGATCAGAGTGGCAGCAGCAGAGAGACAGAAAGGCGGTGTCTGGGGACTGACCCACAATGGGGGCAAGGGGAGCAGGGGTGGTAGCTGTTGCTAAAGGTTGGGAGAAAGTGGGGAGGAACTCTAGGGCGAACTGGGAGTCCTTGAATTTCTCCTCCTTCGGTGTCAGAAATCAAGCCATTTTATTGTGTGTGAGTTTATAAATATAGCCTCAAGTTCTTTTTAATTCTGAGACTAGAGGTAAGAACTTGGAATATTCTCAATGGAAGGGAGGTAAAAATGATGCCCTCTCGGCTCTTCCACTAAAGTTTTATGATTAAAAGAGGGGCCTCTTACTCTGTGCCCATCGTGCTGCTAAGTGTTTACAAATGTTTTCTGGTTTTAAACCCTATCAGTAATATTATGAAGTGACTGTCCAGTTATAGGAGAGGAAACTGAGGCTTTATGTAATTTACTGAGACTGTAAGTCAAGTACATGTTATGAATTATGATGTGGGCCTGGGTCTGTCTACTTCAAGCCACTGCTAGACTTTCACTGCCTCCCTTCTTTACTGTAAGTGCAACTTGAATGACTCCAACTAGTTTCTACGTTATTACAGGACAAGGAAAGACTTCATCCCTTTGAATACTAGTGGGAGTTTTTCCCCTTCTTGAGTGGAAAAGTTGTCTCTGCATTTTCTCAGAGGTCAGAACCATTCTCAGAAGCTGAATTACAAACTGATTTTTTTCAAAAATTGGGAGACACATAAAAGTAAATAAATAGAAATAGCCTAAGTAATAATAACAGGATTAATTATTGCATTTATTTGATGTGATATTATTAAGATATTATTAAAATGCTATTTATGAAGATTTCTAACAATATGGAAAATGCATATATTGCATTTGAAAAAAATTTATTGTATACATTAGAATGATCTCACTATAAAATAAAATATGTATTGGAAAAAGCTTCAAAGGGTAATAAAGGTTAACATAATAAATAACATAAGCTTAAGGAAGGTTAATAGTGGTTGTCTCTGAGTGATGGGATAATAGTTGACTAAAATTTTTTCTCTATATCTATTTTTCAGTTTTTCTATAATGAACAGGTAATGCAATTATCAGAAAAGATAAAATTTATATTTAAAATTCAAAAGGCACAAAGTGTAATCTGCTTGTAAATCATTTTCACCCTTTCAGGAATAATATATATGAGAATTATCTATAGCCACCCTTCTGAATCAAATGAAAAAAACTCTTTAATTATAAAAATGCTTTTCGTGTGCAGGAAAGCTCACCATTACACATGCCAATACCTACATTGGACCAGAGAACTACCTTTCTGACGTGTCCTTCAGTAATGTGACTGTGGTACGTGGTACAAAGAGCCCTGAGTGTGACTCCTACTAGCCACTCGCTGTGTCATGGGCAAACTCCCTATCTTCTCTGTGCCCCAGTTTTCTCATCTGTAAAATGGTAGTAATAATTCCTAATTCATGAGGTTGTCGCAGGATTAAGTGAACTCTGTGAATGTGTGTAAGCGTGCTTGGCCTTTAATAGATTCTCAGTAAGTTTTCATTTCTTGCATCCCTTCTGATGAACCATTGGCAGCAAAGCTTTGCCTTCTGCCCACCATTCATCAGTGAAGGGAGAGGGATGGACTCAGTTTTCAATGTGAGTAATGATCCCATTCCACTTTAGCTTCCCCTATATTTATCATTCACTAAACCTTCATGGATTGCCTATTTTTATTTTTAATTTTATTTTATTAAATTTATTGGGGTGACAATTGTTAGTAAAATTACATAGATTTCAGGTGTACAATTTTGTATTACATCATCTATAAATCCCATTGTGTGTTCACCACCCAGAGTCAGTTCTCCTTCCATCACCATATATTCGATCCCCCTTACCCTCATCTCCCACCCCCCACCCCCCACCCCCCTTACCCTCTGGCAACCACCAAACCATTGTCTGTGTCTATGAGTTTCTGTTTCTCATTTGTTTGTCTTGTTCTTTTGTTGCTTTTGGTTTATATACCACATATCAGTGAAATCACATGGTTCTCTGCTTTTTCTGTCTGACTTATTTCGCTCAGCATTACACTCTCAAGAATGGATTGCCTATTAATTGTCAGGGACTACGTATGTATGCCAGGTGCTTGGGAATACAAAAATTACTCGGAATCCATTACTGTCTTCAAGGTGTTCACATTCTAAGTGGGGAAACAGAAAAACATATTTATGTCATTATCTGTTATGAGGTTTGAGGAAGAAAGGTTTGTATGAAGCACCTCAACATAGGGAGAAGAAAGTCCTGGGATCCATCCTGCGTGGAAGGATTAGCGAAGGTTTCATCAGGGGCCTTTGGAGCAGGGTCTGCAATCGTAATGAAGTACCCAGAGGGCTCGTGGTTTGTGAATATCAGAAAAATATTTTTGAGTCACTGAAACTTTGTATAGAAGTTGTATGTAAAAAGCAGCTCTATAAAACCCAGTGATTTTAGAGCTAGGTGAGGATTTAGAAACATCTTGTCCCAACCAATCCTTTTACAGATTCAGAAACTGAGTATCAGGGGACTTGTTCTAAGTCACACAACTTCCTAGTGGTAGAATTAGGACTAGATCCAGGTGTCTGGATTCCAATCTCATGTTTGCTCATTTATTCATTCAACAAATATTTATTGAACTCCTACTATGTTCCAGGCGCTTTCTAGGCACAAAGGATACAGCAGTGAACAAAGGGAACAAAGTCTCTGTCCTCCTGGGAATGAAATGACTTTCCGGTTTGGGTTGGCAAACAAATTTGTAATATGTCAGGTGGCAATAAGTGATATGAGGACAAATATAGCAGGATAAAGGTTATGCTGTTTGGTAGTGAAGGAAGTCTCTGTGATGGGTAACATTTGAGCAGAGACTGAAGGAATGAGGGTTCTAGGCAAAGGGTAGAGCTGGCACGAGGGCACTGAGGCAGGAAAGTTGTGGCTTGTTTGATGAACACATGGTCAGGTTGATGGAGCAAAGTAAACGGGGAAGTGGTGGGAGGTGAGTCTAAGAGGTAGTTGAGTTGCAGATCACGTAGGGCTTAGTAGGGCATGGTAAGTATTTCAAATTTTATTCTGAATAAAATAGGAAGCTGTGTTCTATCTACCATATCACTCAAGGTTTAAAAAATGGAAAAACAAAACATGATTGCAGTATTCCCTTAAACAGTAATCACCTCTGCATTCATATATTCATTGAACTAATATTTATTGAACACCTACTATGTTCCAAGCACTGTGCTAAATGTTTCAAACTCATGGTCTTCTATATGGAGGGAGATATGTAAATAGACACTCAGTATTTTTTTTTGGTTTGTTTTTCTGACTGTAGCCCAATGGAGCCTGACACTTTTAAACTTTCCCATAGATCACTTAGGAAATTTTCAGTAGTTTTGTTTTGGATCATTTTCTGTTGGTCAATTTTAATTTCTGTATTTAAGCACAAAGGATTTTTGCCACAGCAGTACCCAGAACTTAAAAATAACCTTGAATTATAGCTTTGCAAGTGCTTGTACAAAACAGGTCTGTCTAAGCTGATAGAATGAAAATTATTGGTAACATTTACATTTAACTAATCCTTGTAGGAAACCTTTTGGAAGGTTAAGAGAGTTTGTAAATGGTTTTGTTATCAGAACGGAGCACTCTGTTTCCATCTATTTATATGTCTCCCACTGCTGTGCTTACTAGGTGTTTTGACAAGTGTGTTATTTGAGCCAGTCCTCTTTTAAGGTCAGTAGAAAGAGCTGAGATGGGAGTGGTGACTGCTCAGAATGCCAGAGACTGAGGGAGGAGAGAGGATAAAACAGAGGCACTTGTAGCCAGAAATTGAGGAGCTATTTAAGTGTTGGCTGCATGGGTATTATATGCCCTTGGTAAGACTTTGACTAACATAGGGGAATACAGCAAGAGTTGGAATTATTTTTTTTCCTTAAAACAGTAAACCTACTAAAAATGTAGGACATACTGACTGATAAAATTTTGCAAAAAAAAAAAAAAGTGTCTTCTATTCCTCGGATAGTCTGAACCTATGCTTAATGAATACTTTGACTCAATTCAGACAATATAACTAAATCCCTTCCTACCAAGGAAACTTAGAGAATCAGGTGTAAGAGACTAGATGTGATTTGTATTTGAAATAGAAATCTTTGGTTTAGTCCAGCATCCAATAGAAATAAAATGTGAGCCACATATGTAATTTTCAATTTTCTAATAGCCACATTTAAAAAAGAGGTGAAATTAATTTTACTAATACATTTTATTTATCCCAATATCCAAAGTATCATTTCAACATGGAATCAATATAAAAATTATTCATGGGATATTTTATATTTTGCTGTGGTAAATATGAAACTTAATGTGTGTTTTACATTTCTAGCCTATCTCAATTTTCCCATCTAGCTACATTTCAAATTCTCAGTCGCCACATGTGTGGCTGGTGGTTACCGTATTGGATAGTGCAGGCTTGCTAACATCTAGCAATGCTTTGGCTTCACTGGACCCCACAGAGCTGCTCCACTGATAATGAGTTCTGCGCGCTCGGTCCTGTGCTAGGCACCAGGCACATAAAGGTGATTGGATGTCACAGCTGCTTCTCTCAAAGAGCTCACAGTCTGGTGAGGGGAAGCAGTTGCCTCGAACACAATGTCATAAGCACTACACTAAGCATATTAACAAAAGAATAGAGAAAAGACATATATTCTTCTTAAAATAAGGTTTCGGTTTTGCAGAGGCGGTAGGTACTACAGCTGGGCAGGAAGATGTTCCAGGCACAACATGAGGGTAGATACTCCTTTAGTTCCTGGTTCCGGCTCATGTGCTGCTAGTTGCTGCTCTAAGTTTGCTTTTTGTCATCCAAAATCACTCAGGATTTCCAGGACTGGGATAAGTGGATGGCATGAATAAATGAACAAATGAATGGGCAAGTGAATGTCAAGTCATCCATACTCTTGCAAGAAGCAAATTTAGTTAAAATGTTGAACCTGTTAGATTAGGTAGAATTTTGTTGGTTGTTGACCATTCATTTATGAGGGATTAACAAAGTCCGGTGACTCTGGAGACAGTAGCTTGGAGGGGACAGTGATAAGTACTGAGGGATTGTTCAGATAGGATGTCTGCAGTCATGATTCCCACCTTCTGTGACTTGTTGGAAAATCTCTCCTAGACTGACCTTTGAGCCAGATCATAGATGGAAGGATAAGTATAGGCTTTGCTTTTTGCCCAGAGAAAAGTCCTGTTAGGCAACTGGAGCATATTCAGTTCAAAATTCCACATCCTAATCTGATAAAGTCCAAGGTATGTGGGAAGATTAATTCTCCCAAACTCTGAATACTCAAAGCCATCTCATGGAGCCATTGCTATGTTTTCTTAGTTTAGGTATGGTTCTCTTTAAGAGAAAATCTACGTGCTAACCAGAAATGTACATTCACCACCAATTTCCTCTTAATGGCTGATTTCACTAGGGCATTGGAAATTGTTGATTTGTAAATAAAATTAATTTCCTCCTGTTATGAATTTGTTAAATTAACACTTGGTAAGTGGAGCATAGGATGCTGGATGGTGAGCCCCAGTTCAACAGAAGACCACAAGAGAAATTGCAATAGAGAAGTTTATTACTTGCAGGTCCTAAAGGCAGTCAGTACACGGCTTACCTCCGGTAGGCAAGGCAGAGTCCTGGCAGACAGAGTGGCTGGACCAGGGACACGTGCTTTTATTGGGGGCCATGCAATCAGTGCTTTGGAGTTCCCAGGCTAAGGCTGGATCGGTCAATTCAAAGGAAAATAAGCAGAGTTTTGGTAAGCTCCACAGGGGTCTTACCTAAGCGGCACACCGGGTGGAGGAGACTGTTGATCACAAGGACCGTTAGGGAAGTCACATCAGGAACTTTCATTTGCTTGTGACTCTTCAGTTATCTCGGGCATACGCTTGCATGACAGGGCGAGTGTCAGTTTGCCAAACAACATGGATGCGGATACGGCAGTACCTGGAGTAGCTTTGCAAAACTCACAGCACCTCCAATTTCAGAAATACATCTACTCTAAGAAAAGAGGTTCATTCATTCAACAAATATTTATCGAGGGCTTACTGCGTACGATGCAACATAGATGTGGAGTGAGTGAACAAAACAGAGGTCCTAGTATTTAGAGTTTGGTATCTGAAGAGGGCAGACATTAAACAAATAATCTCACAAGTAATGAGTAGTTGAAACAAATGCATTGGCGGCATGAATCGGACCTGGGGAGTTCAGGGAGGGGTCTACTAAGGACCCTGACCCTTCAAGTCCCTGAGGCTTCCTTGCTCATTCCCCTGGGAGTTTTCTGTCAGTCTCCAGGTCTGTCTTGCTTGCACTTCTCCATTTGCCTACAGCAAAAGTTTCGCTGTCCTGCGGTCGGGCAGGAAAGCCTGGCTGCCGATGACACTTATCCTAGAAGGGACCACAACATCCATCTCCCTGATCCACTTATGTTTCTGATGAGTGAACACAGACCAGAGAAAGGAAGGGAAACCAACACTTAAGGAATAGCTAGTCTATTTCAAGCACTGTCACTTGTTATTTTGAATAATTTTCACAATAGCTCTATGTTACAGACTTTGTTTTCATCTCTGTGTTATGGGAAAAACAATAGAGGCTTAGCAATCTTCAGTCATTACCTAATGTCACACAGCTAGTGAGGATGCTAGTCTAATGGCAGAGCCAGGCTGGAACACTCACGTTCCTTGCTTATCTCAAGATTATATGCAAACACACACAGTATATACACATCTGGTCTTTATTAGCCAGTGTCTTTCTTTTTTTTAAATTTGAGTCTAAATTTACTTTTAAAAAATATTGTTTTCAATTTACTTTTAATTTTAAAAGCAAAGCATAAAGGAAAACCTACGTAGTAGCCAATCCTGTCAGCACCTTAGTTATATTAAGTTACCTAATGTGTAATAGGGAGAGGACAGCTTATGTTTAAAAATAGACATTAGGCAATCCAATGTGATTAATCTTCATAAGGTCAAACGTAGCAACACCAAAATAACTTCTCTGCGTGCTCCATGGATCATATGATAACTGTTCAATAGGAATTTAACATGATATCTATAAAATTCAGATCCGGCATTTAAAAAGCAGAATTTGTATTGGATTTGGCATAGTACACTTTGAAGTTTTCATATCTAGTTTTTTTGTGTGTTTTTTTCCCCAAGAGCGAATGAGGAGAAGAGAGCAAGACAATGGTCTTTTTCTCTTCTTAGAGTTTTGGGATCCCCAACAAGGGCTTTATTAAATCCCCTCTTCATCCAGCACCATTTTGGGCATAAAGCAGGCTACAGTATGAAAACACTTGATGGATTGGAAAGACCTGGATTATCATCGTGGCTCTGTCACTTACTAGCTGTGTGACTTGGGGCAAAACACTTAACCTCTCTGCATCTTTACTACAGCTTTCAAGGCCCTGCCTGACTGCTTGCCTCTCTCAGCCCGTCTCATACCATCTTACTGTGTTCACTACATTCCATGCCATGCTGGCCTCTTCCTGAACCTCCCTCGTGCTAAGCCTGTTCCTTTGCACGTGCTGTTTTCTCTCCCTGGAGCACTTCTTCTCCAAATCCACTCTTCGGGTTTTAGAGTAAATGTCACTTTCCTAAAGAGACTTTCCTCAACCACCCTGCCTAAGGGGCACTATCACATTACTCCCTATTTCACACTCTCTTCATAGCATCTATCACTATCTGAAGTGGCATCTTCTGTTTATTTATTCTTTATTGCCACCACTAGAGAGAAAGCTCCATGAGGGCAGGGGCCTTGCTTCTCCGCTGCATCTACGGCACTGAGAATATAGTGTCTGGCACACAGTAGGTGCTTAGGAAATGGTTGTTCGTTGCATGAATAAGTGGTTGCATTTCACCACAAAACTTTTCATCCCAGGATCTCAGGTTTCCTTGTGTCAGGTCTGCACCACTGAGATCATCACTCTTGTTTGTAGATGGCAAAACAAGGGCACGGAGAATGAGAACCGAGAAGTGGTCTTTGAGTTTGGCAAAGTGCAAGTCAGTAGAGAGAGATTAATGACATAGAAAACGCAAACACCTTTGAGAATGTTAGTAGTTTAAAAGTACCAGGATCTGCTCTAGATTGGATTCCCTTTTGAAAAAAATCCCTTCAAATACAGCATCTAAGATACCCTCCTGAAAAGAGGGAGAAGAGGGCACCAGAAAGGGAAGAGTGGGGCTTGAAGAGGAGTAAAGGGGGCACGAAAAGCAGACTGGCATTACAGTTGTGCTCAGTCTGCCCTGCTCAGAAGACTGAGCGAAGGGTATTACCTAGAAAACTGAAGGAAACAACTATTACCAAACCCTCGGCCTCAGATCTCTAATTACTCTGGGAGGGAGTGATATTCTTATTTCCCCGATTCAAAGTTAACAGTGTTGACATATGAACTAAAATTGTGTGATAAACAAATGTGTAGTTAAATTGGCTAACAGAATTAAGACTCTATTTCATTTACATACTTGACCCTTCGGAAGGAAATCCTAGCAGAGGCCCTGATACCATCCTAGTGATGTAGGATGTTGTTTAGTGAATGCCAGGTTCATAGTCTCGAGGAGCCGAAGAATGGATACACGGACCAGGGAGAGGCAAAGAGTTGCACAGGAAGATAGTTTATTATAGCAAGCAAAGAGTTACAGCTCCCAAGTGGGAGGGGTACCCGAAGCCAGGATGCCCACTAGCTAAGGCAAAAGCTTGTGTTTATGTACCTTTATTTCTACCTGGGGAGGGGGGATGTGGAATGTGGGTGCCTATGGATACAATGTTTACCAGACTAGCTCTTCTGCTCAGCTTGGGGGATACCATTGAAACAAACCCATTTGCCCCCGAGTATGATTGATGATATTTTTGTCCTGGTACAGTTGTCCTGTGTCCTGTTTTTGTTCTGTTTTTGCTCAGTCTACCAAGGAGTCTCTAACTGCCTGATGTCATACTAACTAACCTGTCTCAATCCCCCCTCTGAAGACGAAACCCTAACTGCCGTTAGCGCATGGGGGGACCGCTCTGGCTGCTGCAGGCTGAGGAGGGGCGTAGAGAGACCTGCAGCTAGGGCTTGTCCAGAGGTCTGTCTAAGGGACCCCGGTAGATGAGCGACTGTGGATGGGGGCAGTGTTGTCTCCCAGGCCATCGTAGCCGCCCGAGGCCTGGTCTGCAAGCCGAGATACACTGTAGGCAACAGCATGAAGTAATTTCTATAATAATGAATAAAAGAAAAATTAGAAAAACTTCTTTAAGTCCCGTCAAGCTAGGAAGCCAGGAGGTAAGGAAGGATAGATCTACGCCAAAAAATCCTGTCTGCTGTTGAATGTTGGGAACTATGTTATGAATTTGTTGAACTTTATCCTAATTGGCTGAGAATTATCAGGACGATTAAGACAGCATAGTCTTTTAAAATGTTCACATCCTTGATTATGTTTGAGGAGTAGGTAGTCTGTGGCAGGTCTGTTTTCGAGAACTGCTTCTCTGACCTGTCCTAACTCTTGTTTTATTGTAAGTTTGGTTGCCTCGGGGACCAGAAGAGCAGCTGCTGCTACTGCCCGAAGGCCAGCTGGCCAGCTGAGCACCACAAGGTCCAGTTCCCTACTTAGATAGCCCACTGGTTGTTGTGAGGGTCTCTGTGTTCGGACTCCTAAAGCCATTCCTTTTCTCTCTGTTACATATAAATGAAAGGATTTTTATGTGGGCAAACTTAAAGCTGGGAGCTTAAAAGAGCCTGTTTTAAAAGGCTGAAAACCTGTTCTGCCTCTGGACGCCAAAGTAACAGGTGGGTATTTACAGTCTGAGTGTCTTTAATCAAGTGATAGAGAGGACGGGCCATTTCTCCGTATCCCGGGATCCGTAGGCGGCAGCAGTCGGTGATACCTAGGAAGCCCCTTAGTTGTTTAAAGCCCCTTAGGTTTAGATAGAGGATACGTGGAGATGGGACGGATCCTGTCCTGTCCCAGGGCCCTAGTCCCTTC
The DNA here is from genome assembly GCF_057876585.1 of Rhinolophus sinicus. NCBI lineage: Eukaryota > Metazoa > Chordata > Mammalia > Chiroptera > Rhinolophidae > Rhinolophus > Rhinolophus sinicus. The sequence goes on from NC_142503.1 coordinate 51,325,090, forward strand.
GGATATGATTAGCCCAAGGTATTTGACAGAAGTCTGACATATCTGGGCCTTGGCCTTAGAAATCTTGTAGCCCTTAGAGGCCAAAAAATTTAGAAGAGCAGTGGTGCCTCGGCTGACGAGGTCTGGTCCTTAGAGAGCGCCTGTCCAAAGAGGTGTGGACTGTCTCTAAACCCTTGAGGAAGCTGTGAAGTCCAGGGGAACAGTGAAGTCTGGCTTCCAGGGTCCTCCAAGGCAAAGAGATACCATGAGTCAGGATGTACGGGTATGCAGAAGAAGGCATCTTTTAAGACTAAAACTGAACCATCTGGCAGTCTCAGATATTTGGGCTAAGAGCGTGTCAGGATTTGGGACTATAGGGTGTAGAGAAATAACTGCCTCGTTGACGCCTCAGAGGTCTTGAACTAATCTCCATTCTCCATTGGATTTTGGAATTCCTAAGACAGGGGCATTGCAAGGGCTACTGCATTCTCTAAGAAGGCCCTGTTGTTTGCGATTGTTAATGATTGGTATTACTCCTTCCAGTGCCTCAGGTTTTAGAGGGCATTGCCTCCGGCAAGGAAATAGAGTGGGGTCCCTAAGATGGATGTGTAGTGGTGTGGCTGTTAAGGCACGACCAACTACCCTGTGTGGCCCAAACGTCAGGGTTGATGTTGGTTCTATTACCAGGAGGCAGCTAGGAGGACTTTCAGACACTAAGAGAACCACAGTTCCCATCTCAGTCATAATGTCCCTTCCCAATAGTGGAGTAGGGCTTCCTGGCATAATCAAGAAAGAATTGGAGAACATTAGGTCACCCCATATGCAGCTGAGAGAAATATTTAGTACTTGGCTTGCCTGTTACTCTGCTGATAGTAACATATGATTGGAGAGGGTCCCTGGGTTGGAGAGGAGGACGGAGAAAGTGACTCCTGTGTCTAAAAGGAAATCAATGGATTTTCCTTTCACTTCTAGGGTTACCCGGGGCTCAGGAGTCCCGATAGTGAAATGGGACGAGGGAGCCATTGGTAGAAGCCGTGGGCCCCATCAGTCCCGAGCAGGGGTCCGGCTGGCGAGGCTGGCCCCAGGGGTGGAGACCTCCAGGGACAGTCTGACTTCCAGTGATCCCCTTGGCAAATGGGACAGGGCTGTGGAGGTCTCCCAGTCGGCTCTAGTTGCCATGGACACTCCCTTCGCCAGTGGCCAGACTGTCCACAACGATGGTATTCGGACTTTCCTTGGGTAACCTGTTGAGCTGTGGTTTGTTTGACAGCCACTAACACCTCTGCCTTTTTTCTTATTCTCCTTTTCTTGTCCTGGGCTTCCTCCTGGTCCCGATTATAAAAGACAATGTTGGCTACCCTGAGAAACTGATCCAAAGTGCCTTCGGGACCAATGGCCAATTTCTGTAATTTGCTGTGGATATCTGGGGCACCCTGAGTTATAAATTTATCCTTTAGAAGGATTTCTGCTTCTGGCCTAATAGGAGTGTACTTGATTAGGGCTTCCCTGAGTCTCTCTAAAAAGGCTGAGGGATTTTCTTCCGAATTCTGGCTAATGGTAGATAGTTTTGAATAATTGATGGGCTGAGTCCTCGTTCTCCTCAGACCCTCTAAAATGCATGCAGGAAAGTGTTCTCTCTGCCAATTTCCCATGGCTGTATCGGGATCCCACTGTGGATCTGTAGCAGGTACTGCTCACTTTCCTGTGGGAAAGGCTCCTGTAGAGTGGGGTCTCGTTCTGTTTGTTCATCGTGATATGTTAGCAACTGATCATCTCCAAATTTTTTGGCTGCTTGTAAAGCTGCCTGCTTTTCAGAGTTAGTGAGAGTCTGATTTAAAAGTAACATAACATCCTTCCAAGAAAGGTCAAAGACCTGGGTTAGGTTCTGGAAGGCTTTTATGTATTTGTCAGGGTCATTTGAAAACTTCCCTAGGTCCCCCTTTATTTGTCTGAGATCCTGTAGGGAGAAAGGGACTTGAACCTTGACAGGCCCAAATTCTCCTGGCATCTCCTGTACGGGAAGGAGAGTTGTTCTTAATTGGGAGCGCCTTCGTGCAGGAGGTCCTGGATATGGAGGGCAACGAGACGGAGCGGGGGTGGGAGCCGGCTCAGGAGGAAGAGTAGGGTGTAGAGCTTTGGGGTGATCCTTTTACTGGGTGTTTATTAAGGGGACCTCCCCAGGAGAGGGGGTTCCTTTGGAGGAGTCCCTTTAGGAGGGGTCTCCTTAGGGAGAGTCTCATTAAAAAGAGTCTCCCTAGGAGGAGGGAGGCAAGATATCACGGCCAAAAAGGCTGGGTCAACTCTACATTTCTTACAGAGATCTGGGTTGTCCCTTCAGGCGAAAATAGGCTATACATGAAGAACTTCTGACCGTTTGCCTTCCCGCCTACAAAACAGATGTAATTGCAGGATAGTATTATACTTAGTACTTCCCTCAGAAGGCCAAGATTCCCCATCTTCCAACTTATATTGAGGCCTAAAGAAAACCAGACGCCACTTCTTTAAAGTCAGAAGATCAAATTTGTCCCAATGTTTCAAGATGCAATTCACGGGGGTGAAAGGCATGAGGGCTGGTTGCCCAACTGGAAGGGAGGAAGAACAGAAAGGCGTCCCTTTGCAATTCATCTCCCACCACTTGTTCTAGGGCGTCCCCTAGACGCGTGAGCAATGGATTTTGCACCACCGACTCTGGGGCTAGTGTGGAGACACGGCACACCAGGATTATTCATGCTTACCTGGGCAGCCCGGCCCGTGCCTCCAGTGAGCACCTCCCCAAATCCGTGTGTGCATGTGTCCCCGCCTGAATGTCTGGCGCTGGCCCACAGGCCGGTAAAGGCTGTGGCTGATAATGAGGTGCTTTAAGGTAGAGGGGCGTATGCTCCGACTCTGGGCATCACAAAATTTGATGGCACTATTAATATCATAGTGGCCTTCTAAATAAAGATATGTAAGGAGGGAGTGTATACTCAAGGCTTGTAAAGGAGGTTATGCGATCAAAACAAAAAGGTGTAGGTGGTTGCCATTGTGATTGGGAACTGTTTTGTTTCCACCTATGATAAATGTAAGGTGCTTGTCAGCTTGTAGGTGCTGTGCTGGCCAGGGGAGTAAGAGCCGAGTGGCTAATACTTAGCTCGTGCCTGTTAGCCCGTAATCTCACTCCTGTTAACTCTTTGCCTGTCCCATCCTACCAGCTCACAAGCCTGCTCCTGTTAACTGTTTACTTGTCTCATCAGGAAGGTTGCAAAAACAACAGAGAAATTTGGGGTGTGAATCAGGACACTTCTACCTGTGCTTTGAAACTTGAAGGAGATCCCAATAAGAAGATATAAGAGAGTGAGCTAACTGCCAGAAAAATCTTATCCTGAGCAACAAGGGATGTCGTATAGAGACAGAGATCCATGTTCTTACCTTAAGGTGTCTTGAGGCTGGTGGAAGGTGTTGAGGAGATTTCACAGGGAGAGACCCTGGACCAGCATTTCAAAAGCTGAGGAGAGACGGTGACAGGAAGAAAAGAGCAGTATAGATGGAGGAGTCATCCTACTAGCACCCTTGTGGGCAGTCGGGCTGGGAAGGGACCAGAGAGACCTTTGGGACACACTACAGAGTAGCCAAGACTATGGTCCTCAGATGTCTGCAAAGACCCACAATCCTGTCCACACGCTAGTATTCATCTTCCTTGTGGAAAGGAAAAAGTACAGCAGAGGTGTAGGAGAAAGCATCAGCGAGGGGGAGGGACAGCCTCTGCACACACGCTTCTGGGCAGTCGGGCTGGGGGAAGATCCAGGGAGCCTTTGGGACTCACCAAGGAGTAGCTGCGTCCAGAGCCCCTCAATTGCTACCAAGAACCACTCACCCCAACCCCACGCCATCTTTGGGCTCCCCTCTTCACAAGAGAGAAGGCAAGAGGAAAGGCAGTCAGACTGGCCAATGTTCTTCCGGCTCAGCACCAGAGGGGATTGACCAGAGGACTTCTGCAAAGCCTGCCCTCCGAGTATTAAGGTTGGCAGCTGTGCTATTCACTTTTAACTGGCTGACGGAGGCCCAATATTTGTGTGACAGGAGAGACAAAAATAATGAAAGCCCGTAAGACAAGCACAGGTAATATTTACCTCTCCCACATCCCGGACGAGCCCCCAAATGATGTAGGATTGTTTAGTGAATGCTGGGATTTGTAGTCTCGTGGAGCTGGAGAATGGATACATGGACCAGGGAGAGGCAAAAAGTTGCACAGGAAGATAGTTTATTATAGCAAGCAAAGAGTTACAGCTCCCAAGCAGGAAGGGTACCCGAAGCCGGGATGCCCACTAGCTAAGGCAAAAGCTTGTGTTCATGTACCTTTATTTCTCCCTGGGAGGGAGATGTGGGATGCTGGTGCCTATGGATACAGTGTTTCCCAGACTCACTCTACTGCTCAGCTTTGAAACAAACCCATTTGTCCCAGAGTATGATCGATAGCATTTTTGTCCTGGTATGTTTGTCCTGGTATGGTTGTCCTGTGTTCTGTTTTTGTTCTGTTTTGCTCAGTCTACCAAGGAGTGTCTAACTGCCTGATGTCATACTAACTAACCTGTCTTGCTAGGTTGGCAGGGAGATTAACGCAGGATTTATGGCTGCAGGACCAAGGCAGAGAGAGGACTACAACCTCAGGACCTATTATCTGAATCACTTACAAGCATCAACGGCCTACTTTATTTAGAGGAAAATAACAAGGAATGGCAACCATTTTATAGAGTGTTCTTTCTATTTCTCTCTGCTCCAATTCCTACTTGCTGCTCAACTTGCCAAAGTTTCCACTTGTCAATACTGTAAGTTCCCTTCGACTGAGTTTGCATAGTTTAAGACTTTAGAATCATGAATTCAGAAACCCAACGCTGCCACCGAACAGGTTTCCATTTGCCCGTAAAGCCTTATGTAAGTGATTTTCTCTAGCTGAGGGGTGCTGCCTTGGGTTCCAGGGTCTGTGTCGGTTAGGTTTTTGAGTTGCAATAGCAGCTGACTATGACTGATTTAAGCAGAAAATGACTTTATTTAAAGGATATTGGTAGCTTAGACTCATGAGAATTGTGGAAAAGTAGGCATAGGTAGCCAGTAACAATCTTTAAAACCATGCCTCAAAACTGGTCTGGTGAACTATACAACTCAATTATAAAAAGACAACCCATTTTAAAAATGGGCAAAGGATCTGAATAGATAGTTCACCAAAGAAGACACACAATTGTCCAGTGAGCACACAAGAAGATGTTCAACATTATTACCACTAGGAAAATGCAAATCAAAATCACAAGATACCAATTCATACCAACTAAGGAGACTATAATTTAAAAAGGCAATTAAGAATAATGTGCTGGTGAGGATGTGGAAAAATCAGAATCCTCATACACTGCTGGTGGGAATGTAAAATGGTGCAGCTGCTTTGAAGAACAATCTAACAGTACCTCAAACAGTTAAACATAGAGTTACCACATGACCCAACAATGGTGGTGAAATGTCCGCCAACTAATGAATGGGTAAAACGGTATATTCATGCAATAGAATATTATTCAGCCATAAAAAGGAATGAAGTATGATTCGTGCTACAACATGGATGAAACTTGAAAACTATGCGAAGTAAAAGAAGACAGACACAAAGGACCACATATTGTACATTTGCATTTATGGGAAATTTCCAGAATAGGCAAATCTATAGAGACAGAAAGTAGATTAGCGGTTGCCTAGAGCTGAGAGAGAGCTGGGCAGAGGATTGGGGGCGATGCCTATGGGGTTTATTTGAGGGATGATGCAAATGTTCTAAAATTGATTGTGGTGATGGTTGCACAACTCTGTGACTATACTAAAAGCCAATGAATTGTACGCTTTAAAATGGGTGAATTGTATGGCATGTGAATTATATAATCTCAATAAAGCTGTTCTTGAAAATAAGGTCCTCTGGTGAGGAAATGGCTGCCATGACTGTTGGGCACTAGATGTCACGGTTTGGACTGTTGCAGCTCAATATTGCAACAGCTGCAACCTCCGCTACCACCAGAGAGAATGAGGAGCTGTGTCATCTGTTTCTTGCATCAGTAGCTCTCAGGTCATTCTGGAATGGATGTGAAGGTCATCACTGGGAGAGTATCTGACACTGTCAGCTTTACTTCCTCCAGGACCTAGCAGGTGGGGAATTCACAAAACAAGAAGAGAGGTCAGATGCTGGACTGTCATAAAGGATGTCAGATGTCCACTAGAGTAGCATGGGGCACTGGAGTAGGCTTGCCTCAGGTTTCATTCCTGATCCTCAGAACATTTTCACACATGATGCAGTAGCTTTTGCTTTTCCTGTGGATGTACAATACTTTAAACAATGGAACAAATCAGCTAATTAATATTTCCATAAGGAATTTAATTGGAAGTACAACATAGGTCAATGACCAAATACAACCATACGAGGAACCCTTTCCTATTAAATGTCACCTGAATTGGATTATCACTATTTATTTTTATTCTAGCTTTGACTTTCCATTTTATGATAAAAACAAATAAGTCTTCAGTCCTCAACATGACTTGTTTTACACACCTTGGTATCTCTGCTGTTGAAATCTCTTAACTGTCTGTTTGCTATTATCAGAAAGTTAGCTGCCTTCTAATCCTTTCAGTCTGTATGCCTATGTCAATCCTCCTTTGGAGAATTGTGCTGAAACTTAAAGTGTGGGCAACTATGACTGTGGTCAAGGGAGAAACGAGTCTCAAGTAGTGTCGCTGTGGGTTCCTTGGAAATGGAGACACTGATTTTATTTAGCTAGTTTTAGAAGAGAAGGGTTTAGGGAAAGGTCTCAACGTTTTGAAGGTCTAGTCAACTTTATTTTGATCTTTGTAATATCTTGTGATAGAATATTTGTTTTAGTGTTTTTTGAAAATTATTAAATTGTTTTTCTATTAGTCAAAAAAATATGTTAAATTTACATCTGTAAACTGTCCAAGAAGAACATTAGCTAAAATGCTGAGCATAATCTGGTGTCTGAGATGGTATCCAGAAAAAAAATGGTATTTAATGTTAAGTAAAAGCTTTCTGTCAAGGCAGGGAGCCCAGAGTATACAAGATGGGTGGGGAGGAGACCCTATACCAAGGAAAAGGGTGAGACTCTGAATGCAGGATGACCCAAGTGAGTTTCTAAAACCTTAAAACAGTCCACCCAAAACAGCACCTACAAGGAGTGCCTCTGGCTCGGAATTCTGGGAGCACACCTCACTGTCTGCCCATGCGTGAGAGAGTGAAAGCCGTTTGAATCTATCCTGTCACTCAGGAAGGGTTCCATCCTTCATCAAGGCAAGTCATGCCGACAGGCAGAGGTGAGGTGGTATTGCTTTTCCCACCATCTTTGTTCACTGGAATATAGAGATTGGAAGAAAGAGAAGTAATAAAACACCTTTTCAGAAAGGCAGCAGCCTCTGCTTGGGGAATAATTGTCTGTGACAAAGAAAAACTAAGAACCCCAAGACAAGTTTGTAGGCTCTGGGACTGAAGGCTCCATTTGACAGCAGTGTTGTTGAGCCTTGTGCAACAGAAACAAAGGGATTTTGGGGTGGGAGTTGAGGGGCAGGGAGAGGCGAACGTCCTTGATTGCTGATGGTTTTCCTGTTTCCTCTTCCCTGGGAGGCTTGGATACAGCTCTTGCCCTTGGAATCCATCAGAGATCTCTATTACCTTAAGATAAATGCCCTCTATTTAAGCTAGTTTAACGGTGTTTGTTCCTTAGCACCAAGAGTGCCTTAAACTGTTCTTAACATTTCTAACAACTCTTTTTTTTTTTTCTCCTACAGACCTTGGCTAAACATGTACTCTTCCCCGGGGCTAATCAAAAGAACCCCCTAAAGGTCGAGTCATGTCCCACATTTCCAGAAATATTTTTTTTCCCTCACAATCAGGAATCTTTTGAACATCAGTAGTGACAATATTGAAACCCCAAGCTGCCATTAGTCCTTCATCACCACAACATACTACTGCATTTCCCTGAATATAAGACCTAGCAGGACAATCAGCTGTAATGCATCTTTTGGAGCAAAAATTACTATAAGACCCAGTCTTATATTATTATATTATATTATATTATATTATATTTATTATATTATATTATATTATATTATATTATATTATATTATATTATATTATATTATATTATATTATATTATATTATATTATATTATATTATATTATACCCGGTCTTAAGACCCGGTCTTATATTATAGTAAAATAAGACCGGGTCTTATATTAATTTTTGCTCCAAAAGACACATTAGAGCTGATTGTCCGGCTAGGTCTTATTTTCGGGGAAACACAGTGCCAGCAAAATTTTAAAAACTTACTTCAGAGCTGAATAGTTCTTCCCACCCACATGCCTCTCCATTGCAAATATTTTAAACCCTATTGAACATAGAGTTATAGACCTGAAGAGCGGTTTGTAATGACCTAACAACGTTAGCATATACCATCCAGGTGCTGGTAGCAAAGAGTTCTTGATCCATCTCTATTTGACCTTAAGGATCAGCTTTCTTTGAATCTCTCTTGGAGTTGTTAAAGCCTTAGCACTCACAGTTCTCCCGACTATGCTGGTGAGAATCACTTGACCTCTTGGAGACTCAGCGTCTGAAAGATGTAGGGGTGTGTGTGTCCGGGAGGCGGGAGGGGGAGAGACAGAGGGGTGGGAATGAGAATAAGAATGCACAAGGATATCATGTTTTTCTGGAGCAGAGTAGAGCGTGCATGAGTGTCAGTTCTCCTGCCTCCCTTCAATATTACCTGTCAGGACCACTAACTTGAGCAGTTTTTGGGTTTATACTGCCATCTTTATCAGTGCTATTCCCTAGTGACCACTCCTCACACCAACTCTTAGTTGGGATATACTCCCAGAAGCACTTGATTTGTACTTTGTTTTAATTTTGAGGTAAAACCAGGAGTAAACTTCAACCTGGACTCCACCTATCTCACGAGTGTCTTTTCTCTCATTTCCTTGGTCAGGTTGTCAGAAAATGTCAAAGCTTTCTTGTTAGTATTTGAAGACATTTCAGGGTCACATTAAAATATGCTAGTCTTAAAGTCCGACTGCAATAATTGTCAGCTTTGAACCAGAATAGGGCCAGGGATGATGTACAGCTGTCACTGAGATATAAAATTGGAACAGCTCTCTCAGCATAACTTTACGAATGGCTTTTCTCTGAATTCAGATTTCAACATGATCAAAGAAGTAGCATTCTGGCACTGAAAAGGATTTCATTTCACATTTCTGTTTTGTTTAGGGACTATGTGTAATCTGTCTTTGGAACACATAGGACACACACTCATAGATGTTGACTGACTGAGAGAATGCGTAATGATTGAGTGATGCAGGAAAGAATAATTAGAAAACTCCTCAATTTTGCTTAGTTACATTTTCCAGAGGTAATCATTAATAAAGAGATGGCTTCTGTCTTCATTAGGTGTAGTCTTATTAGTAAATCAAAGTGGATTTGTAGAACCTCCAAGTTTGGACTTCACAAGGTTAATTCAACATTGGAAAGAAAAGGAAGAGAACAAGAATATGGAACATTTGTTATTTGCCAAGTATTGGACAAGTTATTATACCCATATAATTTCAACACAGCTGCCTAATGAAGTACTATAGATATTAACCTCCCTGTTAACTGATGATGTCCTCAAGATCAGGAAAGGAAGAGGAAGTAATTTGCTCAGGCTCACACAGCTAGTGTGAAGACTGGGCTTAAACCCAGGTCTCTCTGAAGTGGAAAATGCTATTTCCACCATTATCCTCTGCTGTCTCTACCCCATGGGCTCAGCACTGTGCTATATACTAAGCTAATGAGACATGGTTTCTGTCTCTAGAAACTTACTGGCAAGTAGAAGACACGTGGCAACTATTAATTGTAATAATGCCAAGTAGCAGTAAATAAACATTGTGGGACCATTATCAGGGAAGTACTCTGTGAGCAGAGAATTTCATTCAATCTCGAGTATTGCATTACATATAAGAAAATGAGCTCACTAGTAGCCAGCTCAGCCACACTTTGATTTTCTGAAAGCAACTCTCAAGGCAGGGCTCCCACGATACCCAAAGTTGATAAGAGTCTGGGTAAGAATGGAAGGCTCTTGTACAGGCTACTGATAGGAAGGCAAATTAATAAATCTTTCTGGAGCAAAAATTGGCAATGTGTATAAAAATCCTGAAAAAATAGTTTTGTTTTTGACCCATAATTTCTATTTGCTAAGGTGTTATTCTAAGAAAACAAATGTACAGAAAAAAGATGTTTGTCATGACGTTTTTTATCATAGCAAAAACTTGGAAACAACTTAAATGTTTGACAACAGGGTATTAGATGAGGTGTTATATCCTATGATGGAATGCTATGTTAACCATTAAATATGAAGATGTAGAACAGTGGTTCTCAAAGTGTGGTCCCTTTTCCGGGTGTCCTCAAGGTCAAAACTATTTTCATTGTAATACTAAGACATTTGTATTTTCCATTTTCATTTTCTCGTGAGACCATAGAGTACGAAAAGTTTATTTTTATTTTTATTGTTTTTTAGCTTCCATATTGTAACTAATCTTTAAAACACTACCATTTGTCCTGTTTTGGTGGGATATAAAGAAAAATATCCACAATAATCTGAAAATTACTCTTCCCTTTCCCAATTACATATCTGTGTGAGGTTAGGTTTTCTTTATGTACTTCTATTAACAGAACACATCTATATTTTGAATGAGAATTTATCTGTCTTCCGTTAAGCCAAACATTAAGAGTAGTCTCAAAAATAAAAAAAACAGTGTCACTTTTAAAACTAAATATTTTTATTTTTGTTGTTTAATTTGGAAAATAGAAGTAGTTTTTGTAAAATACGTTATTAATGTTGACACGTAATGAGTTACTTTATTGTTAAATGAATTATTTTAAAAATTTGAAATTTCTGTTTTACAGGATATATTTTTAAATTTAAAAAGCACATGGCAGCGTGGCGGTTAGCTCAGTTGGTTAGAACGTGGTGTTAAATAACACCAAAGTTGCTGGATCAATCCCCACATGGGCCACTGTGAGCTGTGCCCTCCTGAAAAGAAAAAAAAAAAAGCACATTGCAAAACATATCATTTGTGTAAAAAAAATAAAGAAAGCACATCACAGGATAGAATGAGGATGAAGGAAATACATTAACATATCAAAAGTAGCCACCTTCAAGTGTTCGGGATTACTGATTATTTTTATTATCTTTTTTGTGCTTTTCTGTTTTCCTATATATTCTACAGTGAAATTTATATTGGGCAATTAGGAAAACCTTTATCTTTAAAAATATTGGCTTTCACCTGGATCCAACTGAGGAACAGAGAGAAAAGTATTAGCAAGAGTTGCCTGTGTTATGCCTTTTAAAATATTTTACTACATCACATATATATCTTCTTTTTTTTTTTGCTGGATTTTTCTCTTTTGTGGGTGATGAATAAGAGTATACTATGAGAAAGTCATCTTAATTTTTAGGACCGCTGAAAGAGATCTAAGTGATTTTAAACTTATAAAAATGATTTGGGGGATGCAGAGTTTTACATTAATCCTATTTATTCCAACATAGTCCTCATAAAAATGAATTAAAATATTGAATTTGTTTTGCTGGCTTCCAGTTTCAAGATTATACAGTCAGAAATAAAAAGGCTAGAGCTGGCAGTGATCAGGCATCTACACCATGCCTGAATTGGACTCCCTAATAAGAAAAGTTTCCTATGCACCTGAAGCTGAAGCTGAACAATAATGAATGTCAACTATAATTTTATATATATATATGTATATAGTCACAAGAAGTGGACTACAGCCTAAGGAATAGAGACAGTGGAAATGTAACGGCTGTATGCGATGTCAGAGGGGTAGTAGATGGGGGGAGGAGAGTTATCACTTTGTGAGGGATATAAATGATAAATGTCTACCTATTACATTGTTTTGTACACCTGAAACTAATAAAGACAAACAAACAAAACAAAACAAAACAAACAAAAGGCTAGAGCAAGCTACTGGCAAGTTATTTTCTAGTATATCAACAGGAATTTTATTTAATCTGTTTCTTTTTCCCTCTGGAATTTAACTTCCCTTTATGATGTTGATTTTACTGTCTGCGTTATATTGTAGGTAAAAGGTTTCTTCTTTTTTTCTAGTGGTGGTGTTTGAGCTTTCTGGATGTTTCTCACCTGGTAACTTTTGGTCTAGCCAGGCAGCTGCTGATGTGCTTTCAACTTTGTGGGAACCAAGCACCCATCAACAACCTAACATGATAGAATTTGATTAAAATGTAATAACTACTAAAGTTGGTAGAACAAGCATAAAAATGTAAAATACCTAGACAATTGCTTAGAAAGTTGCAGAGGAGAGATGCCAAGTTTAGCTATCAATATTGATTTTATTACCAGACTTTGTAAATTGTGCTCTTGAGAGATGAATCTTTCAGGTTGCAATCCTCCAGGTTTAAGGTCACACTGGAGAGGGAAATAAACTCATTTGAAAAACGATAAAGTTTCCCACCCAACCTTTATAGATCATTGGTTTGAGAATAAAAAATAAAAAAAAATAGAGATTGGGAAATTTTCTAAATGTTTTACGTATGGACAAGAAGACACACTTGGTAACACTGCTCTTGCTGAAACCACAAAGGTAATGGTGTTAGTGAGTTATCATCCAGAGTTGATCTAGCAGAAAACGTCGGAGGATTTATCAGTAACTGTGACATAATGATTAATTGTCCTTGATGGATTGTTGGCAGAATTAGTTGGGGGACTAGATCAGAAATCAATAGAGGAGCACTTGGAAATTACAGAGAAGGTGTGTGGTTGTTGCTCAATTAGAATTTTCTGCTCTAACTCCTCTGCACCTTCCATCTTGCACTCCTTTTCTATATATAAGGCACAGAAGATTCTAAAGGACGTTCTCTCCATAGTTGGAGGGTGCTCTTATGGTGGTTTCTTTGTGAGGTTGCTCCAAACATGCCCAGGAGAGCCAACCCACCCCCCAAGTCTCTCCGCTAGCACAGGAAGAAGAGTTCTCCCTCTGGAAGCCCCAGGGCTGGGAGGTTTTACAATACTCCCTGTTTATCTCAGCAGCATCTGCTGGAGTGATATGTTGCTGTGTGTGTGTTTTCTTTTAAATTATTATTTCCTTTAAAAAATGACAGAGAAAAAAGTGCTGCCATATACTATGTTGATATATGGACAATCCCTCGTTTCATCTAATAGAGGAGTTGGGTTTTATTTTTAAATGTATTGTTATTTTCCAGGCCACAACTTAAGGACTCTTTTTCTGTTGCAAACTTAAGAAAAATTGCTGGAGGGTCACTAGGGAAATGAAGAAACCTGATCAAATTTCTTCTACTTTTTGGACCAATTAGCCCTCATGCTTTTATAGAGTTAGTATAATTGTAGTAAAAAAAAAAAATTGTGGAACAGCAGGGGAGAAGTGTCTCCTGACTCACTGATATATTTTAAAAAGATCCCAGCCTGACACATTCTATTCAGATTAAGTGCTCTGTCTCTTAGTAACCACCACTCAACCTTCACAGGAATTTGACAGCAGTATCTGGTGGGAGACCCTTTCTGTTCTGTGCTAATACTCAGTAGCTGTTGAAGAATTCCAGTGCTAAAGAGCTAAGCCTGTGTTGAACTCCTCTGCTGGGTATCCCAGGAAAAAAAAATGTTCTTATCCTCCATGGTTTTTCATTTACATCCTCACCCAAGGTAAATATTGTCCATGGTTGGTGGTTTTTCCCCTCATTCTTGGGTCTGCCCATCCCAGTGATTCTCAACTGGTATAATTCTGCAGATATTTTGGTTGTTACCACGGCAGGTGGGGTCCTAACGGCACCTAGTAGATAGAGGCCAGGGGTACTACTAAAAATCTTCAACCCACAGGGAACTCCTCCCTAACAAAGAATTTACGTCGTCCAAAATATCAATAGTGCCACAGCTGAGGAGCTCCCAGCACCACAAGTAGTTGACTTGCCCATGTTCTGGTCTGAAGTAGTTACTAAGCTATGAACCAGCCCTGTCACACTATAGTTCATTTATTTTTGGTTCTCTAGGCCTGGCATCTTTTTGCCCTTTGTTTTCTATAATAGTGGAGAATTCAGTGAATGAGTTTTTATACAGATGCTCCTTGACTTGTGATGGGGTTACATCCTGACAAACCCGTCATAAGTTGAAAATATTGTTTAATACGCCTAACCTATCAAACATCATAGCTTAGCCTAGCCTACCTTAAACGTGCTCGGAAACAATATCCAAAAAACACTGGCAACGACTTACATTGTAGAGTATCGGTTATTTATTCTTGTGATCCCACAGCCAGCTGGGAGCTGCCGCTGGCTGCTACTGCCCAGCAACACTGAGAGGCTATCATTACGAATATTGCTAGCCCAGGAAAAGTTCAATATTAAAAATCTGCAGTACAGTGTCTACTGAATATGTCTTCCTTTTGCACCATCATAAAGTCAAAAAATCATACTGAACTTATCTCTGGTAGATTCAAACATCTGCCTGCAGTTAATTTGAGTCATAGCCTCCAACTCATGGCTAGACCCCCAATAGACAGATGCTCCCTATGTTTTTATAAAATGATCGCTAATTTCAAAACCCATATCAGTCTTTAACTCTGGGCAGATAAATGGCTCCCATAATTCTAGAGTTCTCACGGGTCCTGTAACCCCACTACCGGTAGACATTTTCTTTTGGTTGGAGAGGGGAGGGAGTAAGAAAGGAAGATAATCACTGGTACTTTCAAATGGATCACTTCTTTGTCTAATCCTGGTTGTTAAGGTCAAGCACGTGTCTTAGACACTCAGCGACTCAAATGATCTCAGCTGTTAATAACAAGTATACATATGTGTAGCCCATCATTAACTCATTATACGGACCATCTGAAGTTCTGGGAAAGACAGGATGATGGGTATTTTCTCAATCTGCTTGAGGGTTGGAGTAGTATTTGGAAACATCTACATAATACTAACCTATATACCACCGGGTCTTTTGATTTTAAAGATTACAGACTTTTGCAAGGTGCCCCACACCACACGCAGACACCATATGGTTTCATTCTTCCCTCCTTTTGCACATGTTCCTTTTACCTGAATTGCCCCCAACCACACCCAACCTGTTCCTCCTAGAAAACTCACTTTTGTCTCACAAAACCTTACATCAGCCTTTTATACTCTGACTATATTCCAGACCCCTCCTCTCACACATGTATTCACACAGCCTGCCCCAGTCCACTCCGAAGTTAAAACATTTCCTTCTCTGTACATCCATAGCTCATGCCTTTTGCACATTCTTTCTGTTATTTCATGTGTCACACTGTACTTTAATGATCTGTTTGCAGATATACCTACATGCTAGTCTCTTAAATTCCTAGAAAGTGCGCACAGTGTTAATCCCGTATCATCACTATGGTTCTGGAGTTCTGAAAGCTTGTGAAAAGGAAGATGTGTACATGCCTGTGTGCTTGTGAGGGAGACCCATGTGTGATCAGGGGATTGCTGAGCTCTGACTGGTGAATTTCGCTTTGTTGGATTGGTCCACATACCAGTTTATGTTGGATATGTAGATTAGCCATCATATCTGTTCTTGATGTTAAGTGATATCCGTTAGGCTTTATCACCTGCTGTACATGTGGCCATTTATTTATACTGAACTTAGGCAAATAGAATTACTACACCAGGCCCTCTTTTTCCTGCCTAAGTTCTGAGACAATGGGTAGATACATCAAAGGAATGGCAGATAGAGATCAAACTGTCAACTTTATTACTGATAAAGCTGATGATATCAGAGAATGGGGCTTGGGTATAGACAACTATGCACTTTCTAATAAATAAACAGATTGATATATATTCAGAAATAAATAGATTTGTATTCCTAGTCACAGGCTCTGAAGAACTACAAGCCCCTCCACATAAGGACCTGTCTTATAAACTTAACGGTACAAGGAAGAGAGTAAATTGGAGAAGAGCGAATAGAGAAGCTAGGCCAGGAAGGAGTGTTACACTGACAGATGTCCTTCCACATAGAAAAACACCTGGAATGAGAAATTAGTGTCCCAACTAATAATTTTAAATAAATTGCTATCATGTATTTTTAGAGATTTTACAGATAAAGACCTACTTTAAAAAAGCTTAAAAAAGATGTGAATCTTTATATTGCATAGGTTACTCATACACTCTAGTATGAATGAAGCAGGAAAGTGTTCACAACTAACAGTGTTCTCAAGCTAGGCTGGGAGAAAGTTGATTGTGTCTAGCTAGTAATGCTGCTGTACAGGTGAGGGTTTAGGCAAGTACCTAATGTGTTGTACTGTGGAGCTGCCTCTAGTAGCAACATGGAAAGATATCCTAGATTGCCAGAGAATAAAATAAGAAAAAAATTAATTCATTGTTCTACCACAAATCCATGGCTCAGACCAAATTTGTTGATTTGAAGTGAACTATAAAGATCTTTTAGGAAATTTGCACCAAGTGGTTATCTTGCTGTAAAAAAAATCGTGCCTAGCATAGTGCTTAGTATGTAATTGGAGCTCAGTAAATACTTGTTCAATGAATGAATCTTGACTTTGGGCTTCAGTTTGAAATCAGTTGAAAGTCGATGATGACACAGGTGTTGTAGTTTTGAAATTATGACACATAAATTCCATGGGTGTAAGTGTTAATAAATGGAAACAAAAATTGTACAGAGAAAGTAACATAAGGTCTTTTAATGACTTTCTACTCAACCTCATTGACTGGAGTTGCCAAAGCTCCCCATTTTCTCTGTAAAACACTGTATGCCCAAGGCAAGCTAACCACTCCTCATAGCAGGCTGCTGTCTAATTCCCATTATTTTGAGCTACATTTTTATTAAGGGTCAGTCATGATTATTCCCAACCCTTTTTATGCTAGTTGCACGTGTTATTGTTATTACATGATTTAAATGTTACTGAAGCTGATGAAACATGTGTGCCAAAGTAAGAGACTCGTTCCTCTGAAAACAAAGGTGACTGTTTTGAAAAGACTTCCTAAGAGGAGAGGCCTTAAAAGGACCACTGAAAGACATGATCCCTGCTCACAGGTAGTTTACAGCCTGGCGGAGTAGCTATGATATATGCAAACAGAATTCTACTGTAGGGTGGTAAATGTCATAGGAGAAGATAACATTAAGATTCCAGAAGTTCAGAGGAAGAAAATTACTTTTGGCTCACAGAATCAGTGACAGCTATATGGAGAAGTTGACATATGAGCTGGTCTCTGAAGAGTGTAAAGTCAGGATTTACAGAGATAATTCATTCCAAGTGAAGGGAAGGATGTAAGCAAAGCCATGAGGTGTAAGGCTGATGTTTGCTGGGGCACAGGGTTTATGAAGGGGAATAATGGAAGGTAAACTAGAAAGAACTGGGTTTCAATAGTCGAGAGCCCTAACTTCCAGGCTTATCTGGTCATTGTGAAAATAAGATACTTATTCTTTTCACCCACAATGACTGGGGTGGTCTTTAGTATATCTACAAAATGAGCACTTTATATTAGGGCATGATAATCCTACGCAATAATTTTTCATTCATAGTTTCATGGATTTTTTTTCTTAACTCCCTCATGGCTTATAAACTCCTTTTAATCTAAGCTACTTTATATTACTTTTGTTCAGCAGTGCATATTATTGGTTTTCTGCTAAGGACATGAGTATGCAATTAATTCTTGGTGAAATATTAATTGTAGAATTAGTGATTATGCTTGAGAATTCTCGGTTCTTTTTTAAGGCCCACATAAAATACTGACAATTTGTATTATAAGATCACAAGCTTGCTTGAGTTCTATGCATTAAAAACATGTTTTCAATGTTTGCAATATAAGCAGGATCATATATGACTTCATTGCTGTGTTATAACAATTGATATTTAATGCACTTTAACAGATTTAGTTGGGAAAAATCCTACCCATTACCTTCTTTTGTTTGATACACTTCTGGTTAGGGCACTGTGATTGCTTGAGAGTAGAATAAAGCATTATGCAAATCTAAGCTATTGTTCATAATTATATTCCTATAAGGAACTTTAATGTCACTTTAGCTGTTGGTCATAGGAAGGGACTACCAGTTCCAAGAATACAAATCTTGAGCCTAATAGAAACAAAATGTAATAGTTACAAATCTTGGCTTTCAGATAAAAATAGTTTGAGGACATGTTTCATTTCTTCAGAAATGTAGTTTTTGTTGTTGTTGTTGTTGTTTAAAGTAAAAAATAAGAGTACCATTTCAAAACAAAATAAAGATGTTGATGAAATAAGGGAAACTATTATTTTGGTAGCTCCTCTTTGAGGGCAAGCCATTTTTCTTTTTAAAAATTTCAATTTGGATATATATGTATTCCCTTTCTCTGTTTCTGTTTTTACTTATAAAATGAGAAATATATTACAAGGCTCTTTCCATACATGACTAATAATTTAATTTTCATTAAGTTACTAGTCTGTTTTAGGTAAAGTGAAATAAAGAAAAACAGGGTGTATCTAGGGAGGGTTATCACTACTTTAAACAGGAAACAGTAATTTTTTTTTTTTGACTTGGTATTCTAGGACCTGATACTTCATTTTGAAACTTCAGAAGTTAGATTTTTTCCAGCAGATTTAATGACATTCATCTCTTGAGAATTGATTTATACTAATACAACTCACAAAAAAACAAAACAAAAAAAAAAACTTAGAAAATATGACATCAGTTTAACCATGGAATATAAGAATATTACCAGCAAGCATATCAAAACACCATTCAGGCATTATCACATTCCCTTCTCACTATCACATTCCCAGCTCACCATACATGTGCATGGACATACACACTACTATGTTGCACAATGCAAATAAGTATTAGGGTTTATTGAGGGAACTTTAGAAATGGAGAAATATCAAAGCACACAAATCCTTCAAGCTCTCATCTGAAAATAGTCATACTTATTTGAGACATCACTGGACTGCTATGGAAAGGGAAGGGCTCTTGGAGGGGGATGATGCTTATGTAATGCATAAATTGTTTATAGGGAGAGGGGATATGGAAATAAAAGGCATGATTGAGCACTTTCTCAGAGAACTGGAAACAATTCAAAGAATGGAAATTCTAGAACTGAAAAGTACAATAAAAAATGTAATACATTTGATGAATTTAGTAGCAGTTTAGACACAGTTGAAGACAGAATTATTACTGGATAATAGATTGGAAGAAATATCCAAATGAGGCACAGATGGGACGCAGCAAGAAGTTCTAATTTATTAAAAATTGGAATCTCAAAAGCAGAAACAAGGGACAGAAGCAATATTTGATCAGAGTGTGGTGCAGTAAGAGTTTTTCAAAAATGATGAAAGACACCCATGTACAGATTCAAGAAGGCATACAAACTCCAAGCAGGATAAGATTCCCAAGCACATGATAATAAAACTTCTGAAACTAAAGGCAACAACAAGAACCTAGGAACAGCTAGGTGGTAGGGGGAAACAATCCAGATTACCGTCAGAAGATCAACATTATACTGACAGCTGATTTATCAACAAAACAATGGAAGATAGAAGACAGTGGAATGATATTTAAAGTGTTGAAAGAAATACCTGCCAATCTAGAATTTTGTATCCTGAAAAAACTTTGTCAAGAATGGAGGTATAAAAAGATTTTTGAAGAAAAAAGTAGAAAGAATTTGTCACCAGCAAATTCACACTAAGGAATATACGAAAGGGAATTCTTCAGAGACAAGGAAAATGATTCCAGATGGAATCTTGGAGATGCAGGAAGAAATGAAACACAATAAAAAGGTTCAGTATCTAGGTAAATATAAATGAATATTGACAATTTAAAGCAATAAAATTTTGTGCATGGGATTGAAAAACATTTATAGAATTAAAATATACAATTATAATAGCATGTAAGTTGAAATTAAAGTGATT